>NC_133353.1:5001000-5683500 GCF_030506205.2 Paramisgurnus dabryanus
AGTTAAAAAGTGGAAATCCATGAAAGGGGCTCTTTAAAGGAACAATATGGTTACATCACTTTCTTTTTCCCTGCAATGGCTACATGTGGCGGCCCATCAACAGGTAAGCAGGAGATAGAGTAACTTCTATCCTCACATCCCTGGGTTCTCCGCGAGCAGACCAGCTCGTCTGACACACAGATCTTCTAATCACGGCTAGCCTGCCATCCAACCCCCAAAGTCATCAATTATTCGCACAGGACTGAAAGAAAAACGAGCGCGCAAGCTCTTGGCGAAAGAACAGACGGAGGAATGGTTTCAAAATAAAAGGGATCGGATTGAAAGAAAAACAGAGAGAGAGAGAAAAGGTTTGGAGAGACATCCGTCGATAATGACAGATTACTGTAATTCAGGCTGTCAGGAGCATCGACCTGTGCGGCTCACGCCAATCAATAGCTCAGTCCACTATCGAGCTCCGCGCAGGCACACAGATGGGCGAGATTGCTGCGAGCGAGAGACTCAAGCTGAGCCAAACAATCTCTCCGGCTTGGAAGACATGGCAGATGAGAATCGCTTCCCCCCCCCTTTTCTCTCACTCATTTTCCCCCTCCTTTCTGCCATCGCTTTGTTTTCTGGAAGTAGCATCTCTCAGATGAGAACAGAGCACTTTTAAAGAAAGGTTAAAGTCCGCAGCTGGAGCGGTTATACAAATTTATAGTGCCAATGAGCCACTGCGGTTGGACTTGCACTTGTACATGTTCAGAAACTGAACATTAGGAACCCTACAAATGGCCTGTATGTTGCTAAGGTCTCCCAGTGTTTGCTTTAAGAGGAGTATAATTTGTTTTTTAAGTGTATGTGTGTCTGCACGATGGAATGCATAGTAAATATTGTTTATTTGACCTGTACGTGTACACAGACGTCCGACACATGTGCAATGCGACAAAATGTACATGCATGCGCGACCTACGCGTACTAAGTACAGTGCTCACGTATTCAGATGATGAAATTTATATCACTTATGCATAAAAAACTGACCAATACTAGGCATTCAGGCTAGTTGATTACCTTTAAGTCTGTTTTATTCTGGTTTTCATATATGGATGCGGTCTGATCTTATGGGATTTCTTAAAGGGATAGTTTACACAAAAATGAAAATAATGTTAATGACTTACCCTCATGTCGACCTCCGTTCATCTTCGGAACACAGTTTAAGATGTTTTAGATTTAGTCCAAGAGCTTTCTGACCCTCGATTGAAAATGTATGTACAATATGCTGTCCATGTCCAGAAAGGTTATTAAAACATCATCAAAGTAGTCCATGTGACATGAGTGGGTCAGTTAGAATGTGTTGAAGCATCAAAAATACATTTTGGTCCAAAAAGAACCAAAATTACGACTTTATTTCAGCATTGTCTTCTCTTCCGCGTCTGTTGTGAACCGCGTGCACAAGACTGAAGTCACATGACTACAGTGACGCAGCTGACGTGTTTTCCTCAGACATGTTTGCGACATTATTTTTTTTCAAACTTACACCGTGCGTCTCCATCAGACTGCAAACAAAGCTCAGGCAAAAACAAAAAACAGCTGGGGCGCCCCAGATAACACGTCAGCCGCGTCGTACGTCATCCGCATCACTGCAGTCATGTGACTTCAGTCTCGTGCTTGCGCTTCACAACAGAACCGGAAGAAAAGTCAAAATGTTTTTTCTTTTCGAAACAAATTGTACTTTCGATGCTTCAACACATTCTAACTGACCCACTGATGTCACATGGACTACTTTGATGATGTTTTTATTACCTTTCTGGACATGGACTGTATACCATACATAGATTTTCAATGGAGGGTCAGAAAGCTCTCGGACTAAATATAAAACATCTTAAACTGAGTTTCCAAAGATGAACGGAGGTCTTACGAGTTTGGAACGACATGAGGGTGAGTCATTAATGATATTATTTTCATTTTGGGGTGAACTATCCCTTTAACTATTGTGTGATGTTGCTAATGCATATGAATTTGTGCAATGTGAATCGTACGATTGGTAAAAAAAATAAGAATTAAGCAATGGTAAAGCTCCACCCCTAACTAACATTACTGGGGTGAAAGCAGATCGTACAAAAACAGATGAATGAGACTGTATGATTTCATAAGAATAAGCCACCAAATTGCCATGAGATTGTGTTGTATGGATCCAAGCAAGTTCATATTTTTTACCTGACTACTAAACATAAGGCAAAAACCATGAACTGATCACTTGGAAAAATAATTAGCAAATATTTCCATGTGGAAACCATGTGGCAAAAACTAAACAGGGGAGAAGGAACAGTAAAACTTGCCTAACACTTAATTATTAAATAAAGGGAAACCAATACCATTAATGTACTGTTAAATTAACTATAAAATATTATTTAATTGCACGCGGCAACAACATATGCTGCCCTGCATCACAACATTGACTGAAGAGGCTGGACAAACCCGAACAATAAGAGTACCACGACAGAGGTGTGAGAGAGAAAAACAGCGGCAAATTGTCAGAGGACCATTTTAGACGCAAATGGTTGTGCAGCAGGCACTGAAGGATGATCAGTCTGATTCCATCACCTGCCCGGCTGGGTGGGCAGAGCGCTCTACATGTGCACAGCTGAAAAATAAGACATCAATAATTATCGAGCGGCTCTACCTTCTCCCGCTTTGAGCCGGAGCCCAACCTGACCGCTAGCCAGTCAATCAGTACATACACGAGCCAGCTCTGTGCTGCAAAGAGAAAGGGAGCAAAAACAAAACAAACTGATTTGCAAATGATACTCACTTCTACCAACTTAAAAATTAAATATAGCTGCAAGCAGCAATGGCGGGCCCTCGCACGTTTTTTTTACCGCTACACGGTGCGTCCAAGAAATCGATGCACGGTGGGCAAGGGCATCAAGTGGGTAAATATCAGTGGGCTATTTAATGTTGTTACTGAGCCATTTGGGGACTGTAGGTAGAAGAAACCCCACATTTTAGACAAACGGGGGCGCTAGTGAGCCACTTAAGAGACACGCCTATGTGTGACCTGTTTGTGCACACTTAACAGCTGACAACTCTGATGTGTGTGCCGACTTTTAGGTTAATCTAAGCAGGCCAAGAGCCCTAAATATGCCTGAAATAAATGTAAAGTTTGGGGCGTTGCCATGGGAACAGCTTTCGAGATATCAAAAATCCCTTCGCAATTTATCATCTACAATGTCTCGGCATCATGTTGACCACTTTTGGTGTCAATCTCATGAATATTCTAGAAGGAGTATTTAAAAGAACATCGGCGTCAACTGAAAGGCTTAAATATGCCTTTAAAATGAAAGTAAAATCTGACGCGTTGCCATGGGAACAGCGTTTGAGATATCAAAAATCCCTTCGCAATTTATCATCTACAATGTCTCGGCATCATGTTGACCACTTCTGGTGTCAATCTCATGAATATTATAGAAGGAGTATTTAAAAGAACATCGGCGTCAACTTAAAGGCTTAAATAAACCTCTAAAATGAAAGTAAAATCTGACGCGTTGCCATGGGAACAGCGTTTGAGATATCAAAAATCCCTTCGCAATTTATCATCTACAATGTCTCGGCATCATGTTGACCACTTTTGGTGTCAATCGCATGAAAATCCTAGAAGGAGTATTTAAAAGAACATCGCATGGAACTGTAAGGCTTAAATATGCCTTTAAAATGAAAGTAAAGTTTGACAGGTTGCCATGGGAACAGCGTTCGAGATATCAAAAATCCCTTCGCAATTTATCATCTACAATGTCTCGGCATCATGTTGACCACTTCTTGTGTCAATCGCATGAAAATCCTAGAAGGAGTATTTAAAAGAACATCGGCGTCAACTGAAAGGCCTAAATATGCCTTTAAAATGAAAGTAAAGTTTGACGCGTTGCCATGGGAACAGCGTTCAACATATCAAAAATCCCTTCGCAATTTATCATCTACAATGCCTCAGCATCATGCTGACCACTTCTGGAGTCAATCGCATGAATATTCTAGAAGGAGTATTTAAAAGAACATCGGCGTCAACTGAAAGGCTTAAATATGCCTTAAAAATGAAAGTAAAGTTTGACGCGTCGCCATGGCAGAATCGTTCGAGATATCAAAAATCCCTTCGCAATTTATCATCTACAATGTCTCGGCATCATGTTGACCACTTTTGGTGTCAATCGCATGAAAATCCTAGAAGGAGTATTTAAAAGAACATCGCATGGAACTGTAAGGCTTAAATATGCCTTTAAAATGAAAGTAAAGTTTGACAGGTTGCCATGGGAACAGCGTTCGAGATATCAAAAATCCCTTCGCAATTTATCATCTACAATGTCTCGGCATCATGTTGACCACTTCTTGTGTCAATCGCATGAAAATCCTAGAAGGAGTATTTAAAAGAACATCGGCGTCAACTGAAAAGCCTAAATATGCCTTTAAAATGAAAGTAAAGTTTGACGCGTTGCCATGGGAACAGCGTTCAACATATCAAAAATCCCTTCGCAATTTATCATCTACAATGCCTCAGCATCATGCTGACCACTTCTGGAGTCAATCGCATGAATATTCTAGAAGGAGTATTTAAAAGAACATCGGCGTCAACTGAAAGGCTTAAATATGCCTTAAAAATGAAAGTAAAGTTTGACGCGTCGCCATGGCAGAACCGTTCGAGATATCAAAAATCCCTTCGCAATTTAGCAAGTACAATGTCTCAGCATCATGTTTACCACGTTTGGTGTCAATCGCATGCATCCTCTAGGAGGAGTATTTAAAAGTTCAATGCATGCATTTTTTAAACAATTCAAAATAGCCGACTTCCTGTTGGGCGGAGCTTAAATGTTAGAGGGCGAAAGTTGTTTGGGTCGATGAGATCTATATGCGTACCAACTCTCGTACATGTGTGTAAATTTTTGCCCGATCTGTGCCCCAATGTTTGTTTTTGCATTACAGGGGGCGCTACAGAGCCCCTGTGCCACGCCAGAGTTCCAGCCTTTGGATTTCTGCGATGACGGACGACTCTCACGTCTGTGCCAATTTTCAAGAGTTTTCGAGTATGTTAAGGCCCCCAAAATGTCCAAAAGTGTTAAAAAAAAAAAATAATAATAATAATAATAAAACAAGCAGCAATGGCGGGCCCTCGCACGTTTTTTTACCGCTACACGGTGCGTCCGAGAAAACGATGCACGGTGGGCAAGGGCCTCAAGTGGGTAAATATCAGTGGGCTATTTAATGTTGTTACTGAGCAATTTGGGGACTGTAGGTAAAAGAAACTCCACATTTTAGACAAACGGGGGCACTAGTGAGCCACTTAAGAGACACGCCTATGTCTGACCTGTTTGTGCACACTTAACAGCCAACAACTCTGATGTGTGTGCCAACTTTAAGGTTAATCTAAGCACGTCCAGAGCCTTAAACATGCCTAAAATTAAAGTAAAGTTTGACGCGTTGCCATGGGAACAGCGTTCAAGATGTCAAAAATTCCTTCACAATTTATCATCTACTATGCCTCAGCATCATGTTGACCACTTCTGGAGTCAATCGCATGAATATCCTAGAAGGAGTATTTAAAAGAACATCGGCGTCAACTGAAAGGCTTAAATATGCCTTTAAAATTAAAGTAAAGTTTGACACGTTGCCATGGGAACAGCGTTCAAGATATCAAAAATCCCTTTGCAATTTATCATCTACAATGTCTCGGCATCATGTTGACCACTTTTGGTGTCAATCGCATGAATAGTCTAGAAGGAGTATTTAAAAGAACATCGGCGTCAACTGAAACGCTTAAATATGCCTTTAAAATGAAAGTAAAGTGTGACGCGTTGCCATGGGAACAGCGTTTGAGATATCAAAAATCTCTTCGCAATTTATCATCTACAATGTCTCAGCATTATGTTGACCACTTCTGGAGTCAATCACATGAATATCCTAGAAGGAGTATTTAAAGGAACATCGGCGTCAACTGAAAGGCTTAAAAATGCCTTTAAAATGAAAGTAAAGTTTTACACGTTGCCATGGGAACAGCGTTCGAGATATCAAAAATCCCTTCGCAATTTATCATCTACAATGTCTCGCCATCATGTTGACCACTTCTGGTGTCAATCGCATGAATATCCTAGAAGGAGTATTTAAAGGAACATCGGCGTCAACTGAAAGGCTTAAAAATGCCTTTAAAATGAAAGTAAAGTTTGAAGCGTTGCCATGGGAACAGCGTTTGAGATATCAAAAATCCCTTCGCAATTTATCATCTACAATGTCTCGCCATCATGTTGACCACTTTTGGTGTTAATCGCATGAATATCCTAGAAGGAGTATTTAAAGGAACATCAGCGTCAACTGAAAGGCTTAAATATGCCTATAAAATGAAAGTAAAGTTTGACGCGTTGCCATGGAAACAGCGTTTGAGATATCAAAAATCCCTTCGCAATTTATCATCTACAATCTCTCGGCATCATGTTGACCACTTTTGGTGTCAATTGCATGATTTTTCTAGAAGGAGTATTTAAAAGAACATAGCATGGAACTGTCAAAAAAAATCCAGCTTTGTGACTGACACACTTCCTGGCGCCTGGTGGTGGCGCTATATCGGGAGTCACAATAGGCACAACGATGCGATCGGAATCTTCAGACGAACAAACCCTCCGCATGGCATCACAATAAGATATTTTTTGCCTTAGATATTAGACACTTCCTGTTTCTCTGAATTCGCCATAAATTCGTCGCCTCGCCATGGCAGAACCGTTCGAGATATCAAAAATCCCTTCGCAATTTAACAAGTACAATGTCTCGACATCATGATCACCACGTTTGGTGTCAATCCCATGAATCCACTAGGAGGAGTATTTAAAAGTTCAACAAATGCATTTTTTAAACAATCCAAAATAGCGGACTTCCTGTTGGGCGGAGCTTAAATGTTAGAGGGCGAAAGTTGTTCGGGTCGATGAGATCTATA
Organism: Paramisgurnus dabryanus; assembly: GCF_030506205.2. NCBI lineage: Eukaryota > Metazoa > Chordata > Actinopteri > Cypriniformes > Cobitidae > Paramisgurnus > Paramisgurnus dabryanus. Next base: position 5,007,944 of record NC_133353.1, read on the forward strand.
TGCGTACCAACTCTCATACATGTGCGTACATTTTTGCCCGATCTGTGCATCAATGTTTTTTCTTGCATTACAGGGGGCGCTATAGAGCCCCCGTGCCACGCCCGTGTTCCAGCCTTTGGATTTCTGCGATGACGAGCGACTCTGACGTCTGTGCCAAATTTCAAGAGTTTTCGAGTATGTTAAGGCTCCCAAAAAGTCCAAAAGTGTTAAAAAAAATAAAAAAAAAAAAAAAAAAAATAATAAAAATAATAATCCGAGCAAAAACAATAGGGCTTCGCACCTACGGTGCAGGCCATTCTGGCCTGCTCCTCGGTGCTCGGGCCCTAATAAAGAAGCCCACAAACACGTCTGAGTAAAAGGATACAAATTTTGGTAGAGAGGAATCAAGGATTTTAAAGCTCTGCTGGCGTTGATGGCCGTGGCTCGTACGACTGTGGGTAAGATCTTTTCATCCACTATAGCTCCATCAAACAGGGGACCAAAAAATGGCACCTGTGGATATAAAGATAGACATGATGAGATTGACATGACCAAAATAGAAAATGTGCATGACAAGCAATTAAAATAACAATAATGTAATTAAAAATATATTTCAAAATCCCTAGAATCTGAAGTTTTTTTATACATAAACAGTATTATGGATTTTTCGAAATACATATTTTGGCCTGTCTGTAAAAGCCTGAAAAGATCCAGTGAAAAGCTCCCATGCACTAAAATGGCCCCTAAATGGACTTTCATGAAAGCCAGGCCTCTTCTTTCTTTATCTTTTCATCATTCTAGATTTCCTCAGACTGCATGAAAGACTGAAGCCTCTCCTCTCGTCTCGTCTCGTCTCGGATGCAGCTTCATAGCGGAATTCGATTCTGAGAATCTCATTCATTCAATTAGTCCTGACATAACTGAGCAGGAAACAAAGGATGCTAGTGCCCAAAGACAGATACTTTTCCTATGTCTCCTGTACAGAGTATTGAGCTGATTTACAGATAAATAACTGGATGTAACAAACAAACAAACAGCTCTGCTTCATCTTACATCCTCCGGGGTGCAGGAATGATCCTAAAGGTATTGGGGTGCAAGATTATTAATTACATGATGTAATATTTGCCAGGTAGTCCATGCTGAAGAGAGTCAAATTTATATTTGGTTGATTAATGCTGAAACAAAGTTCCTGTGGCTGTCGGTAGGGCATTGCTTTAACAGCACAAAGGTCATGGGTTCGAATCCACACACATACTTAGACAAGACAGATTCAGTCGCTATGAGGCTGTTTACACTTGGCATTAACATGCGTTTTCGTCGATCGGATCACAAGTGGACAACGTTAATGCCAGGTGTAAACGGTGTTCAAAACGTTTTGAACGCGTCCACTTTCGACCACTTTCAACCACATTCAGAGGTAGTCGAAACCACTTTTGATCGGATCGCTTTGGAGCTGCGGAACGCAATGTGGTTGAATGTGTTCGAACAGCCACACGCGACTGCCTTCTCTCCGCCCATTTATCTAATATGAGGTATTAAAGACTAATTTTACGTCATTTTTGACTTCTGGCGTGAACATACGGTGAACAGCGCTATTTTTAACCTTTCATTGATAAAACTTCTGCGGGTGTTCTCCGTAGTTTCGTTTTGAAAGCGTGAAAGTTGCACGATCCTATTTCATCAATTGCGCTGAAAATTCAGAGAAAGCTCCAACAAATAAACGTACAAAACACTGTGCAGCATGTATACTTGCTAAACAAGCAGCGGGCTCCGACATATTATAAGTTTGCGTCCATATAAACTCATAATTACTCCCGCTCGCGTTTGAATGACAGCAGAGAGACTCGCCCATCGTCTCACAGACCACCCCCTCACAGTATTCAGGACAGATGCGGTCGAAAGTGGACAAAAGAGACGGATTTAAATACCAGGTGTAAACGTAATGTGTCTCTCTCGTCCACTTGTGATCCGATCGACGAAAACACATCTTAAAACCAAGTGTAAACAGCCCCTTTGGATAAATGTATTCCAGAGGCCACAAATAAAGTTGTGCGAGGTGTGCAAACAATTTTCAGGTTTAACACTTCATCAATGTCATGTTGTTTTTCGGGTCTTTTTTTCTTTTGTTTGAGCTATGTTTGGATCTACGTACCATTGAAAATTTATTCGTCACTTGACTTTAGTTTTTCTCCTGCATAGGCTCAACAAATTTTGAACCAGGAAAAACCCTGGATTTGGACCTGTGTCTGGCTCTACGCCTTCCTGCTTTTTCACCACGCTGTTTACATCAATGTTTATATAGCATAGTTTATATATGCTTCTATAATTCCAACTATTCTTTATTTTATTAATCATAATATCCCCGCCACAATTTTTCTTATCTAAAAAACATTTTGGATAGTGATGCACCGATCATGATTTTTCATTGCCGATTCCTTTACAAGCAAATAGGATGTTTCCGATTTTTTCTTTAAGCAAGAGACTTAAAGAACGTACACGCGCTTTATCAAATGGCTATCCTCCAGACATGACGGACCACGTCTTTATCTCATTTCGGCCATGTGGTGCGCGTCCCCGCTCGCGGTGTGATGCATGGATTAGCTATTCTCCGAGAGGCACTTGACGGCCTTTTGTGCATTGATTTTTTTGTTTTTGGACCACCTAGTTAAGGCGGTATGGTTTCCAAGCTTAGGCGGGCCACCTTAACTGAAATATGCTGCGGGAAACCCTGCACTATGGATTTACAAACATGAGTAACTGTGGGTTCACACCAGATGCGTTTGAGGCGCGTTGTTGGACGCTTTAACATTTTGAGTGTACTCGCTTCATTCGCGCGTGAAAGCCGCATGTGAAATTCTAGTCATCGAGACATTCACGGGGAAATTCATGGGGCTTCTGTGACTCCACTCGCTTCCTGTAATCACGTCACTACTAGAGCAAGCTCTTTATTGGTTTACACAGCGCTTTTTTCCGGAAAAGTTCAGATTTTTCATCTTGCGCGTTTCCAGCGGCAACACTCAATTCGCGCCGAGACAAAATCGAATCTACCATGCCGCGGTAAACGCCTCATTTGTGCCGCGAAAACTCTAGACGCACGTCAATGCATCTTTACATTGACTTAACATTGAAATCACTCGCGCTTGACGCCTCTGCCGCGGCTGGTGTGAACGCAGCATTACAATTCACTGCTGTGTTTCAAGTCATTCTCACCTCGGGCTTCTTGATAATTTGGATGCTGTACATGTGGTTCTTCATGGGGTAGATGATGATCAGCACATCTCCAAACTCAGTAGGAATGATGCCCCTCCTGTAGTCCCGTGAGTGCTCTGACCACACAATGTGCACTTCATCGTTGCCCAGGTGTCGTAACTATACAGAGAAACAGGAAAAATATGAGACACATGTAAGGAGTACACGGTACATATAAATTATGCATTTTTGAGCTCCACATATATAAACATTGCGATGAAAGGGAGTAAATGACCACACAGATGTGATTTTACATTTACAATTTGGGTGACAAGATGAAAGAACACAAGGCTCATGTCAGCATCATTGAAATTCAGTACAAGTCATATTTTCTGTTCACGTTCCCTGTAACAAAAACTTTAACTGATCCGAATTAAATTAGTCTGAGCTGGAATCTAGGTATCTACTACAGCAATGTTAACCTTGTACTGTGTGACAGTCTTGAGCGGGCCCGCTCTCCACCTATCATCTATCTTCCCCAGATCACTCCATCTTCCTGGGACTCGCTCAATCACTGCCGCCTTCACGGACACAGCGACCCGTCAACTCTCCAGAGCGAAAGTTGTGACCTTTACGCGGCCAATCACAGTCTCCTTTCATCTAACAGACAACATTTGTTTGTTTCTCTTATCTAAAAATTCTGATTGCAGCTACCGCAAAAGTTTTTTAAATTAGCTTTGATGACACTTTACGTTTGAAAACCACCTGCATGGCCTTACAAAAGTAACACAGTCAGCCAATCGGATCATGGCCATGAAGCAACCAACCTGTGTATGTGGTGTAGCACCACTGGCCGTGCTGACACGCTTTAGTGTCTAGTTAACATGGTTTAGAGCGGCTATCGGAAGATCGTGCTCTGGATAGCCTCTCCAGCAGCCCTTGCAAATCTAATTTGCCTCCGAGGAGTTATGATAGGCGATGCAGCGCAGAGACGAACCCAATTTAATTTGGGGCGAAATATAGGCACGTGTGGTGTGGATGTCCTCCGAGCTCCCCTGTGGGATAGGAACGGCGATCCAAGACCCCTCCGCTGGACCAAACCAGCCTCGCACGTCACTTCACCTCGCGCCTTACGCTCAAATTACAGCCATGAATTACATCCAGCTCTCAGCTGCCGGCCACAAACCAGGGCTGCCATTTCGTTCGAGGGTGTGCGTCTGTGTGACAAAGCGATTAAGAGTTTTATTGGACGTTAAGGTGGTCTGTACTGAGAGATTTTCTTTCATCTCAGCAATCTTTGTTTAAATCAAGCAATATCTTAGAAATGCCACACGCGTCGGCAGAAATTCTGTCCTCCTGAGGAGGAGCGATAGATCTGCGTTAGATCGCACTTAATAAAGCATCAGATGTTTTACCGGTCACCACAAAGAAAACAACAGAGGATCTTTTCTACACATATGCAGAAGAGAAATGTGTTATGATGGTTATGAAAAAGGTTCAGAGGCCATCAGGTTTTAAACACGCAATATTCACATATTTACAGTAAGGTTTAATTCATTAATAATAGTTCATGCATAAGCTAAATTAGCTTACATTTTTTTTACTGCATTTACTAATCTTGGTTATTACAAATACAACTTAGTTAGTTTATTATGTAATTACAAAGGTGAACAGATCCATTTAAATATGTTGATGTTTAAATTAACATGAAGATAAATGTAGAAGAAATATTGGTAATAGTTTACAATAAAGTTTAATGTATTTGTTTACAATAAGGTTAATAATATTAAATGCATGAACTAACACGAACAAACAATAAACAAATTAGTTTTTCAGCATTTATTAATTCTTGTTAAATGCTTTATTCTGATTGGTTGAAAAATGCTCCAGGGGTATCCATTATTTTTCAATAAACGCACACCTAACCTGTCAAATGTCTTAAAATAACCACCAGAGCAATGTCTGTGATAACCGTGGTGAATAATCGACTCTGGTCCTTTAAATAATTTGAAAATAATAAATGGCTGTCAAAAGATTAATCGTGATTTATCGCATACAAAAAAGTTTTTTGCATAATTTATGTGTGTGGACTGTGTGTAATAATTTTATATATATATATAAATCAACGCGTCTTCACATTGACTTAACATTAAAATCACTCTCGCTTGACGCCTCTACCACGGCTGGTGTGAACGCAGCACTAAGAATACGGAGATACATAAATATGGGCAGCAATACATCAATGTGCTCATAATTTTATGACTTTGGACTTGTGAATGGGCAGCTTTTGGTTGTGAATATCTGTCCCTATTTAACTCTTTCGCTGCCATTGACGAGATATCTCGTCAATTAAGAGAAAACGCTTCCCTGCCAATGACGAGTATTTCCGCAACTTATAAAACCGGGAAGTGTCGCCCTAGAGCACCCAGCTGCAAGTCCGTCTAAGTTTTGAGGATCAAAAAAATTGAAAAATGGAATTATCTCAAAACGTGGTGTTTTTGAAGAAACCTACCCATATTTGAGAGGGGATAAAAGAGAACTAATGAAGGTAGGATGAAACAGATTTTTTTTTGAAAGCAGAGGGTCTGTTCTTTCATTTGATCTATTGTATGTTTATATATTTAAAGAAGAACATTTTCTGGAAGGCATTAAACTTTTGTAAAAAATTATGAAAAATGCTGGGGCTTGCAACTTAAAAAAAAAAAACGCTGGTGGCGAAAGAGTTATTGTGTTAAAATAGGAAATTTCTTTAAAAACATTCCTCCTCTTCTAACATCCCTGAATATAATAAAAATAAAGACAATCACAATCTAACTCTACAATATCCCACAAACCTCTGCTCTGTCTCATAAAAACGAAGTCACGCTGTAGGCGAGACCATTTCATACTAAAGGTGGTAATCTAATTAGGGCCCCCCTCTCTCACCCCAATAAACGCCCCATAAAATGCCCCTCTCAGGGTCCACTGTATTCCCCCCTCCCTAGTGTCACTCACCGCAATATCACATTTCTATCAGCGTTCATTAATATGTCTTTAGGGCGCATTAGCACCTTATCGCCCCCTCTCTGCCCCAGAAGACGTATGAGTGAGGATGTAAGGGGACAGCTCTAATGACAAGCGATTGGTCATTCAGCATGGGTCGCTCGCTCCACAAACAGCCCCATATCGCAGCCTCCCAGCCAAGCTCATTACGGCTAATGCTGCACATTATTAGATTTGTGCTGCCCATGTGAACGGAAAAAAATACCCATGCAGACAGACATTTGTACAAAGAGAAAAACCAAGAAAAATGTCTGTGTTTAAAAACCTAGTGCTGTGGGAGACTTGACTTTCAACTGATGTTGAAGGTTGACGTTAACATGCTGTTTAATGCATGATACTAGCATAGCAAATAGTAGTTTTACTTTTTAAACGTTAAATAAATTACATTAAATTAAAGTTAAATGCTTGGTTCACTTGGTTGTTCATTGCAATGCATTATTGCCATTTCCATTAAGGATACATGCAGTGCTGCCTTACAATTTGTCAAAAGACGATAATTTGAAAGGAGCATTATGCTACTTAGCTTTTTCCCCAACCCTTTGTGTGCCTATGATGTCCCAAAATGCAACCTACATAGACAGCTCACTAGATTTTGCAACAGAGCCAATGCTTCCCGGTGAGGTCACTATGACTGTAGGGACGAGACAAAAAAATAAAAAAGTATAGAAAGGCTGTGACATCCTTTTTAAATAAAAGAGAGATGGAGATCAAAGCCAGTGGGAGAGGCAGAATAAAGTACGGCTGTTAGGAGTCATTACTATCTCTTTTTCTCTGCTCTGATAGCAAAAGAGGACCTTTACTCTCCACGGGGAACCCAGCAACACAAAAGTGCAGCTCTCGGCAGGTATAAGTGTCCCACCCCATAGATTAGCCTGGGTTAGATTTAATGATGAGGTGTGAATGGTCGGGTCAGTGAGGTTCTGTACATCACTTCACCTAAAGCACAAGAGGAGCGCTACAGGAGAGCTCGAGACAAAAGAGAGCTATGAGGAGAACAACACTGTCTACAAGCTTAAAGGTCTTTCAGAGGTGATCGGCCAGAAGGAAAGTTTAACTCTTTAGTGGATCAACTGCTTTTGGATATTGAAAAATTTTGAAATAAGACCTTCACTAACATTCACAATGCAAAACTCCTTTACTCAGTCTACTCAAAAATTATCAAAACTAAGCTGCATAAATAGAAGTGCAGCAGTACAGTATTTGGTAACTTAAATTGAAATACCCGGTATAAAGAAGTTAGCAATCCTAACTGAGGGCATTCACAACCTTCTAGATTTAAAGACCATTTTTGTGGAAGAATGGGCCAGTATCACTCCTGAGCAATGCAGACGACTGGTCTCTCAAGAAGCTGTAATCACCAACAAAGGCTTTTCTACAAAGTATTAAATAAAGTGTGTTCAATACTTATTCCCTGTGTCATTTTAACTTTATTATGACTCAACTTGTATACTTAAATGTTCTGATTTCTTTGTATGAATTCAATATTTGGCTTGATGGCTACATCTGGTGGAAATTTTGTGTCAATAGCCCACTTAGAAATCCCCTTACTGATAAAAATGCTTATGTGTCAAAAACTTATTTTCCCTGCTGTAGATATCTTGTACATTGTACATAAAGGACAGCATGCTTTTTAAGGTCAGAGAAACAATGGAAGATGGTCACGTAATGCAAAACTAAAAAGTAACCATTTAAAAGAAATTATGTCTTTTGCAAAAATCCTCTCACCTTTTTAGTAAGCGAGTCGTCTGAATCTGGGGGCATGCGCGTGGAGACGTGAAACATCGCCTCTACTGTAGAAGTGGCAAAGTAGGGCATGGTCAAACCTGTACTTTTGTTACGCTGAAGGCCACCCATGAATCCACAGTGACTAGTGAGGTTCACCTTAAAATACGAGAAAAAAGTTTGATTGGGTTGTGTTGTCAAATCTCATTCTCATTATTCACAAAAATTTACAGCTACTCCATATTTAAGCATTTTGGGTTACTTAAATAAGGCCGGGGACACAGTATTAATGACTTATGGGTTAATTTGAACAATGATCATGTACCTCCCAACCCAGGCCTGACACAAAGTCCTCGTACGCCTGACTTCCAGCTGTGTTGGACAAAATGGAGTGCTTGTCTTCTTGGCCTTCTGCCACATAAAATACTGCAATCTTGTGCGTTTCACGACTGGACAACCAAAACAGAGGTACATTTATGAGTCAAAGATGAGATGTATTAGGTAGCCACACAGATGAAAATAGGGAAAAGATGCATTACTCAAATTTTTAGCCAATTATTGTAAATACGAGTTTCCTAGTCGAAAATTAGACATGAGTGGCCTCTCAAGACGTAGACCGGAAGACTCTAACTGAGCGTTCATACCGCCGCCGCCAAGAGCGTCAAAGTGGCCGGAAGTCATTCATTTTCAATGAGAGCCAGCAACGAGCTCCACCGATCAGTGGCGCGGTGCGTCTTGGACGGTGTGAACATCGTGAAGAGTTGTAAGCAGCTCAACTTTATAGAAATTAGCTATGAGGTGATTCGGTCTCAACCAATCGCAAAGTGAAAACCAACAGAAGTTTTTCGTGGCCTGTACCAGGGTGCAGTACGCTTAAGCGTACCCTTGTACGCTTTGCAGAGGTGGTCTCGGGTACAGTTCGCTTTGATTCAGGGCAGGGCATGCATGCCGAAATGTGAAACTTCAGCAGATACTGTAAAACCTTATGATATGCGCAGTACAAACACATACAGCCGCGTGTCACTGCATCCTAAACGACCCCATATAACAGAGTCGTATTTGACATCATGCATGCTGCGCAGATCAATCGGTTTATGCCATTCAAGCGGCATAAGAGTGATTGGAGAGCAGACTGCTCCTAATATGCTTTATAATCTCTTGTCATACGGCAAAGGATTTGCACAGCACGCATGATTTCAAAAACACCTTATAAGCCATATCACATATACTCATATCTTCCAGTTATTCTTATAAACACGTATCATAAAGTGATGAGTGAGGGAGTGAAGAGGGGGGACAATCGTACTCGGGTACGGTTCGGTCTAGCAAAGTATGATGTGAACACAACGCACCCTAAGATAATTTTAAAATCCGACTTTCTGAGTTGGGGTGACCTTAAAAGGGACATTTCACAAGACTTTTAAGATGTCAAATAAACTTTGGTGTCCCTAGAGTACATTTGTGAAGTTCTAGCTCAAAATACCCCACAGATCATTTATTATAGCATGTTAAAATGTGCCATTTTTGGATGTCCATTTAAATGCAAACGAGCTGATCTCTGCACTAAATGGCAGTGCTGTGGTTGGAAAGTGCAGATACAGGGGTGGTATTATCCTATTCTGACATCACAAGGGGAGCCAATTTTTAATGACATATTTTTTCACATGCTTGCAGATAATGATTTACCAAAAATAAGTTACTGGGTTGCTATTTTTAACATTTACTAAGTTGATTGAAGCACTGGGGACACAATTATGGCACTTAAGCATGGAAAAAGTTAGATTTTCATGATATGTCCCCTTTAAACTTTGAACATGGTAAGAGGAAAACTTATCGATAATGTTTTTGTTATTTTTACTTTGCATAAAAAACACACTAATGCGTCAAATGGTTATTTGTATACGTAAACATGCATGTATTTGATCAAAAAAAAAAAAAAAAAAAATCGTCAGCTTAAAAATCGTCTATCTAAGAAGAATGGTAAAAGTATAGAGGAGATTGGATGATGCATAGTTAACAACAGACAAGATGCTAATTTTTTATGATAACACAGCTTTCTTTATGAAACAACGACTACGTAATTACGACTTTTGAAGTGGGAAGTAGGAAATTACCAAAATCATGTGAAAAATAATGAAGGATGAAAGGAAAAGCAGCATACCACTGTCTGGAATCCAGATTCTTCAGCTCTCTCAGTAGTTTTTCGTTTTTCTTCAGCAGGTGAAAACTGTTCCTGTGGACAAAATATTTAAACGTGTGAGCTGACTGATCACTTCTGATTGATTTACTTAACACAAGCAATCAATAACTGTGGATACCAATGGACCCAATACTTCCTTCTATTAGGAAATCTGTACTGCCTTGACATGTTATTATGTTGCTTACATATTTAGAAAATATAAAGGGAAAGAAAAGTGAAATATTGATAAAGGAAAATGGGAAAAAAGATGAAGAACAAGCCAACAAACAAGCAACAAAACAGTTATATAGGGATGGAAAGACCTGTGTGTCAGATCTCTTTCTTTCATTAAAACCCTGTTTACTTAATTATCCACCTCCTTGTTTTTCTCACATACTCCAGGATATTCTGACTCTTGAGGCAAAAACACACAAAAATAGACAATAGAGGAACACAACTTGCAAAGTGACAAATAAACATAAAACAAAACGAATGATTCATCATCAGATATTGCGATATTTCTTGTCCGACGCCTTTATAGATTCAGCAAACCTTCATTTACTCCCTCTCTCCATCCCTCCAAGTGGCCGTGCGAGTCGTGCGGAAAAGCCACACGATGCTCTCTAAAAGGACTTTTGTTTTGTTCCCTTTTCTTTGAGCAGGGGTCTCTTTATTAGCTTGTTGCAATGTAATGGTCTTCATTTTCTCCATTGAAAGTGAGCCATTTCACGAGGCGAACACGCGAATGGCATAAAAGGCCGACATTAGACGCGCGCTCACACACACAATGGCCCGGCGGATTGCAATGCCTTAGTCTCTGACCATGGATAAATGATACATGAATGCCTGGAGAGCGACAGCAGGACAATTCCTCATTAAACAGCCCCTATGCATTTTCTCCCAGCTCTTCAACTCATAATAACCCGGCGGCCACATTCGAAAGGTAGCAGCCTTTTATTTTCGCCCCGCATATCAGGCAAGAATGAAAAGTACCACGGCTGCTCGGCAGATAACAGACCCCTCAAGAATTAATCCCTCCATAAAAGCTGCATGCGTGCACATACACATAAACGCGCTCCCGGTGCGTTAAAGAAAAGGTTTTTTTCTGATGGCTCTATGAGGGAATGGCGAAAAACAATTTTCTTTCATTAATCTCATAACACAGAATATGTACATCATTAAAATTAATGCCATTACATTCACTGTGAATAATAACCCCAATTTTCCAATTATTTGTCATCTGGAAGTGTTTAACTATTGTCCGTAACAGCACAAAATGGATTTGGATTGAAGATAGAAATGCATTGAGGGAGATTGTCGGGTGGGGGGTTATGGTGGGCATTTAGGGTCTTTCGGTGGATGAGCTCATCAAAAAGATGTTGACAGTTTTAAGCAGATTACAGCGGCTTTGCACAACAGGATGTTTACATGCATGCATTATCGGACTTTAACAACAGCAAGACTCAGATTTATGCTAAAAAAAATAAAAAATGCTGTCATTCTCTAGATTGGAAAACAATGGCAAGACAGTTTGATCACCATTTCTTTATTTGGATTCCAAATGAAACAGCTCACTGAATAAAACTACGAAAGTCGACCGAACTGATTCTTTATCAGTCCCTCCAGAAAAACGCGATAATGCGATCGCATGATTCAACGCATAATCAGCCAACGTTGCATATTTGTGTCGCACATTCGCAGCATAAATTGCAGATTTCCGTGCACAAAATATGCAGGGCTTGCCCTGATTTTATAGTCCCTGCATTTTCATAGCAAAAAGTCACATATATCTTAGCATAAAGTTGAAAAATTTTGCATTTACTTCACACAAGCGCAGCCATGTCCCCTGTTACCATTGAAACATTATGAAGTGACGTGATTATGTTACATGAACATCACTGAAAAGCTGCAAAAGCGACTAACAAGTTCCCACAGTTTTTGCAAGTTCCCGCAATTATTGCAAGTTCCCACAATTTCATAGCATAAAATTGCATAAATATCCCACATATTCCTTCGCATTTGAAAACGTGCTACAAGATCAAGGATCTTTGCCCGCAACAATCACATAAAAACTGTTTTTCTGGAAGGACTGTTCTTTATGTAACAATAAATGACCACAGGTAGTGCAATTCGTTAATGCAGCTTACACTCATTTCTGCACACGTTGCCAAACTTTTGCAGGGTTACCTTTACACAATCTTAACCTACAGTTGACCCTTGGTTATCTGTCAGTGTTTAATCTTTGTTTTTGTTTTTTTGTCGGTTCTCAGAATCATTAATGGCATCTTACCTCTTTTCCCAGGAGTTCATGCCCAGTATATTAAGGAGCAGTTTGCAGTAGTAAAAGGCGGACTGGGGTCTCTGTGGGTTTGGCTCTTGTTGTACCGCTGCTCTCATGTTCAGATCATTGCCACGATGCAGCGTGAAGTCCCGCTCTTCGGCACATTGCTTCAGGACGGCATTGATGACATCGTTCTCCTGCTTCTCGGACACGCATGTGGGTTGCGGGGCTGGGATATTGAGCGGTGCGCTGGTACGCTGCAGGCACTCTGGGCTGGAGTATCCCAGGTACTGCAGCATCTCGTCAAGGGCGTCTTCACCATCCTGCAGGGAGTCCCAGCTTGGCACAACCTCACGGCACTGCCGTTTCGCCTGCGGGGCCATGAGTTCCAATCCTGCATCTTCGTCCTGTTCCTCAAGATCTTTCTCCTCCATGTCCTCTTTCACCTCCTCTTCATCCTCCTCCAGGTTCTCCTCATTCTCGTGAAACGCTCCATTCTCTTGATCTTCTTGACTGCCTCTTTCTAGACTGTCCTCATCACAGCCACGTTCTCCTCCTGCTGCATTGGAGGATGTATAAAGGTGCAAAGGTTGACTAGGACTGATGCAATGTGGTGGGCCATACAGTACAGCTGAGTCCCAGGAGTGTTTTCCAGAAATGTCCCTCACAATCACACGTACACAGGCATTGGTGGTGGTGAGGCCAGCCGACATACCGCCTCCGGGCAGGCCACCCTCCGCCCGGATCTGAAGGTAGGACAGCAGTGTGGTTCCATTAAGCACAAAGAATTGCAAGTTGGGTGCGTCAAACAGTTCGGGGGTCAGGTCTGTGCTCTCGCTGTATGGATTATCCTGGTTCTCGCAGACCTGGCTTGTCAGAGTGGCCGGCCCACCACTCATTGGATAGTGACCTAAGTGGTTTACCAGGTGAGATATGACTGTGCGTGCTGCAACTGAGATCAGACCTTGCTGAATTCGGTTTCTCACTGCAAGCAGATAAAAACAGATGTAAGACAGGATATGAAAAGTGCGAAACAAAGAATCTGTACCTGCAGACTTCAACAGAAAGCTCTATAGATTTTGGAAGAATTTAAGTTCTGCCTAATTTTGCCTAATTTGATTATTCTTTCAGCAAGTGTTGTAGTCAAGTCCAAGTCCGAGACCAAAGATCAAGTGTCCAGATAAAGCTGGATGCGTATTGTCAGCCTTTGACACTCAATCTTTGGGTGTGGCTTGACTCAGCTACAACGCTGCTTTAGCTACTCTTAGCTTCTTTAAATATGCATCCCACATATCTATTTAAACCAAAAATGCAAGAAAACTAGAATCTGGATTGGGGTTAAGACAAAGGAGACTGGAATAATGATTAAAATGTGCAAAGAAATTGGTTCAGATTGTAATTGGTTCAATAAGGAATTGTTCAGACACTTGATTAGTGAGTGTAGTGATATTCAGATTTAGCGGTGTTAAACTTTAGCACTGGGATGAGGGAAGATGCAGACTGTCAGTCAGGGATGTTACGGTGTACTGAAGCTGCAGGAAACACAGGGAAAGGTGCAGATGCCTCTGTACTAGTCAGTCACTCCCAACTGAGAAAATTATGTTCTTCCAGTGCCAGAACTTGTAAAGAAACCATGCAGAGAGCAGCCCAATACCAGCACACTCAACGTGCCGGAGACTCGATCCCCTTCATCAACACATGACACCAATCACATTCAGCAACACTTAATGAAACAGAAAATTCAAAGTCCTGGGCTCTCAGGGGGTGGAGAGATTATGAGGGTGGGATTTTAGCCTGATGATTTAAGCCTGATCCAGTACGAATCCAGTGCAGGGAGTCATTTCAAGAGTAATGGAGGTAGGAAACTGGTGGACACATATCTCGCTCAGGCTTGTAATGATTAGTTATTTTCTCCTGATGGAGAGACACACAGCTCCAGCAGAAGGGGTAACCAGCCCCCTGCTGTCAAACTCAAACCCCTCCCCTATCATGGACACACACGGTGAAACCAGCATGGGAGCTTGGTGATGAAGACAGGTTCGGTGATGAAGACATTTAGTTGGTTCATTCAATCATTCCCACTCCTCGTATTTCTTCTATCAGTGTGTATCTCTGGTTTGAATTCCAGAAGGCAATAACGATGGGGAAAAACAAAAGTGGTGTCTTAACCAAGATCAGCTATGTGATAAAGTTATGCTATTATGGGTTTTTGTTAAAAGGCAATGTACAATGACATTTTTTTTGTCCAAAATGTTGCTCAATGTAACTGTATAAAAACATAAAATATGTTTAAATTGAACATGATTTTGTGCTGCAATCTGCTTTCACTGACCTTAAAAATTACTTGAAATGTATCATTTTGGGACTGGTTAGGACACAATTAAAGATATAGAGGTAAAGAGGGACTACATTAACAACTAATCATTTTTAAGACACTATCTAAAGTGACCTAACGATGAGAAACACCGTGCCATCAATAAATACTCATAGTATTACAATGGCAGGTATTAAAGTCAAATCGAAACAGAATATCGCATTAGAAAAATAGTGTGCCTGGCTTATGTTTTCCACTGTGCTTTGATTGGATATAGAAAAGTAGGCGTTTCATTCCGAAATGGAAGTAGCATTAGGGCCGGAGTTAACGGATGCTCCCGCTCAAGCTGTCTTGCTGACGTCATCAGGAAATGATCGCTCCAAGAGGGTAAATACATTTCGTAAGTGGGTGATTCTTGTGAAATTAGACTTATGAGACTCATGAAACATTTTGATAAAAAAATGTAAATGCAAAGTAAGAGTATCAAAATAAGAAGCGTACAGTTACAAACATCTCTTTATGTACTATTTTGCACATGATTTCAAATGGCATCATACAAACCAATTTAGTGTTTTTTTCACATTTAAGGGGAAATTTTTCATTACCGCAACGTGTCCATGACTGGATTTGGGTTCTTTGACATGGAAATATTTATAATTAAAAAAAAAAGCTTCAGTGCATGTTATACTATAAACATTTACAGTAAAGAAACATGTGGTGTTTGGGGATCATTGGTAAATGTAGAGACAATAAAAAGGAATATAAATGTGTCCAAGACCAATTTTCTCATCCTCCGCAACAATTTTCAATAATTTTTTAAGCCCTCAATGACCTAAAATAAAAAAAAAAATAGTTGGAAGGGACATAATTGATTGTGACACTCAAGATGGCTACCAGGTAAGCAGTTCTTATTTTTTCTCTCCAGATAAAAGTTGAAATTATGTTTGTCATATTACCTAGACAACGTTGTAGTTCTCGTTACCAAAACATGAGTTTGTAAATGCATATATTTAATGTAATTTCATGTTGCGGTAATGATAATTTTTGATAATGATAATCTAAAAAAAATGTAAATAATTCTATAGGAAATATTTTTTCAATCCTCTAAAAATAATGGTTATAGTAAGTTCAGACCTTAATCTTATATGTGCAAAAAATAAATTGGCTACAAGGGCTTTTGAAAAATTCTGATGCTGGACACCTTCTAAATCTGGATTTCGTGAGAATCACCCAAGTGCTTATGAGGGCACATGACATAAAAAAAGCACTGCATTATTACATTACTGTTTTTAATACTACATACACATTTCCTGTATTTTCTGGTTGTATTCTAATAAAGAGATTGAGAAATAAATGATGATCACCATACAATGGCAAAAACAACATATCTAATGGTTGCATGGTTGCCTAAGACTTTTGCACAGTACTTTATAATACATCAATACAATACACATTATTAAAAGGACAGAACAAGTAATGGAGAAAAGCACCTTCAGTGACGGGTTGCAGTTTGGAGGAGCGTTCAGAGTCGGGCGAGTGGAGAGGCTCTGGTTCCTTCAAGCTCTCCAGTTGTAGGAAAGGGTCATAGTCTGGGCTACTCAAGTCTGACAGGTGAATGGGGAAGTAATTGGCGTTACTGAAGCTCTGAGCCCCATATACACAACCATGGAGGACCTGAGAGAGGACAACAGGGTAAGAAATACTGTGTGACAAGTGGAGCTGACAGGAGACGTGAGCACTTACCTTATAGATGCAGCTCAAAACAGACTTGTCGGTTTTCTCCTTATCTGAGGCTTTTTCAACCTGCTGCAGCAGAGTTTTTGGAGGTAGAGCCATCACCCAGTCCAGCAAGCACAGCAGCAGAGAAACAACCAGCTGGAGACAAAGGATACATATATAAACTTAAAATTATTTAAATAATTATTTTTACATCATTATGTTGAGTTTTGTGGTGCCCTTGTGTCTAGATACAGTACCCTCTTGTCTAGCTCATGAGGGGAGGACTCTGTGGCCGGCAGAAGGTAGGTGATGGTTGCAATAAGGACCTAAAATGTGCAGGAAAATAATATGACTTCAGCAGGGTTATCAATTGAAAACATGCAAGACTTAACTATTCAGTTTCCCAATGGGTGTCCATGTGGATTTGAATTACCTCCACAATTTTCTTTGGAGTGTTGGGTGGGAACTTCTGCAGATCATCCACGTAGTTTATGAGCAGGTGCAGGATATCCGAGGCCACCAGGGCGACGGTTTTATTCGAGAACTGGCAAAAAAAAACATTAGACCTGTCAGCAAATATTAACATGCTCAGGCTTGTGCAGAACAATAACAGCTAATCATGAGCCTAATCTGAGCCGATTATAAGTCAAGGGATGAGTATTTATACAGCCTAATTCTGCTTCATGGATCGCTGCCAAAATTAAAAGAAGACCCTTATGTCTAACCGTCCATTGCCACAATGATATCAGATCCATAAAATCTCTGACCCTCATCACCAGCTGACTCATTCCACTTGAATGAGACTTTAAATTCAGACCTTAATCTTATATGTGCAAAAAAAATTGGCGTCAAGGGCTTTTTAAAAATTCTGATGCTGGACACCTTCTAAATCTGGATTTCGTGAGAATCACCCAAGTATATTATCAGATTTTACTTGAAGCTTATGCCTTACACGTGCCTTTCCTAGTCTTTATTTCAGACAGAAACACAATAATTCCTCAAAGTCTCTGAACTGTGCATTCTTCAGTGGATTAGCCTTCTGTCTGCGAAGAGCGAAGAAGCCAAATACGTTGACAGTCCAGATTTAGGAAGGCTGGTAGGGATGAGTGCAGGGAATATGGAGTAATCTTCTTCTGGATGAAGATAATGTACTTGTGCCAGTGTAGTGAGCCCAGGCGTTAGGAACGGCTACACATTACTGAAGCCAAGAGCAATGCCATCATTGCTCTAATGTGTTCACTCACATTGCAAGTGAAGGTTATTTTACACACACAAACACATTCTTGCTTCTATGGAAAACCAAATTTTTCTGTTCTTTGGATATGAGAGTTTAATGCTTAAAATTTGCATTTACTGTAATTAAATGTATTTAGCATCTCCACTAATTAAAAAACTGTTTAATTTTGTAATGTCAGGGTGATTGAGTAAAATGTTAATAAATAACACCTGCTTAGTTGTTTCTAAGATTTCTTGGGTGCAAGAAAAAACTGCAAATTTTATGACTCCAAGATTTAGGTGTATGTAAATGTTATTAAAGCTGTTAATTAAAGATCGTATATTTGTAATGGATCCATCTACAATACCTTGAGAGTGACACAGATGACATTAAGTGCTTCTTTGATTTGTGGATGTTGAGTGCCATGAACCAGCTCTTCACAAAGCCAAATCCCCAGACTACAGAGAGCCACACATCTGAAACACAAACAAAACAGGTAATGTTCATTACATTATGCTTTTTATGAACTGAACCATTAGGTCACAGCTCAGTTTCTATACTTTTATTTACTCCTTCCTCTTGTCTGCCCCTTCTATGACCTTAGCTTTTCTCCAAAAAAACAAACTTTTCCACATTGAGTTAGGGGGGCATCTAAGGACATTGAAGGATTAAAGTTGATTCTAATGGGACTTGAGTGCTGGATTACTTTAAATGGTCCTAATCTGTCCAGATATGACCAGACACATAGATCTGTATTGATTTGAATAACATAATGTAACATAATGAGTTATTAATCTGTCTGGAATAGGGCTTCCTTGCTTTTTCAGAAAATAGGTGCATTTACTGACCTGGAAAAACATTAAAATTGTAACGATAAATAATTAATAAGCAAGAATTTGATGGTGTCTTGGAGCAGGCTCCCAATCATGCTAAATATAAATTGGGTAAGTTATACAGTATGTGAACCTGGATCACAAAACCATAAGTAAACAGAGGTAAAGGGTTAATAAAGATCTTCTGCAAGTAATTCATGTGATTTTGTATTATATTATATACACTATAATAACTAGCTTCCAGCAACAACGCCATCATGGACTCACGCGATTCAAGAGAGACATGCGCAACGTACCTATGACAACGAATGCTCACTAAGCTGCTAAAACTCTTAAAGTCCAAGATGGCATTTTATAAAGTTTGAAATATGGATATTTTTCTTACAAATTCACATCAATTACCCAGAGAAGACCTTAATTAACTCTTTCTCCGCCATTGACGAGTTTTGACGACAATCCACATTTCCGCTATTATCCACTAGGTGCTCTTACCAAACTTATAAAACACTGAAGCATCCACTGATCCAAAAACAGTAAAAACTCTGTATATGTTTTGATTATTGTTCTGAATCTGAAAAGTCCTTTGCAAAAATGCGGCTTTTTGTTCACAAATTTGATATTTTTAAAGAAGCCTACTCATATTTGAGTGGTGATAAAAGACAACAATTTTTTGTTTGTTTGAAAGCATTAAAGGATTAGTCAATTTTCTTCCAGATAATTTACTCACCACCAACATTGATGTCTTTCTTTGTTCAGTCGAGAAGAAATTATGTTTTTTGAGGAAAACATTACAGGATTTTTCTCATTTTAATGGACTATAATGGACACCCAACATGTAACAGTTTTAATGCAGTTTAAAATTGCAATTTCAGCTGAGTTTCAAAGGACTTGTCATTTTTTACAAGAAAAAAAATGCGCCAGCGCGACCTCATGTAATTGCGTAATGCCATTGAAAGGTTACGTGTTACATTTATGAAACAAACATTTGCGGACCATTATAAACAATAAACTGACACAAAGACATTAATTAGTATCATTCCACATTCAACAACGTCGGAACGGTCCTCTTTCTCCACACTTGTAAACACTGGGGCTTAGTTTTGCATACATCATCCGTGACTATTTGACGTGATGACGTTTTGCGTGAGGTCGCACTGGCACGTCACAGGACCGGAGATAGAAGTTGTGGTTTAAAAGTGCATACTATTTTAAATTTTTTTTATATAAAAAATTACAATCGTTTCACTAGATAAGACCCTTATGCCTCGTTTGGGTTCATTTAGAGTCCTTTGTTGAAACTGCAATTTTAAACTACCTTAAAACTGTTAAGTGCTGGGGTCCATTAAAATGAGAAAAATCCGGGAATGTTTTCCTCAAAAAACATAATTTCTTCTCGACTGAACAAAGAAACATTTTGGATGACATGGTGGTGAGTAAATTATCTGTTTTTTTTAAGAAAATGGACTAATCCTTTAAACTTTTGTGAAAATCATAAAAAATGATGGCGCTGGCTGGCAATTTTTTTTTAAACGAAGCCAGGGAAAGAGTTAACCCCTTGAAGGAGTGTGGATTACTTTTGTGAAGGATGAATGCACTTTTTTGGGGTATAAAGTTGTTTCCTGATCCCTGTTTTCTACCATTACAAAGCTTGGAAAAACAAGGACATTTACTAAAATAACTGATATCCAAATGTGTTTGTCTGAAAAATGATGGACATATGCATCTTGGATGGCTTGAGGGGGAGTAAATCATGGGGTAATTTTGATATGTGTCTGGAGCATTGCTTTAATTTATAAGCATATTCATGAAAATATTTTGGAAATTTCATACCGTAAATATATATAAAATGTATTTATCAGTAGTCCCTTTCACACATACAGTCTAACATGTCATGTGTGAACAGAACCTTTCCGGTAAATCAGTGCTCCCAATTTACCAGTAAGACAGGTTGTAAGATTACCAGTAATTTACCGGTAAGCGCTAATTAGCAATATGTGTTGCCTTGGACTTTATTTGGACAACTTTAAAGGTGATTTTCTCAATATTAATTTTTTTTGCACTCTGATTGTTGTATCCTGGCCAAATATTGTAGTATCCTAACAATCCATCAATGGAAAGCATATTTTTTCAGTAAGTATAAAACTCAATGTAAAAAAATGGACCTTTATGACCCTAATTGGTGGTCCAGGGTCACCACAGGTCCAGTTGTTTTATTTTATATTGTACATGGTTATGACCTGTAACATCTTGTGATCCATGACAATGAGTATCAAATTAATAAAATACTACAAATAACCGTTTGAAAAACAGATCATAATCATGACTTTGGAAACTTAATGTTCCTGCAATTATATAATCACCCATATGCACATCTGTGATATTTTGATAATTTCAATATATTGTGCAGCCCTACTAATTACACTGTCAATACTGCATTTAATTATATATAAAGTAATTGCTTTACTCCTTACGAGTGTTTAGGGTTTGTACCTTGCTGGTGCAGAAGGTTCATCTCTGGCAGAGGTTAAGATGTGTTTGATTATGTGCTCCTGCAAAAGAAAATCAAACCATCACTATTCATTAAAAGGAAAGGATTTATGTTCATTCACTTAAGGTCCAAAACATGTGATTAAAGGATTAGTCCATTTTCTTGAAAAAAAAAAATCCAGATAATGCACTCACCACTATGTCATCCAAAATGTTAAATTCTTTTTTTCGATAAAAAATTATGTTTTTTGAGGAAAACATTCCAGGATTTTTCTCATTTTAATGGACTTTAATGGACCCCAACACTTAACAGTTTTAATGCAGTTTAAAATTGCAGTTTCAAAGGACTCTAAAGGATCTCAAATGAGGCATAAGCGAAACGATTGTCATTTTTGGCAAGAAAAATAAAAAATATGCACTTTTAAACCACAGCTTCTAGTCTATCTTCGGTCCAGTGACGCGCCAGCGCGACCTCACGCAATACGTCATCACATCAAAAGGTCACGGACGCCCCAGTGTTTGCAAGTGTAGAGAAAGAGGACCGTTCCGACGTTGTTGTATGTGGAATGATACTAATTAATGTCTTTGTGTCAGTTTATTGTTTAAAATGGTCCACAAATGTGTGTTTCCTATATGTAATCAGTGACCTTTCCACAGCATTACGCAATTACGTGAGGTCGCGCTGGCGCGTCACAGGACCGGAGATAGACGAGAATTTGTGGTCTTAAAGTGCATTTTTTTTCTTGCCAAAAAAGATAATCGTTTCGCTAGATAAGACCCTTATGCCTCGCTTGGGATTGTTTAGAGTCCTTTGAAACTGCAATTTTAAACTGCATTAAAACTGTTACGTGTTGGGGTCCATTAAAGTCCATTAAAATGAGAAAAATCCTGGAATGTTTTCCTCAAAAAAACTGAATTTCTTCTCGACTGAACAAAGAAAGACATCAACATTTTGGATGACATGGTGGTGAGTAAATTATCTGGATTTTTTTTAAGAAAATTGACTGATCCTTTAAGCTTGAAAAATTTCATTTTTTTTAACAAATGGTTTGTTTGAACTAGGATAATAAGTAACAGTATGAAAGATACAGTATGCTTTTATAAAGCATCAAGCTCTTTCGTCTCAAAACATCAAAGAAAATTCGATTCCTCGATATGAGCCCTAACAACGAATTCAGCACCTACTGGCCAGATCAAAATCCTGTTCAAGTAACTGGCTAGATCCTGATACAGATCAATTTCGTTCCATCAAGCGAGTGGATTTTGAGCCACCGACTTCTTACACACACAGAGCCTTTCACCCGGCACATTCGCGCACAGAACAAGCACGCGCTCCCACCAGACACAGATGCACACAGCGAGATAATGCAGACAGACAAACAGATAATGATCAGACACAGACCAAACCGCTCACAACAGACGCAAAATCTGACATAAAACCAGCAATCTGGCAACTCTGAACACGACATATCCAACCATCTGGAAAAGAAGCATCTGTGAGCAGACACACACACACACACACACACACCAGAAGAGGATCACATTAACCACAGTCTTTTCATTCATAGCCTGTTCCTTGTCATCAGATGCCATCATGTGAATTTCTGCATGCGGGTGACGGACACCTCCCCGCATGGCATTAGCTCCTTAACATCGCTCGGAACAACAAGGCAACACAATAACAACAGCCCCGTGGAGCCCGTCTCAATGCAGTCTGCATTACTGATCACCCATTAGCACATTAGTGCCAGCAGGAACAATTACAGGGCATTTCCATGCACTCTAAACAACCGAGCGAGAAGCATACATTCAACCACTTGGATCTGCCATCGGGGAAGGATTCAGATCAAAGGTTAAACGCGAGCTGCGGATGAAAACATTTAAAAGCTAATTTAGTATCGCGTTGTATACAAATCCTACAAACATGATACGATACCTTGACATCTGTAAATTTAGTCATGACGATGTCAGCCGTTGTGGGGTGCAGGGCAGGAAGTTCTTTGTACAGGTTTGGGAGACACACAAGGGATCCCAACAAAATCTGAGCCTCCACCCGTGGAGCCTGATAGAGGAGAAGACAAAGTGCATCTACTATGACAGCAACGCAATGTGTGTGAACAGATAGGATTTAAAACATACATAGATGTTTGAGTGCAAGGTGTTTTCTCACATTGAGGGAAGAGCAAGCGGTCACGCGGCTCGCTGCCACGATGAAGTCCAGGATGAGCATCGTGGCTCCAGGAAGACCAATAGAGAAGAAGCGTGGAGAACAATGCTTGATGATGGTGTTCACAATGTCCTGAGACACAGAACCAACCTCAAGAAAACCGTCAAATTTGTCAAATTTTTAGGCACACACAAACACTCACCTGGTCTTGGTGAAGAAGGCCACTGTGCATGATGTTGTAGAAGTGCGTAAGAAAGTCAGAGTTTGGAGAAACATCCTGTCTTCGTTTCATGATCTTGCAGATGAGCTTATAAGCGTGGAGTTTTCCTTGCTTATAGCGTTCGCCTAGCATAGTGGCCTGCATACAGACAAAATGAATGATTAATGCCTCAATGAACAAACACAGTTGATGTAGATCTACTGATTTATGATCTGCACATATTAAGGTCTATATGGAAAACAGGTGGAAGGGGGTAAGACGGATATGCACTAGAGGTAAAACCAGAGGTCCGACCCGAGGTATAATATTATCAGCCTTAGGTAATTTCAAATAAATGTGTTTTTTCCGAACGGAGCAGAGAATACCTGAACTCTCTTGCATGTGTGCATTAAGTCCTTTTCCAACCCCTTCTATGTTTGCCATAAGCGCTTGCGACATCGGATGGCTGGCGGTAGGTACATTTTTGTTGAGCCAGACCTCGGGTGCAGTAATATTGACGAAAGTTTGAGCGAGAGGAGGAGTAGTCAGGAGTTTTGGTGTTACTGCCCGCCGAGGTCAAAGTGCTCTTCCACCATACAATATAGTTTTCATTTTTTATCCGCTCAGAAAATCGCCACGTTTTATTTTCAGGGTTCCCACACCTTAGTTCTTGGTTCCCACAACTTCAAATTCAAGGACCTTTCAAGGAATTTCCAGGTCCAATATCCTAAAATTCAAGGACTAAGTGTGGGGACACATTTAAAGTGAGAGCAAGGTTACATTGTGTTACCTTTAAAGATACATTGTTACAGTTCCCTTTTGAGGGAACTCGCGCTGCATCACTGCGGTGACACTTTGGGGACGCCTCCAAGGGTAAGCAATGGTGAGGCTTAACAACAAAGACAGGGTGACGTGGGAGCCAGAAATTATATCGCTATCAAAGACGGCGTTACAGAGACGCAGGAAGTATTGCAAGGGAGACGCAGCGGCTCGTTCCCTTCTCAGGGAACAACAGTTACATACGTAAACCGAGACGTTTTCATGTGTTAAACACAACTATGCAAAAAAGCATTTTGGTATGAATCAACATTTGCATACAGAAGATATAAGCATTTAAAGCAAACAGTTTAGCACGTGTGCTTAAAAAGTCTTTTATGATACTATCCAACTACACAGGGAATAATATGGATTTTTTCCATAAAACTTCTTGCAAAAAATAGATTAAATAGTCTTTAAATAGGGAAAACATGGGAGTTTTTTGGTGGGTTCTAAATTCATCCCTGTTTGGATCCTAAGGAATGAATGGGGCTAGGCTAAATGCTAACACATTCACGACGCGCTGTACAAAGATTAAGTCCACGCATTGAATAAAGATAGGTATGTATTAATTCGTCTAAGTTGAGGTAAGAACATAGTAATATATTGAAAAAAGGTGGTGTTTTCCTTTAAAAGGCTTATGTCTTTTAATAGTACTGAAAATAAAACACTGCACCGTCTTCAGTGTATTAATTAAATATAAATGCGTTCTTATAAAGTAAAACAGTTCTTCAGTCATGAGCAGAGAGCGATTTTCTCTTTTATATTATTGACAAATGAATTAAGTTACTGTAGCTTTAAGACATAAGAGAGATCTTTGCTTTATACACGTGCTAAAATGACAAGCTGTGGACAAAAGCAGCTTCAAGTAAAATGAAAGTTTAAACTGTCAAAACTTTCAAACGCATGCAAATAACAAACTTTCGGCATGAAGATGCAATGATTGGTATACATGTTGTTTACGCTGTTTGAAGTGTTAGGTGGCTTCTAAATTCATCCCTGTTTGGATCCTAAGGAATGAATGGGGCTAGGCTAAATGCTAACACATTCACGACCCGCTGTACAAAGATTAAGTGTACGCTTTGAAAAAAAAAAGGTATGTATTAATTCGTCTAAGTTGAGGTAAGAACATAGTAAAATATTGAAAATAGGCATATTAAATTGCTCTTTATAGAATTAATATTTCTTGTGCTTACTTATTTGATTAAATAATATAACAAAGGCAACATCTGTGGTATTACTTTATCTAAAAAAAGTGTTAACAGTTACAGTCATCAAAGAGCTAACATATCAGCTTGAAGAATCAGCATCGGGCATTGGTATCGGCCGAATTATGATGACAAGAAATCGGTACTTGGTATCGGCTGCAAAAATCCTGATGGGAGCATCCCGAATGGTAATCAAGTAAATGAAAATTTTTATTGCACCCTATCTTACTTTGAAAAGCCACGGAGTCAGAATACGCAGAGGTGGAATCAGATCTGGCGGGGGTGGAGACGACTGGTTGTCAAGGGAGATCCCGAGATTGTCTCTGATCTACAGACATGGAAAAACAGAGACACAAGGACGTTCTTTCAACTGGAATTTGATTAGCAACAGCACTGTAAATCATCCTTTGAGAGCACTCTGAAGGACTTTGCAGAAGTGTGTTTGTTTGTTTGTGTGTGCGCTCACCTTGGCCAAGTTCTGCCAGAGTTCGCAGAGGTAGTCAAAGACCTGTGCGTGGATTTCAGGGTCCTTGATGGAGTTGACGTCTCCCAGAATGCCTAGCATTCTCCTCCACATCACAGTGGCGACATCGGCGTGCCAGCCCGTCAAAGTACCTCCGGCCATCACGCTGCCGTCCTCTGTCGGAAACTCGCTGGTTTCTGTAGCCGTGGAGGGTCATTAGACTCAAACATACTACAAAGAACAGCGCATGTAAAAGAAGTATATACAGTACCGAGATCATCTGGGGTTTGCAGGACAGAGTGATGCATTTTCTCATCCAGCTGCAGGTCTTTATGCTGAACGTTATCAGATGTCAGCGTGGCCGGGGATGGCGTCTGCGATCGAGAACCTCCCAACGAGTGCATGGGAGATGCGCTCTCTGAACCTTCAAAGGAAATATAATTTTTTTAATTTTTATAATATTCTCTACCTAGTGATCACTAAGAGGGAGTGGATTCAAACCCATGTTTAGACAAAGCAAATTGAATCAAGCAGCATGTAGGTGATTCTCGAGAAATTTGACTTGGTGTCATGAAACATTTCGATAAAAAAGTAAATGAAAGTAAGAGTATCAAAATAAGAAACACGCAGTTAACTTTTTAGTTCTCATTACCGAAACATGAGTTTGTAAATGCATATATTTAATGTAATATCATGTTATGGTAATGATAATATTATAATGATAATCTAAAATATTTAAATAATTTTAAAGGGAATTGTTTTAAATCCTCTTAAAATAATGGTTATAGTAAGTTCAGACCTTAATATTATATGTGCAAAAAAAATGATGCTGGACACAGATTTCATGAGAATGGACACTGGATTTCGTGAGAATCACCCATATATGCTTTTCTTAAGGCCATGGCAATCAAGCTCAACCTTTTAGTCATCAGCAATAATGTACCACAGGACCTTAAGGTATGCATGTCAAGGGCATACCTGTAATGGTGACGGTGTCAGCCGATAGGGCGTGCTGACTGAGGCTGCTGTTTTCTGAATCTATGTGCGGTGTGGTGAGGCTGGATAGTTCTGGTTCCTCAGTCTGCCCTGCTCCTCCCAAACTATCCTGATCTACAGAGCCCAGATTGCACGTCTCGGGTGGGAAGCTGAAATCTGCACACAAGCGCAAATGTCACAAAACACAGCCATGCTGACCCGTTTCCTTTCATACGTACGCCGTTGAACTTACTCTCAAACTTGTTGACATACTGAAACGCATTGAAGGAATCTGATTGGCTATCGGAGCTTATGAGGTCACTGCCGCAAGCACTGGCCGGCGAGGTCCACTCAGAGGGCACACCGGGATCGTCTGCAGGCCGTGTGGCATTTTGCCGGTTAAGGAGCTCTGGTAGATCTTTGGGGATTTCCAAACTGCCCGGGCTACTGCCACGCCTCATCATGCCCTGATGAAAGAAAATGATTAGTTTGACTCTTAATGCAAGGAGATGGTGTATATATAAATAAATATCTCTGGTCTTTTTATGCTTCTGTTTGCACTTTTCTCAAGGAAAGTGTATACGTACAGAGTTGCCTCGGGCTCTCAGTCTCTCCTGAATAAACTCATCCATAAGATCACTGACGTTTGGGTTGCTGTTGCCAGTGTCGTTGGGCATGGGTCTCATCTTGGGTGTCAACTCATCTTTATTGGCTACGTTTAAATACACAGGCACAGACAGTTTTGTCAGTAACTTCGCAAAGGCCAGAGGTACAAGCAAGAAGACAAACTGGCATAAAGACTATTCATGTCTTCTCTTTGTAGTTTCTGCATTTGTTTATCTTTCGAGTGTAATCCTACATTACATATATTTTAGTTTGGAAACAGTGAGTAAATAAATACAAATTCAAAAAAAAAGGACAATAGTGCCATGAGTGTCTACAAAACACTTGTTAATGTAGAAACGTAACCTTATTTATTAAACGACTACTATTGATTTAATTTTAAAAAAAAATGTTTATGCCTTTTTGCACATAATTAAAATTCAGGCATCAATGGAAACGCTTTTAAAAAATATGCCTTCTACAAATTGGGGTTGAGAACATGAGCAAACAAAATCACTACTGTCCTTTAAACACAAAGCCCTCTGACATTAAAATCATAAACACTAAAAATATAAAAATTCCTTAAACGAAAACCAATCCCAGAACTGATTTCATCCAGTGGACTTACTCACAGTTCATGCAGTCCCCAAACAGAGACAGACAGATAGAGGGAACCATGGAAATCCAACCCTAAGAGTTAGTGACACTGTACATTGACCGCGGTTAAAGTTAGTGGTGAGTATGTTAGAAGGTCCACCCAAAAACAAAGAAAATCAGTCTCCATCCCAAGAAGCAAAGGGGTTAGGGAGCCACAGGTTAAAAAAAATCAAACAAACATGGTTGTTCTCTAGACACAGATGTATGGTAGAAGCTGTGACTTTGTGCATTTAAATACTCCCGGACTGGTTAGTACAGACTACAAGCTGTGTTTAAGTCATGATAGCCCTAATGAACTAATAATTTGCATATTAAACAATCCACAAGGGCCATTCTAACGGTAGTGGTAGCATTCCCTCTATAATAACTGCTATTGTGCTAATAGCAAGCTGACGAAGTTTAAACACACAAATGAGATATTTTAGTTACAAGACTCCAAGATGCTTCTGCTGACTATGAACACAGGGACAGTGCTGCCCTCTACTGGCAATAAACAACTATGCCATATACTAATAACTGGATGAGTTGATGTTAAAAGGATAGTTTACCCAAAAGTCATTTGCATGACTTTCTTTCTTCAATGAAACTCGAAAGATAAATTAAAAAATGTCCAAAGTGTGCAATGGAGTCTGGAGCTGTCAAGTTTCAAAAATGCCAGATGAAGAGAAAAAAAATTATAAAAGTAGTGCATAATAGTTAAAAGACTTTCTGTAATGTATACATGTTTGTCTCGGTTATTTGGTGTGTAGCACATCTAAATAGAGACATGCATTAGAAAGTTTGCATTATAATAAAAAACGACTTTCTGTAAATAGACTTATTCGGTAATTAAAAAGGACTTCAATTTCTATATTTTTTTACTCAAAATCTATCGCTCGACTAAAGACGACTGCTCTGCAGTATAATAATGTTTTTGCAATAATTTTTGCAGATACTTTGGAGAAAATTAATAAAAATGTTTTTTACAGAAAACGTTGTGCTCCACAACTGCTGGCGGGTCCGCAGAGTTTAAACGGTAGTTCACCCAAAAATTAAAATTTTGTCATCATTTAGTCGCCCTCATGTTGTTACAAACCTGTATACATTTCTCCCAAAGGAAGATATTTCCAAACTGTTCGTGGACCCCATTTACTTCCATAGTATTCTTTATTCCTACTATGGAAATGCATGGGGTCCACGAACGGTTTGGTTACAAACATTTCTCAAAATCTCTTCCTTGGTGTTCATCAGAATAAAGAAATGTATGCGGGTTTATAACAACATGAGAGTGAGTAAATGATGACAGAATTTTCATTTTTTGGTGAACTATCCCTTTAAAAACGGCTATAGTAATTTATCATCATTTTTGCAGCTTGACAACTCTGATATTGAACATTCTGCAATATTTTTCTGTTTCATATGAGAAAGAAAATCATATGGTTTAAAACATCATGGGTTAGTAAATGTTAGAATAATTTTTTTTTGGAAGAACTATCCCTTTAAAATGATAACAAGACTTAATTTACACGTATGCACTTGGCAGACACTTCTATCAATAGCAACTACAATGTATACAATCTATACATTTGTATCAGCATGTGTGTTCCCTGAGGATTAAACCACAACTACTTTATATCTAATGCAATGCTCTACCTAGAGGAACACTAAAGGATTTCATGTTCCAAAATAAGAACACAACACTAAGCTCAACACAATGCTAAACATCTATTCTTGATTTTTTGTCTGTGATCAGACAGTGTATATATTTATGAACTTGTTAGTGTGTGTGTTCGGGTGTGTGTGTGTGTTCAGGTGTATGTGTTTGTATGAGAGAGATTGACAGAGGGCGTAGAGAGGTAGGCATGAGGTCGCATGCAGCATCCAGGGGAAGAGGGGCAGCAGAGATTAGGTCCCAGAAGCTTGAGGAGGAGGGAAGCCGTCCCACAGGTGGGGGGCCGTTGATCTTTTGGGAGTCATTTTTTTCAAACTGAGCTACTTTAAAAGAAAATACAAAAACGGCTTGAATTCAATCTGCATTCAGCAAAAATCAAACAGTCACAAGAAACGAACAAAAAGGGAAACAGGCGCTTTGTTCATTTATTTTGAACATCCTCCATATTGATTGAGCCAATCAAGTCCTCACCTGATGGTTTTCTTCCAAAATAGCCCATTACGTGAGCATACAGGTCCTTCAGGGGTGCCTCCGTAGCGGGCCCTTTGCTGTGGCGCTGAGGCGACACCGCCTGGGCCTTGGGTTTGGAGAGAGCATGGACCATTGACTTATACACCCCACCCAACAGTGCCCCCTGCTGCTGCTGAGAGGTACTGCAACCCGACTCCTGAGACCTAGAGCGGGACCCTCTTGGGCGGAGAGTTGGGCGGCCAAGTCGGCCACGCCTCGCCACGCTGGCAGAGTTTCTATCCCGCTCCGCCGATTCGTAACTGCCGACTTCCTCCCCCATGCTCTCTTTGACCTTCGCCGCTGCCCCGCTCCCACCAACCGAATGGCTGCCTAAGTGGCCGAGACGGCGAAGTCGGGTCTTCCAGTGGGCCTCTTTGGGGTCCATGGGGTTGTGAAACAGAACAGACTCTGTGGATGGGCGGAAGCTGACGTGTACCCCGCCGCTGTGACGCTTTTTGGGGTCTGAAATGGACAGCTTGGTCCTCTGGGAAGGCTGTGGACTAAGCTCACTCTCACTCACCCTGTCTGTAGCATCCTGCCTGTGTAACTGTGCGACTTTGCTGCCCTCTGCCTGTTGCAGACTAATCTGCGGCTCCGCCGTGCCGCAACCTTTCTGCGTGATGCTTAAATCCGAATTGCACTGCTCTAAGCACTCGTACAAACTTTTTTCGCTCTGCTCCATCTCCCTATCCCACTCCAGCGCCCAATCCCCACTTCCCCCAAACTGCACCTGCCTACCATCTGCACCGGACTCCCCCGTCTCCTCGAATACCCCAAATTCACCTACCGCATTCTCCTTGCAACAAAACTCCCTGAAAGCACTAAAGACGTCCTCCTCGCCCTCACCTTCAACCTGACTGGCCGGAGCGACAGCCGAACAGGACCAATCAGGAATAAAGGGGGGTTCCTGCCCTGGCATCTGGCAGAGATGGTCATAGATGCTTTCACCCAGCTCTAAGGATCCCTGGCTGTCGGGAAGTTGGAGTGGGGTCGGGGTAAAGTGAGGGGACTCGGTTTGGGCCGAGGTGGTGGTAAAGTGGGTGGAGTGAGAGGGTCTGTCA
This sequence comes from Paramisgurnus dabryanus, assembly GCF_030506205.2. NCBI lineage: Eukaryota > Metazoa > Chordata > Actinopteri > Cypriniformes > Cobitidae > Paramisgurnus > Paramisgurnus dabryanus. The sequence goes on from NC_133353.1 coordinate 5,039,215, forward strand.
GAGACAGGAAGTGCACCTTTGACCCGCTCTGCGATGAAGGGCTCCATGATGTCAGAGGTGCTGCTGCTGCGGGGGAGAGGGGGCTGCTCCAGGTCGCCGGATGCAGAAAACACTTCTGACGAGGGAGTCTCCTCGCTCTGAGAGCAGTGGCGAATCCGCGGCCCGCGCTGGGCCATGGGAGGTTCCTCCAAGTCTGAACACGAACAAATACAAAAGGATTAACAAGTATAAGGATGCATTATGATGTAAAAATCTTACTATAAACAAAAGCACATAGAAATACAGTCAAAGATATGAATGCAGTATAGACGGTTTCAGCGGCCACAACATAAACAACGTTTGTGGCCCAAACTTAGCTTCCGGTAGAAAAAAAATTCAATAACAACAGAGTCCTTCTAGAGTAGATTATTTCAAATAACAAGCAAAATAAATAACAAATAGATTACCTGGTTCAAAATTCAAAACTCTAAAATTTATGTATATAATGCAACAGATCTCCCATTGTCTTTCAGAAATCGAAATACGTCCGATGAAACCGTCTATAAATAGTATAACAAAATGTCTACCGAATTTTACAAAGACATATAATTCCCGTTAACTATTTTTACATTTACCGATTCAATACCACTGTGGCTACTTTTACATGCAAAAAATACATGCATACAAAAAACAAATACAAAAACATAAATTGCAAATAAAAATTAAATTACAAACTAAAAATGTCAGACCACAAGCAATCAAAATAAGCCAATTAATACCGAGATCTTCTTCAAAATACAGAGAATGCAAAGTTTCAGTCCTATACCTAGTAGGGATGCATAACGATCAATCGCGATTAATCTATAGCAGAATAAAAGTTTTTGTTTACATCATATATGTGTGTAAACTGTGTATAATAATTATGTAAATATAAATATGAACACAAGCATGTATATTTTTAAGAAAAAAATATTTATATAATAATAATATATATAATATAAATTATACATAAATACAAATGTATATACACATATAACATTTCTTAAATATATACATGCATGTGTGTGCATTTCCGTATACAAAGTTATTATACACAGTTCACACACACATATATGATGTAAACAAAAACTATAATTCTGCTGTAGATTAATCGCGATTGATCATTATGCATCCCTAACAGGACGACATTCAGACATATATGATGGTAAAGAAAGGTAAACCTGGGTGTGAAAAGCATTTATATGTGTACTAAAAAAGTCTAAAGGTGATGCAAAGAGCAAGATTAATATTATTGTAGATTCACAGGAATGGGTAAAAGAATTAGGCACATACACAAACACAATCGGGATGCAATGACATATAGACAACGTTGACAAATAGAATGAAGCCCTAAAGTCATCTGATCACAAGATTAACCAAAAGACCATACAAATATGTAAACAAGTTAATAACTAACTAGGGATGCTAAACAATTAATCGCGATTAATCGTTAGCAGAATAAACGTTTTTGTTTACATCACATATGTGTGTGTAACATATATGATGTAAACAAAAACTTTTATTCTGCTAACGATTAATCGCGATTAATCGTTAAGCATCCCTTTAACTAACATAGCCATCCATTCACTTGCATCCCTAAAACACACACACATGCAACAATCCTGCAACTGGCAGCTTTGAAGAGATAACTGCACATTTGCATGCACCATGGCCACAACATTAAAATCAGATATAGTATTAACAACAAATACACAACACAAGCATGAAGACGCTAATCTACAAAAAGTGTGCAAAGAAACACAATCGTGCAAATTCAGGGGTCATGATGCATTTAGAGACGAGTGTGTCGATACAGGTGTAGCGGGCTCTACCTGACAGCTCATCAGCTAGGGGAGTGAGCACAGAATCAGGCAGGAGAGGGTGTACGGGGTGGATCAGGACAGGTGCGCTTTTAGCACTGCGGATAAAGGTCGAGGACAATAGACTGTCCCCCGTAGAGCAACTACGCAGAGCTACAGCACACGCACACACACACCCAGAGAGAAAGAGAGAGAGAGCACAACAACCAGAAAGAGAGTGAAATAGAAAGCAGGGAAGAGATGAGGAATGATGGAGGAAGAAAACAGGATGTGTTAGAAGACATGGAGCAAGTGAAGGAAAGAGGAGAAAAAGAGAAAGTGATGGTAGAAAGCAGTAAGCATTAGAAACAGCAGAGGAAGTGACCTGTGCACTGTGGTTTATAAGTCAAGTCTATTCAACTTTAGTCCTTATGGGACAGAGACCACCAGAGTTTAGTTTGGGTCCTCATCACATGAGGACTGGAAGACTGGAGTTGAATAGCCCAGCTTTACATAATCAGTGTGTAATATATCAGCTTATGTTTTATATAAAAAATCATATCTGGAATGACATACAGCCGCTGGAAAAAAATAAGAGACCACTGCAGTTTTGACTTTAATCATCATTTGTAGATGGATTGTGACCATTTCAGTCCAGTGTCTGTTAAATTTTTACAAAAGCAAACCTCGGGAGTGACAAAGTTTTTTTTTCTAATATACATGTAAAAACATTAGTATTTTTTTGTTGAGAAATGAATTAGATTTTTCTCTGCAGTAATGAAGATCGGAAAACACTGAATCTTTTTAGTTATTTTGACCATGTTGTCCTCCTTTCAATTTTCAGTAAATAAATGCAAATTTATTATTAAGAATTTGGCAAAAATGTTGTAGGTAGTTAACAGAATGAAACAAAAAATTATCATTTTACTTAAACACTACTTGAAATGGTCTCTTAATTTTTTCCTCCGCTGTATGTCTAAAGACTACCCAGCCTGATCTCACGAGAAATCGTACATATTTTACGAGTTGGGTAATTCGTATCTATTCATACGAAGTTAATCGTGCAAAATCGTACGATTCTCATGAAAAAACAACATGAAACCGTACCCCTAACCCCAACGTCACAGGGGTCAAGACAAATTGTACCAAAAATTACGAATGTGGTTGTATTAATTGATACGAATTAGCCAAGTCGTAAAATATGTACGAATTCTCATGAGATAACGCTGGACTACCCTATAACATTATAGTACAAACGTTATTTTTCAGAAGTACAATACTTTCTGTACCATGACAAATGCAACTTAAGGCCTGGGTATACTTCAGTTTTTTCACATTCGCGAGGATCTGCGTACTGCAAGCATTCTGCACAGAAATAGTATGTGCGTACTGTACATGAAATCCTGGATTTTTTGTAACGCAGGTAACTCATGCGTGTACAGGAGCATGTACTATGTAGACCAGGAGAGGTATTGCAATTTGAACGCTTGTGTTGGTGTACAATTGAAGTATACTTTGCAAACCTATTCAGTAGGGATATTTATATTGACCAGTTAACCCGTTAAAAATTAAAAACGAAGGTAAGAATTTATGACCGCTTAATATTATTAGTTTAAGAGCACCTATTGCCCGATTCACGATTTTATATTTCCTTTGGTGTGTAAGTGTGTATTAGTACATGTTAACGATATGCAAAAGGTACAAACCCAAAGTAAACGACGACGCGAGTTATTGTCTCCAACGTAAATCTCTTTTCTTGGACTACAACAAACACACCGATTGTTTACTTCCTGGGACTGGTGATGTAGACAAGACCAACATTATTATAATTCATCCCTCTTCGGACTGCTGTTAGCATTGCATTGTGAGTGAATCTTTTAAGGAGAGTCACCTTTCCGGCTTATGGACAGACCCTCGCTGATCGCCTCTGTCATAGACCGTGACCATAAACATCTCTCTTTTTGCAGAAATAGAATATGCATAAGCAAAACTTTTTTAAAAGTGTCCTGCTTAAGAAATGGCCGCTGGGGTAGATGAAAACGAGACAATCCGCCCTCTTTCGATATTAATCCTCTGGACTGATCGCGTGCTCTTTGATAATGTAATGTTGCGTAAAAATTTGATAATGTATGAATCCTGGTTCTGTTGTTAATCTGTTGCTGCTGTTTGTACATTCAAATTAAATAAAATGTTTGTATTTTTTTACCGGGTCACAGACAACCATCAACTGTATTTTTACCCAATGACAATTTAAAATTAAAATCTTATCAGTTAACCTCTTGAAAAGCACCCCCATTCTGGCCCGAAACCATGAAAATACCTACTTTCACTAAAAGGGCTGTTTTTACTAAACCATTTATAGTATAAGCATACTGTGGTATCATTAGATAGAAGACACTTTGAGCTTCGTTTTCCATGTTTCAAAATTATTTTAAGATTAAAAAAAAAAAAGTTAGAGAGGCTGAAGTACATTGTAATAAATTTTTTTTTGCATAACATCTTTTTTAACACTAAAAATCTTAATGATAAATATATGTGTGAAACCTATAAATGCAATGAGGCCAAAGCCACAAGTCTAAAGAAGTTATATTTCACGTTTGAAGTCAATAGACCCAAAAATGAGGTTCTTGCAAGAGTTTTTGTAAGACTAGTGCCTTTTCTAAGTGCCAGTCAGCCACAAAATAAAAGTCTTTTGTTTACATGCATACACGTTCGTTCTTTTTATTGTTTATCCTTATATAAGCGTATAAAATGCCGTATCCACACCAGGAAATAAAGCTTCACACAAAGATCGTTGAATTCGTGTTCTAATTGGCTACACGTTCTGTCTATCAATATTTTCCATGAAGTCATTGGAGGAACGCGCGAGTCAGATGACGTCACGATATTAGACAGCGCTGTTTGGATATTATGTATTATACTCCCGCCTACTTGTACAATCAAGTTTGAGCGCTGGTTTTGAACGCAAGTGTGCTCTCATATACAAGTGTTACGATGTAAATAGTCCTCAGATTGTATATTATAATCTATTACAAGACGTGCATATGAAATCTGTTGTAAACAATGGAAAATATATCCATATTTCACGGATTATACGCATTTGTGGACAAAACTGGTCATTGGATGTACTTTGTTGGAGAGTTTTTATGGGTTATTCACACATCTGAAACAGACTGGATTCGATTCGCGTTCCTTATACCAGCACAAAGGTAAGGAGTCAGTTTATATTATGCATGTTGTTATCTGGACTTCTGTAATAAAATACTATATTTATGATACTAGAGCAATTTAATCTCAAAACGGACACCATACACTGACGCTAAACCCTTAGACCTTTTAAACGATGTATAGTAGTGTTATTATTATTGTTGTTTGTACACAGTAGGCTATATATATATTGTTAGCAGAATTAAAAAAAACTGACGTCCTTCCGTCCGCGAGCCAGTGCGCGTCGAGAGGTTAACAGTTAAAGGAACAGTATGTAGGATTGTGGCCAAAACTGGTACTGCAATCACAAAACTTGTGGCTAAAACTGGTACTGCAATCACACAACTGGTGGCCAATACACAACATGACAACATAAACATCAGTTGAGGGCTGCAACACTTTAAATGACAATATCCTGGCCGGACCACTGTTGTCAGTGATTTAAGTATTTGAAATGAAAATTATTTCTTAATGTCTAGTAACATATCAGGGCCATTTTATGATTAATTGATATAAATTTCTTACATACTGTTCCTTTAATGTTCGGTTAACAAGCTGCGGTTGTCGGTCAGGAAAATTAACATCCCTACTATGCGGGTACGCTCGTGTATGCGCAAAAAAAAAACTATACTTCAGCCTTTAAGATGCAGACCAAAAATGGAGATATTTCAAAGCATAAAAACTTCTACATCCTTTCACAGGTCCTCTCTGTAGGAGTGATTTAAGTAAAAAAAGCAAGGGTCATACTGTGCAAAAGTTCTGGCCTAAATTTTCTTCAGATTGATATAGAGTAGACAGGAGGGGTTTGATAACCAGACTCACCCACTGTCTTCTGCCTGACAATGTTTCTGGCCTTCTCTATGCCTGGCGATCCAGCAGTAGTGGCGCTGCGCTGTCTCATCATTGCAGCTGCCTGGCCCGGCGGATCTCGACTCCAGCCTTTAGAGAACGAGCGATCCACTGCAATTTTATGCCCCTCATGGACACCACCTAGAAGTCACCAAAATATAAATATACTGGTGAATAAATCTGACATTGAGGAAAAAAATTGACATTGAGAGCAGCGTTAATGTAATTTTACATAAATTACAAGCTCACCTTTGCCTTTGTGTTTCTTTTGTTTCTGCTCGCTGAGTTTGTCCAAGGGCAGCTCGTTCAGGTCCAGGTTGTAAAGATTTCGTGCAAGCACCTTTGTAAGGGTCTCCATGGTAAGGGACCATTCGGTGACCAGCTCCTCCCAGCAGGTGAGAGAGGAGAGCACAGATAACAGGTCGTCCCACAGCTCACGAGAGATGTACACGTTCAGATTGGCTTTGATCCAGGCCACAATCAGAGTCTGATGGGAGAAAGTATGAAGTTCAGGTATATCAAAGTAGCCCTAAACTGTGACTGTCACAAAGACGTTACTGGTGTGTGTTTTAAGACAAGTTAAGGCATATTTTAAGATCCGTCAGTGTAAGTTATTTTCAGTTGAGACAGCACATGTATTAGTCCAGGACTAGCCTTAAGCTTTATCTGTGAAAAACCCTAAAAAATTCAACACATTTCTTGTTGTTTGCCATTGCGTGTTTGTAGGCTGTACCTGAAAAATTGCCCCGGACAATCGGCCCGATAAAGTGTTAGCCTTTTTCCCAAAAGGCATGATGGACGGAGGCCTTTTCATTACACATTCAGCTACCCTTAGCAACACCAACAGAATCTGCTCCCTAAAACATACACAGGACTAGCTGGTTAGTTTTTAATTTTTAATAGGTTCAGTAAAATAACTTTTAAAATAACGCATGTTTGTACCAGGTCTTTTGGTTCATGGTTTCATGCATGACCAGACTGCGGTATATGTTAAGCACACGCTTGCACATGTCAACATGTTCTTCCAGAAGAGTCTTCAACTCATTGGCGGACTCGAGGAGGAAGACATTAGAGGAATTGGTGACGAAAACCTGCAAAAAGAGAAAGATTGTGTAAAGTAGATCATATCCCTACACAGAGTTAATCCTGACATGCAAGGATAGAACTGTGGTCACCTGTAGTGTAGCTTGAACGCCAGCATGAACATTGTACTCCAGCATATCAGTGTCAGATGATTTACTCCTGCACCAATTAGAGTTTCTGTTGTGAACGGATACCGGCAGCCCCATATCCTATAAAAACAAACACATTATACATTGATTGCTACAAAAAATATCTACCAACTAACATAAGCAATTATCAAAAAATCCAACACGCATTTTAGCTCTGACAAGACACCGCACGACAACCGTTTTTTTTTTTGCACGGCACGTCAATCATTTATGTCACTATACACAGCTGATGGCGCTTTTCTATTGCATAGTACCCCATGGTTTGGGTCGGGTCAGCTTACTTTTGAGTGCTTTTCCACTGGGTGCAGTACATAGTAGCCGATAGTTTTTTAATTTCACCCCGGCAACCCAAGCTGATACCAAACGTCACGCGAAAACACTGTAGATTACTGATTGGTCTGAGAGAATCGTCCCTACCAGCGTCATTGCTATAATGCTTTAACATTATAATTAGCTTTACCTTCGTGCTAGCTTGCGCTGTCTTGAGTAAACCTGTTGTCATCTATGCTGTAAGTTCCCAAACTCCCTTTTAGTGATGAAACCATCCACAGGTTGAGAATCAGGAACACCATACCAGCTTTTTCTAGACTTGCAGTTTGTGGCGGCACATTCGTGAGGCGCATGTCCACATATATGCATATATGCTTAAACTTAAAGACACACTATGCAGTTATTTTACCTTAATACAACAGCTTCAAAGTTATTTCGGTGGTAAACAAAGTCATACTAGGGTGAATCACCCTTCTGTTGAAGCCCGGGGAGGACGCCGCTAGAAAAACCAGCAATGCAAGCTTGAGAGGAGCGCCCCTGACAAATCTCGCGAGAATCACGACTTGCTTTACGGCAACGACGTCACACATGTTAGGCTTGTTCGACTTCGCGCGGCGCCGCTAGAACTGACAGACGGATGAAGTCAAGGTGCCGCGAGAGCGAGATGAAATTACACTTCGTATGATTTCTCGGATCCTTCTTGCGGTACTTTGACATCATCCGGCTGTCGGTTCTTGCAGGAAATTACAACAGTTGCAAGTATTCCCCAACGACTCTAGGGGTTGCTGTTTGACAATAACGAAAAATGCATAGAGCGCCTTTAAATGAGACTCAGCAGAGTGCGACGACTAACGCCACAGATGTTTGTACAGTAACCGACAAAGGTAGTGATAAACGCGATGTGCAAACATCTATTTGTGGTGGTCAATTTTAATTTTGTGGTGGACTGAGAAATAAATGAATGTATGGGAATGTATAACATTCCAACAACGCCCTCACTTGTATGATGTCACAGCAGTAGAATCCGAAGTGTTACTAAACTCGATGGAAAAGCTAACCAAGCCAAAGTTAGGTGAGCTGACGCGACCAAAACTGTGGGGTACTATGCAATGGAAAAGCGCCATAGAAACATCTCACTCAGGACGGTGAGATCATTCAAAATTGGGAGAACTTACAGGTAAGTACCAAAAACATTTAGATGAGAATGTCTCAAGTGCCCATGTGGTCACCCTAAGGCACTACATTGTGTTGATCTGGGCCTGCATGATATTGGGAGGAAACTGACATTGCGATGTTTTGTTTTTCTGCTGTGTGAAATTGCGGCATGAGACCGGATCACATTAATGGGTTTAAATTCTGCCTTGCATTTCTCATAGATTTTTTACAGAGGCTTTTGTAATTTGTCCTTTGGAACCATTCTTATATAGTGTAACACTGGCAGACATCCAAAATAGTTTTCCTTTTTCAAAATAAATGTTCTGCGATCTAACTATTGCAGAGGCGCACATTGGGATGCCAATGCTGAAACATTATGTTGGGCAGGCCTACTATGTAGTAACAGCCTGAGAGTTCCTCTCGTTTCTTACCTCTTTCTCATCATCAGCTCCTCGTTCATGGACGGAGTCCAGCTGGTCTGAGAATCGGTCTTCTTCTGGCTCTCTCATAAACACAGGCTTATCCTGCTGAGAGATCCACTCCTGATACACCCGTACCACTTTACGCATGGCTGCGGCTTCACACATGGGCAGCAGAAATGCCTGTGTAATAAAAACACTCTTTATATTCAACAGTATATTTTAAGAGATCAATGAGAAGACAGATTAGACTGTATGCTTTTTACCTAAACCTAAATAAGAAACTTAATTCTTAACATTATTAAAAATATAATCTACAACAGTAAGTCTTCATCTTTGGCATGATCAGACACGGTTGTGGGGTTCCTCTTTGTGAACATCAATCAACAATGTTTCTTACAAAAGAACAAAGATCTCTTATCATTACTTCTTCAATCCAGCTTACACTTCTCATTTCTCTTTGTTGACCGTTTAGGTTTGTTGAAGCTCTTAAGTTCCTCTTATAAAAAGCTCTTTGTCCTCATAGAGGAATTACCTGTCGAAAGATCTCTGTAATGAAGTTGACGTTGGTTCTGGAAGAGCAGAGAACTCGTCTGACCACCTCGATGTCGGTGAGATGCTCCTCATCCATGCTGCAGAGGCTGGAAGTGCTGGGCTCTCTTTCGGTGAGGGTGCTGGTGTTGGAATGCGACTGCTCCGGCTCACCAGGCCCTCCACCATCCAGAGAGTCCTGTCTCGGACCTCCGTCCTCTCCTCGGGCAGCTAAGCCTGCCGCCGCTCTCTGCAACAGGAAGAATATTAGAAAAATGTATGTTATTAGCATATTCATGGTAAAATATTATACATTACAGCTGGTTATACTGTGAAAAGCCCTAAAAGCCCTATCGTTTGTGTTTATTGCCTTGCCATGTGTATCATGATTTTTTTGTGCTTTTATAAAAAAAAAGGTGATCAAATGGCACCTTTCCATTGCGTAGTACCCCACGGGTAAGGTCGTGCCGAATTACCTTACTTTTTGGGGCTTTTCCACTGGGTACAGTACTTAGTACCTGATACTATTTTTAGTACCGCCACGGTTGGGGTTTAAAGCGAGCTGAGCTGATACGAAAACGTGACGTGAAAACACTGTAGAATACTGATTGGTCTGAGAGAATAGTCACAACCAGTGTCATTGCTCTCTAAACGTAAGATTAGCTTTACCTTCTTGAGCAAACCTTTTGTCATCTGTGCTTTGTTGTAAGTTCCTTTAAGAGGTGAAAAACATCCACAGGCTAAAAATCAGGAACACCATACCAGGGTTTTCCTTGCAGTTTGCGGCGGCACATCGACTGGCGCCACAAGTGTTTGTACAGAAACTCAGACAGAAGTAGTGATAAACGCGATGTGCAAACATCTATTTGTGGTGGTCAATTTTGATTTTGTGGCAGACTGACAAATAAATGAATGTATGGGAAACACAGCATTCCAACAATACTTCCTCTGTTGCTCGCTCCCACATTTTCTATGATGTCATGCAAATATAAAAACACACCTATAATCCCTCTCACTCTAAAGTGGTACTCAATGGAAAAGCTACCAAGCCAAAGTAAGGTAAGTTGGCACAACCTGACCCATGAGGTACTATGCAATGGAAAAGCGCCAAAAGACACCCCCCCTTCATGGATCAATCATTGCAGGGTCAATGCTACAAATTTTCAGTTCCTGGTCTGGAACGTCACCTTTAAATGTGTATTACACTTATTGAAACATTACTGAGGTTTGTAGTATCTGTTACCTGGATATTCTTAGGCACATTTTCTCCTTCCATGCCAGGGATCTGTGTTCCCGTGTTTGACTTGGGCTCCAGCCAGAAGGACACCAGCCAACGGATTAATATGACTCTGGCATTGAGGAAGCTCTCTTTAGTGCAGTAAAGGGCTTCATTGGTCTCTGGGTCTCTTTTTACAACTACGTAGTAAGGCTTTGGTCTCATGGGCGGGATGTCTATTGTAAAGCAGGACACAAATCCAAGTTACCTTAGTTAATATCAATATCTTTAGGAGATAAGTGAACTGTTTGGTTCCAAAACGTGATAAATGTCTTTTTTTTTTTTTTAAATGAGTTACCGCCAAAATCAGTATTGTATCAGGTCAGTATTAAAAAGTCACTTCTTAATTTTACGCAAAATCCAAAATCTGCTGTGTTATTGTGTCATCTTTTCTCGATTTTTTCCCAAAAAGCAATAAACGCCACTCCTCCATTTTCTACAGAATGCAATAAATCTGCTCAACAAATCACAGCGCACCATTCCATGCATTGTAAACAAGAAAAAGGCGGTGCGGAATACACACGTTATTCTAGTTTTTCTCATCTACTTTGTACTTTGTGATCAACAATGAAACAAAAACAAAATAATAGTTTGATGGCATTGATAAACCTGTGGTGGTTTTCTGTGATGGGGAAGAAACGACGCAAGCCATCAAAATCTAATAATTTACGTAAGATGCACTCAGGAGACGGAAAAATGCCGGCTGTTGCTTGTTCTCCTGACAGCATCAAGCTTCTGTCATGCTAACACAATGACCCCAGAGGATCTTATGAAAAACTTTCCATTATTTTACTTGAAGCCAACGAAAATCGAGCAGGACCAAAACATTTGATCCTTAAAGTGTTCTTGAAGTGTTTTGAATATTGCCATTAATGTTTATTTTTTTAATCAGTGTATACCACTAGTCAACTAAATGTATATATCATGGTAAAGATGAATGCACATTTATATATTGATTCAATGGATTTATTGCATTTTGTGGAAAAAATCATCTGTTTTTATAATAAATCTTTGAAAATCTAATTATGGATTTGAATTTTTTATGTTTTTAAAATTTAAAGATGCTATGTGAAAGTTTGTAAGAGAAAATAGTGGTTTTCATCTTGTCACTTTCTTGGTATTGAAAACACGTTTTTACCGAAATTAGTCCAAATGGATTTATTGCGTTTTGGAACCAAACTCTAGTATATATTTTCAAATCAAGGGTCATTGCATTGTCATAAGAGTCTTACCCAGAATAGGATTGTACAAACTGGTCTCCTTTGAGAAGTTGGGGAAGATATGGGGCAGGTAATACTTTTTGAAATTGGCGAAAAGGAAAGCGAAACCCTTTTCGTGATTCTCCTTACATTTCCACTCCAGACTTTTGGCCTGTGGGGCAGAGAGCAAATGACAAGCTGAGCACATGCACTGCGGCGGGAAACAGCAGCGAGTTTGTGTTTTGTTAAAGAAAGAGGGGTTGGTGGAGGCAGGCAGCGTGTGGTACTGTTGTGTGTATTGAGGAAGGTCTGAAGCAGTGCAGCAGAAGCATCAAAATGGCACGCGAGTGTCCAGACCTCTGCGACGAAAGAAGAGCTGCATGCAGATCTGGAGTCAGTGCCTTGTAAGCTCCCTCCAGCAGGTTTCGTCAGCATTAGCGCCAAGTCAATATTAGCCATGTTTGCATTAGCAGGGTTAGTAGTAGGGGAAGAGTACCTGGTTTACCATGTATTTGAGAAGAGCCTCCAGGAAGTAACCAGTTAGATCCTCCTGGGATTTATCTCCGGATTGGGGTGGCACCAGGGGGCTGATCTCCTCTGGAGTCACTTGACCTGCAGTAGAGGACAAAACTGGCATTGTCATAAGAGTCTTACCCAAAATAGGATTGTACAAACTGGTCTCCTTGGAGACGTTGGGGAAGATATGGGGCAGGTAATACTTTTTGAAATTGGCGAAAAGAAAGCGAACCCCTTTTCGTGATTCTCCTTACATTTCCACTCCAGACCATGCTAATGGTCTAATCAGATTCAATGAATTGTGCTAAGCTATGCTAAAAGTGGTAACGCCAGACCCGGAGATCAGCTGAATGGATTCCAAAACGGTAAAAATCAAATGTTTAATGCTGCCTTCACGTGCTATCGTAATTATGGTAAATACCAAAATCCCACTTGGAAAATGCACATGAACACCCCTCATGTGGTATTTTCCACTGGGCAACTCGTAAAATATTTTGATGCCCGAGTTGCCGAGATGAGATTACCTTTGACCTTTTCAAAATGGCGGAGAGCAGCAGCAACGTTGTGAATGGTTGAATGACAACAAAAGCAATGGTAAATACCAGTTCACAAATGGAAAATGCACTTGAACGCAGCAAACTGGTAGATTCTAGTTCACAAATGGAAAATGCACTTGAACACAACACGCTGGTAAATACCAGTTCACAAATGGAAAATATAATCTTTCCCATAGCACGTGAAGGCAGCATAACTGTAGGGGAGCTGGAAAATGAGTATATTTTCAAAAAAAGGGGAGTGTCCCTTTAATGCCTACTTTTTGTACATAAGAGGCTTGCAGATTGGTAAGCTAGTTTTAATTAGCTTGTAACATTGAGCTTGTAGAATGAACACTAACCCTCCTGAAGGTTAAGCGGAGGACTGATGAGATTATCCAGGGTCCGAGGGCCCAACTCGGACTGCGGTGCTGGGAATCCTGGAATCAGACAGGCAAAGATCCATAGCTGCTCTTTTAGAGCGTTGTGTTGTAGAGCCTGCATCCACAGCAGGAACAGCCGCACTCCTTCCCTTCGAATCTATACAACACACATAAAAACACAAAACCAGGCAATAGATAATAATTAAACATCAGTGGCATTACAAACATCTACCTTTGTATGTTTGTGAAAAACACCCTGGACTATAAGTGACAATGGGATGTGTAATAAATTTAGTGATGTTACACTAACAGCAAAATCACATTTAGCACTTTTGCATGCATTTTTTTTTTACCTTTAGGGAGTTTCCAGTGTGTAGTAGTTTCTTCAAAATGAGACCTATTGATAAACAAAAGCAGGGCTAGAATTGAGCAGGGGTAGCTTACTGCACATGGTTATAGTAAAGTATATTGCATTATACATATAATGAAATATTCTGCCAATATATGTTTATAAGTTAAATACTCTCTACATATTGTTTATTGTAATGCAATGTCAGAGTTCTCGGTCAGATCTGGGTATGTCTGGTCCCCAGGTCCTTGGCATTCTCTGTTTCTCTCGGTGGTCTGTGTATCCTACTGCTACAAGGCTTTAGAGCAGAGGAAAAGGAAAGACCACCTTTCAATACAAACCCTGTTTCTTTCCTAACCAGGGACAATCTATAATTTCATGGGTCCTGGAATTTCCGAAAATATTTAAGGATGGGCCACTTTTTCCCCAGGCCAAATGTGTCTCTATTGCTTAACTTGTAGCACAAACACTTCTCACACATCTAGGACTAGTATCGTCTCATTGTCTACTGTGTGTCATATTAGTAGACACTGAATAAAATATAAGAGAAATAGATAAGGGAAACAGAAATGTTTACCTATGCTGTGGAACTGCCATCTTCCTTGTATGCGCTCGGGTAACAGCTGTAAGATTTTCTGCAAGGGAAAAAGACGTTTGAAATTTACATTCATGCATTAGGCAGAAGTTTATATACAGTGGCCTAGAGCGCATTCAAGCTTTAAATTTTATCACTGCGTGTTCCAAGGGATTTGAACCCAATGATAGTGTAATACGCATAAACATTTATAAAACTGATGAGAATGCACTTATTGCTTTTATATGGCAATACAACAGGCTACAATGTTGCAACAGTTTTCCCACAAGCAGACACCACACTTGTCTAATACTGGATTTAAATAGACACCCATATGTCTTCAAAACAAACTCATGGGGCATGAGGTAAGATAAGGCTAATGCATGACTCAATTTGTTCAGCCCACTGTTGGGTGCGGCAAGAAACACCTGTTTTATTAGTGTGTTATAATAGCCATGTGTCTTTGAGTGTATTACAATTCATAATCCATCAAGTGCACATCAATCATCAATTAATGAATGATCTCCTGTCCGATGCTGTTTACATTCCAGAAACGACAGTGTTGAAATGCACTGTACATGTCTGTGTAAGATAATGTGTTTTATCTACATTGCTTACCTCAAAAATGAACAGAATAGAATCAAGTTCCTCTCGCTGTGACTTGTGACCTACAGCAAAAAGAAAAAGAACAAAACACAGAGAATATCAGCAAGGGATCACAGAAAGCCACAGGACTGCTATTAATAGCACAACAAACAAGGATTACGCATCTGGTCCGTAGTAAATGGAAACATGGGTTGCTTCAAAACAAGCTCAGGGCATTTTGACAGAAAGACATATGATTATCATCATTGCTTATATTGATGTAGAAAACAATGCACGAAACAATTTCCTGTCTGTTAGGCATGCAGTTTTATTAGTATCGTTTTTCGTCTGTTTAGATGCAATAGAAGAATTAGGGATTAGAATTGAGGAGCTCAGATGCAAAAGTCGCTAAATGCCACCTCTGTCAAAAATGATATAACAATATAAACCGAATGGTCTCGGCTAATTCATCAAATACTTTTGCTTCAAATACGCTTAATCATGGCCTCAGGTCATTCAGAAATACTGCTTTGTTGGCTAAATCTTGGCCACTAAAATAGGCAGATTTAGTTTTTCTGAAGCCATTCAGTTGTGGACTTTCTCATGTGTTTTGGGTCGTTGTCCTGTTGCATCACCCACCTTCTACACAGTTTCAGCTGAAGTACAGACATTCTCATATTATCCTGAAGAATAGGCTTTATGCCCAGCTGCACTACTTTCTGAACTTCAGCCAGCTCCTTGTTTCCTGTCTGCCATTATTGGACAAACTGATTAATCCAGGCGTGTCTGATTATTGTTGTTATGACTACTGAGGTCAGGCACGCCTGGAATAATCGGTTTGTTTGTGACTACTGAGGTCAGGCAAACCTGGATTAATCAGTTTGTCCAATAATGGCAGACAGGAAACAAGGAGCTGGCTGAAGTTCAGGAAGTAGTGCAGCAGGGCAAAAAGCCTATTGTCTGATATACTTAGGAATTGCAAGCTGGCCGGGCCCTGATGCAGCAAAGCAGGCCCAAATCATGATGTTTTTCCACCATACTTTAAAGTTAGAATGATGTTTTCATGATGATATGCCGTGCCTTTTCCACGCCACATTTAGCCCTGTGTTTTTTTCCAAATAATTCACTTAAGTTTCATCAGCCCACAAAACATATTGCCAGTACCGCTGGAGTGTCAATGTGCTCTTTTTCAAACTTCAGGTGTGCAGCAATGTTCTTTTTATTAAGCAGTGGTTTCCTTTGTGGTGTCCTGCCATGGATACCCAGCTTGTTCAGGGTTTTACGTATTGTAGATTCATGAACAGATATGTTAGCAAGTTCCAATGATGGTTTCAAATCTTTGGCTGTCATTTGGGGTTGTTTCTTTACCTGATGAGTCTTCGTTGTGCTCTTGGTGTCATTTTGACTGGGCGCCCACTTTTTGGTAGAGTAGCAAAAGTCCCAAAGCGTCTCCATTTGTAGATTGTTTGCCAAACCTTAGACTGGTGAATTTCTAAAGTCTTTGAAGACTTTATACCCCTTTCCAGCTTCATGTTAAGCAACAATTCTTGATCATAGCTCCTCTGAAAGCTTTTTTTGGCGAGGGATGGCTCACATAAGCGTGTCTTCCTTGTGCAGAGCAAACTCCAAATGTTTAAGGGGTTTTTATCAGTCAAAGTAGCTGTAGTCTACACCTCCAAACGTATTATCTTAACAAGACTCCAGGTGTCCTAAACCCGACTCCAATTAGCTTTTTAAAGGTCATTAACTCAAGGGTTAACATACTTTTTCCACAAGCACTATGAGTTTTTTTTGGTTGTTCTCAATAAAGACATGAAATAACATATTTTTGTGTGTAATTACTTTTATACAAATAATGCTTGTCAATAACCTTGACTTAGATGAAGATCAGATCACATTTTATGACAAATTATTTGGAAAACTATGAAATTCCAAAAGGTTCACATTTTTTCTTGCCACTGCATATAATATAATTAACTGTACACAAATTTATGTTTTATATCAGCAGCAGAATCATTGTGACACTGTACCACAAGACCAGTAATAATCTGAATAAATAACCTTCCATTGATGTATGGTTTGTTTGTAAGGAAAGGACAATAGGCAGAGATATATGAAAGTCTGAGGGTGCAAAAAAATAATAATTCAGAAAATCAACTTTAAAGTTGTCCAAATAAAGTCCTTAGAAACTGCATCAACTCACAAAAATCAAGTTTTGATATATTTTCAGTAGAAAAATGTACAAAATATCTTTATGGAAAATACTCTTTTTACATAATATCCTAATGATTGATTTTGGCATAAAAGAAAAAAACTATAATTTTGACCCATATAATGTATTTTTGCTACAAATATACCTGTATACCATATGACTCGTTTGTGGTCCAGCGTCACATTTTCTCACTCAACTTTTTGTAGAAATAAAGGTGTAGAACATTCGAGCATTCAAAATGGTCAAAAATGCATACTACATTTTAAAACACACAGCCCTTGGGGATCAAAAGACAGTTCGAAAGCAGCAAGCATTTCTCTGAATACTCAATAAGCAACTGTGCAGTGTTCCAAGACATAATGAGCCTGTGTGACTGGGCACGGGTGACTGGAGGCTGCCTGATTTCTGCCATAACAAACCATTTCATGGAAACTTGCTCATTAAAATTCTGACTTCTGGTTAACTCTGTGTTTGCTCTCAGCATACACACGGTCAGTTGTCATGCAACAAAAATGATACAGTCATACATTAGGGTATGAAGGTATCGAGACATTCCACAACAGATAAGAAATGAGATGAAAATACCAGGTTCTTACCTTTCTGTTTCAGGTTAACCTCAATGGTGACAAAGTTTTCAAAGAACACATAGTAGATGTGCGAGTAATTCTGTTCGAAAAGGTGCCTGAGTTCATTCGGCTCTGCATTTTCTGCAAAAACACAACAATAGATAGATTACTAATTAGTCAGTGAGCTAAAGCTTTTTTCCAAAACAACTTAATGAACAATTAGGGAAAGTCTCTCTGGAAAAAACATAGGCTTAGTGTCTTGCTCAAAAGCAGAATGGTTAATGAATCAAGTCCTGCTGGATTTGAACCAACAACCCTCTGGTTACCAAGTTGAGTACCAGACTATGCCACCACAGAATGAGCATTTGGCATGATCCCACAAAATGTATTTGACATTTAAGCCACACTTAAAGTACATCAATGTCATTGTTGCATTAGATAACAAAATATAATATTATAATTGACTATTTAATTAAGAATAATAATTAAGATATGAAGATATGCAAAACCCTCTTAGTGCGTTTGGTATAAACCGGTATTCTGAATGAGCTGAGGCCAGGATGGAGCAGATTTTAAGCTAAAGTATTTGATAAATGTATAATAATACTATAGGCGGAGTTTCGAGTGTGTGTTTGGGGGGCCCCTACCGGCAAACAAGGGTACTGCAATATTTGATATTAGCGAGAACGTACGGCTTCGTGGTTTTTACATATGGTTTAAATGAATTAAAACAATTTTAGCCTTAAGTTACTCCTTCTACAAAACTACAAATATTAAGATTAGACAACTAAAATATGAATGCTTATATTTCTATTTCATTAATAGCTCTGGTTCTGGGGGTCAGTGCCCCCACCGCCCTCCCCAAACTCAACAAATATTTATATATTTATTTATTTATATTAATTATATTTATTTATATGAATTTTATTCTTGTTTTTGTGGTTTTACATTTATTTTTACCTACTAATATATATATAAAACCAAAAATGGATTTAATCATCCTCCGGTTTATCAGTAATTTTTTGCATTAGTGCCCTCTTGGCTCATTAGACATAATATTAAATGTTTTCTCATTTTTAAGTCACTTAAGATAAATGTGTCTGCTAAATGAAAAATGTAAATATGTTCTGTTAGCCATAACAGGTTAGTGTGGCCATGAGTGTGACGCGTTTTCAAAGAGTCACTAATTAAATTTTACAATGACAGAAATGCATTCAGGGTGAGAGCAAACAGGGTAAGAGTTCAACCCCGTCCTCTCCATCAGCACTGTGGCATAGAATGTCTCATGAATCTACTAAATGAAAAATATATATTGACACTTCTATTATAAATCTATTCTTTATCGAAAATTCAAAAATAAACAATTTTAATAAAACTCTTTAAGGAGCAACAGGTTTATTCAAAAAGTTTTATTTATTAAATTTTACTAAATATTATGCAGGGCACACATAATGTGAGTCAGTTTTTTTACCTATGGAAACATTTATGTTAGTCAATATTTGGGCATGAGCTCAGATCTGGCCAAAACTCGATCCAGCAGCACTTATCATCTCCAGCCCTGATCAAACGTTCCCATGGTGTCTAGGGACATTAGTCAAGTGGCTGTACCAAGTATGTTACCAAAGCTGTTAGCCTGTAGCATGCAAGCCAACACTGAGCTTGATAAAAGACCTGTTCCAGATAAACACAGATAAATATTTGGGCCAAGGGTGACATTTGTCACGAGAGAGATGGTATAACAGCGGAGGAGTTCTGCTTGTTCAACAGGTACCTCTGGCCTTCATCATAGACTAACTGGCTGTATCTCTATAAACAGTCATAACGAGGAAAAAATTGGCTGAATATACAGTGCAGGAAAGAGAACGGGCAGATGGATGGTGCTTACATTGGCTGTGAGAAAAATTTGTGACATAAAATAGGAAACTCAAATAGAACACTGCTTGTGCTTGACGGGTAAATATAAAGTATTAAGATAATGGCTCATCTTTAAAAATAAACCTAAAACCACAAAACGAACAACACAATTTTTAAAATGTTTAAAGATGCATTGCTAGTCTAGACGTCTAGTCGACAGTGGGGCCAATAAACAGCTGTGTTTATCACACTTCCTCTACAGTATTCAAGAAAATATATGGCTTGAATTCCTTCAACAAAACATTTAAAATGACATGTTTTTAATAATTCACATAAACAGCAGGTGCAGGATGGGTAATTCTGCTAAGTTTATTACTTAGGTTTGTTAATATGCTAATATAGTGATGCTTGTCCAAGTCACATTTTGGGTGTCTCTCACGAAATTCAGATTTTGAAGGTGCCCATGCATCAGAATTTTTAAAAAGGCCTTGAAGCCAATTTTTTGCACATATAAGATTTCTTCTTACAATCATTATTTTTAGAGGATTTAAAAAATATTTCCTATAGAATTATTTAAAATTTTTAGATTATTATTATCAAAAATTATCATTACCGCAACATGATATTACATTCAATATATGAATTTACAAACTCATGTTTCGGTAATGAAAACTAAAAAGTTGTCTCTGTACTATGACAAACAAAATTTTAACTTTTATCTGGAGACAAAAAATAAGAACTGCTTATTTGGTAGCCATCTTCAGTGTCACAGTCAATTATGTCCCTTCCAACAATTTTTTTTGAAAATGTTAGTTCCTTGAAGCCTTAAACGGTGATTGAAAACTTTTGCGGAGGATGAATGAATGAGGATGAAGGAGGATGAATCTAAATTTACCAATGATCACCAAACACCACGTTTCTACTGTATATGTTTATAGTACAACATGCTATGCATATATTTTTTATCTATAAATATTTCCATGTCAAAAAACCTAATCCAGTCATGGACACATTGCGGTAATGAAAATTTTCCAATTAAATGTGGAAAAAACAACAAAATTGATTTTTATGATGTCATTTGAAATCATGTGCAAAATAGTACATGAAGAAATGTTTATGCTTCTCATTTTGATAGCATTTACTTTTATCAAAATGTTTCATGAATCATGACACCTCGCAATTCTAATTTCACGAGAATCACCCATTTACGAATTCAACTTAAAATGTAGCTTAGTAAGACACACATCTCTATTGCTAATGCGTATTACTACCTAGGAATCCACTGAGAACCCATGTAATAATTGACTTCACAGAAAATATTACCATTAAACACATCAGCATTTCTCAAGTGTAGCATACTACAGACGGAGATAGTACAGGAATGCTAGTGTAGTAATGAAGGCCTTCATCCTATCAAGACTCAAACTCAAAACATTTGGGGGGGTTGTAAATGGGGAGTTTTCTAAGGTTTGATTGTGTTTATGGGGTACACTGTAACGTGTTTGTGCTTTGTTAAAAAAACATTATTTTTCATATATATATTTTACTTTAATCCTGCACCGCTGTTTCCATGCTTATAAAAGCATGCTTATTAGTACCTGGGTCTATGAAGCCCCTCCATCAGAAATACTCAATATGCTCAGATTGGTTAGCTGTCTCAGTGTGCTGTAATTGGCTGTTTCGAAAAGCCCCCTAGACTGTGTGTTCCCGGGGGCAGGGTTTATGTAATTTTGGGGTTTGTGGTGTCACCAACCCAGGAAGATATATATAAATTATATATAAAATATAAAAATGTATAGACACATGTAAATATTTCTTAAATATTTTAAATATTCCCACCTATGCAAGCCAGCTAGGGTGCGCGGCATAGAGCGATCACACTAGTCAAACGAACCAGGCTTTGGGGGTCAAATGCGCTGGGCGTGGTTTGGATAGTGTGAGTGCACCCTTGGTTAGGGGAAATCCAGCCATTCACTGTAGTTTTTTAGAAGTGATTTCTGGTGTTGTTTATGCTCAAACAGCAATGTTACACACCAGAATCAACTTCACCTTTAAATTCATGCATTGGCAGACGCTTTTATCCAAAGCGATTTAGTGCATTACAAGCTAAACATTTTATCATTATGTGTGCTCCTAGAATCGAACCCATGACCTTCGCACTGCTAAACAATGCACATTATATACTGCATACTAAATAATAAACCTTATGTTGTTATATCAAAAGCAATTGTATGAAACAGCTTACAAATGCAACCATATTAATAATATCTTGTTCTTACGTCAAATTCCAAAAGCATGCTATTTTTCCCCACCTTTCCCACTTCTGCACGCCCAACAAGTTATTTTCTCTAAGTAGATAAGTGAATTTGCTTTTATATGTGTGAACAATGAGTCTATCATTATACAAAGCACAGTGACCAACTGCAACGAAATGCACCATGGCTACTTCAAATAAACTTACAATTATGCACTCTTCAAATAAGAAGTGTTATACTAATGAGTTTCCCTAA
Source organism: Paramisgurnus dabryanus (assembly GCF_030506205.2). Taxonomy (NCBI): domain Eukaryota; kingdom Metazoa; phylum Chordata; class Actinopteri; order Cypriniformes; family Cobitidae; genus Paramisgurnus; species Paramisgurnus dabryanus. The sequence goes on from NC_133353.1 coordinate 5,061,252, forward strand.
CTAGTATTAATGCATACAACTTCACCTGCTACCTACAGTGGCAGTTCAACTTTTTCTTGCAGATTCCTTGCCTTTCAAAGTAACACACAGTGTTGGGTTTCAAAACAACCATCAAAGTAGAGCAACACAATAGTACCAGGAAGCCAGTAAATGGTCGCACGGAGCACTACAGGAAAAGGGGTCATGATTAATCACTAACTGCAGAAGCCAACATTTCAAATGACACTTTCAATTCACGCCAAAGACAAAAGCAACTCCACATTTACAGAGTGAAATCTGTGGTGTTACATAAAATGTTTTTGTCCAACATTAACCGGGAAGTCTGTGGAGCCTGACTCCAGAAACAATCCTAAGACGCAATGCTTGTGACTTCCTATACTAATCCCAGAGGAAGTGCTGAGTTTATTTCTGGTATTCAGTTATGTTACACCCAGTCCTGGAGAATCAAATCTTCAAATGCTGTCCCCACCCAAACAAGAGGCTCAAATTAATCTTTAGTCACTTAAAGACCTGTATTTCCCCTTGTATTGCATAAATCCATCTGTGGCTGACTAGGTATGACACATCATACATTACATGATTCAACTGATCATACTCCTTGTTGACATTGAGACACTCTCCCCCCACACCCCAAAAAACTGCACCCAATTAAATAAATACTTTATAAACTTCAAGAAAAGATATCCAGGCAATCACTTGCACACAGAACAACCATCAATTATTCAAATGTATAAATATATCAGGACTACATACAAATTGTTATGTCAATGTACTACGTTTGTAAACAGTCAAATCTATTTATCATAACATTGTTTGACATCTAAAGAGTTCCCATCGTAAAGGCTTTGGGGTAAAACCAATGCATGTCATAACATGACACCCACTGCGAAGACACAAACACCCAGACATGCAAGACACGGGACCCTTTAAAATCATTGCATAACAAGGCATAGTTTGCAGAACAACTCTTAAATAATTATTAGTATGCTTTAAAACAACAAAATAATTTGTCACCCCACGATTGCTGCAATCTCATATATCCATATCTAGCATGCTAGCTTAACACAAGTTAGGACTAACCCAATGAAATGAAAACAAATGTTATTTCTCACCAATAACGATTCTCAGGTGTTTTAATCTTGTCAGCACGTCCTTTTTAGGGTCCAGCACTTTCTGCGTCGATTTCTTGACATCTCCATGAGGTTTTTTAGAGAACATCCCGAGATGTTTTGAAGAGCTAATGTTAATCTTCAGTTAATTCCCTCAGGCATGGACGGCTCTGACAGATTCACGGAGCGGAAGGTGTTATGGGTCGTGAGGAAACGTGATAAATTAGTGGCGAGGGGTGCATTTTTGCAGAGGTGGTCGGACAAAAGAAAAACTGCAGCCAGCCCTCCTCTAAGAACTACACACCTCTCTGAAGATCTAAAAACATGGCGGAGGACGCGACATGAGAAAACACCTTCATCGATGCCAGAGACATTCAACGCTAACACGTCATATGAGACCAATCACTGTACAGAATTGTATCATATTTCATTTTTTATTTATGTTTGTACTATATAATGTACATGGAAAATATCTTACTATTTCTCAATAAATTGGAAGTAGTAAAAAACAAGAAAAACTCTACTTTAATAGGAATAGAACATAATAAATGTAATTATGATAGATTCCATAATAAAATAATAATAATACATTTGAAATGTTTTATATAATGTAATACAATAATAGGTTAAAATAATATGAAATTCCACCATTAATTATTTCATTATTAAATTTGTATTTACCGGCCAAATAATTATTGGTAATTATATTAGGGCTTTTATTTCTAAAAAAAAATTATGTTGCTGTCGTATGTAATAAAACGACTAAGAGGTTCGAAATATATCCATGCGAAATGCTTTTATTTAATATTAAAAAAAATTTAAAGAACCTGACAAAAGAGTGTTTAAATTTTTTTTTTAAATGTATAGTAACTACAGCAAATATTTTACTTTTACTCAACAGCAGCAGACACTTTTTTTTATTTGAATGGATCAACAATAACTATAAGCATCTGATTAAAATTAAATGTAAATATAACTAAATATTTAAACTATAATTAAATATGTTTTCTCAGTGCCTCAAAGAGAATAACAGAATCATTTTACACTTTCGACGATCGATTTATACAGCCTATTTTAAAAGCCCTAAACGCAGTCGAGTGACGACTGGGAAATGTAGTTTATTTGTCAGCTAGAAACACTTGTGGTTTACGGAGCTAAGTCACAATAAAAACTACAAACCCCAGGGCGCTACATCAGCGCGCAATAGGCGCCAGAGCCCCAGCATTTCACATGATAGCATGCCTTGGTTAACGTAGTAAACCATAGATATATTTGTGTCAAAATACTAAAACAGATAAACGATTGCTTTTTTTTTTTAAGAAATATTGCTTTATTTTGATTTCTCAATATCGATAACAAACATCACATAATGTTATAGATTTGAACGTGCGTGAGCACGATAATGTACATGTTAGGTAGACGTCAGTGTTTGTTTTGTTTTTAGCAATATCAAGCTAACCCACACGTTTGACATACACCTTTAAGTCCTTTCGAATAAAATAGGTAAATAGATTTGTTAGTTATCGTTATTTTTTGCGCAAGTAATGCCAGTACACGCGAGAGAAAAGAAAGAGAGCAATCATGAAGAGATGGAAGTGGACTTCGCAGAGCAAGATGGGAGCAGTTCAGATGACGAGGAAACCGAGAGCTCGTCTGTCTCAGAGGATGGAGAAAGTTCAGGTGAAGATTACAACTTTGAGAAATAAATATGCATTTACCTTCCTAAACTAACTTACACAGATATAGATGGATTGCTGTTTTTATATAATGTAATGAATGAATCAAAGGTAGCATGTTGTGACGTGTGACTTTAATTAACTCATTAATTCAGTATATTTGTCAATGCAGAAATGGACGATGAAGACTGTGAAAGGAGAAGAATTGAATGCATTGACGAAATGACTAATCTTGAAAAACAGTTCACTGACCTCAAAGACCAGTGTGTATATTTATTATTCATTATAATTTATTACACATAAACTACTTTACATAAAATGCATATGTATTTTTCAACTGATAACTTGTGCATTATCCTTATAAGGTTATACAAAGAGCGTCTGAATCAAGTTGATGCCAAACTCCAGGAAGTGATGTCAGGAAAGGCCCCTGAGTACTTGGAGCCTCTTGCAACACTACAGGAGAATATGCAAATTAGAACAAAAGTTGCAGGTCGGTATGATGTGCACACCAAATATGTGCGGTAAACATCATTTCATTTACTACAATGTCCCGTAATCCTAAATGTATGCATCTATAGGCATCTACAGAGAGCTCTGCTTGGATTCTGTGAAGAATAAATATGACTGTGAAATGCAAGCAGCGTTTCAGCATTGGGAGGTAAGCACTTAAAGTTGCCATGAAACGGAAGTAGCAGTTGTCTTATTTTTTTTCCCGCGGTGTCGTATATCCGAGTGTAATGCAAAAAAGATAGGGCAGGACTTAAATTTGTCTATCGAGAACTGCTTGGATCGTTTTAAGTTGGGTCATGTTGTTAATTGCTAATTTGCTGCGATCTTTTCCCGGACCCTGCCCACCTGCCATATCATATGACCAGAAGAGAGATTGTTTCGAGGAGGAGAGGAGATTTGCGTTTTTTGATTAATGAGAACACGTGAATTTTAAAAAGCTCACAGATGAGTAAAAAAGACCCCACCACAATATTTCAAAAAAAATAACAGTTTTTCATTTCAAATTTTTTATTTTTAAACATGCTAATTTTCCAGCTCCCCTAGAGTTAAACATTAGATTTGTACCGTTTTGGAATCCATTCAGCCAATCTCCGGGTCTGGCAGTACAACTTTTAGCATAGCTTAGCATAATCCATTAAATCTGATTAGACCATTAGCATCGTGCTCAAAAATAACAAAAGAGATTTTTCCTATTTAAAACTTGACTCTTCTGTAGTGAGTGACATCATGAGACGCAATAATATTACGCTAGGGCTGTCACAATTATGAAATTTGACTTTTAATTGATTAATAAATTGTGATGATTAATTGCCTGTTTATTGCTTTGACATTTAATTCTCATAAATTTTTTTATTTATGAAATATTTTTCACAGATTGTTGTGGTTATTAAATTTTTTTTGCAAGGTTTATCTGGTAGTAAATATTTATACACACAACACATAATTTAAAAGTAATCTGATACTGTCTCATTTATACAGGCGCTGCAGCTCCCCCTTGTGTTATTTAGAGAGATGTGCAATCATTGCGGTGATCTGAAATCATCGCGATGAGGTTAAACAATTGCAATGAGATGATAATTTAATAATTGTGACAGCCCTATATTACGCAGCGCCTAAAAATAGTCCCCCTTGGTTACTTTCAAAACCAGGGAACTATTTTCGGGGACTGCGTAATATCATTGCATCTCCTGCAGCCATGTTATGGCAGCAAAGCCCCTGATTATTACGCCAGAAGGAGAGTATAGTTAATAGCTATATCGCAACTTTTAATTTTCCGTAGGTCTTTATACACGATGTAACTTAAGAAGAGTCAAGTTATCAAATATCGGTATCGGCGCAGAAATATCGGTGCATCCCTAGTTTTCACCATTTCCACCAAATGCTTGCCAAAGATGATGCTTTAAAATTTCATGCTCTCTTTAAAAATGCACTAAATCTGTTCCCATTTTGTATTCCAGAGTGAGAAACTGCTATTATTTGATACAGTGCAAAGTGAATTAGAGGAGAAGATAAGGCGATTGGAGGAAGACAGACATAGCATTGACATTACCTCAGGTGCTGGAATTGTTAACACAGGCTAACCAGTGTGCTCACTTACTATCTCACTTACTGCTGCTTACTACTAATGTGGTGTTATTTATTCTGTCTTTGTTGTATTCCATCCACAGAGCTCTGGAATGATGAGTTACAGTCAAGAAAAAACAAGAAGAAAGATCCATTCAGTCCAGAAAAGAAGAAAAAGCCTGTCGTTGTATCAGATATCCTTTACCACACCTTGCAGAATATACCTAAAATCTTATATTTGTTTATATGAACAACCGTATCAGTTTCTTAACATGGATACGCCCATATATTGTATATATGCTGCAAGACCTGGATATACTGGAGGACTGGACCGCTATCAGAAAGGTTAGCTCTGTAAAAGACTCAATTCTTACCTCCTATGTAAAGAATAAATAGCTTTGTCTTTATATACAAGCAATGCATCATGTTTGTCCTGCAGGCCATGGCAACATTAGGACCTCACAGAGTTAAGACTGATGGTAAGATCATATTTATATAATAGGGCAGTGCATACGTTGATTTGCTTTTTACATGGTATATATGCACCAGCACAGATTTTTTTTAGCCTCAATTTTTTTGCATCACTTTGCATTTTGTAGTCGCATGCTCAAAGAGTGATAAACACCAACACACTGCACGCTCGGAGGATGGACGCCTGTTTTACGACGGCGAGTGGTTTGGCCGCGGTCAAGCCATATGTATCGACAAGAAAGATGAATATCCCACGAGGTGAGAGATTTAAGTCACCATTTTAAAAATACACCCGAGCCAGTATTGATCGCTTTGCAGCATTTTGGCAAGCAATTTTTCTCTGCTATCTTCTCTTTCAAACAGCGCCGTAATAACTACAATCAATCAGGATGAGGTTTGGTTTAAACGGGTCGATGGCAGCAAGTCAAAACTCTACATCTCACAACTTCAAAAAGGCAAATACACCATAAAACATGCCTGAGACCTGATTGCTTTTCACTGCGGCAGTCGGGAATGTTTAATAGTGTCATTTATTGTACAGGTTATCACGTTTAAATACTTTTTTGGTTGTGTAAAAAGATTAGTTGATGTGTTGTCTTGTACTTTGTTCAATAAAATGCCATTTGTAAGATTATTACTTGTATGAACAATGTCAAAAATGTAATATGATGAAATGTGATACTTTTGTATTTTGCTATAGGGTTCACTTTCCATTTAAATCTTGCTAGTTAACAAGATCAATGAATGAATTTTCAATTCAATGTTTACTTTAATAATGTACAATGTCCGGCCACCAGTGTTTAACAGGTTTTTTTACATTACTCATTACTGTTTTCATACACACAATACATTTTGATGTCACAACAAAATTAATCTGACTTGTTTGTGTAGCATCTTTAGGAGCTAATAAACAAGACTTTACCACAGTATTTAAAACAAATCTAAGCTGTTATGTTATGCAGGACACTAGTTATTAATGTCCACTATGTTTGAAGATGATCTTGCTGCTCTGTTTACAGTTTAAAACAAGCCATTAATGTGGTTAATACTTTGTTATTCATTATGTAGTGTGCATTTCAGTTTTGGTTCATTTTTCTTGTTTATTGGAGTTATAGCACCACCCTCTGATTTGTTGTTGTTGTTGTTGTTGTATTGTGATCATTGTTTTATATTTTCCTCAGATTTTCAATATTTTTGATAATTCTGTGCTGTATGTGTTTTATTTCTTATAAAATGACATTGAACAAACATCTTGGAAAGTGGTTTCAGTAAATAGTAGGGGTGTAACGGTACTAAAAAAATCATGGTTTGGTGCGTCCCTCGGTTTTGAAGCCACGGTTTGGTTCATTTCCGGTACAGTAAGGGCAAAAATGCTAACATTAAACTGCAGGTTGTTTATTACTATAAACTTTTTTTTAACAATTTGTTTACACTTTTTTTTAAACACTTTTTATTAAAATATGATATATAAAATAAGAAATAAAATACTGCTGCAAAATTCTCATTATTTTATAACATTAGGTAACTCTTTTCTTAACCTTCTCATAAACTTTTTTTTACTGAAACCTTGCACTAAACTAACAAATTCAATACCTGAATAGATTTATGAACTATTAGCCTACATTTTTGCCACCAAAAATTTTTTTATGTTTTGATTTATTTTTGATTTTTTTAACTCACAGTATTGAATTGGTTATGTAGTAGTTTTTTTAAAGGCGCAGTGTGTAATTTTTAGAAGGATCTCTTGATAGAAATGCAAAATAATATACAAACCTATATTAATCTGTATAAAGACCTTTCATAATGAACCATTATGTTTTTATTACCTTAGAATGAGACATTTTTATCTACATACACCGAGGGTCCCCTTACATGGAAGTCGCCATTATGTGCCGCCATGTTTCTACAGAAGCTCTTAACCGACAAACTTTATTAAGTTATATATTTGTCCCGTGTTGGCTACCGTAGCTTCTCTATGCGTTTCAAAAGCAAGGGGTCTGCTGTGAAGTGAGCTGTTCGTTGCAATTTTCAACCTCACCATTAGATGCCGCTAAAATTTACACACTGCACCTTTAATAATACGTTTTATAAAAAGTATCTTGGCATATTTAACGAGGTGGCTAATTCGCATTAAATCATAAGTTTATTATCCTTTTTTTTATTATTATAACGCTATGTTTTTGTACGATTCACTTTGTATGAATTCGTATGGATTAGGCAATCATAAAATATGTACACGCTCTCATGAGCAGTGTTGGGGAAAGTTACTTTTAAAAGTAATGAATTACAATATTAAGTTACTCCCCAAAAAGTAACTAATTGCGCTACGTAGTTACTTTTCATGAAAAGTAATGCTTACATTACTTTTTAGTTACTTATGTGTTACTTTTTCTTACTTGGCTGATTTGTTATCTCTTTCAGGCCTTGCAGGTGTTTTTTTATGACTGAATTGCATATTTCTATGGCAAAAATTTCGAACTCTGCAATTTAAGTCAGTAAGAGACAACACAGAAGAACATGTTCCCTGGAGATTAACATTAAAAGACAACAAAAAACATTACAAAATGGGCCCAGCATTACTGTAAAACCAAACCGTTTAGATGGTTCAGCAAATGCATATATTATGCACTATGCAAAACTGCTTTGTGTCTTGGTTTGGTAATAATTAGAAATGCATGCATGTACATACTTTATTATTAGGGAAACCAAAGTGCTTGTGGACAACTGACGATTTAATACAAAGTAAGCTTTATTTTGTATGTAGATGCTGTAGCACAGAACAGTAATTTAGATATACAGTGCGGTGAGAAGCAAAAACATTTACTTAACATTAGTGTATATTACAAATGCCAGATTGGTATGATGTAGTTACAGACGCTTACAACTGCTTTTGGGTAAAATGTTACTGAAGTTGATCATGCAACATACCAAAACATACTAAATCTTAAAGAGGCGGTTTCCCAGACAGGGGTTATCCCAGACTAAAACGCATGTGTGAGCTACTTTAATTTATAAACACTTTGTTCTGACTAATTTTAACATATATCGATGACATTGTTTTGTCTCAAGATGCACACCTGTAGTGTTTTTTGTAAGGTATGTTTGTAAAAACTTCTTAAATGACCTAATATAAATAAGGCTTAGTCCTGGATTAACCTAAACCTGTCTGGGAAACCGCCTCTAATCGTTTTAAATGTTGCACAGATTGACTGCATGAATCACAAGGTCACACAAAAAAAAAAACAGATATTCAGACATTCAAAGTTGTACCCAGCAACTTTAGGAACTACAATTAAATTTCTCAAACCTGAAAATTATTGCCATCTTTCATCAAAATGCATTTCGAATTATGCATGTAACACAATTCAAATTTTATTTATACATATATATCACATTGACTGCATTCAGGCATTTATCAAAACATAAAAGCACATAATTATTTGTAACGGAAATTTTGAGATTACCCAACATATTACACTTGTAATAATCTCCACAAATGATTTCTTTTCTCATTGATTTAGAGAAAGTTACAGAAACATGAATGTGCAAATAAATAAAAAGCCATCTGTTCACTACAGTCAAAAATAACTAGAAAGCATTAAAATAAATGGATAATGAAATGCTATGCAGTAGCACATACTTTAATGGTTCAGTAAGTATATGTTAGTTGGAATACTTGCCTCTCGAAAGGAAACATCTTCTATAAATATACCTGGTATTAGTGTGTTTGAATATACAATAAACCACTGTTCAGTGTAAATATCTTTAGCACTGCATTTGTGTTCATATAATCTTTGCAAAGGAAACCGTGCACAGTCTGCAGAATAATTCATACGGTTGCATTATTGCCAGCAGGTCTAAGATCTCCGAGCTGTCGTTCTGCAGTGCTTTGAGTTTCCAGACTCTTCCTCCATAGTTTTCATTCCTGTCTCGCCCCATGGAGTCCAGAGAAGATGAAGAGGGCACCCAGGCACCGGAGGAAAACTTTAACACTTCAGGCAAATTTCTTCTTGGTTGCAGTGAAACGTTCCATGTACTGAAGAAAAAGTTAAACGTACATGAACATAGGAGAACGGAGGCAAATACATTGGTATAAAAATCTGTTTAATCCTGAAACTTCCCCAATCCTACAATCTTATGACAGTTCAATAAAAGAAACTGATTAGTCAGACAGCCATTGGTTCAAAAAGTGACCCTAACCGTGAAAACACAACTAACACAAAGTCATTTTGTTGTGATTTACGATTTTCATAAAAATCATCCTACGTAAGTAAAGAGCGTTACATTAAATTATAGCGCTGATATCTTTAATATTGACTCAGTAAGGTCAAAGATTGAAATTAAACTTTGATTCTCTCATATTTAGATTATGAGTAGTGTTGGGCAAAGATTAATTGCGATTAATCGCATACAAAATAAAAGTATATTTTTGCATAATATATTTATGTGTGTGTGTGCTGTGTGTAATTATTATTTATATTTAAACACACTCACATAAATATATACATTTCAAAACATTTTTTTTATTTATATATAATATAGAATATATAAAAAAAATTATATACACATGTAAATGTTTCTTAAATACATACATGAATGTGTGTGTATTTATATATACATAATAATTACACACAGCACACACACACACACACACACACACACACACATATATTATGTTAAAAATCTAATTTATTTTGTATGCGATTAATCGCGATTAATCTTTACCCAGCACTATTACTTTAGCCTGGATTTCACAGACAGAGTCAGAAAAAGCTACAAACAACGGTTTTGTTTTGTGTTCAAAATTTAACTTGGAAATACATACAAGACAAAACAAGGTCACAAGACCAATTAAAGGTATTACAGGATTCAAAAATCACATATGTGGAAGACACCATGTTACTAATGTTAAAAACGAAATGTTAAAATTTTTATAAAATAACTACTTGGATGGGACATTCTTCATTATTTTGGCTGTGACAAACTGTCATTATATAAAAAAATCATAAATTCCTTATTTGTGACCCTGGACCACAAAACCAGTCATAAGTCACACCGCCATATTTGTAGCAGTAGACAATAATACATTGTATGGGTCAAAATTATTGATCAAAGATTAATCGCGATTAATCGCATACAAAATAAAAGTAAATTTTTGTATAATATATGTGTGTGTGCTGTGTTTAATTATTATGTATATTTAAACACAATCACATACATATATACATTTCAGAACATTTTTATTTATAAATATTTTTTTTAAATTTATAAATAATATATAAAAATATAAATAAATATATATACACACATGTAAATGTTTCATAAATACATACATGAATGTGTGTGTATTTATATATACATAATAATTACACACAACATCAAAAACTATCGATTATTTATATCAAAAATCACTAGGATATTAACTCATTCACCGCCATTGACGAGTTATCTCGTCAATTATGAGTTAATATTTAACTAATAAATATGCCTTTCTGGACGAATTTCAAAGTGAAAGTGTAATACCGCTTTTATCCACTACCACTACAAACCGAATTTATCAAAAACGGAAGTTAAAAAGATTTAATGATTTATTTTAACTGCCTTTATGTTTGATAGTCATTCTGAGTCTGATCTCTAACATAAATTCCTTTACAAAAACGCAATTTTTTAAGCTTTTTGCTCAAAATGTTGTATTTTTGAAGAGAAATATCCATATTTCAGTGGTTAAATTAAGTGGAAAAAGTAAATATATAATGAAACGTTTTTTCCCCATTTTGTTTGTTTGTTTGTTTGTTTATTGTTTGTTTGAAAGCAGAAGGTGTGTTCTTTATTTGGATATAATTTGTATGTTTATATATTTATAGAAGATAATTTTTCCTGCAAGGAATTTTGTGAAACTTTTGTTAAAATCACAAAAATGCAGGTGGGCAACTTTTCTCAAAAAGGCAGGCGGTGAATGAGTTAAGTAAAGATTATGTTTCATAAAGATTCTCTACCATAAATATATCAAAACTGATACATCATTAGTAATATGTGTTGCTAAGAATCATTTGGACAAATTTAAAGGCGATTTTCTCAATATTGTTCTGCACCCTCAGATTCCAGATTTTCAAATAGTTGTATATCGAGTCCAAGTATTGTCCTATCACAACCAGACATCAATGGAAAGCTGATTTATCCAGCTTTCAGATAACCCTCATGACTGTTTTATTTTGGTCCAGAATCACATTTGTATTCAGGAAAGAATGCCAATAAACAGGTTTAAAATGAGGGTGGAGATATATAAAAAAAAAAGGATGTCAATAGATTAATCGCGATTAATCGCATACAAAATAAAAGTTTGTATTTGCATGATATATTTGTGTGTTTATAGTGTGTAATTATTTTGTATATATAAATACACACATACATGTCTACATTTAAGAAAAATGTTACATATGTATATATTTTAATATTTACATATGTAAATTTTTTCTTAAATGCAGACATGTATGTGTGTATTCATATATATAATTGCAAAAACAAACTTTTATTTTGTATGCGTTTAATCGCAATTAATCTTTTGACAGTCCTATAAAAAATTATGACTTTTTTTATCTTTAGGCAAATTATCTTTAGGCAAATTATCTTACTTAGCCTATAATACCATCAATAAGGTTCTTACCTTATCATACCCTTCCAGGTCACGCAACATTTTAACCTCGAACAGGTTGCCCTCAACAGAGAGCAGGGACACTTGGGAGTCTACGAGGATAGTGAGAGGGATGGAGGAAAGCTCCAAACAGTTCTCCTCCAGACGCAAGACCTTCAGTCTGGGAGCACGAGACGCCTCTGGAGACACGGTCGAAATCTGAAGGCAGAACACAACTTAAAGTTTAACACCCAAACCCCACATTGATCTGCATTACTTCCAGTTAATAAAAGCATCTACAAAATCAATAAATATATAAGTACATTATTGTGCAAAAGACCAGCATGCCATGGTTTGCCACCACTAGATTTGTTGTCTCATGAACATATATAATTATTTCTCAGTCTCTTTATTAGAATACAATACAAGGAATATATATATGCAGTATTTAAAAAAAAAACTGAATAAAATGATAAGCTAAAGTGTAAAGCATTTAGTGTGAACTCCTCTCACAATTGAGCAATAGCAGGAAACGGCAGGATCTCTTAAACCTTTGCACTTTGTGTACATATTTCCTATATTCTTTGTTTGTATCTAACCAAGAGAATGAAAAATAAATACGGAAGGTTGTTAAAACTTTGCCAAAACAACAAAGCTGTTGGTGGTCTCGATAAATTCTGAACAATTGAAACTCACCTGGTTCTGGTTGAGGTTGATTTCAATGGCCTGCAGTTCGGCCACCTCTGCAGGTACAACCTGGATTTTGTTTTTTGACAGGTCCAGGACATCAAGATGGCGAAGGGTGCCGAGTCCATTGGGAAACTCTTTAAAGCAATTGCCCGACAGGCTGAGGGTGCGCAGGGCCTTCAGCTGACCAACACCTGTAGGAAGCTGCTTCAACTGGTTCCCATTTAAAATGAGAGTTTCCAGCTTCTTGAGTTTTCCGATCTCATTTGGTATACAAGCTGTGCAGGTACAGATCAAAGATAAAAGGTGAAGGTAAACAATAAACTATTCAATTGGTTTAAATGGTTAGAAAGCAACCCAACAAAATTATTAGCATTAGTAATAACAAATTAAATGCTACTATGTGTGGGACATTAAAGGGATAGTTCACCCAAAAATTCTGTAATCATTTACTCATTCCCATTCACTTCCATAGTAGGAAAAAAGAATACTATGGAAGTAAATGGGACTCACGAACAGTTTGATTACGAACACCTACTAAGCTTGTTGCTGCTTATGGTGAGACTCTTGAGCTGCTGAAAGCCTCCTATGAAGTCAGGAAGCACCTCGATTTTGTTGTTGGACAGATCGACCGTGCGCAGATTTCCAGTGAGCTTCTGCAGGTCCTCTGGGAACTATACAAAAATATACAGCCTGTCAATAATCCATGAGAAGTTTCTAGGTAAGTGCATGCAAGTGGTGAGTATGATTGCAACAAGCCTATTAGTACCTCGGTCAAACCCTTTCCAGTCAGCTGAAAGACTCCAGTCTTCTGTGATGTTTCTAAGTGAGCTTTCAGAGCACTGTTCCCCATTTACAGGATAGAATTGAAGCAAAGCTCTTCTGTTGAATATAATATCAGGCAATACACTGGAAGGAACATAGAGAGATCTCTGATAACCACATCATTAGATAAATGTACAGTTGGTGTTTGGTGCTCCCTATAGACACAACTCTTTCTATATTAAATATACCATTAGAACATAAATTCAATTTAGCAATTAATTTATACCGTCACTTACAACAAGGCCGTCAAAATATTAATCGCAATTAATCACATACAAAATAAAAGTTTGTGTTTGCATAATATATTTGTGTTTGTATTGTAATTATCATTATGCATAAATAAATAAATATGCACATACATGTATATATTTAACCAAAATGTTATATATATATATATATATATATATATATATATAAAATGTTTATTAAATAGATAAATGCATTTGTGTGTATGTGTGTGTGTATATATATATATATTAAAAAAACTTTTATTATGTAAATAAACGTTTATCGCGATTAATCTTTTGACAGCCCTAGCTATAACATCCACCAATTTTACTACAGTTTACTATAGTAAATATTAAAGTATACTACATTATTTTTTTATGTGAAAATTGTGCCATGGAAATTGTTTTGTGACAGTCTTAGTAGTACAATGAATCAAGGTAACCACAGCCATTGGTTTCTTGTTGATTTAAACCTTTTATAACATTTAAACCTTTTATATGATTTAAAGACACTACCCAAACATAAGTCATAATAAACTCGTGTCATGTAAATGTCATAAACTCTTAATCAAGCATTTAGTATGAGTCTACAACAACTGCTACCATAGTAAAAGCGTGGTAAATAAGCTTATCCATATGGCAATTACATCATCTCTGTGCTAAACAAACAAGTGAACTACTCATGCATGAATAAACATAATCCGTCAGCATTGTCAATATCCTGTCATACAAACATCTGCATCTTGCATTCACATTAACAACCGAAATGTATATCGTTCAGACTAATAATGCAATAATACTGTACCTTAGCCAGATAGGCTAGCTGTTAATCCACACACAGTATATTACTAATAAACTTAGGGAAGAAACAGTTTATAAACAATAACGTTGTGTAGGCTGAAAACGTTAACAGTGAGCGGTTTATAAACATCTAATAAAGCAGTACAATAATGGTGGATTAAAGTTTATCTAAGCAACTTCGTCCACTCCCAGACTAAACACAGTCGAGAGTCGACTGAAATAGTGGCTGAGTGTAGTTTCACCTGCACAACACTGGGTGGCAGTAAAAGATCAACAGAACTTCCGCTTCACATTCTATGTATTTCATATCGCCACCTAGTGGTGTGGATGTACAATGCGTCAAATAATTATCTAGATTTGTTTACATATAACATATACAGGGCTCTCAAGTGTCACGCATTCATCGTGAGACACAAACATTTTTTAAAAAAAATTAAAAAATAGACACACGCATTTTAGCCTGAGAATAGCCTGTTCACGCGCCACACCTTGTATTTCTCACGCTGAGGAGTAAGAAATAACGTTTCCTCCTATATATATATATAAAGGCGTATATATGAGGCGCAGGCATACGCAGGAAGTTTTCCACCGGGAGTTCATAGCTGTCTGGAGTTTTTAGATGTGCTCAACTTTACGCAGCGCTGCAAGAGCCGAGACACACATGATACCAAAGTACCGCGAGAACTATGTGAGGAGTCTGATTTCAAATCGCTCTCGCGCTACTCTGATGTCACAACCACATACGGCAGCAAGTATGTGTACAGTACATTAAGCAGCGCGGTTCAGTTGTCTTGTTTGGGGACACATTTATTTTTAATTTGGATACATTTGTATTTTTAAATAGGTTATATATAAATATTTTATTTGGATGAATATTTCTGTCTTTTATCAGACTTACCAATTGTTAGAATTTCTATTGTGCTTGTTATTGAACAATAGGTCTAATTGAATTGCTAACACAAACTTAGAATTCGGTGGGAACGAGGGGCCACTGCTGCAAATACCTTATTGGCCCTGCCTTAATCTCACTCCAAACTTCTGATAAAACTTAAAAGCCCTGTATATATAATATATTTAATTATATTTATGCATTTGGCAGATGTATTAATCCATAAATAGGGCGTGGCTGTCGTTTGGAAGGAAGCCACGCCCTCTTTTGGAGTTCACGTGCCTTTTTGAAGATCTCCGATCTGCAGCTACAGTTTATCATAAATGAATAATGAATTTGTCATGAGTTTACCATGGTTACCATTGCTTCAACCAAAATACGATAGTTCCTAGTTATTGTTACTACGTATAATCATTTTGTTTAGTTTTTATTAACTTTTTTGTTGACAGCGGATGCCAAGCCTCCAAAAGGAGCGGGTTAGGAAAATACACGAGGTTAGACGTGTCGTGTCTATTGGGAGGAAACCACGCCCATTTTGAAGGTCCCACCTCGTTTTGGAGTTTCCCGCCCTCATTAGGAGACCTCCAGAATGCAGGAAACTTTGTTTGCCAAGTTAAACGGTTTGTTTTTAACAACAAGTTTAGTTGTTATGGTAGTTTTGCAGACACTATGATTTGCAAAGACCACATCCCTACATGCACGTCGTAAAACATGCCATTATAGCAAGTTTCTTTGACATTCCCCAAACTTCAGATACTCACTTTCTACTGTCTCTGCAGGTGCAGTGGTGCAAATGAAAGCCTTTAACAATATACACTTTAAAACACTTTATTGTCAAAGGCACGAGCATTGTCATTCACGTATATCTACAATATCTTGTACTTGTCTGTATTGTATATAATTGTTCATATAATTGTCCATTCTGCAAATGAAATCTTTCTGATTGCGTTTGGTTACCTAGCCTACATAAAAGAGGATCATTAACAGAAATTGGCTATGTGTTAATTTGGCTAAAGTTAAATACAACTATGACAAAAATCATATTTTCATATTTCAATCATATACATACTTTAGTAAAGGCAAGTGCTTGCTAAATGAATTACAAAACACATAACTTTACTCTTTGTTTTGAAATACGTGAAGTAGTCTCAGTTTTGTCACATCAATTCAATCCAGCAAACAGAGGGATTTTAGGATGTTTTGGCCCATACACATGTACAGCCCACTATAAAATTCTCAAAAGTCGCCCTGAAACACTTTCTGTCTTGCGTATCTTGTATCAACACCAGTCTTTCCTGATATAAAGGCACAGAGTTAAGTCTCTCATCCACATCACTGTTGGGATATTTGCAATACTCTGTATTGCACTGGGCTTCAAAGATGACTTGTGGTATTCTGTTTGAGGAAAACTTTGGTCTGAAAGCAGAAAAGACAAATCCAACAGAATTCAAACTCACCAAACTCACTGATGTTTCACAAAAACATCACAACCTTGATACATCTCTCACTTTCTTTCTTTCATGACAATATAAACATATAGGCTATGCACCTAATACTTTTAATTTTACATATATAATGTCAACAACTTCTTGTTGTTTAATGTTAATCAAATTCATCTAATTAGCTTACTTATTTGTCTAAAGAGAATCTGATTCATTTCAGTGATTCAGTAAAAGTATACTGGCAACTCACATCCAGGTCCATGCTGATAGCGAGCGGTTATGGATGTTGCCATTCCCATCTGTGTTTTCTGCCTGAGACATTGCTTGAAAGTCAGTGGAAATGGTCAAACTGGTCTCACATATTCGCTTCTGTCCCTGTTTGGCATACACAAGGTTCACCAGCACACAGCCCAGCAAAACCTGCGAGAAAAAACATCATGTGATAAGCTGTCTTCCAAAAAGAGACCTTTGTTCGTCCCAACATATTACATTTAAATGTAATCTTGGTTTAAGATGAAGGTCTGAGATTGTTATAAAGCTAAGAAAATTAATTCAAAATCTGTTATTTTTTCAGTCATTTAAAGATGATTCATTTAAGATCTGTTCTTCTTTCGGTCATTTAAAGACGATTCATTTAAAATCTGTTCTTGTTTCGGTCATTTAAAGACGATTCATTTAAGATCTGTTCTTGTTTCGGTCATTTAAAGATGATTCATTTAAAATCTGTTCTTGTTTCGGTCATTTAAAGACGATTTATTTAAAATCTGTTCTTGTTTCGGTCATCTCACCATAGATTTAGCGTCGAAGGAGCTTAAAAACATCTTTAATGTCCTCTTCTTATTCTCTTCGAATGTGAAGATGGCTCTCTTTCACTTGATCTGTTTTTATGTAACACTTTATCGTGATTGTTAGATAATATGGCCAACCTCTGACCTGGATTTTCTCATCAGATCAATTGAAAGTTGAGAGATGTTTTGTTTAGACCTACATCTTGCTATCTATCTTCCGGTAATCCGATCTGCGGATCTGAAAAATCAGTTTAATTATGATGTGTTGCAGATTCATTTGATCGAATTTAGGTTGGAAAAAATGATGATTGATAAAAATAATTCTTTTGCGGGTAAGTTATCATCATTTTGGATTTAAGTCATGGTAAAAATCACTTGGGTGGTATCTGGTTTGTTCTGGTTTGCTCAGAAATAATTTAAAAAAAGTTGAATGAATGTTCACTTATTGTAAATATTAGGTCAAAAAAGGATGGATGGTTTTGTGGGTGGGCTTCAGTTCAGTTGCCAAATTAACTCTCATGTCAAACCCAAATGTTGTCTTCAATGGTTTGCAATCAAGTATATAACTAAAATATCCTAGTTTCATAAAACTTTTTAACCTACATAATCCACCAATTTTAAAAATTCAAGTGTAACAAATTTAAAATTATCAGGACAAAATGCTGTGAGGAATACCTGTAAGCCTTTGCACCTATAGATTTGTACTTGGTCAAAGGATAAAACTGATGGGGATTTCAAATAGTTAAAAAAAAGGTAAAGGTTCTCACTCTCAGAAAAAAGGTACACAAGGGTACAAAAACTGTCACTGGTACATCAAAGGTACATACATATTTGTGGTACATATTAGGACCTTTTTAAAAGGCAAAAGGTACAACTTTTGTGATTTTATTTTATTTAACTTTTTGATATGTTTTATGATTGACATACATAAAAGAAGCCAAGCTAGCATAAAAAATATGTAATAAATAAATGTTACAATTTAGGCTATTAATAGAAAATGCTTTGATGAGCAACTCACAGACTCCATGCGGGCACCATGTTGGAGACCACGGTTGTAAATGATCGTTTTCCTGTGAAATCACCATTCAGATGATGAGTGATGACTTTGCATTGGTATGCATGGACCAGGTTTAATACAATTCGTTTTTCTACACACTAAAAAAAATGCATGTGATTAATGAACTTTGTAATAATATCATGAAGAACACAATATGAACACCAAAGTAAGTGAACTTGACATTTAAGTCTACAATACAAAGTCTAAGGCCTGGTTTCACAGTCAAGGCTTAGCTAAAGCCAGGACTAGGCCTTAGATAAACATGCCTTAAAGCAGTGGTTCTCAAACTGTGGGCTGACTTTTATAAGATACATTAATTTATCATAAATTCTGTCTATTTAAACCTCAAATAGAGATCACATTCCAAGTATGAGTTACGTTGGTCATTATGTCACAGTAGAAGATTCTAATCATGTTACATTTATACACTCTAAATCAGGGGTGGGCAACAGTTTTAGCCTGAGGGCCACATTTACTTTGGCAAAGTTAGCGGAGGGCCACACTTGGGAAAACTGCAATTAGACATAGTTACATGACTAAATGGGAAAAATTTATTAATTAAGGCTACTCTACAGTTACTTTGACAGCCTATTTCAAGGCCTGATATTTATTTTTGCTAGGCCTGTCTGACCTAGGCTACTCTAACATTACAATAACTGGATTACATTTCAAGGATTCATTTCCTACCCTGCATATTGTCCTTACGAAAATTAACCATGGTTTTACTACAGTTAAGACCAAAAAACCATGGTTACTGTAGTAAAACCATGGTTACCACAAAATAACCATGGTTTTGACAACCATGGTTTTCAAATACCATAGTTAAACCATGGTTAGTGTAGTAAAACCATGGTTTTGCTCATAGTAATCAATTGACCAAAAAACCATGGTTACTACACTTTTACCACAATAAAACCATGGTTAATTTTCGTAAGGGACTGTCATTCATACTACAGCAACACACACACACACACACACACACACACACACACACACACACACTCACGATTTATTATTATTATTATTATTATTTCTTTTATATTTTATTTTATATTGACAACCACAGTGTTTCCTACAGGATTTTAAGAGACTGTGGCGGTGATGATGTCACACACTGATTAGCATATATGTGACATCATTGCGTCGTGTTTTACTCTTTCAAAGAGTAAAACACGACGCAATGATGTCACATATATGCTAATCGGTGTGTGACGTCATCACCGCCACAGTCTCTTTGATTTGTCAAATTATACTGCATTTTAACACAACTGAATGCTATTTTTTTGACATATTATCTGTTCTGTTGTCTATAAAATAGTGACTAAACAGGACACAGTAACTCTTTTTGTTTAATCAAACCAGCACTTTCTTTAACTGCTGCTAAAAACGCGACATCGTCTGAAAAAAATCATCATACATTTACATTGAGGCTGTACTAATGTTGCTCTTCTCATCAGTGTTGTTGTGTTATGAGGGCTTTTTTATTTTAAATACGAGTGGTAGTTTTATTGTATATCGCAGACAATTTGTTGCAAATTCAAAAATATGAGAGAATACACGGTTGCTGTTACTACAGAACATGTGCACGGGCATACCGCATCATAGGTAGGGAGAGAGCTCGGACACAGACTTACACCAGAACGGGTATTTGTGGGAAACACTAATGCTAACCTTTCGTTAAGTCATGATGAATATGATCAGCCGTCTTCTCTGTTATAACATCCGTGACTGTTGACGTTAACGCGAAAAAGAAAGTACACGCAGGAACGTGGAGTTAAAATACTTTTCACTGTTATGTGAGAGAGCTGCGCACTGCATGCAACATGAGAGAGGGGAGGGGCGCGCGCTTTTGAGGCGCTGCACGTAAAGAGAGAGAGAGAGAGAGAAAGAGAGAGAGAGAGAGAGAGAGGAGGAGGCACGCTGAGCGCTGGCTGCAATGAATTAAGACGTTTTAAATGGTAAAAAAGTGTAAATGGGAATCAAGAAAAATCTATGTGGCAGCCAGTGTTGATTCTGTCACTGATAAATCAATGTATGGAAACACTGGAAACACTGCAATCATGACAGTTTCATCGAAATTGCGAGTGCATCGCGAGGGCCGGATTGAAGGACTATGCGGGCCGCATCCGGCCCCCGGGCCGTATATTGCCCATGTATGCTCTAAATGGTCTCCAAGTAGCCCATTCTATTAATAGTCTCAGTTTAAACAATGATAACCCAGGTTATCATAATAATTCAAATCAAAATAATTATATTAAAAATATACTTTAAAGAGCACCAATTATGCTAATAAATTGGCACGTTAGCACGTTATTGCAATATCCCATAGTACATACATGTTATTAAAACTTGAACTAATGCATTGTGAGTCTTATAAATTGCTTACATACCTCACCGATTTCCCACTGTCTGGAAAACGCTCGGTTTAGTTCCTGTCTCCGCCTCCCAAAATGTCTAGTGTAATCGGATTGGTCAGATGACTACTCAACTGTTATTGGTCAGCTGGGTTCCGCGTGTGTTTGAAAGGTTACGCCCCTGACTTCGCGTGGGTTGACACAGATTCTGACTGAGAGTCACAGCCTCAGAGGCAACGTAAACAAGCGTTATATTTCTCTATAAACGATGGTGTCTGTACTGCCTTACCATTTCGAGCTCGATCCAGAGAGTTCAGAAGGCCGTTACGATATAAACGATCTCCGTCAATGAATGCGATTGGATTTAACTTTTTTAGGTGTCCTTAGCTCTGCCAGAATGCTAAACGAAGACGAAAATGTGTTGCAAAGACATCCAAAAGGTAATTATAACTTACTAGATAACTATATGGAAACACCAAATGTAGCACATATAAAGTATTTGTTGAAATGATTATAAAACGATTTCACTTGGTAATTTCTACATTATTTTACTATAGTAAACTTAATTATAAAATACTGCTTACATACTATTTTACTGTGCAAACTATATGGAAACACCAAATGTGGCACATAGAAAGTATTTGTTGAAATGATTATAAAACGATTTCACTTGGTAATTTCTACATTATTTTACTATAGTAAACTTAATTATAAAATACTGCTTACATACTATTTTACTGTGCAAACTATATGGAAACACCAAATGTAGCACATAGAAAGTATTTGTTGAAATGATTATAAAACGATTTCACTTGGTAATTTCTACATTATTTTACTATAGTAAACTTAATTATAAAATACTGCTTACATACTATTTTACTGTGCAAACTATATGGAAACACCAAATGTGGCACATAGAAAGTATTTGTTGAAATGATTATAAAACGATTTCACTTGGTAATTTCTACATTATTTTACTATAGTAAACTTAATTATAAAATACTGCTTACATACTATTTTACTGTGCAAACTATATGGAAACACCAAATGTAGCACAAAGAAAGTATTAATTGAAATGAATGTTAGTTCTACATTATTTTACTATGGTAAACTTTATTATGAAAGACTGTGCTATGTTTTTACTTATTAGGTTTTAAGGAGAATGCAACATGTTCCAGGGCCTCTTACCTGCGTGATTCATCATCCAGGTTTTGCACAAATTGTCTAAATCCCTACACACAGAACATTTATTGTACCGACTATAAGCCTTTGAGGTGCAGGACTAGAGTAAGTTTTATTACATTTTTAAACCAATAACACTAAAGTATTATTATAGTAACAAAGTACCCAAAAGAACAAAAGATGTAACTTTAAAGAAAATATAGTAGTCAGTCAAAAGTTTTTTATTTATTACAAATATATATTTAAATGTTAAACAATATACAAATAAACATACTTTAGTAACCATATTGTGCTCTTCTTTCAAAAATTGTTCAATTCATTTCTTACAGCTATCTATTCAGATAAATGGCATATCAAAGCTTTGTCAGCTGATGCTATCTAAGATGACACTTTAGGGTTATCATCCTGTCGTGTGTTGTTCTCCAGATACGCTTGGAGCTTCCCGATCGGAATGTTGGCTTCCGACGACCCCTGCACTGAAGATGGCATGCAATCACGTCCTCCTTTGAAGGTCTCTCAAACTGTGATGCCAGGTCCATTGGAATCGGGGTTTCCTTCAGCTTATCTTCAAATACCTCAGCAAACACAAGCCTGATCACATCATCCACATAACTGTACAAATATTGCAGTCAATAAATCTTTTGTTTTGATAATTTATTTCCCTGCTTCATACATTAAGTTTTTAATTATGAATGTATTTGAAATAAGACATTACTGCTTACAGTATGTCACTTTTGTGTTTTGGGAACATAGCCTTGTACTTTCCCTCTCCTGCTTTTGTTACGGCTTGGTGACATTGTAATGGATGGCTGCAATATAAATAAGCAATACATTTATTTTAAAAGTAAATACTACCGTACTTTATTTAACACAGTTACTAAAATACTTAAATACCTGCACAGCATTCCAATAAATGGGAAAGTCACATTTTTTGCAGCAAATCTGAAATCTCAGGGTACGGACGGCAAAGGCATCCACTGATGATGGTGATGGAAACATTTTGAAACGATGCTACTGCGTGGGTTCCTATGATTATGCAGAGAAAAAAACTTTGTCATCATCAGTTATACATCTAAGACTGGTAGTGGTTTCACTAGCTAAATACATCATTTGTGTTACACACCTTTGCTCCTCATATGCCAGTCTGACTCCTTGTACTGTGTGTTATGATGTTGCATGTTTGCATACAGTGTTAGTTAGAAGGATGTGTCCAGCTGCGAATCTAGGATATAGACAAATAAAACAAACATGTATTCAGTCAAAAAGACATATTATAACAATAGAGTACAACGATTATAAATCGTTAGACTATTCATTAAAACGTTAATGTATTACATGGCCCAACATTAGCAACACACATTAAGTGTTTACTTCGTTTCAAAATATAAGAAAGCTTCAAGTAAATACAACAGTAAAATACATATAACGTTAAACAAATCATCTGTACTTAACGTTAGAGTTTCTTGACTTGAGTTTGATCATGAGAACAAACTTTACCGGTAACAGTTTAGCTGGAACAGCTTAGCAAGTTTGTAAACACGTCTAAATAAACATCGATAAAAACGATAGTCTGCATAATTCAACATACACGTGTGTAAATATGGTACGTTGTTTATGAAATACATTATTACAACACAACACAATTAGCTTGCAAGCTTAGCTCTAGCTCTACACATAGATATATATCTGAGCTCTACAAGCACATAATGTTAAGCTCCGGTTACCGGTAACGTAACTTACAGTAAAGGCAAATAATAAACATGAATACTTACAGCCTGTGATCCAGAAGTGCACGGTAATCCAACTTTCAGGAGGAGACGTCGCGCAGCTTCGGTTCATGAGAAGCAGTTATTGTGAAAACTCCGTGAAGAACTTCTGACTGGATTTTTCCGGAACCGTATTAAACATGATGTCCTCTGTGTAAGTCCATAAAGTGCTATTTTGCCCTTGCATCTAAAGAGACAGCGTCTACTCGAGAGATTTAATCGCTTAAACAATGAAACAAGAGTTTGCAAACAGAGTCAAAGCAGGGACTCCCAACCTCCGCCATTTTAGCTCTCTTCTGACTCGGCGCTCCCCACCCCCGTCTTTGAGGGCGTACCCAAGCAAAGCAGAGAGGGCTGAACTATGATAATGTTGGTCTTATCTACGTCACCAATCCCAGGAAGTAAACTGTTGCCTACAATCCGAGTGTTTTTTGTAGTCCTCGAACGTTAGAGACGATAACTCGCGTCATCGTTTTCTTTGAGGTATGTACTTTTTGAATATCGTTAGCATGTACTAATACAAACTTACACACAAAAGGATGTTTAAAAACGTGTATCTCATAATAGGTGCTCTTTAAAAAAGTGTACTAAGTATATTTTCTACATTTTGTACTATTTTCGTATAGTTAAGTGTATTCAATTATGTATTAACTTCAACTTAACATCTATTTGACTACACTTCAAGTGTAAACAGTATACTAAAATGGAACAACTGCTTTTAAACTTCAAGTGAACTAAAATACACTACTGAAAATCAATATTCATGAGCAATTATGCACCCTTACAGTACAATTGCATTGTATTGCCATTTTTAATGGAAATACAATTAAAAAGACATTGCAGCGCCAATTATAGCTGTGTTTAAGTACATTTTGTGCATACACTAAAAGTATACGTCTAAAAAGTACATACACTATAAAAAATACTTTGCTGCCTTAAAATGTTTTGTTAAATCAACTCAGATTTACTAGTCATGTCAACAGAGATGAGTTGTCACAACTTATAAAATATAGTTGAGAAAAGTCAACTTAATTTTATAAGTTATAACAACTTACCTGTAGTTATAACAACTCATCTCTAGTCAAGATAAATAATAGTAAGTTGAAATGACTTGTAAATCCGAGTTGATTCAACAAAAATTTTTAAGGCAGCAAAGTATTTTTACAGTGTATTAAATACTCTTTAAATAAAGCACAACAAGTAGAAGCATACTTGTTTTAAACTTCATTTACTTCAATCATATTTCTAATACACTAAAGTATACTACTTTTTTTACCTGGGAAAACATTTAAAAAAATGTTTTGAGTAGACTATATTAAAAAGTATCCCTCCAGATTGTTTTATGCATTGTGGTAGCCCTTTCCAACAAAAAAGTTGTAGACCTCCGCTTGTTGTAGTGGTACCCTAAAAGGTACCTTTTTGTACCTTTATGGGTATACAACACATTGAAATATTATATATAATATATATAATATTATACCCTAAGGACCAATTTTGTACCTTAAGGACCAATTTTGTACCAGTTAAATTTTAGGGGTACAAAACAGTTAACTGTACCTTTAAAGGTACACAAAAGTTACAACATTGTATTATGTTCATATACTTGTAAAGGTGTACTGTACGCTTACATGTTACCCCTACATATAGTACATTCAATACATGTCTACTTTCAATATGCATACATTTACAGATTTGCAACTGGCACGTTTAGCATTACCTACTTTTGTGGTTTATGTCCTCATTTTCATATTTTAGGCTGCTATATATCAGCTAACTCTCACAATTTGCAACTACATCATCTAACTCTCATTTTCTAAATGCCAACTCATTCAACTCTCACCCTTAGGGATGGGGTTAGGTTAGTTGAATGAAGTTGCAAAGTTGCTTTCAGTCAGTAGAATGGCTGTTGAGGGATCACTACAATAATGTGGTAGTAGATTTTAAAGGGGACATTTCACAAGACTTTTCCTTCAGAGTATGTAGGGAATTTCTAACTTAAAATACCATATATAATTTATTATAGCATGTTAAAATTACCACTCTGTAGGTGTAAGCAAAAATGTGCTGTTTTGGGGTGTGTCACTTTAAATGTAAATGAGCTGATCTCTGCACTAAATGGAAGTGCTATGGTTGGATAGTGCAGATTAAGGGGGCAAAATTATTCCTTCTGACATCACAAGGGGAGCCAAATGTCAATGACCTATTTTTTTCACGTGCTTGCAGAGAATGGTTTACCAAAATTAAATTACTGGGTTAATCTTTTCACAATTTCTAGGTTGATAGAAGCACTGGCGACCCAATTATAACACTTAAACATGGAAAAAGTCAAATTTTCATGATATGTCCCCTTTAAGCAGATAGTCTACTAATAGGCTACATTTATGAATGCCAGTTGACAAGAAATTGCAAGGTTATAGTTAATAAAATGTCTAGTGTTTGCAAGTTTACAAATGTTATTATGTTTTGCCAAATAAAAATAAATACATTAGGCTACTTTACTTATTTGGTATTCCTCACTTTTTCAAAGTAAAGTCAACTAATTACATTTAACAGTGAAGACGTTGACCTATTCTCAACCCAGATTTTACTAAATTTTACCAACAAACATCCATTTTACCTTTTTAAACTTAGTTAATGATTAATAATTTTTCAACATAGCATTTAGCATATATTATTTTTTGCTCTACCAGTATGTGATGTTGGTATATCTTCACCAAGCACCTTAACCACAAGTAATGGTCTTCTAAACCAGCAAGACCACCTTGGTCAACTAATTTCACCAACAAGACAATGCTGGTGAACTAGGTGTACCTGCTAAGTTTCACTAAACAAAATGTCTTTTCAGCAGCTAAACCAGTAATAATCAGCATAAACCAACTTGGAGCAGGTCATTCATGGTTTATAATCGTCTTTTTAATAGAGCAAGCAACATAAAAGCCTCTGCTTGATATTATGGAAGGTTTTTTTGGTCTTTTTTAAATTAATTAATTAAATTATAAAATAATTAATTAAATTATAAAATAATTAATTAAATTATAAAATAATTAATTAAATTATAAAATAAAAAATAAAATCGCAAAATATGTCCCAAATTTGAAAATGAAATGCTAAAATAAAAATTTAAACATTATATTAAATTATTTAATTTTCATTTTTAACGTGATGAAGCATCATTCCGGCCAAATTGAAAAATTTAATTAAATTGATGATTTCACATTTCATTTTCAATATAATCTTGAGTCAAGACTGACAATTTTAAAATAAAAAGGCAAGCTTGAAAAGGAATCTGTAAATAATTTTTTTTAAAGGCTTTTTATTCATGCCCAAGCAATAATAGGGACAAAATTAAAATGTAAAGTTCAGTTTTAATTCTATGTTCTGTTTTTCTTTTTCATTTTCATTTTAATTTTCGTGTTCACTTTTATTTTCAACTTGTATGCAAATTCAATGTTAATCAGTGGGTGGGGTTTACTTGCTAAAAAAAAATGGGATTGGCTGAAGTGTTGCCAACTCAGCGACTGTGTTGCTTCCCAACTTAGCGACCTTATTGCTACATCTAGCGACTTTTAGACCCATTTAGACAAACTTAGCGACTGTTTGGATGAATCTTAGCTTCATATCTGTACATATAGGCTACTGTGTCGCTTGTACCGGCCCACGAGTGCTGGGTGGCGCGGTCACGGTGAAATGTGCGCCTGGCGTCTACCCTCTGTGCATTTTCTGAGCAGTGAACAATTTAGACGGTACGAACTGACGCGTGGATGAGATTCGCATGCATTGTTTACATTTCAAACACTAAAAGTGTCTGGTCCGCTGTTATGTATGTGTGTATTTTCACACATCTGATCCAGTGAGGCGTCAGTTTAACGAGCTGAAGACATACACCGACCAGTCACTTAGCCTACTTTTTTATGAACATTATCTGTTTATTCAGCCTATGTGTTGTCTTTACAAGTATCGTATCAGGACTTGCGTCCTCTGTGAAATGCAAGTCTTTCAGGGTCTACCCTGTACACTGAACTGGACACAACATACAGTTCTGACCATAGCTGAAGCAAGCACATAAAGGCTGTGACGATAACGCGTTACTGGATCGCCGCAGTAGCCGTTTCACATGGTACGCGGCAACCGCGAGTGTTTAGTTCTTTTTCAATAGGAGACGTGCGTAAAGCGGCAAAACGTGGGCGGTTACAGAGGGGAAGCGGAGTTGGTCCACACGCCTTGCTCGTGCACCCAAAATCCTATTCCTTCTCCGGACATGGTACTTCATGACAGGCACCGTTGAAGATTAACATATTTGCACTAAATGCTGCACAAAACGCTTCCAATACAAGAGAAAAGCTGAAGCCGCTCGGCGATTTTGCCGCTTACCGCGTACGGCCATACGTGAGATGCCAGCTGCGGTGATGTCACGGCCGCAACCTTCTTAAACATGAAGCACAGGTGCTCTGATTTCTTGAACGGTACCGACTCACTCCCTGGTTTTAAACCCCTGCGCGAATAACATCATATCTGCAAGGAAATGTCAGTGCAATGCAAGTTCATGTGCAAGGAGTCCGAGCCACGCGCATTATTTCTCGTTCAAGGAGAAGCAGGCACTGTGTGTTGGTGATGATAATAATAGAATAATAATAATTTTAAACTATAATGAGCAAACATGACAACTATCGTTATACAGCGCGACTCGTTATTTGGTTGAATGCTGTGTTTATATGGAGCTGCTGTAAGTGAATTTCTCCAGCTCGGGTTAAAAAAAAGTCTTATCTTCTTGATGATGTAAATGGACAGCTGAAATTGAAAGCATTGATTGGAGTATCCATAAGTTTTGCGCAGTTATTTACGGAATGATGCAATAGGCTATTTCGTTTTGTATCCACTTTGAAAAAAATCGAATTAAACATACTAATCATAATAACATTAAAACCTATTTATTTTCGATATCTTTTGAGTTTAATATCAATTATGGAACCGTTTTGGTCATTGTTTTTAACCCATTTTTTGTACAATAAATTATTCAGCGTTTCAACAAGTTTGGAGAAGTGCGTTTCTATCCACGGACAGTTAACCGAAAAACAATAAAGAAATAGGAATCAGGTTTTGCACAACTCACCAGAAACAATCTTAAACTGCATATTCTTTCTACAGCTTTTCAGGTTGTTATTCTATGAAATGTATTGTATAAAATGGGCTATAAACGGTGACATAAAAGTTCTATAATCAATAGTATATTCAAAAGATATAAAAAACAAAAGTTAACATAAAGAAATACATATTATTTCATGCTGTTATTGCTAATATAATTTGTCGTTTTAATAATATATAAGATTACTGCTTCCTGTTGTGCTGTAACCGCGTGATTTTGTTGCTTCTTCACCGCGGTAAAACAAAATCCTTTACGGTCACAGCCCTACTCACAAATCAGCGTAACACATGAGGATGAAGGGTTTAAATTGGGCCGAAGCTGAGCCCCGTCACAAAGGCTGAAGGCCTGTTCTGTACCAGTGTGCCCGCTGCAAAAGTAAGTGACGTGTCTATGTATGTCCATTCTCATGAAATGCATACAAATAACACGCAGTGTGATTATCGTGCTATACATAAGCCAAAATTCCAATTTTGCGAGCATATGATACGGCAATACTTTCCGGAATTTGGCATATGTATTGCACGATAATCACACTGTGCTATGTGTATGCATTTGATGAGAATGACTGACGCCTCACCGGATCAAATGTGTGAAAATACGCACATATATAACAGTGGACCAGCCCCTTTTTATTGTTTGTTCCTCCTTTGACATGTAAACAATGTTCGCGAATCTCATCCACGCGTCAGCTCGTACTGTCTAATATGTTGCTGCTCAGCTCCATGTACAGAGACACCAGACGCACATTTCACCGAGACAGCGCCACCCAGCACTCGTGGGCCGGTACATGCGAAACAGTAGCTTCTCTGTACAGATGTGAAGCTAGGATTAATCCAAACAGTCGCTAAGTTTGTCTAAATGGGTCTAAAAGTCGCTAGATGTAGCAATAAAGTCGCTAAGTTGGCAAAACAGTCGCTGACTTGGCAACACTGCTTCACTTATCTATGCTGCTTCAGCCAATCCCCTTTTAATGAGCAAGTAAACCCCACCCACTGATTAACATTGAATTTGCATACAAGTTGAAAACGAAAATGAAAACGAAAATGAAAAAGAAAATGAAAACCAATAAATAAAAGAGAACATAAAATTAAAACTGAACTTTATTTTAATTTTGTCCCTATTATTGCTTGGGCATGAATAAAAAGCCCTTAAAAAAATATTTACAGATTCCTTTTCAAGCTTGCCTTTTTATTTTAAAATTGTCAGTCTTGACTCAAGATTATATTGAAAATGAAATGTGAAATCATCAATTTAATTTAATTTTTCAATTTGGCCGGAATGATGCTTCATCACGTTAAAAATGAAAATTAAATAATTTAATATAATGTTTAAATTTTTATTTTAGCATTTCATTTTCAAATTTGGGACATGTTTTGCGATTTTATTTTTTATTTTATAATTTAATTAATTATTTTATAATTTAATTAATTATTTTATAATTTAATTAATTAATTTAAAAAAGACCAAAAAAACCTTCCATATGATATATGTAACAATATTTAATGTTAATGTTTAATGTTATTTATTTTTAGTATTTACTAGTCTGTTTAAATCCATCTCACCAGAAATAAAACAAGTTAGATGGGTAAGATAATTATCATGGTAAAGCAGTAAATCTGAACACCAAACATACCTTACTGTATCCATACAATTGGACAAAAAAATCCCACAATAAATTGCATGAAATAAGTTGCATGAGTAAACAAAAAATTAAAGGCTTGCACTGGTTAGAACGCTGAATATCAATAATGAAAGTCGATTATCTGAACAACCATCTTCAAACCGTTTGCCATCTCAAGATTCTCACGGTAAATTCCACTGTACCTCAAGATATAATACAAGGCACTAAGGTGAAACGTTGTATCAATATGCTTATACAGGCATTGTGGTAGACTGGTAAGAATGGAGGCTTATCCTAACATCATAGTGAGAAGCGCTCTTGAAAGATCTGTTTCACTGATACTCTCATTCTGTGGTAACAGTAGCATATGAATGCTACAGTGCAAGTCGTCCTATTTTCACCACCCACATAACTGGTTCAAAGACCGCTTAGAAATCAGCTCCTTTTTTGGTCAATATCCTAAATTAGATTATTTAATTTTTTTTTTAATGATTATCAATTTAAATTTTTTATTTGGAGAAGTCTAAACAGCAACACTGATAAAATCCAGAACTATGAATGTACACAAGATGCATTCTTGCTTGGAAAAACATCATTCAGTGACATCATGTGGTATTTTTAAAAGTGGCGTTACTGTACTATACTGTAGGTCTCTAAGTACTATTAACTTTGTCAATGCATCTTAAAAGCAGCATTTATTTCGCCAGACATTTCAGCAGCATGGTCAAAGGCATTTATCTAGCTCTTCATATGCAAGAATGAGTTTTGAAAAAGTGCTTAACTAAATCAGCTATTAAAAACAAAAACAAAAAAAACACAAAGATTTTTGCAAAGAGCGTGTGGCTTTCATTAATGTACAGGTGTATTATGGCTTAACCCTGCGTTATGTCATCATTATGCCGGTCTTTGATGTGGCGGGCCTTAATGCGGGAATCCTCCTTACATACTGTTTGTTGTTTGCTTTCAAGATGACTGACGACAAACCATTTACACAGTCAGCGACGGAAGCCACTCAGCATCTCACTGACCTCAATTATTTTTTTTTAGATGAAAGGAAAAATTAATTCTAAGAAACATTTATTATAGCATTAGTAAGTCCTGGGTAGTGAATAAAACAAAAAACTTGTTTGAAACAAAAAGGTTCTTCAGATGTGAATTACATAAGTACCTTTATTTTTAACCCATTAATATATACCTGTTACATTTTATGTTTATAATTGTACACTCAAAAATACGTGAGGTTCTTTTCAACGCAGCGTTGGGTCAAAAAGTGACAAGCCCAGCATGATGGCTTGTAGTTTAACCCATGCTGGGTTGTTTTAACCCATTGTTGGGGCAAATCTAAACATTTTCTGGGTTAATTTTAACCCAGCTGATGAGAACCTCCCTTTTTGACCCAACGCTGGATTTAAAATAACCCAGAATTTTTTTAGAGTTTATTATATATATTATTGGTTATTTGTTTTTATCATGTTGTTATCAGTGTTGCATTGTGAAATGAGAAACTACCGAAGAAACATTTCACTACATTGCATAACCTAGTGACAATTAAAGAAACTTTAAATGTTTTGTACCCCTAACATTTAACTGGTACAAAATTGGTCCATAAATGTACCCAGTAGGTCTTAAGGGAGCATATTATACACCGAAAGGTACAACATTTAAAAGTACAAACAGGAACCTTTGAGGGTACCACCTAGGGTTGCGAACTGTCCCGGATTAGCCGGGACGTAAGCCTAATTTATTTGTCCCATATGGGATGTCCCGTTTTTCAACTGCTACGATGATCTTACCAGAGACTGATACAATAGGCTTGTTCGACTTCATGCATGGTACCACAACCGAGAGGCAGATTACATCAAAATCCAGCGAGAGGGATTCAAGAAATCATACAGAAGAGCCACTTTATGTCATCCACTGTCCACTTAGTGCGGGAGTCACAATTGTTTTGTTTTAGACAGATATTAAAGGTAATGGTTTAATGAAAGAACTGTGTTTAAAGATGCAATTTGTATTATCCGTGCCGCTAGAGGGCGCCAGATCAAATCAACAATGCCGTAGATTAATGATGCTCTGAAGCAGCGTGGACTGATGGGATTGGTTGTCTTTAACTAAAACGCTGATGCCCATCAATCAGACGGGAACGAGAAATCATGTTACACATGAGGTAAAGTAATCAAGTTTTTTAAATGTTGTGTTTGATGACATCGTTTTACTGCAAATATCTTACAAATTGTACCTTTAAAGTACCTGCTGTAACGTTTAATAAACCTACCGTATTTGCCAAGGCATAAGAGTTATAAATTAATATTTAATTAGGTGATTAGCTATCATTTTGAAAAATGACTTGACACTGTTTACACAAAACCATATCCGCACTGCTGCGACAGGTCACCTTTTGTGACGTATTTCAAAGTGAGAAAGTTGGCAACCCTAGTACCACCCCATGCAGTGACAAATACGGTACAGTTTTGTACCTTCTTTCTGACGGTGTATAAAAGATCATAATGTGCTTTCAATTGTTGTAAAACTATGAACATGACGTAACCAATTACGATTGGTGGAAATTAGTAACGGAAGTTAGTAACGAAGGTTGGTAATTTCTATTATTTCAAGATTCTCCAAATATGTGGTTAAATCTGGGTCACCACGAACGGTCCTTAATGTTAGTTAGACCAACTGAAATGTTTTAGGGATTCCTAGACCGTTTGAAGTCCCAAATCTGGGTCACTAGCATGTGTCACATTTACAAAGGGTGTTTGGCGTAATCTGGTTTTATGACACTGTCAGAAAAAAATGGTCAAAATGGTCCCTAGCTGTCACTGGGGCAGTACCCTTTAAAGGAAAACACCACTGTTTTCAATATTTTACTATGTTCTTACCTCAACTTAGACAAATTAATACATACCTATCCTTTTTCAATGCATGCACTTTGTACTTTGTACGGCGAGTTGTGAATGTGTTAGCATTTAGCCTAGCCCCATTCATTCCTTAGGATCCAAACGTGGTGATTTTATTTAAGCGGATAAAAAAGAGAACTATATTGTATGGCGGAAGACCACTTAGTTTGCAGCACTTGGACCTCGGAAGTTTGAGCAAGAGGGGGAGTAGTCAGGAGTGATGATGATACTGCGCGCCAACGTCGAAGTGCTCATCCGCCATACAATATAGTTCTCTTTTTTATTTGCTTACAAAAATCACGTTTTATTTTGTGCCACCATACTTACTCGTGTAACTACTCATGTAACAGTCTTTAAATAGGGAAAACATGGAAGTGTTTTGTGGCTTCTAAATTCATCCCTGTTTGGATCCTAAGGAATTAATGGGGCTAGGCTAAATGCTAACACATTCTGTACAAAGATTAAGTGCACGCATTGAAAAAAGAAAGGTATGTATTAATTCTTCTAAGTTGAGGTAAGAACATAATAAAGTAGGTATTTAGGTACAGATGTGTGTACTAAATGTAACCTTTGAGGTACTAACATGTGTTTCAACAGCTGTGTTTTCCAGATATTAAGGTCACTTGAAGTCATATGGTTTGGAGCTACATTTTTTGGAAAAAAGGATAACCTGTCCCATCATCACTGGGGAAAATGTTTACTGTATTTTTGCCTATGAAAGCCCCTAGTTTCTGATTCACATGAAGAAAAGTAAGGAAGAATGACCACCGATTTTCACCACATTTAACGTAATCAAACCTTCACCTCAGGTGGGGAAGTATGCATCTGTAAGTTACAAGCAATTGTAGTCATGAGGCGGAAATCTCCATGTCGTGATGACTTTCTGAAAACCACACAAATTGAGGTCACCAGAATTAAGCATTGGCGAATGAGTATAATGGACCGAATCACAATCAATAGAAAATAAAATTAATACCGTCTGATTTGAGTGCATGTTAGATGTAAAGTAGGTTAGTGTCGTATGCATGCTTATAGGTGCACTGTGGCCTATAAAGTATTTGGATACTTCAGCAACATTTACAAATGTATAAATGTCACTGCAATACATAATAAAACCTCAAACCAAGAGTTGTTTATTGCAAAGACAGCACAATGCAAAACATTTCATCCTGTCTGCAAAATCCAGGTTAAAGTCTTTAATGATCTAATGATGAGATTGCATTATGTAGGAGGACATTTTTCTTTTCTTTTCTTTTTTTTTTACAATAAATTACCCTTGTTAATGGGAATGGAAAGTTAATTTTCTTGTTTTTTACAAAACGCATTATTATGTGAGTGCATCTAAATAAACGCAACTGCTGAAATCATACTGTTGATGTCTTTAATTCATAAACCAAGATGTTATCAGATTTAAACGTGATTGAGAAGCTATATTGTGGTGCGGGATTGTACTGTGGCGACGCAATACACCAAACATTTCTGCTGACACAATGATATGACACGGCAGAAAATGTCCCATCAAAGGATTCATCACAGGAAGTGCACCTACACCACAGCGAATACACGAACAGGCCCCTATATATAACCTGCAACTACCATGTACAGTAGATCAGAAGTACATCAGTACAGGCGATATTTAATACCAACACAGGTGACAAAAGAGTGCAACCATGTCAACAACTTTCAGCATCCAGTTCCTCACAGTAAGTATTTCTAAAAAACTATTATGGACTACTTAAAACTACTGTATATCATAAATTAAAAGTGTGTTTGTGTTTCAGGTAGCTTGCATGATGGGACTTTTAATATCATTTGGGGCCGAGGCGGCACCTTTCAAGAGTAGGCCATCACATCCATCATCATATCGACTGGTCTTGGATCCAGAGGTCAGACATTCATCCGACCCGATTCGTCCAATAAATAATGACTCCATCTCTCCATGGACTTACACGTAAGTCTTTAAGTTTTGAGAACTCTTCAAAATGCTTGGTTGTTTTCAAAAAGGGATAGTCGTTGGCAGTGCTCGAATTGAGGGGGGCTGGGGGATCTGGGACCCCCCATAAGGCATTAGGGACCCCATATAAGAAGTCAAAATTATACTTGGGGGGTCCCCTCAGATATTTTTATTTTAGTAAAGATAATGCTGACAAACCCGTTTTTTGTTTTTGTTTGTTATGAAGGTAAATTCTGATCTAGTTTAGGTCTGCAAATTTTGCATTGCTTTTCCTTGTATCGATGTTACATAAATCATTCATCTGCATTCAAAGGTTGCCATTTTAGGTTTGCTGCTATGTCATGGTGAAGACTTGAATCAATTTGAGCACTGGTCGTTGGGTTAAATTAACCCAGAAAAGGTTTATATTGCATTTAAACAAATCAGCAAGGGTTAAATTACAATCCAATAGGTTGGGTTTATTTCTTTTTGACCCAACGCTGGGTTGAAAATAACCTAGCAATTTTTAATCATGTGGAAGGCTAGTAATGTTTCACAAAGTCACTAAACTGTCTGTCAGTGCTAAATAGTATTAGATAGGCTGCTTGTAAGAGTTACGATGTGGCTGTTTCCAACACTAACCTAGAATATCCCATGATTCATTTTGTTTTAGGTTCATGCATGATGAGAACCTGTACCCTCAGCACATTGCACAGGCCAGATGTTTGCTGACCGGATGTTTGATCAATGGCGTCGAGGTCCACGATTACCAATCCAAACCCATTATCAGTCAAATCCTGGTCCTGAGGAGAATTCATGGTGACAAGCAGAGCTACTCCTTCAGACCCGAGTATAAAACCGTCTCGGTGGGCTGCACATGTGTTCGGCCGCATGTTGAATATGTTTGAACCTGGAGTTACATTTTGGGCTGTTTGTGACTTAGATTTTGTTAAAATATCAGTATTACAAGACTTAATTTATTCATAATGACATCATAAATGTTTTTGCATATGTGGGCTATTTATTTATCATCACTAAACTTTTATTTTATTTTACATTTATGCTAAATTTTGTGCTGTTTGTGACTTAGTGTTTTCTACTCACAAATATTAGTATTAAATTAATTAATTTATTTATAATGACATCATAAATGTGTTGCATATGTGGGCTATTTATTTATTATCACTGTTTTTTTAAACAATTTGTTTAAGTTTGACATTAAATTAATTTTGTATAAATTATTTATTTATTGCTGTTAGCTTGTTTTTAAGACTGTGGCTAATGCATTAAATTATTTAAAAATGACAAACATTTGCTTGTATGGTGGTTATATTTTTTGATCCTTGATCTTCAAAACATTATTCGGGTACAATTCAAGATCCACAATGATCCCGAGGAAGTCACACGGACAAAACTGTACCAGCAGTTCTTTAATTCCATCTGCCTCTAAAATATATCTCACAATTTCTGTACATTTGCATTATATAGCCAAATCAGATGCCAGCTGATCGTGAGGCAAGTGAACATATATACAGTGGCAAAAGCTTGAGCAGTTTACCAAAAATAGACCCTTAAGGACAAAACAGAAGACACATGAGCAAAAACTGTGCAAACATCACTCACAAACACTCGTTTTGGCACTGTTGGCGTGTAAGCTCAACACAGAGACCACAAACATCTCTGTATCGTTCGGATTAAAGTCTTTGCTAGCTGGCCGATACACTATTCGTCTGACAACGCGGCCATCGTACCTTACAATGATATTATATCATAATCTGGTAATCTCTTATGTTCCAAGCTAACAAGCTCAGCATGATATTCAGTCCTTTGGCGAAAGGTCTCCTGTATGATCAGCGTGTGTTGTGAGAAGACCTCAAGGCACCTGGAACATAAAGTTCAGAGATATAGCAATTAGGGACAGGACAAAAACCACACAGTCACACACCAATGGCTTCTCATATGTTTTATCAACTGCGTCAAAGCATGCAAACATACACTAACATTTCGATGATCATTTTAGCTAAGGGTACGCTTGTGCAAATACAAAGCAAAACTAGCGTGCTAAGTACACATCACCTCTAAGTACGTATACATGAAACAACAGTACACATATCGTATAACACAAATGCACATTTTAGTTTCACCATGTCTTGCTTTTACCATTGTTCAGTACATGCAAAACTACTAGGATGGTGACTTGTACATAAATGACTCACTATAAGTACAGTGTGTGGTTTTTCAAACACAGTTTGACGGCAAACAAATCAATGATGGCTTTAAAATCTTGATGTCCAATTCAAGATACATAAAGCGTTTTGTGCGGCAGCAAATGTGAGCATGTTTGTTGCTTTGGCTGCAAAATATCTTAAGATTGGCCTTGTAATGATTTGCTTATGATAAGGATCTGTTGTATTTGCACAAAATAAACGGTCTTGTCATTCTACTGCCAGTCCAGATCCAATTGTTCTTTGTTTTTCCTCACCTCCTCAGCATGCTTGTCCTGTTAAAACAAAACGAAAAGAGGAAAGACTATTAAATAATAGCTCATTTTGTAAAGGAAGCCTAAATAGTGGGCTTGTCCCAAATGGCACTCACAGTCTTGCATAGTCAACAAGATTTTAGGATGTCCAATTTTTCATTTACTGTAGGTTTCATACGTTTGCTTATAGCTCATGATGCCATTTTGGACAAAACCAATGAATGCACCAGCTAAGATACAGAAATACATTTCATTTCATTGGGTATTTAAAGATACAGTGCGTAATTTTTGTACCACTAGATGGAGCAAACATACTTCTTTCCAAAAAGGCTTTCGAAACTTTGTCTTACATGGTTAGGACAAACAGGCCTTACCAAAGGCTCAGATTTGGGGTGTAACTATGGTAACACCTAAGCCATTACTAAGGCCAGTGGTTCCAATGTGTAATGAAATATAGCTACCAACCAAGAGAACTACATTGTATTATTTTATATGTTTTGTTTTATCCTAGAGCTTTCAAAAAATGTATCACGATTAATCACATACAAAATAAAAGTTTGTGTTTGCATAATATATTTGTGTGTAATTATTATATATTTACATATATTTATTATATTATATAAGACATTTTTTATTCATATATATATATATATATATATATATTTTATTTATATACAATATAAAACAATATCAAAATGTAAAAAATAAATATATAAAAAAATAAATACTAATAATAAAATATATAGTTTATAAAATATATAGTTTTTGTTTGCATAATATATTTGTGTGTAATTATTATGTATATATATATTTTATTTATGTATATATTTTTTTTATTTATATATAATATAAAAAAATCTATCTATCTATCTATCTATCTATCTATCTATCTATCTATCTATCTATCTATCTATCTATATATATATATATATATATATATATATATATATATATAATGTTTTTTTTGCATGTGTGTGTATTTATATATACAAAATAATTTAATAGTGCACACAAATATATTATGCAAAAACAAACTTTTCTTTTGTATGTGATTAATCACGATTAATCTTCGACAGCCCTATTTAATTCAGTTTTTAAGTTTAAGATTAATTTTAGTTAATTCCCTCAATTTTCTTTTGGGGGCCGCAAAGGGATGCACCCTACACAACGGGGGGCGCACTCCGAAGAGTTTAATACCCACTGGTTTAGGCTAATGTTGCTATGTTGGAATACTCAAATAAGCAGACTGCAATTACATTTGATATCCCCAAAGGTACAAAAATTACACACTGCGCCCTTAAAAATGTAATCAGGTTATGATGTCAATATTGGCTGTACCTTCTCCTGAAGACGCTCCAGCATGGCAGCAATGTGCGCCTCCCTGTTCTCTTTGTTCATCTCCATCCTTTGCTCCAGTTTTTCTTTGGCCATCTTGATGAAGTTGTTGTGTTCCTCGATGGCTTTCTGGGCCACCTCGCGTTCATGCTCTCTCTTCTCGGCCAGATGTTTCAGAAGCTCTGCTTCTTGACACTGAGGGATTTGATGGGGCGGGAGAACAATATAAGAAACAATATATAAGTAAATGCAGGATAATCAAGCTAAAAATGCATCATTGCTAACCATATCTTGCACAGAAGGCACTTTTTTCTCACCTTTCTCCTTTCCTCAGCCGCTTCCAGTTTCTTCTGGATCTCTTCCAGTGAGGGGTCCCTGCGGGGTGGGAAGGTTGGGTGAAATTCCCTCTGTCCATCGAAGGATGGTGGTCTGAGGATGACCTCAAACGCCTGGCCTGATGTTCGCTTGTTAAGCTCGATGACCTCCATATCTTTAATGATGCCCAGGTTAAGGTCCACGACATCTGAAAAGTGCAAACAGATAACCAAAGTCACAAAATTATAATGTAAAAAAATACATCAATGTAAAACATGTATGTATGTATGTGTACATTGAAAATCTCAAGCTTTTAGATAAAATCACCTTGTGTTTTCTTGGCGGGCTTTTCTCGAGGTTCTGGTAGGATGCAAGAGCAGAAGAGAGACACCAGAGGGAGCTCTCTCATCTTCTCTCTGTATGCTGCAAGAGGACAGAGAGAAAGAGAGATATTTTAAGTTAACGCCATTGATGTCATACAATTTGCTTATACATCAAAACATAAGTTCACAAGAGGATCTGTGCAGCACACTTACCTGCCAGAGTCATCTTTCCGTCCCACAGCTATAGCGTTTCAAAGTCACCTCCTAAAGGAGACA
Source organism: Paramisgurnus dabryanus (assembly GCF_030506205.2). Classification (NCBI taxonomy): domain Eukaryota; kingdom Metazoa; phylum Chordata; class Actinopteri; order Cypriniformes; family Cobitidae; genus Paramisgurnus; species Paramisgurnus dabryanus. Next base: position 5,101,558 of record NC_133353.1, read on the forward strand.
AAAAAGATGATGTCATCAGAAACCATTCAATCGATTCATCTTGATATGCCTTTGTCCTCAAATAAAGGTCTCACTATAGTTTAGCCATCGCAGCATTTTGCCTATAGCAGGTGCAGAGGGATCATTACACTTAACAAGTGCACATCACACCTATATTGAAGCACACAAAATAACCTCAAAACCTTATGGATCCAGCAAATGAAGCCAAGAGTAACGTACTCGATTGCAGTGGTTCGCAAGAAGATTGTGAAATAATCTGACTTGTTAAGGGCTGAGGGTTGTCTATCATCCTACGCGCCCTTTTCTTTAAGGCTCTGTCTATTCTGCTGTGCCTCTGCGTCCCCGTGCCCCCTCATTTCCCACGCTTGCAACAGCTACACATCGTGAACTTTACCATCTTGTGACATTTCCAATGCATGATAACATTCAAACATAAAATGAAGGGCATAGATAAATTTTATTCTGTAGGTTTAACTTCAGCATTTTAACTTCACTGGATATCTAAACACAGTGATGTTCACCAAATTTGCATATATGTAAAAAGTGAATTTTATTCCTGCAACTCAGTTTAATTAATAACAAATATTTTGGTATACAACCCAACAAAAAAGCATTCGAAATACTACAGATTTTTATCGCAGATATGCCAAATGAAATTAGTACTAAGAGGTGTACATGCACACTTTTGTTTTTCGGTTATGATTCACACAACCATGCCATTTTCATAACCTCCCACTTGTTTGTGGGTGAAATAAGTGCTTGCTGTTTTTAAAACGCAGAGGGGTGCAGCGCTATGAGGGGCTGTGGCCTTTAGCACCATCAACATGTAATTACATCTCCCAATACCACCCACATTACCGATCAGAGCACGCTCACTGCGGGACCACCACATATATTCAAATGCACAACTTTACCTAACACCCCCCATCTTAATTTTGCACTATGCAATGGAGTTTACAATAGAAGAACATTTATGCATAGCATAACTGCAATCTTGTTTGACAATAACTATACAGTATGTTCAGCTTATTAAGATACTAAAAAGTTGAACAAATTTAATAATGCATGCCCACCATGCATGAAAAAAACAACTTAAGTGTGTACAAATAAAAACATATTGCAATTCATGCATTATTCTTAAATGCAAAACAGATGCACAGAAGTGCATCAAATAAACAGAATAAAAGAGTTTGAAATGTAAAATTCTAAATGCAAACATTTGTCTCCTTCAAAAGCATTAAACAGCATCCATTATAAGACATTTACAATAACTCACCGGCTAAGTGTCGTAATCTTCTGCTTGAGTCTTTACGCTGCGTTCAGTCTGACCGTCTGCTGCTGTTTGGATGCTCAACCTGGCAGCATCAGCACCACCTCTGCTAGATAAAGCATGACATCACCTTCCAGCTCTGTGATTGGTCGAGAGGGATGCAGGCTTCTGATGGGCTGGGATGGTTGGGAGTGCAGATAGGGGGTGGTTAACTCTTTGTTGTGAAATGAATACAGATTTCAAAGGGTGGGAATTATGCAGGTTATATGCAGACGTAATGCTATATTATATTTTGAATAAAGTAAAATGCAGCATTTAAAAAAGATTATTTTATTACACTTACATTAATGATGTCATATTTCTACATTAACATGTAAGTACAGGTTGTCCCTGTGGCTCAGTTGGTAGGGCATTGCATTAGCAGCACAAAGGTCAATTATACATAAAATGTATAGCTTGAATGCAAACTAAGGCGCTTCGGATAGTGCAGCCTAAATATAAAAGCTAAAATTTGGCTTTTCTGCATGCAAGTGTGTTTCTTTTTTTGGTTCATTTTAGTTTAGAAAGCGATTAAGTGCAAAATCGTGTGCTAAGCCAGTTCTGTCTGGATTTGGAGCTGTTTGAAATGTCACGTCTAAAAACGGAGGAGGACAGATAGCTGTGTGTCATTTTCTCACTCATGGATGGATATTTGATGACTGTGACACAGTAACCTTGCCAACATGCTTGTCTGGATGCAGTAAGACCGGGCCTGTTTAAACAGCCCGTCAGTCCATCTGTTGCTTTGGTTCTGTGCCAAATCAATTATTAAAGTTTTCACATTTAAAAAAAAGAAAGTTTGTACAAAATGTTCATTTTGGGGGATAAACCTCATTTTACTGCCAATTGTATCTTTTGAAATTGACAAATAAACACTTCTGGCTGTATTTTATGGCAATGATGAAATGGGATTCATAAATGTGTGAGCTATGACATCACAGAAAGAAATGATTTGGAGAAGCAATTTTGCATCCGAATGTGTTTATCTTCACCTGTTTGCCGTGTAGACTGCAAGCGCATGTGAACTCTCTCAGGTACGGTAAAGATGGAAATGCTCCCAGTGGTCTGATATGGAAGTTGAATATGGCAGAACAGAACATACTGTACCCGCTTTATTTCTCAACGGCACAACGAGCCTCTGACATACCCTATTGTACAAAACCAAATCACCTGTCTCCATATATGGTTGCATGCAAAACAAAAGATCACCAAACACCTATTGCAGCTGATGTAATGCACTCGAATGATGTATAAGCAGATTAATCGTGCAAGACCACAGAAAGGATCCCCCACCCATCCACACTGGTTTTGTATGCTGCGTGTGATAGTTGAAAACGGGCTGCGGGGGGGAGGGGAGACAGCAGGACTCGGCTCTCATCTGTTATTCGACTCGCACTTCGCCGATGATGTCATCCAGCTGTCTGCTAGATGGAGTGTGGTGTGCATGCATACAGGGTCTCACATGGCAACAGAGCAGAAAATGCAGCAAGCAAGGCACCCGTATACGATAACAAAGAACAGATGCATTCTGGGAATTGTGTGTTGAAAATCCAATTCGGAGTACAAACCACAGCCTGTAAGGATTGGAATGAGGGGGGGCAATGAGCCTTCAAGGAATGCCTGATCATCGCTGGTAACTTTGCAATGATGTCATTTCCAGCCAATCAGAAACGACACTCTGGATTCTCTAGTCAGAATGATGCGTATTCCAGTCCACATCTGACCTAAAAGACATCAGCAATGATGATGAGGCTGATTACGCATTTAAGCACCAGCCATCGCAATCCATATTTTTAGTTTTATTTTATATATTTTATACTTTAAAAAATATAAGGGCTAGGACATTCCTATGCAGTTTCTAAGGAGTCTGGAAAAATTTGCAGTGCATTGATGTGCGGTTGCTAGGCTGCTCTGAGTGGTTGCTAGGTGGTTACTGATCCAAATGTTAGACAAAATGTTAAACGCTCTTTCATTTGTAAGTCATTTAGGATAAAAGCATCTGCTAAATCAAAAAATGCAAAATGAGCACACCTATAAATACCTCTGATATTTTCTTGCTTTGAAAAGGCCCTTTCTTCAAATCCTTTAAAGTAAGAATTTAGAATAATAATAGTGGCTTGATTTAACAAGCGACACTTATTACCTAAAACTTGGATGTTCATTGTTTAAATGACCTATTTCTTCATGCCTTTATTTTTTAATAAAGTACATTGTGTTCTCTATAAACATAAAATTGAAACCATGGTTGTGAGGCAATGATAAAAATCTTACTTCTGTAGCATCTGCATTATGGCTTGTGATTCTTGTGACAGAATGATTGATGTGCACACTTTGCTTAAGAGGCACACAAATAAAACATTATAGTAAAACATATTATGATGACCTCATACCGACACACCCCTCCTGAATAATACAATGGGATACAATAAACAATTCATTATCAAGCTGTGCAATACATAAACAAATTGCATTTGTAATAGGTAATGTTTGGGATAAATTATAAAAAAATCTAAATAATAGATGGTTATGTTTTTGTTATCATATCCTAGAGTAAAACATAGTATTGTGAACTAGCTTGTATTCCATGCTTGAAATAAATGTTTAATTTTGTTCTTATTGTTTTCTTGGCCAACGAAGTTGCAAAGGTTTTAAAACATACAAACCTAAATGTGACCAGAAAACCAGTAATAGGTATGGGTATATTTGTAGCAATAGCCAATAATACAGATTTATGGATTAAAATGATAGATTTTTATACTTAAAATCATTAGGATATTAAGTTATTACCTCACCAAGTTAGGGCTGTAAAGTCATTGTCTGTTATTAAAAATGAGCTAAAATCTTACTATTTAAAGCCTTTTCTGCTTCTTTTAGTGATGTGTTATATATTACATTTTACGTCGAACGTTCCATAATTTTAATTTATGTATTTATTTCTTCTTTATATTTGTTTATTTATGATGTAATCTGCTCTGTACAGCACCTTGGGCAGCCCTGCGCTGTAGTTGTGTGCTTTATAAATAAATAAACTAAGTAAAGACCATGTAGAAGTTATTTTTTACATTTTCAACCATAAATATATCAAAATGTATTTATTATTAGTAATATGTGTTGCTAAAGACTTCATTTGGTCAACTTTAAAGGTGATTTTCTTAATATTTAGATTTTTTGCACCCTCAGATTCCACATTTTCAGAGAGTTGTATCTCGGCCAAATATTGTCCTATCTATACATCAATGGAAAGCGTTTGTATTCAGCTTTCAGGTGATGTATAAATCTAAATTTTAAAACATTTCTGTGCAATATAGTTTAAGCCACTACAGCTTATATTATCTTCAGTACAATTTCACCTCATTTGAAACAGCCCTAACTGAAAGCGTATGTGCATAAGACCAAATCTTTAGGTCCATTAGGCATCAGCTCCAACTGTAATCTATACTGTAGGTGTGATATAATGTGATTTAAGAGCGAGAAAGTGAGAGGATTAAACCTGCATACTCAAAACTCAGAGCATGACATCATTCTAATGGAGCACATGGTGTATGACTCATGTTTAGACATTTGAGCTTTTAACATCTTTAGACATTCTGGCCACTCACTGATTGAATGCATGCAGAGTAAAAGATGATGATGTCACGTGCAAAAACAGATCTGGAGTGAACAAAGACAATGGCGTACTATAGTGTTATATACTAGCGATTTTTGTAAAAAGTGTGGATATAATGATTGAAGAGTTTCAAACGTAGAACGCTGTCAAAAAGAAGCTGTTTTTGCGGTAAAAAACCTGGCAGCTCTTGTTGCCAGAAAACTTGGTAAAAAGACAGAAAGCATGTAAACAACTAAACAAATATGGTGACATGTTTTTCAAAACCGTAAATTTTCCTTATTTTGTATATACGAAAAACTATTTTAACAATATTTTACCATAAAAGTACATGTATAATTCTGCTGATGCATAATCACCATAAAATATAGGATAATTTACACATTTTACTTAAAGAAACAACATACATTTTCCTTTATTTTACTATAAAATTAAATTTAATGTTTTGTTATATCTATTACAGCTTTTAAGGGGGTTCTGCAGTAGTGATGCGCGGATTGATTCAATATGAGCGGGTGCCTGGGGTCATCCAAAAATATTTTTTATGATATTCGGGTCGGTCAGATTGTTTGAAATAAAGATGCCAATTAACTATTTTAAAAAATTACTACTTTTAAAAAATGCGGGCCAGGAAACACGTTGGGTACAAAATAAATATTTTTTTGCGGTCCAAGTTGCGGGCAGGTTACGGCGCATTCACACGGGGCGTAAGCGTTGACGCTTCCCATTCACTTTTAATGGGTGACATCAAGCGTTGGCGAACTGAATTGTGGATCCATCGGCACCACGTCAGTGCCATTGCTCACGGCAGAAGTTGAACATTTCTCAACTTTTCAAGCGGCAACGCGTGCGTCAGCCAATCATATCGCCTTATGCAAATAACCTAGGCAGAGCCAGCCAATTACGTTTATGGAAGACCGGAGCTTGTGTTGCGGCCACAGTGATTGGCTGTTGGCCACGCTTCAGACAAGCCTTCCGTTAAGCGTGTGAATGTACCGTTAGTTGATAACGTCGGTCGGGTTGTTTATACATTGTTTATACATCATGGGTGCACACCAAAGCTTTTACGCCAATGGTCGGCAGATGTTTACAATTGTTTCCAATGGATGCGCAACGTTCTTCAAAAAAGCTAGCAGCTAGCATTTTTTTTTACACTCAGCGCCGAGAGTTTAAAAATATTTGGATGAAAAGCTAAGCTCGTCAATGTCAGCTCTCACACGGCCGTCCAATCACAGTGGAGGGGTGGAACAAATATCAAAACAACCAATCGGCGCATTGTACAACGACTGATAAACAAAGCAGAAGTATGACATAGCTGACATTGACAAGCTGAGCTTTTCACCCAAAGTTGAAATTTTTTCAACTCCCTGCGCGCTTCTATTGGAGCAAATTGAAAACATACGCTGGCCGCGGGCGTAAAAGCTTTGGTGTGCATGCCCCCGTACTGTAAATGTCAAGGTTTTTTTTTTTAGAGTTAACCAATTAACAGGTTTTTATTAGGCATTTAAAAAAAATTCCCATAAAAATTATGAAAAATGTTTCAGCGAAGTCAAAATTGACTTCACTATGTTGTTAAATCAGTAAATAGCTGACATATTCAGGGTTTCCCGCAGAAAATGTGTTAGTTAAGGTGGTAGGGTTGTGCAGGTGGGCGGGCCGGGGGCATGGCAATCAAAGGGGTGGGGCGTACTCGTCATTATGAAAATATTTTTATTTAAAACACTCAAATAAAACTCAATTTTGAAGAGACTATGACAGAAAATGAACACATACTAGATTATTAATGAATTAAATGTTTTATCAACAGGCTAGTTATCCTCCAGACATTGACGGACCAAGTAGGGTATCCCAGCTTAGGTGGGCCGCCCGAACTGAAAAGTGCTGTGGGAAACCCTGATATTTATACAATATTTGACAAAATGTAAATACCAGTTGAGCTACAAAGTATGCAGTATGCTAGTATTCTAATCGTAAATATATAGTACAACTAATTTCTTGCACTAAAAAGTCGAGTGCACTACATTATGGGACAGTGCAGTATGCTCCGGTTTTGTACTGCACATTTGTTAAATGTACTAAATGGATAACTCAGCCAGCCATTAAATGCATACAGAAAACAGGGTACAATGTCAACAGTATAAACACTGCATGCTAAAATAGGGTATTATTGAAGCATGCCATTCCAAATTCTGTCCCTCCCTCACTGGAAATTTACTTATTTGTTAGCCATAATGTTTGGGGTGTAATACTGCTATTCAAATGGTGAAAATGCTTATTTTTAAGACTAATATTCCTAAGCATTTATCAACTGTGATGGTGTCCTAATCTAAAGACGAACAGTTACACAATGAACCGAAGAAAACTAGTAACAACCAGTTATGACTGACTTTTGCATCTCGCCAGGCAACGTTCTTCCTCCCAGACATGCAATTATAGTAGGCGTTCTGACACTTCCCGCTTCAATTCAACTCATCCTGTTCAGATTTAAAGAGCATTGTGTGTGTATGTGTGCCAGCATCAGATCAGGGTGTTAAAAATGGAGCGCTGGGTAAAATCAACCACACAGTGACTCACACGCTGAAAATCCAAAGGCATCTGCCATTGTTGGGCTCGCCACACGACCTACACGCATCAGATTCAAAATCATGAATCACCCACACTAAAAGCGTGTGTGCATGTGCTCGAGTCTCAGTGAGAAACTTCATTGCTAAAGTTGAAGTCTGCAAAACTAGTATGCTGTAAATATTGCCGTTTGCTGTATGTAGTGCAGTTTAAGTTCACTCAAAAATTAAATTTGTCATTTATTCACCCCTATGTTGTTTTAAACCTGCATAAACGTCTTCGTTCTGATGAGCTTAAAGGAAGATATTTGAGAAATGTTTATAACCAAACCAATCAGAAGCCCCATTGACTTCCATACTGTGGAAGTCAATGGGGCTTCTGATCAGTTTGGTGCGAATGTAATTTATTGATTTAATATTGATTTTAATTTTTTAAATGACCTTACTCAGTCAATATAAAGATATAAAAATTAAATTTTGTTTATATTATGTAGGATGATTTTATGCAGAAAACAGTAAATAACTAAAAATGAGACCAAAATCATTATACGTGTTCAGAAAATCATACCACAAACATTCGCATTCAAAAGACTGTAAGATGAAGATCTTATCGAGTGGTATTTCACACATGTAAAGGTTTACAACAACCTTAATTCATGAAACAGAGCGACTGAAGGCGGTAAATCTGATTTCCCAGTCCCACTACACCCACCGGATGACTCGGCCATATGGCTGCAATACCACAAGTGCCCACAGACCATCTCCACACACGACTGCATACATTAGGTAAAGAAAAAACACTTAAAAGCACAACCTTGTGTGGGAAACTTTATCTTATATAATATATAAAAATATTTTACTTCCCTTTGCAAAAACCTTATAACATTCCGAACTTAATAGGTCCATCGAGCACATTTCCAGGAAAGTATTTGCGTACATTTGGCTTAGGTTGCAGGTTTTTATGAACACTAAGATTTTAAACAGACACATCAATGTAGATAAATAAAATATTCTAAGAAAAACAAAAGTGATTGGCTGACATAAAGAGGTTTGCATTTAAAAGCGCAGATTTTTGCACTAATGCAGTTCCTAATCTGAATTTGATCTTATTTGTGCATAAAGCAACAGAACCAAATTACATCCCGAGGAATGTCTAAGTGCAGACTACCTATGCGGTAAAATGTAGACATGCAGGTTGCTACAAGTGTAGCATACAAACAGATTTGAACTGTTTAAATTGACTTTTTTCCGGAGCTTTCCCAGTGTTGGCACAGTGGAGAGGTCAAAGTTCAAAGTTCAGCTCAAACGTGATGGGACGTCTCGGATACATAAATGTATTCAGCCTTCAGACTTCCGGTTGCGTACCTGCACAATCTCTCTTCTCTCCTTTAGGAACTTCCCAAATGAAGTAGCTTCTTTACTTTCCTCTGTGACTGTAGAAAGAAAAGGGAAAAGTTATTAATATCAAACAAGCACAAATCATTCACAGAAGATGACTTACATTTAAACAATCTTTTTAATCAAGTAGTTTCCCTGGGATCAATCCCATGACCTTTTGTGCTGCTAACACAATGCACTATCAATACAGAAATGACATTTCATTCAGTACATGCAATCCTTGGGAGCTGAACCCACAACTTTGGCCTTAAAGCAACACTATGTAGTTTCCATGTAAAAATGACTTACAGCTCCCCCATGTGGTTGAAAAGCGCAACAGTGCCTGGTATCAGACACTCTTCTGCAGGTAGGGGGAGGGGCGGGGCTGTGTTTCCTACCCTCCACCGCCACTTTCAGAGTGTGCTTGTAGCAGCTAGGAGGCTGCTCAGGTTGCAGCAACAGTACAATTTGTCCAGTTAAAAGTTGTTCTATCACTGAAATCATTTTAGAGACATTATTTAAAGGTAAAAAAACTACATAGTGTTGCTTTAAAGGGTCATACTCTACCAGTCGAACTACAGAGTACTCTTTAAAGTACCATTTGAAGTATTAAGTTCACCTGTGTGATCGATATCATCAGTGTCACTGTCATCTTCTTCCTCTTCATCTGGATTTCCACGATTAAAAATGAGGTCACTGGGCCCACCAAGATCTGTAGCATCTAATGAAGAATACCCAGATGGACCAATCATATATTATATAAAGTCACAAGAAGAAAGTCATTTAGATCCAAACTTTAATGTTAACTACATAAACAGGTTCGAAGACAAACTGTTCAGTTAAACAGTAGTTCAAATTAAAAAAATTCTGGTTTAGAAGTCTAGCTGGCTGTAAACATGTTTTAGTATAAAGCTAGCATGATTTAACATGAAACTAACATGATGTTAACATGATTTATCATGAAGCTAGCATGATTTGGAGTTAAGCTTACATGATGTTTGTATGATTTAACATAAAGCTAGCATGATTTAGCATTAAGCTAACATGATTTATCATGAAGCTAGCATGATTTGGAGTTAAGCTAACATGATGTTTGTATGATTTAACATAAAGCTAGCATGATTTAGCATTAAGCTAACATGATTTATCATGAAGCTAGCATGATTTGGAGTTAAGCTAACATGATGTTTGTATGATTTAACATAAAGCTAGCATGATTTAACATTAAGCTAACATGATTTATCATGAAGCTAGCATGATTTGGAGTTAAGCTAACATGACGTTTGTATTGGGGATAAGCTCCACTGATAAGCTGGTGTGTGGTGGGCGTTCTGGCGCAATATGGCTGCCGTCGCATCATCCAGGTGGATGCTGCACATTGGTGGTGGTTGAGAAGATTCCCCCGTTCATATGTAAAGCGCTTTGAGTACTGAGAAAAAGCGCTATATAAATGTAAGGAATTATTATTATTATTAATTATGAGTTTTTGCTCTTTGCTCCCCCTACAGGTTGGAAACGGAATTGTCCATTACCACTGTGGTAAATAATTTAGCCTACTGCAGCAAAGCTGGCTCTGATTGGATTGGAGGTCTGCCGTAAAGCAAGTTTTTGTAGTTTTCAATCGAACTACAGGACCGCGACCCGACGGTTGGAAACTTCTTTGGTGCAGTTTTGGCCGATAGAGGGCTGCAAAGCGAATGTGAAAGTGCCGTTCACCCTGTTTCGAGTGGATGAACGACTGAAATTTTTTTGGAAACGTTATTTTAAGGTAAAAAAAAAACTCTTTGGCGTTGCTTTAACATAAAGCTAGCATGATTCCAACATGCAGTTAATTAGGGTGGCCATTCGTGCCAGTTCCGCCGGACACGTCCCGAACATGTTTTCAGGTTCGTTCACCGGAAGTCGCGTTGCTCGACCGCATACGTCATCGAGGTTCTCACATTTTAGTTAAAATACATTAAAAAATTAAGATTTATTTATTTTAAGACATACAATCATTGTAGTTTCATTCTTACCTTGAAATGTAACGGTTGCTTTTTTTAAATTAAACCCGAAATATTAAACCTTGATGACGTATGTGGTCGACCAACGCGACTTCCGGAGAACGAACCCGAAAACATGTTTGGGATGTGTCCGGCGGAACTGGCACGAATGGCCACCCTAAGTTAATATAAAGCTAGCATGATTTAGCATGAAGCTAGCATGATTTAGCATGAAGCTAGCATGATTTAGCATGAAGCTAGCATGATTTAGCATGAAGCTAGCATGACTTGGAGTGGAGCCAACATGATGCTAGTATGATTTAACATAAAGCTAATATGATTCTAACATGATTAAACATTATTTAATATGAAGCTTAAGTGATTTAACGTGAAGCTAGCATGATGTTAACATAATTTAATAAAGCTAGCATGATGTTAGCATAATTTAATAAGGCTAACGTGATGCAAGCATGGTTTCACATGAAGGTAGCTAACATGATATTAGCATGAAGCTAACACGATATTAGCATGAAGCTAACACGTTTTAGCTGGAAGCTTAGATGTTGCTAATTGCTAATATGATTTAAATTGAAGCTAGCTTGATGTTAGCTCTCAAACACTGTTTAACGGTGTAGCTCCACAATTCAGTACCACAAAGTTCAGTCTTTGCAACGCGTTTTTAGCAATACATTTCTAACATTTATAATGCGTTTAGAAACAATTCTCTGAAATGACTTTACACAGACTTTAATAAGTCTCAAGTATCTTTTTTTGAATGAAAGAGACGTGACTGTACTGAATGAATGTACCGCTTGGAGCTGTGGTTTCCATAGAAACTGCTCCCATGTCTTTCCGAAGGCGTTCCAACTGTTCCTCTTGTTTCTGGGTCTGAGCTTCAGCCTAAGAGTGAGATGGAAATATTAATAACAGTAAAATTTACCTCTTTACATACATTTAACATTTGGGCATAAATTGTATTTGCTTTTAAACACAAAAGAGATGTAGTTTAAGAAGTGATGAATGAGTTTTGCAAGGCATGGTTAGTTCATGTATGACTAGATATAATAGATACATCAGCCCACAAGTGATAATTACTCACTAGCTCTCTGTGCAGGCGTTCATATTCTGGACGATACTCGCTGCAAAACAGAAAAAAAATATTAACTCATATAAAATAAAAACTCTAAAGAAATGTCAATTTTAATTTTCTCTACACATGCATACGTTTCATATTCTTTAGCAGCATCTGCCACTTGTACAAACAGTTCATCGAGTCCAGAACCTGTGACCGCTGACACCCCAACAACCTGAAAAGAATAAACGCACAGATTTTTATTGCATTTGCATATCGCCTTACAAGTGATTGCAAAGGTGACCTTAAAATCCAACATTACATTCCATCACCGGGATATACAGTTTCCTATTAAAATAGGATGGTCCTCCTAAGTCAAGAATATTATGGTATATTTTCCTGGAACAGACTGTATTTCAATTTTGTATATCTGGTGCAAGTTAAGCTTGTTAACTTTCAGGAGTGCACTTGCATATAAATGACTCCAAAGCTACCAGACATGAAATAAAAAACCCAAAATCCAGTTTTAGTTTAATGGGATTTCTCCATGCACAGCACTGCATTTGACAATGAATTCAGATCCGAGTTTTGGACTTACACGCAGGTTGGTGTAGAACTCATCCAGGACGAGACTCATCGAGCGGGTGAGGTTACTGACGTAGGACGTCTCCTGGTTCAAAGCGTCCTGAAACACCTCGAAGTCCTGCATCCACTCCACAGCAAAACTGTGGTCAATGATGTCAGTCTGGTGGAGACGCACAAAAATAATACTTTACATAACAGACAAGTAAACAATGCAAAATAGTTCATTTTAGTGATTACTTTCTTGTGGATGTAAGCGAAGAGTCATACCTTATTCATGGCAACTATGAAAGGCAGTTTGGTCTTGTATAGAATGCTGGAGGAACATGAGGAATTTTAGTAAGATCTACTGAACTTTCTGCTTATTTATTAACATTGCATAATATAGAAAAAAGTGAAACAAGGTATTTTACACACACAATTATTTTGTATTTTATAGTGTGATGAATAATGATCTTAATATTTTCACCAAGGCACTGACCTGCAAGCATACAGCATATTTGACATGAAGGTGACCGGGTTAACACTTCGAGATGTGTCCATCACATAGATCACCACACATGGAAAGGAAGATGCCTAAAAAGAAAATCTTGTTATGGTTTATACTACAAATGGAGTCATGCCACTTTAACACTAAACCAGTTTTTCTTAAACTTTTCGGAGTGCACCACGCCCCCTCTTGGTAAGTAGCCTTATTTTTCAAAAGTTTAATTATAAATGAATCTATTTTATAAAATGGCACCATCTCACACCCCCAAAGAGGGCACACACCCCCCATTTTGAGAACCACTGTGACTTTAGCTCATTCAATGGAACTTGGCACTAGCAATGCAAAAATCATAATCATTGCATGAATCATTTCATTTGATTTGATTTCATGGGCAACACACAAACTGCTTTGGATATAAGTGCTAGCAAGATGGGGAAATAATCTCAAACAGTCCAAAAAGCAACATACCAGAGCTTCAGTTATGATGGTTCCAGATGCCGACCAGGTAAACACTTCTATCTGTCCAGGGGTGTCAATCAAAACATACCTGTAAACAAAGCATTTCATGTGTGAGGTGTGTTGACAAACTTAATTTATATACTGCATATAGCAAATCACAGAGAACAAACTTACTCATGACAATTCTGCTTTTTCTCAATAAACTTCATGACCTACAAAGATACAATGATATAAGATAGTTGTTCTGGTGTGTGCCACACAGTGACATCTAGTGGATCATATAAATCTACCTGATCAAATCTTGTGGCAAATAAGTTTAAAGATGTAACAATTCCTCCATTTGGACCTAAACCATATCTGTCTTAGAGTTAAAGACTATACACCAAGATGCATGACATTTTTATTTTTTTAGAAAGCATGACCAAAAGAACATCAACACAACATTAAAAAGTCCTGTAATAAAATGAGTTGTGCAGTCTATTTATAAAGGATACTGTTTCATAACTTCCTTGTAGTTGACGGTGTCTCTGATATCTATAAGAATAAAACGATTTCATTTTTGTATAAAAACACAAACAAGCTGTTAAAAATCATTCGAATGCATACATATTTTTTAACAAATCATAACACACTGAAATAACCATAAGTAAAGTTAATGGAGATTAAGTCACATACCAATATTTGCTGGAAATGGAACTTCGTGTACTGCAGGATCAAGATTTATGACATATGGAGGAGATTTCTTAGTGTGTAGATATCCTGTGAGCCTCTGGAAAAACATTTATAAATATAAAAGATTATCAATAACTGATCATAATAACTCAATACTGTATTTACAACTTATATATATTTCTCAATGTGGGTCTAAATTACATAATAAAGTCAGGAGGAAATACATTGAGGTTATACTGAACACCTTGCACAAAATAACACACTATATATTCCTTAATTAAAATGAATATTTATATAACAAAATACATTATAAATGCTTATTTAAACAAATTATAATTAACATATAGTTTGATCTTATGTTACAGGGATTCTGCTTTGAATGTCTCACCTGCACAAACGTCGTTTTACCTGAACCCGCCATACCAAGAACTATGAGACAAACTGGTTTATGATCAGTATTTTGTTCCTGAGATGAACTCGAGGTTGACTGAGAACATCCAGCATCTTCACTTTCATGTAAAGCTTCATCACTGCTACCTGATGCTGCAGTCGCCATGCTGCTTTGACTATCGGACACTTGCCGCAAACGATGTGTACTGTCGTAAAACGACGTAAACATTCATCCAGACTTTAGTGTGATAATACGTATGGACGCTAGATGGCAGCAGTGCTATTTGTTCGACATTTAATGGGACATATTAAAACACTTTCAACATCTATCTTGTGTATACGTTACACATAATAAGTAAAGATTAAAAACATGCTATACGATATTTACACTTATTATGTATAGCCCTTATACATCTTGTATTTATCAGCAAAAACCTGGGGGTTTCTCAGTTGTTCCCATAAGGCTAGTGCTCCATTAACATTGTATGAGAGCAAACAGCAGCCAGTCAAGGCCTTCAGATGGTTTACACTACACATTCTTCTATAAGATCAGAGCTGCATTCGGGGGCCACAGTCTATGTATAATTTAACACAGAGATTTTTAGGGGGTAAGGCCTCCCAAAAACATACCAAAAGCTCCAAGGCCCCCTCATCACAATTCATTCATTTGTAAGGGTTCTGTAAACTGTGCACTAGCATAACATTTGGGAATCATTTTTTTCTGGTGAAGGCATGATAATATTCCACTTTTAGAAAGCATTTTAGTTTTATATATTATGTAAATTAATCTCAAAGTGTGTAAGATATATAGTCAGTTATTATTCAATTATAATTAGTGGTATAACTATGTTTTTTTAATTAAATTGTAAAATTAGAATTTTGCATAGACCACGCCCATTGCAATACGTGGCCACGCCTATAGTATGAGACGTGCTTATTTAAATATTTATTTATTTATTAATGACGTCAAAGTACCGCGAGAGCGAGACGAAATTAGACTTCGTATTATTTCTCTAATCGTTCTCGCGGTACTTTGACGTCATCCGGCTGTCGGTCGGTTCTTGTGGCCGCCGCATGAAATCGAAGAAGCCTATTATCACCGGAGTATGCAAAGTTTTCTCATGAATGTCGGATAAAATCAGGTAAATAATGTTTTCCAACATCACAAAAACAATAAGATGTTTATATTTTCTACAAATAATGTGATTGCTAGTTGCTACGTAGATAGTTAAGGTTGTTTAAGTTCATTGTTTTTCGTTTGTTAGGGTGTTTTTAGTCAGGTGGTTGTCAGAGTATCCTAGTAAGTTATTAGTTGCGGTGTTTTGGGTCGTTGCATGTCATGGAGTTTCTATATGGTGAGTGAGAGTTTGTGGATGGCCCATATTTTACAGCGATTTTAATTCCTAACAATATTCACCTTCACATTTTTTGTCTTCAATGGTATTTTTTTTTGCACACGTTACAGTATGGTCTCCCTTGCAAAAGTAAGTGTACTACCATTAGTGTAGTTTAATCATGCTAAAACAAAATAAACTAGTACAAAAATTCGAATGGATTGAATGGTTATAATGGGAATTGTATTGGGTTTAATCAAAACTGTAATAGTCTCTACTAACATATTGGGTTAGGGAGGAAACCAATAGAACACCATTAAATCCTACTGGAATAAGGCCCAGCATGCTACATAAAGGAATTTCGTAATAGTTTTAATGGTGGTATTTGTAATGAAGACCATTAGAATTCATATTGGTTTTTCAGTGGAGCAAAACAAATTGGAAATCAACCAAACAGAAATACTTCCTAGAAAACAGAAAGTGAGCTATACGAATCACACATTCCAATGTTTAGTTCAGGTGTTCTGTTAAACATCCATTGACTGACAGACAGACTTTCCTCACATTCCAGCTGTTTCCTTAGTAGGTTTTCCATGGTGATTTTTGATGACAGAGTTATTATTATTTACTTTTTTCATCTTTCAATGAAAGCGAGAGTTGTCACGAGTCAAATATGTTTTGTCGCTAATACTAGAGAAAAAAATCTATTCGGTACCAGTTTCAATGTTAAACTCTATTTAAACCCTTACGTATCTATTGGTCAGCATTTAGCAATAGCATTTGTCCAAAAATGACATGACCTTCCTCAAACAAATACGTTTCATTCATTGTACATTGTTTTTGAAGATGAAGTGCATTGTTTGGTAAAGAAAGATCGGATAAGGTTCATTGTCCTCTTATTATACTGTACATAACACCCAGATAAAGTTCCCTTGAACCATTCAAAAGGAAATTAACATATGTAAGCAAACAATTATTTTTTCTGACTGTTTTGCAAAAGGTCATGGGTTTAAACCTAGGAAACACACACACACACACAGTTTTGTAAAGATAATGTGAATGTTCCTGTAGTACAGATGTTATGGGTTTGATTCCCAGGGGGATAGTTCACCCAAAAATATCATCATTCTCACCCTCATTTTGTTTTAACAAATATTTTGATTAATGATGGTAAACACACTGTCGAGAGTACCCATTGAGTTATATGATAGGACAAGCAAATACTAAGGAAGTCAATAGGTACTGTCAACTGTGTGCTTACTATCATTTATCAAAATATCTTCTTTTGTAGAAACTCATACAGGTTTAAAACAACATGAAGGTTAGCATGATGACACAAGTTTTAACTATCAATACACTTTGGTTGTCTAAAATATGGACAAACCCAATCGTTGGTTTAAATGAACCAATAAAATGTCCATATTTTAACCAACTACGGCTTGAAACAACCCAGTATCACATTTAAAGTTAGTGCATCGTTTGCTTTGTTGAAAAGTTTATTTGCAACCATGTGCATTACAGATGCATGCAATTACAGACAGACAGATAGATACTGATGGGTCCTTTCAGAGACCCCTCTGGTCTCCAGGCTCATCTGTAATGCTATGAGTAATGGAAAATCAAACTGCATGTGGTTTCGATTCATTCTGGCCGAGTTTGAAAGAGGATCCCTGTTAGAAGAGCTGTGCCCACCTGATGCTGGGATGTTTTGTTGATTTGTTGTTTGTGAATTAATTTAATCTCTGTAAACTTTGTCTGCTACACATAAAATGTGTAATGGTGAAGCTTGATCAATCATGGAGGAATTCATGTTGCTATGATCAAAGATATTTGATATAACAACATTAAGCACTCCTATTACTATTAATAGGGCACAATGCAATGCTCAATATGACAGAAGTACCACCTTACAGTTAGAACCATCCGGGTACTTGAAGGATACCCATTTAAGCATACTACGATTCGGGACATACTAATTCTTATTTGAATTACTATATAGAACGTATAGTGGGCAAATTTGGCAAAATTTGGGATTTTGGATCAGTAAGTAACCATGGCAACCACCCAGAACATCTTTTTATATATTCCTATTTGTCTGGATTCTTTGCAAATCTAACACGTTTTTAACATTTAAAGGTGTCATGTTGATAAATGTCTTTAGCTGACCTAAAGTCAGCTTTAGCTGAGCCCTGCTGAGGTTCTTCTGTGATCTTGGATTAAAGGTCAATGTCAGAAGCTTTTCTTTTTCCCTCAGACTCTGGACTCTTCACTGGACACCATGTTTGCCTTCGCTGTCTCCAAAACCAGATTAAACCACCATGACCTTTTGAGCATCAAGAGGAGTTCCTTAGAGACGCTGTTAGTCTGAGATCAAACAGCTAGTGACCAGTGGGGTTAAAGGTGGGTTTAATGCCAGTCATAAAAACAACATGGGCATCTAACACAAGATTTCATACTTTGAACAAATCCCTAATTTTTTTTATTGATTTTCTGCAAATAGATGTGAATGATACAGCACATCAAATTGTTCATATTGTTGAGTCTGTTGTAATCAGATTTGCGGCCCACCAAGCAGAGAGAAATAATAAATAATACCATATTTCAGGACCAAATGTTAAAACCAGAATATCGAAAGTTGCAGGTGGACTCTTTTGACTTGTAAAAACTACCCAAAATGCGATATCATCGCTGTTTTGTATGCAGATGCTACTAAAGATTGACATTATTAAATTGTATAGCACAAGTGCATCCAGAAACAATGTTTTATTATTTCTTGCTGTGATAAAATTGTTAGCTCATTGGGAATCACCCAATAATGACGTCAGAGGGGCGAGACCGATAGAAGGTACAAATAACACCCATCATTACGACCTCAAATATGCTGTATTGAAACAAGTTCATACTTATTTTTGAGCACGGCTTCTTCGCCAGCAATGATGGAAGCAATGAAGTCATAGTCGGCTAACAGCCAGACGCAACTGTAACAGAACAATGCATTGAAATGAAATCTGATAGTTGCGTAGGGAGGTTTTGAGACATAACAGCAAAAAAATGTGTAATTGCTAATCTATGTATGATTTCAATATGGTTAAATACATTTACATACTAAAATGTTATTTATTTAATGGTGGAAGGCACTCATCCATGGAACATAAGGTGTCAAGTTCTTAAGAAACCTTAATTAATATTTATGAATGTAGTTTTTGTATTTGTAAGATAATGTCTTTTAAAGCATTAAAGGTCTTAAAGGAGTTGTCTACTTTAAAGATGGGGTCCATTGACTGTTTATAGTAGGAAAAAAAATACTATGGTAAGTCAATGGGCCCCATCTATAAAGTGGACTACTGACTGGATGATATGACTATGGAAATGGTTCAAGTAAAATATAGTTTTTCTAAGAATTACTTGAAAATAATAATTTTCATTGTTGTGGACCACTAACTTGCTGATATTTGACAGCGGTTCTGAAAACATGTAACACTAGCTGAACACGTAACATTACCCATCAAATTGCGTACATTGAAATAGCAAATTTAAAATGCACCTAATGGGAACACGTCAATTTCACATAATCTTGCATATATCACAAAACGTTTTTACACTCGGGTGAGGTGGTTTTTCAGTCTATTCGAAAAAAGAAACATATCTCAAAACTGCAATGAAAAGGTTACCCGATGTAGTATGTCATGTGAAAATGACATGCTACTTCTGGCAAGTGTTCATTTGATGGACACTTTACTATCCCATGAGCCCCCAAGATAAAAACAAACGGTGCTAAATAGCACTAAAAGTGGTTCTTGGCTCGTAATCATAGAGGAACCATTTTAAGTGCTCTATAGCACCTATTGAGCACCTATGAAGAACCTTGCGGGGATCATATAGCACCACTATAGCACCACATATGGTTCTACATAGCACAATATGGTTCTACACCGGTGCTAAATCATTATGAGTCGGATTCGTTTATGACGTGATTTAAAAAAGCAACACTCATTAAACAAACTCATTCAAAATAGTCTTTATTATCATGAAAATACCTGAAACAATCTGTCGGCGCCAGTGTGTGTATACTCATAGAAAACAATGTGTTCAATTTTTTTCAGAAGGGTTGTGCACGGCGCATCCGGTGTGTGACCCCCTTTACTTTTGGCATTCAGTCTACATGTGCCAGTAATCATCTATCATTTTGGTTTATGACTGACTAAAAGTTTTTATTGTATTGTTAGCATATTCATCTGAAATAATAAAGTTAAAAGACAGTAATGATGACACGTTTATGATCGTCCGCATAGTATCTGTATCCTCTGTTATTTCAAGCATGTTATGTACAGGATAGGAAATTGTAATTCCTTCTCTTTATACACTTAACCTTTGATCAAACAGGATATTTACAAGCGGCTTTCAGTAAATCTTTTGACCTCAGGTGATCAAGTATATGGGTAGGAAACGGTGTGTTATAGAGAAGCCGCACACCTTTCAACAGAGCCCGTTTTACTTCCTCGATTACAACACCTCAACCAGCATTCAGCCCGATCGCAGACAGGAAGCACTCAACACCGTCTCAACAGATGGCGAGGCAAAGATGAGAAGTCATAATGCGAAAACTTTATACGAGATGGCCTTTTGTTAATATCAGGGAATTTCCTCACAGCTGCTGCAGTGGGACTTTAACAAAAGATAAACAGCAAACTCACCTCGCTTTGCTCTTCTCGTGTTTAGCATTACAGTAAATGAAGTTGAGCGAAAGAGATGTTTTCATGGAGATTTCCCTCATTTACAGTCTCAAGGGTTTCTCGTATCGCAGTTTCTCAGTTTGGGAGGGCTGGAAAATTGGACCCTATTGTAACGTGAATACGTTTCCAAAGCTTTCCTTGCTTTTACATGAGGCTCCATTGCAGAAAAATTAAGTTATTGTAGTACAGAACACATCTGTCAAACATTGCACCATTGAAAGGTGGATGAGACGTGGTCGTGGTTAAATTTTATCTGTAGTTATCCTGATTGGTTATTGTTTTTAGTTATTTAAGCCTCTCTGTGTCTCTACATTCTCTTAAAGGAATAGTTCATCCAACATTGTCATTATTTACTCAATCTGTAATGTCATCCCAGACCTGTATGGCGTTATTTTATTTCCTGTTGAACGCTTAAAAAAAGTGCTTCCTGATGCCATAGAAGAACCATTTTCGTCTGAATGGTCCCTTATCATCCTCTGTAGTGAAAAGTTTCTTAACATTATTTAAAGGTATACAAGAAATGGTAAATAAGAAACTTTGACTGAAAGGTTTTTGAGGAACCAAAATGGTTCTTCCATGGCATCACTGTGACCTTTTAGGCACTTTTATGTCTGAGGGTGAACATAAAAGGGGAACTTTTCAATCCTTGCATGGCCTTACTTAATAGTGTTCACATTTGTCAAGCCTTAACACATAAAAATAACATCAAATTTGAAATGACTTTTTAGCTGAACGGTTGCTTTAGTGCCTCAATCATTATAACAAATCTGTGATCTACTAAAAAAAGAAAGCACAAAGCTCTGTGAACTGACAACCAGTAATTCCCATGTCAAGTTAACTTGGTGTAGGAAGTGTGTGGAAATGACAGAGGAAAGGGTGCCAGGAGGAACCTGAGAACAATAGTTGCTGAAATGTAAGACATCCTCCTCAATCAGAACCAGGACCACACCTATGGTGGGAAAAGATGCTCAGGTCAGCAGATGCTCTCATACGTTTATCCATTCGGGATCCAGTGTGTCCTTGGATAAAAATACTGGATATAAATGGATATAAAGTCACAGGGGTTGTGAAAAACGTCAACGGATGTCCTCCAGAAGTCTTGGGGGTTACTTCCAGTTTTGCAACATGCTCCGATAACCAAATTAAAGTTGTGTGAGGTATTGCACAGCAATTCCTGTTTCTCTGGAAGGAATCATTTTTTGAGCATTCACATGACCCAGAATTGATATCATGTGATTGCATTCATAGTAAAATACTATCTTCCAAGTCATTGTGGGCGTAGTGTCATTTACAAATTACCGTACTTCCCGGCATCATGCAATACATCATTAGCTGTCAAAATCAGACAGATTTATCAAAGACGTTTGCATTTTAGTCTTCATTTCCAGAATGACAGATGATTTGAAATTTCTTAACTGTTTAAAAGCTGTCTTTGTCCTAGTAGCAGTAGTACATGCCATGTGGGGTGGGGATTCCTGGTCCTGGACGGCCCCTGTGAGTTTTGCTCCAACTGAAATCAAACACACCGGAAAAATCTAACCGAAGGCCTCAGGATTACCTGGAAATAACATGCAGGTGTGTTTAATTATTGAGCTAATTTCTGCCCTCCACAGGCTTGTTACCACTGTGCAGGCTGGGGGTGGTGGTGTAATGGTGTGGGGGATGTTTTCTTGGCACACTTTAGGCCCCTTAGTGCCAATTGGGCATCGTTTAAATGCCACGGCCTACCTGAGCATTGTTTCTGACCATGTCCATCCCTTTATGACCACCATGTACCCATTCTCTGATGGCTACTTCCAGAAGGATAATGCACCATGTCACAAAGCTTGAATCATTTCAAATTGGTTTCTTGATCATGACAATGAGTTCACTGTACTAAAATGGCCCTCAAGTCACCAGATATCATATACCTCTATACCCAATAGAGCATCTTTGGGATCTGGTGTAATGGGAGCTTCGTGCCCTGGATGTGCATCCCACAAACACAGTATTAGTATGGTGTTCCTAATAATCCTTTAGGTGAGTGTAAGTAGTACTATATTGCAGTGTTTGAATCTCAGTGAACACACTTGAAAAAATGCATATCTTTGTTTGGACTGTAAGTTGGGTCAACCAAATAGATAAATGAAAATAGAAAATGTTGTGACACAATTGGACATTTCAGTGTGAATACTAACATTTACCGGTAAGTAAGACTATTTGAATTTTGCTGTGTCTCACTCCTTATGTAGACATGAAAGTGAGTAAATGGTGGCAGAAATTTCATATATGGGTTAATAACCCTTATTTTTCACTTTTTAGTCCACAATTCCAATATTCTTAAAAAGAATGAGGGATGGATAGCTTAGCTGTTAAAAAGGTGAGTTGAAAACCCAAAGGTTGTAGGTTCAAACATGTTATTGATGACCTGCCACCACTGAGCCGTACCCTTAAGCAAGCCACTTAACCTAGTAATGGTGAATTGCTTCCTTTACAGAAAAACACGCTGTATATCTGCAGCAACAAGCAAGCGAAAGTACAATATAGAATTAATCAAACTTTATCAGCAGCACTCTTACTCAATGCTTTAATCTAAAACAATCTAAAGTGATCATGCCATTATTGTTTGTTTGCACGTCAAAGATTTCCTCTACGCTTCCTGTTTTGAGTGATGATGTCAGCAGACCTCCATGCTTGCCTCATTGTTTATGAGCAGTGGAAATACTATTCTGCCCATTGGTGGAGGTCAAAAAAAGGACACGCTCTATTTATTTTCCTTCTGGCCAAACTATCTACATAATCTCAAGCCGCGTAGAAGCACTCACGAAAACGTGCCGGTGCCCGCGGTAAAAGCAAAGGGTGATGCCTTGTCTCTCGGCAGCCCTACTGTATGTACACTCTGAACCCAAATTAAAAATTGCGCAGAAACCCATTGCACAAAATCATTTTAGTTTTTGCAGGGAGAAACTAAACAGGTTAAGTGTAGCAGACAAATCAAGTTGCCATTTTTACTAGTGCTGGGCAAAGATTAATCTAGATTATTCGCAAAAAATTAAAGTTTTTGCATTAAGTTTTTGCATTAGTTCACATTATGATTTTTTTGGATTTCTAGTTTAGTAAACTTAATTTTAAGTTGATTTAATTTGTAATATCAATTTCTCTGTCTAACATCTGCACTTACCTAATAAAGTTCAAAGATTTTTTTTTTATTCACTTATATTACTTTTGGTATAATGGTATTATAACACAAAATCAGCGCAGCGCAGTATGAAATATCAAATGTATAAAATATTAAATAAATTGTATTATAGAATACATGATATTATTACTTTTTAGTATAACCAATTCAAATCTTTAATCTTTCTAAACAAATTTTAAATGTAACGTGAAGAAAACGCTATAAACATAGAGGGAACAGACTTCGATGGGGAACAAACTTCGACACAACACCGGCGCCGTCTTTGATTCATTAGTTCTGATACCAAATAAAGTCAACTGCATAAATAGGCCTGTATCCATTGCAAACATATTTTATTATAAGTCTTAAAATGTCCATAACATAAAATCATTGTCAACATACCATAGTTTGACTTGTACTGCGCTGATTTCTAAAGACTGCTGCACAGTTGCAGCGATAGTGTTTTGCGCTCAAAAAACGCTAAGAGAGCTTACGAATTGGTGCAGGCAAACCTCATGAAAGTGTGACTTACAAAAGATATACTTAGCGTACGAACGTTTTGGAAATCTTGCCATAGAGTTAAGAGAGAGGTTAAGTAATAGGTTAAGAACTACTTAGTGATAAGAACTTTTGGGGAACCAGGCTCTGATCTCTGCACTAAATGTCAGTGCCGTGGTTGGATAGTGCAGATTAAGGGGCGGTATTATCCCCTTCTGACATCACAAGGGGAGCCAAATTTCAATTACCTATTTTTCACATGCTTGCAGAGAATGGTTTACCAAAACTAAGTTACTGGGTTGATCTTTTTCACATTTTCTAGGTTGATACAAGCACTAGGGACCTAATTAAAGCACTTCGGATTTACATAATATGTCCCCTTTAAAGGTTCTTATTCTGTGATAAAGCATAAATAATTGAAATTTCCAGGGGAAAAGGCTTGTGGGTATTCCTTACAACAATTTGTGTACTTAAATGTTTTAGTTTAATGAATTTTATACGCTTAAAAGTTTAATGAACTAAATTTTTTAAGCATAGATCCATCAAAACACAAAAACATTAAGTGATGTGTTTACTTTATTGTTTAAAGGGGCCATGGCATGAAAATCTGACCTTTTCCATGTTTAAGTGCTATGATTGGGTCCCCAGTGCTTCTATCAACCTAGAAAATGTGAAAAAGATCAACCCAGTAACTTAGTTTTGGTAAACCATTCTCTGCAAGCATGTGAAAAAATAGGTCGTTGAAATTTGGCTCTCCTTATGATGTCATAAGGAGCTCTTATTATAATAATACCGCCCCTTTATCTGCACTATCCAACCACGGCTGCCATTTAGTGCAGAGAGGGAGAGACAGAGAAAAAATTCACAGCACAATTGAGTTTCAATTTCAACAAACCACCATCATTGTGATCAGTGTTTTCACTTCATCTGCTCATTTGCATTTTAAAGGACACACCCAAAACAGCACACACCTACAAAGTGCCAATTTTAACATGCTATAATAAATTATTTATATGGTATTTTGAGCTAAAACTTCACATATGTGCTCTGGGGACATAGGAAATCACATCATACAATTCAGCCTGCAAGTTAAATACATTTTAATGCAAAACTAATGGTAATTCTAGGAATAAACCAGAATCATCCCAAATTGTTGTCGCTTATCGTTTCTTTACAACATTTGTTCTTGCAACACAGCTTGGTCCGTGCATAGTGTCAGACTCATTGGTTTTGTCACAGTCATGATAAATGGAAGGCTCAGCACATTGTGAAACTGCAGCCCGTTTAATCAAAAGCAGCTTTGGCCACATGTGCCTGCATATGAAAGTAGAGGGAATTGTTTTTAAAGACCTCTTGCAGTCTTTGTTTAACTCTTTGTGTGCCGTTCTCTAAAAAAAGTTTGGATTGTTTTTACCTATGGTTGCTTATATATTCGTCAGAACCATCCACAGGAACCTGCATGCTTGTATGCACTTATGTGCACAAATTTGGATCTAAAATAATTTATTATAAGTTCAACTTTTAATGACAGTGCGTTTTAAAAGTTATTTACATTGGTTAAGTGGACTAAGTGAAGGAAAGTTTAAATATTGCAGACCATTTTTCAAGCTCTTATTCTATTTTGGTCATATAGTTTATTCATATTTCACTTTTATCCCATCATATTAATCATATAAGTGGCGTAATGATATACATGAGATATAAAGTCCTTCAGCAGATGCAGAAACAGGAAGCAACATCTGGAGAAGAGATCTTTATAGCAGACAATATGACACTGGATGTACACTTAAGTCTAGTATGCAGTATGCATTACAGATGTTGCTCAAACCTATGTAAAAAGTGGACAATTTGGCAACAGCGGACGTCACTTTACTTCTGATTTGTGTTTAACAGACCAGACACACATGCTACAGAGAACTCAGTATAAACACTTAGTAGTTGTACCTTAAACTAGAACGAATTCTGTGATGTTTATATCATCTTCACACCAGCTGAAAGGTGCATGTGGATGGTTTAATCATCTGTGATGGTAACAACAAACCTAGTTTGAAACAGAAATAACTTCATTTAAGATTTAAAGACTTGGCACTTCCAAAAATGTTATTATTGTTTACCCACACTTGCGTCATTCTAACCCCATGTTATTTTTTGGCTCTGTAAAGCACAAAATGTGGCAGGTGTGAGATGCTGTTTTCCACGCAATAAAAATTGATTTACATTATTAAAGGACATGAGCATCATAAAGTATATTGAGTGTTACATTACAAGTTTTTAAACTTTTTTGATTCAGGTGCAGTAGGTGTTTTACTACAGTTTTTACACTAGGTGGCCGGTATAACCATGGTGCATACTATCAAGTTGGTGTGTAAATAATTAACTTGCACATTTTTAGAAAATTACCTATTCACGCCTACATATGTATTTCTTAATAAATGATTCAATCTAGGAAGTTTTGGAAGCACTTTTCTCTTTCCATTTTTCTCTTTCCTTGGAGAAAAAGTAAAACAAGTTTATTTTCGTTTGGCTACATACAGTAAAGAAAGGGGGTCTATTGCAGATGGAGAATGAGAGTTTGGGGTCATGGAGTTCATGTCCAGGATTAGCGCTCAGTGTGTTAACCCTTTCCACAATACTAATGTTCGTATAGAAATAAGAGAGGGTGGAGATGAGGTAAGGGTGTTGAATACAGATGGGCGTGGAGGAGAGAGCAAGGTGGGGGATTGGAAAGCGGGACGTGCCAGGGTTTGAATTTCATCACCAGAAAAGGAGTTTAACAGCGGTGGAGTCTGACTGCAGGGCAGCAAAGTGAAGAGAAAAAACAGTTTTCCCCTTTTGGCTGAACTTTCTTCCATTGTGCAGCAATTCCAGATTTTCCCAGAGTAGTACATTTTCACCAGGGATGAAAACAGACTGTTTCAAGGGCAGTCAGAGGATTTGTAGTATACTGAGGTTTTGCAACAGTTAGATCCCGTTGTGAGCAGTTTGCCGTCGGTTTGAGATCATTTCTACAAAATGCTGTAGCTGACAAAATGATTTATATCTCTGTCCTCTCCAGATGTCACAGTGTAAATAATGTTTGTCATTGTAGTTATCAGCTACACGAAAACTGATAAAATATTAGAGATTATTATCACATTTATGCACTTGGCAGAGGCTTCAATGCAAAGCGATTTACAGTGCATCACCATAAAAAAACAGTATGCAAACACAACTGCTACATGCTTCTTGTATTGTTAAACAATGTTATGATCAAATCCAATATTGTGTATATTCTCAAAAACTGATATAACTTTTTTTAATAATTTAATTACTTAATCATTTTTAACTTTTAATAATACTGGTGCACACGCACTGACGAGGGCGAGCTCGAAAGGAGGTTGCCCGTTGGTTGTGGGGGAGGAACATGAAATTGTAAACATTTGGAAACTGCTCAATCCTTCAGAGTTGCCGACGGCAGCATTCAATTTCAAAATTATGCTCCTATTAATAGAAGAGCTTTGTTCCAAAACAAACTCTGTTTTTCTTTTTTTTTTTTTGCCAAAACATGTTTATTATTATGTTATAATAATAATAATAACTATTGTACTTAGATGTATTTTTTGTTATATAGGCTTAAATCAAAACAAACCAACACGATTTTTGAAAAAAAAAATTGAGTTATCTCGTTTTGGAACCAAACTCTTCATATGCTCCTATATTGAATATATGAAGAACAGGTCAAGCCAACTAGGGCCCTGTCCTAAATGACGCACTTAATGTGGACTTTCGGTCTTGTGGCCTTAAATTGCGCGTGAATGAGTCTACGAGTCCGTTGGGTGTCTCATCTGTAATTTTTACGCTTCGAAGTGAAGCAATTTTTACGTCTTTGGAAAAGCCTGCATTGTAGTAGGCTTCGCGCACTTTACCCACCCAGAAGTCCTTGCGAAAGACCAATCAGACCAATAAGATAACCCAATGTTGGGTTGTTGTTATGCAACCATGGGGTATAATAATCCAACAGTTGTGTTAAAACTACCCAGCATTGGGTCAATTTTAACCCAGCGGTGTGTTCTGTCCAAAAATTACTCATTATTGGTATAAAATAACTCAGACATTTTTTGTGTGTATCCAAAGCGGTGTTTTGCTTAGTGGTAATCGTAATCCTTAAAGGTATAGCGGAAGATTTCCGTTTTCCGGGTGGATCATCAAGACTATTGGTCTTCCCAGATGTCAATCAGAACACACGTTCCCTCTCGGGAGGGGCGGTTCTTTTAAATATTTCGGGAAAATCTTCCGCTATACCTTTAACAAAAGGTTTGTTGGTATATGATTGTGCCAAGTTTACACTTGCATTACATTAATATTTATATATTTAGCAGATGCTTTTATCCATTGCGAGTTACAAATGAGAGAGCTCATAACAATAAGTCCTGAACTTGATTGTCTCTTTTATGATAAATAGTTTTGACACGTGTGCAGCAGGCACTTATTTTTACAAAACATGTGGTTCACATGACGCAACAACCACACATATTTTGAAAACCCAAGCAATACACATGACACTCAGAACACATATTTTGAATTTGCGCCCCTCACATAAAACCGGTGTTAGTAAATTATGATTTGATTTTTGGTGAAACAGATTGGACACACATACTTAAGGACTGTGCTTCTTAAGGACAATTAATCAAGATCTGTGTATATGTTGTCATATGAGCTTACCCATAGAGAAAACCACTCATACCATAATGATCCATTTGTGGGTGGGAATTCAGCTTTGGCCGAAAACCGGCTTTTCTTTGTAAGAACGATATCAACATTTCATTTGCAAAATCATTTATCAAGGTTGTAAAAAAGTGACATCTGTGTTTCCTGAGGTCTTGGTTTTCCCTAGACGGTCAGCAGGCAACACGAGACTGACACGATCATGGCATGTTTTATAGAGGAGCGCAAACCTCTTCACATCGAAGACGAGGCAATGCGACATGACAAATTTTACGACAGCAACCGTGGCAGGTCGTGGTTTATTAGGAACATGCTCGGACAAGTAAATTGGCAGTAAATTCACGTTCTGTCATCCGTTGAGCATTTCAAGATTGCACTTGATGACATCAGCCACTTTTCTCCGAGGTTAACCGTTTATAAGGCGCGTACACATGCCAAAGTCGACGATTTATGGTTAGGTTTGGTCAGACAGTGATTCCTTTGCCAAAGGAAGTAACCTTACAAATCTCATCTTGCGAGATGACCACAGGACCTGAGCCTCAAATTAAATCGGTCCAGAAACAGTCGACCTCAGATTGGAGGATTTAAATGTTGTCGTCACTCTGCGGTTGAGACGATCTCGACCACACCGCCCTCACAGTGGTTTTGACTTTATGTTGGTTTGCCTCTCCCTGTGTATCTGTCGGCTCGGTTCTTTCCCACAACATCCTTGGCTCAATTAACCCCACAGTTCGGATCATGACACTGACATATGCACCAGAGTAAGCTTGCAGAAATATGCAAGCGTTCTCATGCTGTGCTCAAAAATGTGCCCATTTTGGGTGTTTTCGTGAATGGAGAAAGCTACTAAAAATATCACGGTTCTCGTTTTTGGTCACAGTTCCTACAAACTTGACCATTTAATGCTGACATTACCGGATGGCTGCTGATTTGTTGCTGGTATTAGATGGTCAACCATCTTCATCTCATTTACCGGTTTAAACTGGATTTTCCAGCAGGCTGTTGTTTACTCTCTGGATTGTGAAACTAAAATAACACTTACGTGCAAAAACATCCTTCTTTTCTGAGTGCACTCAGATGTTTTGTTTAGAAATTGCCCTGTACGTGGATGACTGGTCAAACTCAATTCACCAGTGGCTCCCACCTGTAGTTTAAAACGTTCACAAAGGAAATACACCTCCGTTACTGGAAATATAAGACTGGAATGGAAAATTTGACTAAAAGTCAGTAATGGACCGGCGGAGGGTCTATGTTATAACCTCAATAAACCCATCTGAACTGCTGTCCGCTTTTGAGCGGCTTTGGCTGATGTTAACAACCTCTTTAGTGTCTTTTTTTAAGACACAGCAGCTGCAACGTAACACCATCTAGGTGTTTAAACCCTGACGTGTAGTTTCGCACCTACCACAAACCAGGCAGTTCTGACTTTAATGCATATTTAATGCACATAATGTACATACATATACACATTTGTACATATGTACAAAACATTAAAGAGGGAGTTTATTTATTTAAGATTAGTTTAGATGAAACAACAAACTGGAAACAGACATATATATGTAAATACTCATACACGCATAAATGTTTACATACACTAAAACAGAACTTTTTGTCTATATAGTGACAGTCTAAACTTGGCAGCTTTAACAAATATTAGTAAAAGGAGCTTCAGAGTGTTTTGAGAGTCACAGCATTTGTAAACCGCTGCAGAAGGATCTACTCACAACACTTTACACTATGATGTAAGCATTCAACGGATGTGTACAAAACATGAACTATGCCATAGGGAGACCAAAAAGTGCAAACTTTTTATAGGATCTAAGGTTAATAATTTAACATTTATACAGAATTTAACTGTGCAGTCAAGTGAAATTTCTGTATTTTTTATTTTTATTAAAATGTCCATGAAATTGATCACACACTCTAATGCTGTGTTTACACCAGCCGCGGTAGTGTCGTGAAGCGTGAGTGATTTCAATGTTAAGTCAATTTGAAGACGCGTTGACACGCATCTAGAGGTCTTGAGGGGCGGATGAGACGTTTGGCGTGGAAGACACGATTTCGCCTCATTCACGCGAATTGTGCGCCTGGTGCATTATGGGCAAATTGTGCTTTTTGTGCATTTTGCATTTGACGCAAATTTGCGGCTGACGCCCGAGTTGAATAATTTGAACTTCGCGCCGCGTTAACCAATCAGGAGCCTGCTTGCTACTGTGGTGGCAGCCCCACCCAGAGTCACTCATTCAACCTGAAGGAACGCTTGATATTGTCCGTAAGCAGTCACCCGGAGCTATTTGACACAAGTTCTTATTTCTATAAAGGACAGGAATAAAAAGGACCTCGCTTGGAAGAGTGTCAGTGAGGACATCGGGCAACCTGGTAAGTTGTAATACACATTTCACTTATGAGTCACGTGACGTTTATCGACCCGCGTCGTTTATTTCCCCCCTATAGTAAGGTTACCAAATACAAACTGGTAACTCTCTCGATAAATGCAAAATCAACATCAGTCATCTTGCAAACAGACAACCGCATAGCACTTGCCCCTCCCACAAGAAGCAAATTTTGCCTCTGACGCACGTCAAATGCTTGCTTTTTCCGTGCGTCTACTTCGCTCTAGACACGCGAATGCTTCAAATTGTTCAAGTGGCAAACTAGGCACGGTAGATGGGATTTTGACGCCTGAAACGTGGTTGGTGTAAACCCAGCATTAAGATGGCTGGGTTATCTTTTACCCATAATGGGTAAATATTGGACAGAACACATGCTGGGTTAAAAATGACCCAATATTGGGTTGTTGTTATGCAACCATGGGGTATAGTAACCCAGCAGTTGGGTTAAAACAACCCAGCATTGGGTCAATTTTAACCCAGTGGTGTGTTCTGTCCAGTGTTTACCCTTTATGGGTCAAAAATAACCCAGCCATTTTAGGGTGCATATACACATATAATGTGTGAATGCCTAGGCGTGTGTTTGAATCCGTGTGTGTGTGTTTGTCTGTATAAAGTAGGGATGCACCGAAATGAAAATTCTTGGCCGAAACCGAAAACCGAAAATGAGGAAACCAAGGCCGAAAAACCGAAACCGAAACACCGAAATAAATTATTATGCCAATTATTTGTACAAATGCATTTATGGCTATCACTGTGTACTATAGGGGTGTGTGACAGATCACAAAACTCACGGTTCAGATCACATTACAGTTTTTGAGGCACGGATCAGATTAGTTTTCAGATCAGCAAAAAGGGGGTGGGGAAAATCTAATAACAAATAAAGAAATTACCAACATTTATAAAAAAGAACAAAGCTGCACATTAATAAGGGCTAACATTAAGTACAGAAATCGAATTAAATGAGTCATCATAACACTGTCTTTATTGTATAAATGACATATATTATTATTTCTAGAGCTATTTGTCTCTTTGTTAGACTTAAGTAGGTTAATTGAGGTGTCTCTTTAAATAAGCAGAGACTTATGACTGTAATCTATACATACACTTAAGACATAAACGAATGTTTTTATTAGAAAAAGAATACTTTGGAGATAATTTTGTTTATATGTGCCCTGTCAATAACAGAAAGATGTTACGTTCGCTTGTTTGCGTCTCACTCGTGTGTGCACTATCGAGGGAACTTAAACGCGCGTGCACACAGAGGCGAATCCCAAACAGCGCAGCATAAAAACGTTACGTTGTTTTTCATTGCTTTATTCGGCACATGTATGTTAATGGACTATACAGTATGTGACACATTTGCGCGACTCTCTCTAAAGTTTACACATCAAGAGTTCTGATCTTTGAAGAGCGTACTCACTGTGATGATCACGCGTCTGGACCGGACACAACCGCATGTGCCTCTGTTGGTACTTCAGCGCCTTTTTGCGGTTAAATACATCCACACGGCATACATGTTGCTTCAGACAAGCACGTGCAGGTCGCGGTTTCTGTTTGCGTCATCACAAAATTTCGGCCGTATTGTTTCGGTGATAAAAGTCTTTCGGCCGAAAGCCGAAAATGCTATTTTGGGGCATTTTCGGCCGAAAATTTTCGGTGGCCGAATATTCGGTGCATCCCTAGTATAAAGACCTGCTTTAACCCTAGAAAGTAAGTGGGTTGTAATTTAAACTGCCAAGCTTTAAAGAAGATGAAATGAAACCCTAAAAATAGGTTGCAATGTGAGGGTGCACTATAAAAGCTGCAACATGAAGTTAAAACGTCAATTCAACCTACTATTTTAAGATTTGACTTGGGATATGTTTACGTAACTTATAAAAACATGTTAAAATTGTTTAGCTTAATTTTTTAAGTTAAAGTAACATAAAATATATGTTGATTGGATATCATTTTTTACAGTGTGTTTAATAATCTTTCATTTTTAAGTGAACTACACCTTTACGTTTTTGTGAAATGTTTTTGTCGAAATCTAGTAAAGATAATTTTTATCTGTGCTGGAATAGGCACGTTGTAATAAGTGATATTTGCACCTTTTTTATAAATATTTTTTTTGTACATAATGGCAAAGAAATGTACCGTTTAATTCAAATGTATTTCTATAGCACCTTTCACAATAGTGCATTGATACTTTACAGCAGGGCTAGTGAACTGGCTAAATGCGGCCCGCCAATCATCTTTATCCGGCTCACCGGTCTTTGTCTGATTTAAAACCAGTGTGGTCATTTTAAAGCTGCCTTTCCTCTGTACATGACAAATAATGGCCAATAAAACGGAAACCAAAGTCACAAAGGGGCTGCGTGGGGTGCCTACGATCTGTGAGTGCATAATTTTTCGCATTAAAATAAACTTGTAAGACTATACCACATGCAACTCGCCAAATGAAAGTGATGTATTTCAGTGTGTTCCAATCAAAACACTATGTGCGAGGTGAAAATGATAAATTATGAATACGTTTTTGTTTAACTTTATTAGTTACACTTGGCATATATGCATAGCTGTTTATTGTTTCATTTATTTAGATTCATTTATTCATTCCACTTTGGTGAATATTCATGAACTAAATGCTCTTGCGCTGAAATTAGCTTCTCTCCGATTTTGGCACGGATTTACGTTTAAATTGAAATTTCATATGACGTGTCCGAATTTCATGTACAGTGGAAAGGCGATTTATAGCATATATATTTTATAAATATTAAAAAAGAAAACATGAAGTGCTATGTTGTGATTGCATGCATATGTTTACTTGAAATATAACAATTTATGAAAGTTAAACCATTAAACTGAAGTTTTAGAGCTTGAGTTTCAGTTTGTGCTATACATAAAGTGCTATATAAAGATCTCTAGGAAGAAACAAGGTGTTGTCTCGTTAAAGACCTTTCAAAAAAAAATTATCTTTAATAGAGCTTGTAGTATTGTAAAAGCAAGGAGGCTGTGATTGTTCTACCTGGGATATCGGGATGCATTTCAGATGGTTTGCTTCTCCATATGATGAACAGATGCATGAGATGATGTCTAGATATGATAATTCTCTTCTTTAAGGTATTTGCCAGAATTTCACACATGTAAGCTATATGATCAAATCAATGGAGTGCCAAGCACGAAGTCTTGTATTGTTATGAAAATTTCTACAGCTATAGTCCTATTTGAACTTGTGATAAAAGAAACAGCTGTTTTGAGCTTTGAATACATACACACAGTTTGTCAGTCTCAAAGAGGATTGGCTGACTTTGTTTCAACCTTTGGTTGGGACAAACCCACCTGTTAGGTTTAATTTAACCTATGCTGGTATGTTTCAACCCATGTTGGGTCATTTTCTAAGTTAATTTAATTTGTTTTTTCCCTATTTTACACAACCATGAATTAAAATAAGCCAGCATTATTTTTTTAATGAATAGTTTACTGAACAGTGAAAATTACATATCATTTACTCACCTTAATGCCAGGTGTAAATGACTTTCTTTTCAGCCGAACACATTTTTGTGTTAAGTAATATCATTTAGTGTTAAATAATATCTTTGCACTTCCTAGCTTAGTAATGGCATTTTCTTTGAAGCCTACCCTACCCATCATCAAGAAAAGGAAAACAGATTTTTTTTACTATAAAAGCTTTTTACACTGAGGCATTAAACATTATTTAAAACTTTTACTGTATTATTATATAGTTACACCTGCATATCCAGCGACTGCATTGAG
This sequence comes from Paramisgurnus dabryanus, assembly GCF_030506205.2. Lineage (NCBI taxonomy): Eukaryota > Metazoa > Chordata > Actinopteri > Cypriniformes > Cobitidae > Paramisgurnus > Paramisgurnus dabryanus. The sequence goes on from NC_133353.1 coordinate 5,136,628, forward strand.
GGGTCAAAAGGTGCGTGATTGTAATAAAATACTCCAGTTATTGTAATTGTTTTCTTTACTAATACTCGATTGCCCTCCATCTGACAACGTTTATCATGCCCCTTTTCCTCTCTGCAGCAAAGCATACTTTAAAAGTGATGTGATTGCTGCTTTCGCCAATTTTCTTTATCTAACTGTTTAACACGTAATTGCTGTTGTGTTCCTATCAAAACCACATAAACCACCTATTTTGGATTTTAAGTGATGTTGAAAAACTTTATGAGAGGCGGACAAAGAGAGAGCAAGGCAAAGTGAGGTATTATGTGCTCATGTGTTTGTGTGTTAGCGTGTGCGTGGTGGGGCTCAGCATCTTGTCAGGCGTGGCTGGGGAATAAAATGGGCGGAGCTTTAGCATTCTCAGCTGCAAAGGCAATGCTTTTGCTCACCAGAAGTGAGAAGAGAATTACAGACTGTGGACACATGAAGCAATATATAAAATCACAATAGTACTTAAGTTTAAGAAATGGATATAAGGGTGTTTTCTTAAAATAGCATAACAGTAGTTTAAAGGTGCAGTGTGTAATTTTCTAAAATGATCTCTTGACAAAAATGCAATATAATATACATAACTATATTATCAGTGATGTATAAAGACCTTACCAAATGAACTGTATTGTTTTTATATCCTTAGAATGAAATGTTTATCTACATACACTGCAGGTCCTCTTACATGAAAGTCGCCATTTTGAAAAAATTAATAACTGCTTTATTTATAGTATATTTTCTATAGACGTGTTAAACCATATTATAGCGGATTATTTTCCTTTCATTGTTTCACGAGTTTGCCTGCCCATTTAGTCTTAATAATTAACGGTAAACGAACTTAGCTTGGTGTTCTTAAAGGCAGCTCAAACCTTAGGTTGGACTCGAGCCCCAAGTTCAAGACACAGAAGAAAAAAAGAGGAGATGATGAGGAGAGATGCCAGAAGAATTGCGTCTGTCGCGGAGGCACAGAGATCCCGTTTTGCTCTTAATGATAATTAACACAGCACTAAATGTGGTTCCTTTCAAACGTTAAAAGTGTAGGCTAATCGTTAAAATATTATTACTGCTGTAAAATAGTTTATTTTTATTATGGTCCCACGATCGCTGGATAATTTTCAAGTTTTTTTTTACAGAAGCCTGTAATTACTTTTCATTTGCGACATGAACGTCCTCACGTATTGTTATTATTTGCGAGGTACATTTGCAGAATTCATAAAGTCATACCTCTGTTTAATCGATTGTGTTTTAGAAGTACACATGCTCAAACTCTTATGACACCATTGTTTCCCGACGGATACCATAAAATAAAGTGATCTCATTTCCAGAATCTCACATTTATATTTCTCTAAGAGAGAGAAAGAGAAATTGGGTATAACAAATAAAAAAGGTATACAAAAGTTGTACCAGTTTAGCTTCATTCGTTTTTCTTACCTTTTATTTCCTGAAAATAAAAAATAAACATTGTAGCCTACTGTCAGCAGAGTAGAGAAAAAAATGACACAGAGAAAGATAAATGAAACATGACATCTGTCATTATTTGCAAAATATTTAAAGGGCTATTACCAGAATTTCGACCGTAATAGGCTACTGTCTTTAATTTAATAAACGCAAATGTTCAGGCTAATTAAAAGGAAACATGAAAATGTCATCTATTGCAGTAAATTTATTTTTCGGGGGGGGGGGGGGGGGAGGGGGGGGGTTGGTTATGTGGGGACCCACCCACTTTTCATTTGCTTCCGACGCCCATGACTGCCCATACTAAGGTAATAAAAACAATACACTTTATTTTATAAGGCCTTTATACACCACTGATGTAGTATATAGTTATGCATATTATATTGCATTTCTGTCAATAGATCCTTTTAAAAGTTAAGCTGCTTTGTAATGCAAAATTGAATTGAATTGATTTAATGTGACAATTGTGAGTAAACCTGTGAGCAAAACTGTATGGCCAGACGTTTCTTTTATTTACAATTTACTGTATTTGTGAAAGTGTTCTCTGATATGACGGGTACTTAGAGAGGAAGGGCTGGTGAGCTTAAAACTGAATTTATATGACTGTAGGTGTTTCACAGCACAGGACTGCCACTGTTCCTGTGCTGTGCTCTATTCTTTGCTCCTATTGTAAACTCCACCCGTCTGCATTCAGTGACTATTTTTGGCATGCAAGACGTCACTAAAGTATAGACCTTCATGATTTTCATTCATCTTCTGCCCGTTTGCCTAGAGTGAGCAAACGTTCCCATCGCGTCACCTAACAGGGACTTATGGGGTGTGGTGGGGAGTTTTAATAATGCCAGCGGACTCAAAATAAATGGCATTACATGTTTCCACTCAGTTCTCTGTCTGTCTATTGCTCAGCAGACTAAAGTTTGTAAAGTATTGTATGTATTATTTGCACATAATATATCTTCAATTTATAAGACCACAATATACAAAATGTAAATAAATATCGGATACCATTTTATGCCACGGTCACATGCTCTGTTTTTACAGTAAGGTTATGAACTTCTTAACTGGGTGTGCTTGAGCTGATAAACTGACCTTTAAAATCAAAAAGTAAGGAGTTTGTGCGTTTTACCCCAAGGGTCGGGTGATATCTTGATGTATCTTTCCCGAATCCTACTACAAAGATAAAAAAGATTGAAAAGAAACATTTTAAAAAGAGCAGAAAAATACAATACGACATTAAGTCTATGACTCAGTTTCTTTGTGTAACAAAAGGGAAACAATGGTTGTATCTGATCTGTTTTGTCAGTTTTCCTATTGTAGACTGAGTCATTTTTGGCCTTAATTTTAAGTTAAACCCTGTGTTTCTGCTGTTATTGCAGTGAAATGCTTTGTATTTGTTAATCAAAGAAAATACTTTGCTGGTCACCTACTTATGGATTCAGATGCTTACGCCATATCATTGGCCCTGACTGACAATGTATGTTTGTGTGGTATGATGTCATTCATACAGTATATATTTTATAGCCTCAGCTCGATCCAAAAGTAAGAAGAAGGTTGAGATCAGATGTTTGTAGTTTGATTTAAGGTAGCTCTGAGATGACCTGAGATCAGTTTCTGTTTATTCTGGACTGTCTCACAGTAAGGGCTGATGGCCACCCACATGTGTAACAGAGTTATCGTGAACCTATTGCAGGAATCTGTTTAACACGCACCATTTCACACACCAGAGGTTCAGTTGTCATCCCTGTTCAGATATTCAATTTCATTTGCATTATTTACTGTTAAAGGAAACTTATATTCACTATAATGCAGTATATATGCACTTTATGCTTTATACATTGTTTTTTCCAAGTATTAAAATCTGTAGAACAATATATGCAATATTTAGCAAAATAGAAAATATTATTGAATACCTACCCAGCTGAACATTTTATTGAAGTTTCTCTTTCAGGAGTTGATGGAGTTAGTCTCAGATATGTTTAACCTAAAATTCCTTAGGAGCAATAGTAGAAATAAATTAAAATGCATTAAAGGGACACTCCACTTTTTTCATTTTCCGTCTCCCCTAGAGTTAAACATTTGATTTTTACCGTTTTGGAATCCTTTCAGCCAATCTCCAGGTCTGGCGATATCACTTTTAGCATAGCTTAGCATAATTGATTGAATCTGATATAGACCATTAGCATCGTGCTCAAAATGACCAAAGAGTTTTGATATTTTTCCTATTTAAAACTTGACTCTTCTGTAGTTACATCGTGTTCTAAGACCGACGGAAAATTAAAAGTTGCAATTTTCTAGGCCGATATGACTAGGAACTATACTCTCAATCAAGGACTTTGCTGCCATACCATGGCTGCAGCAGGCGTAGTGATATTACACACTGACCGAAAATAGTCCCCTTGATAACTTTCAATAGCAGGGGACTATTTTCGGGCTTTAAAGTCGCCATGAAACGGAAGTAGCGATTGCCTTATTTTCCCCGTGGTGACGTATATCCGAATGAAACGGCTTTTGAGATGAAATAAGGCAGGGCTGGATTTGAATTTGTCCATCGAGATCTGATTGGATCGTTTGAAGTTGGGTCGTGTTGCTAATTGCTAATCGCTGCGATCTTCTCCCGGACCCCGCCCACCTGCCATACTTTTGACCGGAAGTGAAGAGAGATCGTTTTGAGGAGGGGAGGAGATTTGCATTTTTGATTAAAGATTATGAGCACACACGAATTTTAAAAAAATAATGAAGCTCACAGATAAGTCATTTGTTAATAATACCACAATATTAAAAAAATATATATAGTTTTTCATTTCAATTTCATTGCGACTTTAATATTTGATGGAAAAAGACTGTGCCCCTTTTAATGTCGCTGAAACAAACCCCGAGCTCTGTAGTCTTATTTCGTTATTTTAGATTAGTACTAACAGGATATATGTGACATCATACATTCTGCTCCATTACATTCTGGCATCGCTTAATTCCTGTTCATTATTACAGCGGATGATGGCACATTGTGGAAAAGCCTCTGGAGTGTGAAAACTCACTAATGGACTGAAGATTTTCCTGGACGTGGGTGCTGTGAAATGGACCACAGTATAAAAAGGAAAAGCAGGCCTCACCCACAAATCACATTCAGTCTCTGTCAATTATTTACTGCAGTACAGCTCTGAATTACCACACCGACATTTCATTACTGTTTATCTGAACGGCACTATAGCTGATTTTATGTGAAGGGCATTTTAAATGGAAATGTACTTGAAAAACTTTAGAGTTTGACAGGTTGTTGTGCTGTTTGGATTTTAACTGAGCCATTTGGCAGCTTGGTATTGGAACAAATCCAGTAGTAATAGATACTATTTTGTCTCAGTTATATACATATAAAACCTGGTTAGAAATGTAAATAAAATGTTATACAGTTATGTATACAGTATGTTATACAGTATAAGACATTTAGATGAATGTGTTCCTATACAGATTCTTTCATAGAGTCACTGTAATGGTTCTGAAGCAGATTAAGAGATACAAGAGACCAAAACAATCTCAATGCAGCTCGTACTTTTTTTTTACGAGGCTAATTTTTATTTATTCGTACGACCACATTTGTACGTTTGTGTACAATTTGCTTTTCAGCCCTGTGCCGTATTTTATGAGGCGGTCGCAAATTCGTATTCATTTGTATGACCACATTTGTACGTTTGTGTACAAAATGTTTTCAGCACTCTGCCGTATTTTATGAGGAGGCAGCTAATTCATATTAATTTTATGATTTTCTTTCGGCCATGTGCCGTATTTTGTGAGGAGGCTGCTAATTCGTATTAATTTGTACAACCACATTTGTACGTTTGTAAACGATTTTCTTTCGGCCCTGTGCCGTATTTTATGAGGAGGCAGCTAATTCGTATTATTTCATACAACCACATTTGTATGTTTGTGTACGATTTGCTTTTTGGCCCTTTTCAGCAAATTCATATTAATTCATACGACCACATTTGTAAGTTTGTGTACGATTTGCTTTCGGCCCTGTGCTGTATTTTATGAGGCGGCGGCAAATTCGTATTAATTTATACGTTTGTATACGATTTGTCCTTTGGCCCTGTGCCGTATTTTACGAGGCAGCTAATTCTTATTAATTAGTACGACCATATTTGTATGTTTGTATACGATTTGCTTTCGGCCTATATGCCGTATTTTACGAGGCAGCTAATTCGTATTAATTAGTACGACCACATTTGTACGTTTGTATACGATTTGCTTTCAACCCTGTGCCGTATTTTATGAGGAGGCAGCTAATTCGTATTATTTCATACGACCACATTTGTATGTTTGTGTACGATTTGCTTTTTGGCCCTTTTCAGCAAATTCGTATTAATTCGTACGACCACATTTGTACGTTTGTGTACAATTTGCTTTCGGCCCTGTACCGTATTTTATGAGGCGGCAGCAAATTCGTATTAATTTGTACGTTTGTATACGATTTGTCCTTTGGCCCTATGCCGTATTTTGCGAGGCAGCTAATTCGTATTAATTAGTACGACCACATTTGTACGTTTGTATACCATTTGCTTTCAGCCCTGTGCCGTATTTTACGAGGCAGCTAATTCATATTAATTAGTACGACCACATTTGTACGTTTGTATACGATTTGCTTTCTGCCCTGTGCCGTATTTTATGAGGCAGCTAATTTGTAATAATTAATATGAACACATTTGTACGTTTGCATACGATTTGCGTTCGGCCCTGTGCCGTATTTTATGACGCGGCAGCAAATTTGTATTAATTTGTACCACCACATTTGTACGTTTGTATATGATTTGCTTTCTGCCCTGTGCCGTATTTTATGAGGCAGCTCATTTGTATTAATTAGTATGAACACATTTGTACGTTTGTGTACGATTTGGTTTGGGCCCTATGCCGTATTTTATGAGGCGGCGGCAAATTCCTATTAATTTGCACGTTTGTGTATGATTTGCTTTCGGCCCTGTGCCGTATTTTATTTACCACATTTGTGTGTTTGTGTACAATTTGCTTTCAACCATGGGCTGTATTTTATGATGTGGCAGCTAATTTGTATAAATTCATACAACCACATTTGTATGTTTATGTAAAATTAGCTTTCGGCCCTGTGCTGTATGGGGTGGTAAGAGTATTGTTTTTGTCTAAAAATGTACATTTTTTTTACATTTTCTTCGTACTAATTCCTACTAATTAGCCAAATCGTAAAATGCTATGAATTCTGGTGAGATCAGGCTGGACACATTGCATTGTTTTGCAAATTTGAAAGAGAATTGGTGTTGTCTTTAAATATAAAATTTTTCTGATGTTTATTAGTTTACTAGCATATAGATGACTAAAAACCCACAACTTTTCATTTTGATTTCATTGGCTCTTTATTATGTTGCTGCCCATGTTGAATATGATGTGCCTATTAATAGTGTCTGGGTCAGAAATTGTCGAAGGTTCCAGAAGTTGTAAACTCAAACTTACTTTTAATCCCATTTTCTTTTACTCTCAAAGTGATGCCAGACTTTGGCAAAACCCTTCCTGGCATAACCACAGTTTGTGACTTTAATTGAATTTCTTCATTCTCTCCGTGTGCAGGAGAGCACCAAACATTTACTTATTTTTGAATCTTTGTTTTTGAACTTTGATAGAGAGGTCTTTTACACATACATGAGTCATTTTTACAGGCTATCTCTCGGGTCCCATCTGTGCCTGTGTGCTTACGTTTTAGTGACAGGACAGCTTAAAACACGATTGTCGCTTAACACACACAGTTCCCTGTTTTTCTGCCATGTTTCTGGCAAATCATTATGTTGGCTTGACAAAGCCAACATACTGTTCTTCGATCTAAGCTTATTATTATTAGTGGTGCTTGCATTTATGCAAGGCATCACTATTATTATCTTGCATACTTATTCTTATTCTTTTTCTGGACACTTTTTTGGCGCGTAACTTGTCCCGCACGGTTTGCCGTAGACACACGAATGAGGGCTCAAATCGACCGGATTATTGAGGAGAGGTGTGCTATGACTTTTATAAGAGATCGGGTGCAGGATTTCCGAAAGGGGGGCGAAAAACCACCCGAAAAATCCCATTGACTTAACATTGGGCCGAATTTTGACGGGTCATAGCTCCGCTCGAGGATTTGGTAGAAACATGTGGGTTATAACATTTGAAGAGGGTGGTAGGCTCTGTAAGAACATACATCACATTGGGGTGTTAGTTGTACCCCTGGGGTGTAAGAGGCACCCGAAATTTCCCATTGACTTATAATGGGGCAGGAAACATGCCCATATAAGGGAATAAAAAAGTTCCAGATGGAATATCTTCGCTTTACAATGTCGTAGAGACATGGGGGTGGGCTCATTTTACTCAGACATCCAATCAATTTATCAGGATAGTCCCAGAGCTATTAAGCCACGCCCCTAGCAACCACTTTTAAGCACCCTAGCAACATAAAATTCAAACAGTTTTATCTAGGCATCAGAACATCGTAGAGACACGGGGGTTGGACCGTTTGACTCGTGACTCAGAGTGTAATCACTATGGGATGCCAATTTTTTCCCTAGCAACCAAATACAGTACCCTAGCAACAGAGTAAACAAAGCCTTATATCTCCGCATCAGAACATCGTAGAGACACGGGGGTTTGACCGTTTGACTCGTGACTCAGTGTGTAATCACTATGGGATGCCAAATTTTTCCCTAGCAACCAAATACAGTACCCTAGCAACAGAGTAAACAAAGCCTTATATCTCCGCATCAGAACATCGTAGAGACACGGGGGTTGGACCGTTTGACTCGTGACTCAGAGTGTTATCACTATGGGATGCCAATTTTTTCCCTAGCAACCAAACACAGTACCCTAGCAACAGAGTAAACAAAGCCTTATATCTCAGCATCAGACCATCGTAGAGACACAGGGGTTGGACCGTTTGACTCGTGACTCAGAGTGTAATCACTATGGGATGCCAATTTTTTCCCTAGCAACCAAATACAGTACCCTAGCAACAGAGTAAACAAAGCCTTATATCTCCGCATCAGAACATCGTAGAGACACGGGGGTTGGACCGTTTGACTCATGACTCGGAGGGTAATCACTAGTGGATGCAATTTTTTTCCCTAGCAACCAAATACAGTACCCTAGCAACAGAGTAAACAAAGCCTTATATCTCCGCATCAGAACATCGTAGAGACACGGGGGTTGGATCGTTTGACTTTTGGCTTGGAGTATAATCATAAATTGTCCCACGAAACTTGCCACGGCAAGCACCACTCACATTTTCTTCAGGAAATGTACCTATCTAGTTATTATTATTATTATTATTATTCTGGTCCACACTTTTTCTAACTGTAACTCCTCCTAGAGCTTTCAAGCTACACCCACAAAATTTTACAAAACTTTTAAGACTGGTACGTAGATTTATGCTATATCTTTTCTAACTGATGGGACCTACCGAATTCCTAAACGGGGCGCTCAAACACCCCAAATTTTCCATTGACTTAACATTGCGACAAACTTTGACGGGTCATAGCTGCGAGCGAGAAATTTGTAGAAACTTCTGGGTTACCACATTTGAAGAGGCTGGCAGGCTCTGTAAGAACATGCCTCACATTGGGGTGTAAGTTTCACCCCTGGGGCGTAAGGGCCACCCAAATTTCCCCATTGACTTATAATGGGGCAGGGAACATGCCCATATAAGGGAATAAAAGCGTCCCAGATGGAATATCTTCACTTTAGAGTGTCGTAGAGACATGGGGGTGGGCTCATTTTACTCAGTCATCCAATCAGTCTCTTAGGATCACCCCAGAGCTATTAAGCCACGCCCCTAGCAACCATTTTGGGCACCCTAGCAACATCTTCCATAGACTGCCATTATAAAATGCCCAGATGGATATCTTTGCATCACAGTGTCACAGAGACATGGGGGTGGGCTTATTTTACTCAGACATCCAATCAGTCTCTTTGGATTTTTATTGAGGTATTAAGCCACGCCCCTAACAACCAAATATGAGCACCCTAGCAACATAATAAACAAAGCCTTATATCTCTGGATCCGAACATCATAGAGACATGGGGGTTGGGTCTTTTGGTCATGTTAGCCTTATGCTAGCTCCATGCTAAGTCATACTAGCTTCATGCTAGTTTCGTGCTAGCTTTATGCTAATTTCATAATAAATCTTGTTAACTTCATGCTAAATCATGTTAGCATCATGCTAGCTTCATGTTAATTCATGTTAGCATCGTGCTAGCTTCATGCTAATTCATGTTAACATCGTGCTAGCTTCATGCTAATTCATGTTAGCTTCATGCTAGCTTCATGCTAATTCATGTTAGCATCGTGCTAGCTTCATGCTAATTCATGTTAGCATCGTGCTAGCTTCATGTTAATTCATGTTAACATCGTGCTAGCTTCATGCTAATTCATGTTAGCATCGTGCTAGCTTCATGCTAATTCATATTAGCATCGTGCTAGCTTCATGCTAATTCATATTAGCATCGTGCTAGCTTCATGCTAATTCATGTTAGCATCGTGCTAGCTTCATGCTAATTCATGTTAGCATCGTGCTAGCTTCATGCTAATTCATGTTAGCATCGTGCTAGCTTCATGCTAATTCATGTTAGCATCGTGCTAGCTTCATGCTAATTCATGTTAGCATCGTGCTAGCTTCATGCTAATTCATGTTAGCATCGTGCTAGCTTCATGCTAATTCATGTTAGCATCGTGCTAGCTTCATGCTAATTCATGTTAGCATCGTGCTAGCTTCATGCTAATTCATGTTAGCATTGTGCTAGCTTCATGCTAATTCATGTTAGCATCGTGCTAGCTTCATGCTAATTCATGTTAGCGTCGTGCTAGCTTCATGCTAATTCATGTTAGCATCGTGCTAGCTTCATGCTAATTCATGTTAGCTTCATACTAATTCATGTTAGCATCATGCTAGCTTCATGCTAATCATGCTAACATGATGCTAGCTTCCTGCTAATTCATGTTACCATCATGCTAACTTCATGTTTATTCATGTTAGCATCATGTTAGCTTCATGCTAATTCATGTTAGCATCATGTTACTTCATGCTAATTCATGTTAACATCATGCTAGCTTCATGCTAATTCATGTTAGCATCATGCTAACTTCATGCTAATTCATGTTAGCATCATGCTAGCTTCATGCTAATTCATGTTAGCATCATGCTAGCTTCATGCTAATTCATGTTAACATCGTGCTAGCTTCATGCTAATTCATGTTAGCGTCGTGCTAGCTTCATGCTAATTCATGTTAGCATCATGCTAGCTTCATGCTAATTCATGTTAGCTTCATGCTAATTCATGTTAGCATCATGTTAGCTTCATGCTAATCATGCTAACATGATGTTAGCTTCGCTAATCATGCTAACATCATGCTAGCTTCATGCTAATCATGCTAGCATCATGCTAGCTTCATGCTAATTCATGTTAGCATCATGCTAGCTTCATGCTTATTCATGTTAGCATCATGCTAGCTTCATGCTAATTCATGTTAGCATCATGGTAGCTTCATAGTAATTCATGTTAACATCATGCTAGCTTCATGCTAATTCATGTTAGCATCATGCTAGCTTCATGCTAATTCATGTTAGCTTCATGCTAGCTTCATGCTAATTCATGTTAGCTTCATGCTAATTCATGTTAGCATCATGCTAGCTTCATGCTAAGTCATGCTAGCTTCATGCTAATTCATGTTAACATCATGCTAGCTTCATGATAATTCATGTTAGCATCATGCTAGCTTCATGCTAATTCATGTTAGCATCATGCTAGCTTCATGTTAATTCATGTAAGCATCATGTTAGCTTCATGTTAATTCATGTTAGCATCATGTTAGCTTCATGCTAATTCATGTTAGCTTCATGCTAATTCATGTTAGCATCATGTTAGCTTCATGCTAATTCATGTTATCATCATGCTAGCTTCATGCTAATTCATGTTAGCATCATGCTAACTTAGTGCTAAACATGCTAACATGGTAACTTTTGGTATCATGTTTACGGAAAGTTATAATACTAAACTAAACTTGTTTTAAATTTCTCTCAATCTGTTTTAAACATTCAGGCTAGGCTTTGTCAAGCCAACATAAAGTTTGTCTTCAAACTTTTCTATCTAGTTAAACTTAATGTTGTGAAACTTTGTTCCAGGCTGGTTGCCCATCCTTGGGTTTTACTTCGAGGAGGGGTGATTGTGGAGGGTGTTGGATTAAGTCACAGGCTGTGGTTTTGCATTTGCAGTCAGCTTAGCCAGTTTCATGAAGAGTACCGGAGGGGTAAAATGGGATAAAAAAGGGTCTGAATCCAGCTAACATTCCCATGGTGACTTGTGAAACGGATCTAAGAGATGAGTCATTCATTTCCGTTCTGGATGATTTTTGACTGCCTTGTTCTCAGGGGCGTTTTAGAGGATCGATGTGTGGTATTAAAGGGCTATGGTATTTTCTGACCACATGAGCCAGTTTGAATAATAGGAAGCAATGGGTGCAATTTACTGTATTAGCATATAAACTATGCTTAAAGTATTAGCAAAAATAAAACGATGCATTAGAATGAAAAAGATGCTAATCTGTAAACCCTTGTGTGGGCTCTTTTGATCTGGGTCAGCAGCATACACCCTGGCAACCCTAAACCAATGATTTATAGACACTTTGGCAATTATTTAGCAAACCCCATGAGCACTGTATCTGCATTGGCAACTCTTTAAAATAAAGATTTCAACATGTTATTTTTTGAGATGCATGGGTATGTTCCATGCATCTCAACATCCACAGAAGCATTTTATTGTACAAAGGTTTTTTTTGTAGTGGTAAAAGGTTTCACAGGCTATAAAAGGTAAGAAGGAATGTGTGTAAAATATGTCAACAAGTCATATTATTATCAGACGGAAAATGGTAAAGTTTTTGTTTAGACGTATATATAATGATTTCATTAAATTCTGGCTCTGTGTTTTTATACTGGGAAATTTTAAACAAGTTATAAATGATTTCATAAAAGTTGATTATTCCAAAATTTTTATTTTATTCTAAATAAAAAAACTAAATTAATTTGTCAGTGCTGCAAACTAGGTGCTCTTCCACCATACAATATAATTATCATTTTTTATCCGCTTAAAAAATCATCACATTTTATTTTGTGCCACCATACTTACTCGTGTAACTACTCATGTAACAGTCTTTAAATAGGGAAACATGGAAGTGTTTAGTGGCTTCTAAATTCATCCCTGTTTGGATCCTAAGGAATGAATGGGGCTAGGCTAAATGCTAACACATTCAAGACGCGCTGTACAAAGATTAGGTGTACGCATTGAAAAAAGATAGATATGTATTAATTCGTCTAAGTTGAGGTAAGAACATAGTTAAATATTAAAAAACTGTGGTGTTTTCCTTTAATAATGTATTGTGATCTATTAAAGTTCCAAAGCTATATAAATTGCATAACACCATGAACGTTTAGCCCTCAGTGTCTCTCGATCTATTATAGAAAAACTAAATATCTGTTATTTCAATGCTTAGGCCCTTTCTAGTCCGAAGAAAAAAAGCTGTATATTCTGTGCTTATCTATTAAAACCGGTGCATGAGGGCTGTATTTACCATTTAAACATTAGCACTGGCAGCACTCTAAAGGAATTCAATATTTGTGTAATCTGTTATGATGTTATGCTTTCACAGTTTTCCTTTTACTCGATGTACTTATTAGAATTGTTTATTTTATCAAGATGTGGTCGCTGTTTTGCGTTTGTCAAAAGGTGCTTGAACAGAGCTGTACAAATACAAAAATATATATTTTGTTTTCTCTTGTGAAATGAAATGCATCAACTGTTGGTCGACAGATTTTTATATGAGCTGTAACAAAAACATTACAAGCGATTCTTGGCATTAAACTGTTATTACTCAACAGCACCCTTGAGGCAAAATTGATTTGTTAGAATGGTGATGACATGATTGTCTGTCTTTAACTTGAAAGGAGAACAAATATCTTATATTGTGTATATGTTTACATCCTCAATAGGTTAAGAATTAAATGATTATTTTCAGTATCTGTCAATGCATTATTTGTGTATACAGTGAGAAATATCTACAGTATATAAACTTTTGCCATCATTACAAGAAGGTAGGGTGTGATCTTTATGAGCTAGCGTTTTTTCCCAGGACACACTAGTCCAAAACGGTGTCCTCAAATGTCCTGATCTCCAGCTACTATAAAACCACATTTATAAACCTTTGACAAACAAAACCAAAAAAATTACCCTTTTCCACCCAACAGAAACACTGCATGTCCTACTTCATATTAGATTTTAAACATACTTTGCCAGGATAGTCACTAATGCAACTTTTAACCCCTTAACACATGGCAGCCCCTTCACTGCTGGTTTACACTCAAAGACACCAGTGTAAGCGTACATAAATACACCAGCGCTGAGCCACCGGTGAGCTGAAACATGTTGTGAAGCTAATCCTCCTCTCTGAATTGACCGGTGGCATGTCTGCACTATAAGCCAGGACTGATGACAGCTGGGAATGTGACAGGATTTCAGGATAACGTTCCAGACGCCGTGTCATGTCGTTGGCATGGTGTACATTGTTGAGTGACAAAGGGGAGCAGGGTGGGGTCGTCTCTGGTTGTTTTTGGCACATATCTGTCAGTGTTCATGTTGGTGCCTGACATTTTTAAGATATTCAGCTTGCATATTCATAAGAAGCATTTCAGATTCCTAAACAGTTCATTGCTATCACTATGAAATGATAACGTGTATAAAGAAATGTTTCTGTGGCCTTGTGTTCCATGCACTCTTAAAATGGCTGGGTTATTTTTGACCCATAATGGGTAAATATTGCACCGAACACACCGCTGGGTTAATATATCCCATGGTTGCATAACAACAACCCAACATTGGGTCATTTTAACCCAGCATGGGGTAATGATCTGTGGCCATGTTCTGGTCTCATTTTTCTCATTATGGAAGATTCCATCTCACAACTGAGCTGGTGTAACAAAAAAATCAACAAAATAAAAAAATGCAACCCACAGTTTAGAACAGTGGTCTACAACATGGTGCTCATGAGCACAGAGTCTGTGAGTTGCCTGCCAGAGCACATTATATTAATAGCCTCTTATGTTAACATTTTAAACAATGATATCTACAGGTAAAATAAAATTAACAAGTAACACGAAAAGTTTTGAGAAGACTATATCAAAAAAGTAGCCCTCCAGATTGTTTTATCCATATTGGTACTCACAAAAAGGTTGGAGACCCCTGGTTTAGAAGACGAGCAAGAGGGCATCAACTACACGCTAAAAATACTTTGCTGTTTTTAACCAAGTGTTAGGTCAAAAATGGACAAAACCTAGATGTTGGATTAAATTAAGAATGTAGAAAATGTTCGGTGAAGACAACCCCGCTTATGTTAAATTACACCCGATAGGTTGGGTTATCCCTTTTTGACCCTACATTGGGTTGAAAATAACCCAATATAATAATATTCTTGCTTTCCCCTGATTATTTTGTATCATTATTTACCACTTCTGCAAAAAACAAAAACAAAGTTAAAAGTGACATTTCTGAAGTTTAAGGTGTAATTCATACTAATAAATTTCTTTACTTTTCGCCAGGAGAAGTAAATTAAGCGATTACTTTTCATTTTTAAGTAATTTACTTTTTCAATTACAGTTAGTTATTATGTACTTGCATTACATACAATTTCTATTAAAAAATTCAGTATAAAACAAAATTGAATTTCAAATGTAAAATCTATGCGGGTTTGCTTCAAAATCAGTTCGAAAAGTACAGAAATGTTATGTTCTTAGCTTGATACAGATTTTATAAGTTAATCTGATCAGGTCAAGGTTGATAACAGATTCTGACTTTTACTAAGTAATTAACTAGTAATGGCATTACTTTTTAGACAGTGTAATTAGTGAGTAATTTAAATACAATATTAATAATGTACAGCGCATAGACCAGCAGTCTCACGAAATTACGTAGCTATAGGCATATAATTTTTTTATTTTTTTTTCGTGATACTGTCACGAATTCCCGCATTTTTCCGTGATTTTATCACAAATTTCTGTTTACGTGTCATTGTCACGTATTGGTTACTCAACTGTTTTTCCCATTTTCTTACCATTGTCGCTTCGGTTTAGTATTAGATTTACATAAAATGACGTCCTTACACTGTACCTTTTTTGTCGCTGGGGTGGTACCCCAAGGTAACGTTTTGTACCTTTACAGGGATATAAACATAATACAATGTTGTACCTTTTGAGGTACATAACTGTTCCTTAAGGATCTATTGTGTGCCTTTTAAAGGTACAGGTAACTGTTTTGTACCTCTAAAATTTAACTGGTACAAAATTGTTCCTTAAGGTACACAATTGGTCCTTAGGGTATAATATTGTACCCCATAAGGGACAACATTTCAATGTGTTGTATACCCATAAAGGTACAAAAAGGTACCTTTTAGGGTACCACCCCAGCGACAAAAAAAGGAACAACTTTGTTCCTTTTTTTCGGACAGTGTACCCAAACCCAACTCCAAAACCTAACGCCAGGTGACATTGGTTTAAAAACAAAAATCTGAAAAAAATGTATAAATCTAACTATCAACTGAAGCGAAAATGGTTTGAAAATAGGAAAAAGTAGTTAAGGAACCCCTACGTGATACGTAAACAGAAATTCGTGATACGATCACGAAAAAGGTGGAAATTCGTGACAGTATCACGAAAAAGAATCAAAGAATTACGTGCCTATAGGTACGTTATTTTGTGAGATTGGGTAGCGAAGACCTACATCATACCATGTTCCTTATAATTTATCCTATTCATTTATATATCTTATATCCTTTATTTCTTTTTTTATGTTTGTCTATACTCTGTATTTACTGTAAAGCTGCTTGCTGCAGTGCAAAATTTTGAAAAGTGCTATAGAAATAAATTTAAATTCAACCTAATTCATTAACCACCTGTTGCTTAGTTTATCCAGACAATATACATATATGCTATAGCGCTGTGCCATGTGTATTTAAATTAAGTAATAGTCATTCTTTTCAACGCAAACATCATTCAATGTAAATTTGGCTTACGTGGACATTACCTAAACATATACACTATAAAACCATGGAAATTGTGCAAAAGTGTATTAAAATGGCATGTATGTAACGGAGCCCTTGGGTTTAATGTGAAGTTCTCAGAGTCATCTTTATCTGAACTTTAGAAAAATAAATTCTGTCTGTCAGTGAGGAGAAGGGGAATGTGTCCAGTCTAAACATCTTGCACGGTGCGGGTGATAAATTCAGAGCGCTGTAACTGCCCCTCAGTTAAATAAGTGACGTGGGCCAACTTTTCCAGACAAAAACACTCCTAGCTCTCTGGATATGGAATAGAGATAGTAGCCATCTGGACACCGTTCAGAAATTACAATGTGTAACCAGCAAAACTTCCCAAATCAAACACTGGTGTTTGGACTGTTGGATGTGGGTCTATTCATCTAAGTTCTGAAGTTCATGCTTTAGTGCTCCTTATCTACTGGTCTTCCACTAACAGAACATAATGGTTTGGCCTCTCCTCCAATATGCATACAGATAAGTTTTTCTTAATGAATCTAGATTCAAACCTGATCAGCAGATGTTGAATATACTGTATACTTCAGACCACAGTTTGACCCGAAACTGATTTCTACCATTCCATTTAAAAGAGGAGTTCCAGCGTTTAGGGTTGTGGTCTCACTAACACTGATGGGTGTCCTTGTGTTCGATGCCAAACATTTGGAGCGCTTTAACCAACTTAGATTGAATAACCAATGCTGCGTTATGTGCCTATCAAGTGTTTTGGATAGGAATCGTTCCAGATAAGCAGCCAAGATAATGGAACAGGTTGTTCGGCTCCAGGACGACCAGACAAGAAAATATTTTATAGACTTTCTAAGGTTTTCATAAAAAAATTAAATGTGTTCATTTTTGTAAGGATTGGAAAGTCATTTTAAATAAATTGAAACAGTGCAGATAGTCTGTATACATTATTACACTGTTAGACTTTTTATTGTATATATGCGGTAACTGCCCCATTACAATACCATAACTGTACATGTTTTTTTACAGTATGATGCCTTTACCGCAGTTCCATTTACAGTATAATACCCTTACTGTAACCTAGTTAAAAAAAATATTGCCTTGAAGGAGAATCGAACCCAGGTCACCCGTGTGGTAGGTCCATAACGCTGCCACAGAGTCACTTAATAAACTCTCCCGACACTCAGAGGAGCGAAATCTTGGCGTCACTAGTGTTTTGAAGTCTTAAGGTCAAATTCAAATCTGACGGTCAAGCATTTATCCATAATCCCTTTCTTGTTTCTATCTACAATTCTCAATAAATTATTAACACTGCTGAAAAACAATTCACATTTTGAAATTTGCTTCGTTGCTAAAAGCATAACAAATAAAATGTATTTCATTTTATAGATATATTTTATTTTTTCATTTTATATGCTTTTATAACAACTACAGTGCTACTATAGTTTTATTCAACTACAGTAGCACTACTGCTGTTGTTTTACAGCAGTCTACCGCAAATTCAAAACATACAGTAAATCACTGTAAATTAAATGTTAATACCCATAATGCAATGCATATTACAGTAATGAACTGGAAAAGAAAATGATGGTATTTTACTGGCCATTTTGTGGTAAGTAACTTTCTACAGTGTATCTAACAGTGTAGTTACAGTAATTCTCTTTACACCCTGTAAAAAGTAAAAGTTGAATCAACCTAAAAAATTACTTTAATTTGTGACACCTTAAAAAATAGTATTTTCAACTTAAATTTTTCAAAGTGTTTCTCATTTAAACATACAAGTATAAAAAATATTTTTCAGGTGTTACGAATTGAAGTAATTTTTTAAAGTTGATCCAACTTTTCACTTTTTAAAGTAAACTTCCACAAAGAATTAATAACAGCAGAGTCCTTTTAGAGTTTATTTCTAAAACAAGGAAAATTAACAAGTAGATTACCTTAGTTCAAATCATAGCTAAAGCATATCTAAAACTACACTGAGCTAATGTTGCTGTTGTAACGTTACGTTGACGTTACTGTAAATAATGGCAGTTTTTCAAAATGCGTTCTTGTCTGTACTTGAGTTCTTGTGGACGTGTGAAACGTCATCAGTCGTGGCCAAGTACTGTTCCAGTTCCAAGTTCACATAACATGTATTCTTGATCCGCCCATTTTATTGAGGATGCATCAGGAGGTGACTTGTGTGGACTAACAGTCAAGTTTCCCAGAATGCATTTTGCGTCAATGGCAATGAAGCTTAAAACCTGCACAATTTTCGAAATATAGATGAATAAACTTCAAATATGTGGTCAGTTAGTAAAGATAGCACCTATATTAAAATTTCATCCTCCGATTTTGGATATGTGAGTTCCAGTGAGGACAGCCTCATCTCGGCAAATCCTTCTGAAATTTGTCGCTGGCTCAGTGCAGCTGCTCTGTCCTTGGGTGTCTGACGGTGAAACATGAAATATTTCCTGTGGATATAACTGACATTTTTTGGTTTCATCAATTTATTTCTCTTTATTTTTAATTTAAAGTCTGTTATTTGTTTTTATCGTTTTAACTGATTTTAATGTAAAGTTTCTTAACACTGAATCACTGCCTTTGTACTTTAACTAGATCATCTTGTGTTTATTTCATGTTGTACTAACGTTTTGTAGTATTAAAATAAATGGTTGTGTTCATATCATATTTCATTTGGTAATAATTGAAGATAATCAGCGTATGCACGTGTTGCCTGAACCACATATTCATATTTTCAAAACGAAAACAAGCAGGGCTTTTGCATTTTATATATTTATTTTTATGGTACATTAAAATTAGCCAGGGTTGCACGATTAGTTAGACTGAATGACGACCTCAAGTACTCTGCTGTTCCATTTGCAATAAAACCGGACTCGTGTCCTCCCTTCCTCTGCCTGAACTTGCAAGTCCGAACTACGAAGGACACAAGTCCGAACTTGTCGTTCGTAGCCAATGTATACAATGTTAACTACAGATCGGCTGCCAAACTTCCCTTCACATAGCAGTGATCCATGATTGCCATCTCTTCTCGTCTTTAGGAAACCAAAACATTTGTTATTTTCGATTAGGTATTTGTTCCAGAGTTTAGTTTAGCCACTAGTCAGACCATTAAACTAACAGAGACCGGAAGTTAAGTTCCATGCAGACGCGTAACCGCAACAACACATGTGCGTCCAATGAAACGTCTATAAAAAGCTAATCTGCTGTTAACTTAGTCTTGGTGAAGGTTTGGGTTTTTAGATTTGATGTTTCAACTTAAAAAATTAAGTGTTAGTGCTGCCTTGAAATTTTGAGTTAATTCAACTTAAAAATATTAGTTGAAACAAGAAATCACATTGTGTTCCTTTAAAAGCGAACGTGGGCTTGTCAAATTCATCAGCTGATGAGACATGTGGGTTTAATTATTAAGCAAATGAATTTCCATTTCTAATCTCCTTTTCGCACAAAATAAAAGACCTCTTCAAGCGAGCATACTTTTTGCCAATTAAAGGATTTTTATTCACAATTTGCCATTCCATCACTTGTTTTTGATGCGATTCCCTTCAAAATGGATGGAAACATAGCTATTGGGGGCATTGTCAATGTGCCAGGTGTTCATTCTAGTCATTCCCTGTATAGAGGAAGTGTAATCATATATAAATGCAGGAGTGGGTCAGTCATCAAGGTTCTCTTTTGGTCAATAAGCACCAGCTGTGGTTAATGAACCTGTGTGCCGGTGTTTTGGTGGTTACCCAGGGTGAAGTTAATGACTGCTCACATGCCTCTCACAATCTGTTTAGGTTAAGATTTAGATCATTTGTGTGGAAAAATTAAACAGGTTTCTTTATCCTTGATGTGCAGTATTATACAGTATTTTGTGTTTGTTTTGTTGAATTATTGGATGTTTTCTTTCATGCAATCCCAAGGTGCACGCCATGCCGCGTCTAAACAATACGATAAAACTATCGCTAAACATAATAACCGATCACTACTGGGGCAACTATGTATATTTTAGTAGATTGCACAAGGTGGCAATAGGCATGCACAAATAATAAAAGTGTTATTGATAGCATTGCAGAAACATTAATGTGCTGTTTGCATGTAAATGTTATGAGCTGGTTCATTTTAGAGAATAAAATATGATGCACAATTGCACGTGAATTACGAGCCATTTGAGATGTAAATAGATTGTGATTTAATTAACCAAAAATGTAAATCTTAGTTACACATAGAAGCATACAGGGACCCTTAAGAGCATGCATTGTGATTTTCATTCATGTGTGTGCACGACTCGAGTCTACTAACAATACGCACTACCAGAATCATTCACTGTGAGGTCAGCTGGTAGTCATTAATTCTTGCAGAGCTTTGTGAGTAAAAGTAGTTCCCCTTTCCAAACTTTAAAACTGTCAGCAATCACAGTAAATCTGATACACACATTATGATATTCGAATGAAACGGTTACCAAGAATCAGTCACTCATTTTCTTCTGTTTACAGTTGCTGTTAATACAAAAATTTCTGGGAATTAATTGGCGACTCTTTCTTTTCCTTTCCTATTCCGTAGTAGTATAGTTATTCAATTCTCGCTTTCAAACATTTCCTTTTAAACCTTGTCATTCTGTTACTGAATACTGTCTGGCATTAACTCGAGCACTGTTGTCATACTCAAAGTATTGGAGAAGCAAGTTTGGTGTAAGAATCATGGCAGAACATCCTGTTACACATATTGATACATTTATGAGTCACCTTTTGATCGACCTCAGCACCATTGTTGGGTCAAATAAAAGGGTTAATTTACGGCAACGGCCCATTTTTGACCCGACGCTGGGTTGAAATTTTTTTTTGAGAGTAGTGATTTAGGTTCCTTTTGTTAGATGTTTCAAAACAGGTGTCACATTTCCTAAAGTCCATCTGTGAACCTCATTACTTCAGAGAGATATCTGCATCAGGCATGTCGATGTGAACAACAGAGAGTTATCTCAAATATCGTGCGGCTTTTGGGAATGCTTGATTCTGCAAAACTGTAATTGACCATTGTCCAAGGCAGCCAAATTCTCCTTCTGTAGCCTTGTTTGCTTTCTTTATACACATAAAATTATTTAAACTCCAATTAATATTTCATGTTCATTCGTTTATTTTTGCGGTCTAATGTACGATTAGCCGATCTAGTGTCACAAAATAAACCCATTCAGGGTCATGTAAACGTACTAAACCATCCCCTGTCAGTAAGTAACATATGTTTACTAATTCATAACTAATAATGTCTTTCTACATGCCATCATTCTTTCATAAGTACAGAAGATTTCTCGGTGGATGGAGAAAACCTCTAAGATAATAATCAACCAACACTGTGAATCCATTAACTGTGACAACGCTGTGAATAATGGGAGATTACATTAGGGCTGTGAAACACGACCCCCAATGCTGTTCTGGACTGTGAATCTTTCAGAAAAACTAAAGAAGCAATTATATAACGTGCTTTTTAATAGACATCTGCATCCAAGTATGCATGGATCCACATTTAATGGATGGATACACTTTATAAGCAAGTAAAGAAGAATACCTCATTTTTGGCATGTTAAACTTTTACTTTTTGGTGATGAACATCACTAATATTGCTCTACTGCTTTATTTATGATAAAATACAGCTATGACCGCTTCACCCACACTTTTTTGTATCATCAAAGATATTGGTTATAACAAGATGTGGCAATGCTATAACTATGATTGGGCAAAATGCAATGCTCCACATGGCAGCTCTGGCGACGGAAGTCCCACCTTCCAGTTAAAAGAACCAATTATCAGTCGATAAAGACTGATGGGGAGGGGCTTTGTACAGAGTTGCATGAGGCTCTTGCTAACCTGTGCGCATGCGCAGTAGCCGAGACGATTTCAAATAAAGGTATTTTGTTGCGCAATTTCAGCTTAAAGTTTGATATTAAATCTGTTCACAGAAAATTGTGATATTAACCACTCAAATGATGAATGATAAAAATGGCAAATAAATAAAATAAGTTATCAAAATCTTGGAAAAACAGGCAGGATTCTCTGCTCTCAAACATTGGGGGCGTGTCAGCTGTCTGCGCTGAAACCACACCCACTCGCAGTAAAGCTGACGTATCTTTTTCAACTTTCACATACGACCTTAATGGATGCTCGTGATTGTGTTACTGCACATTCACCTCAAAAACGCTCGGCTTGCCCTGCCAATGACGCTATAGAAAAAGATTAGTGTAATAATCAAGGACTTTTGCAGCCGTAACATGGCTGCAGGAGGCACAATGATATTACGCAGCAGCCGAAAATAGTCCCCTTAGTAACTTTCGACAGCAGGGGACTATATTTGGGCACTGCGTAATGTAATTGCACCTTCTGCAGCCATGTTACGGCAGCAAAGTCCTTGATTATTACGCCAGAATGAGAGTATAGTTCCTAACCATATCTGCCTAGAAAATTGCAACTTTTAATTTTCTGTCGGTCTTATAACACAATGTAACTACAGAAGAGTCAAGTTTTAAATAGAAAAGTTATCGAAACTCTTTGTTGATTTTTTAGCGTGATGCTAATGGTCTAATCAGATTCAATGGATTATGCTAAGCTATGCTAAAAGTGCTAGCGCCAGACCCGGAAATCGGCTGAATGGATTCCAAAACGGTAAAAATCAAATGTTTAACTCTAGGGGAGCTGGAAAATAAGCCTATTTTCAAAAAAGTGGAGTGTCCCTTTAAGAGACAAAAGTTGTAACACAATTGATGTCAGGTTATGTTAGTTGTAAATATTTAGTTTAATTGTGATTTAAGCACACGATTTTGAAAAATTAGTATTTCCCTATTCAAGTAGGTACGACTTCAGTCTTGCATGACTGAAACAACTGCCTGGAGGCGTTTGCAAACATGGTGCGACTTTCGGAAATGGACTTTGGTATCACTGCACAACCCCATTAGCAACATAAACATGTGTAAAACATTCTGTTGCTGTTCACAGTCGGTCAGGGATTATTTTTTCGGGGGAAAGGAATACTTTTAGTGATTTTACCTTTTAAAAGTTATGTTGATACATATTTATTCACTTTACTATTTGTATTGTGTAATAAGCGTTTTATAATAGTAATAAGATAGATATGAGATGCTGTGCTGTAAAGTGGTTGGAGTAAACTCCACTTCATGTCGTGCCGAATAACGGCCCGTGATTTTTCACAATAAAGAACAGCCTCTTATATACTAGTTCTATTCTGTTTTAAACATTTCTGTTTTTTTGATGTTTTGTGCCGATCAATGTATTTTGCTTTGCTGTGATGGCACTTTTCCTGAGCGTGTATTTTCTTCATCAGGCAGCCTTTGTCTTTGCCATGACACAGCTCAATGCTGTTGGAGCAGGAAGATCAAGGCCAGCGAAAGCCGACTTGTTTTCACAAGGCAGCGGAAACGACATCTGGAACCAATAATAGCCATGAGGTGCCTTCAATGGAAAACCTCTGGAGGTGTGTGCGCCACGTCTTGGCATGAATCCCAAACTAGCTGATAAAAGCAGATAAGGTTTTGTACTAGATTACGGCCAGAGCTCTTATTTTAGACTAAATGGAAAATAGCTCAAGGAGACGATATGTTTTCAGGTTGCGGCGTAAGATAACAAAAAGCAACCTGGTTTTTGGTAGTTCTGAGGTGCTCTCAAAAACCAGAAATTATTTGAACAAAAGTTATCTCGAATAGATCTCTGTTAAACATTCGACTTTGGGTGTCTGCAAACTATACAGCACTGCATTCCTGCCTCGGTTTTCCCACCGTACGACTTTGCCACTCTGGTCCGATCCCAAGCCAAACATCTGCTTTAACACTGAAGGAAGTTGACAAAGCCTCTTTTCAGGTCTGAAGATCACGTGACTCACTGAAACTGTATTTGCTTGGTTGCCAGATCTTCTCCCCCTTTACAAAAAAGAGGAGCAGGGAGGAAGTGCCACAAATTGTCTTAAACATACAGTAATTACTTTACAATCACCTGCCTTCCACCCAACACCACTTCTTTATTTTAAAGGGTTATGTCGCTAAATGCTGCTCTCGGGTGTTTGTAATTAAGGTGGGAAATTGGCTCCACGTGAGCAAAGCTTTTTGTCAGCTATCCTCTGGTGGGATCAAACAGACGAGTACATTATTAAAGTTGAGTCTGACTGAGGGCCGGAAGCTTGGAGAGTCTGGTTACCAGACCTGTGTGTATGGAAACCGTTTAGTGTGGTAAATATCTCCTTACTAGCAGTTTTTCTCATCTAATGAGCACAGTTTAGTGATCACTTCCAAACACGAGAAACGTATGTTGTTCAAACTAGATTATGCCAATTAACTTGATATGCAAATTAGGCTACGTTCACACTGCACGGCTTAATGCTCAATTCCGATTTTTTGAAAAAACAAAATTTTTTTGCAAGGCATTTCACATGTCCAATTAAATGCAACCTTTTGTGATCTCCTGTGTGAACGTGAAATAACCCAGAAGTGACCCGCATGCACAGAAGGGTACTAAACGGTCAATGACGTCACTCGTTGTTTGCAGAAGTAGCTAACGTTAAACATGGATGTCAACAACAGTGTAGTCAACAGCGGAGCTCTTTTTGGAATATTAAAGTTATTTTCCCAACGGAGCCAGCACAATTACAATCTTCTCGTTTTAAGAAGAAAATTAAAAAGAAGGAGAGCAAGGTTTTTTGCCATGGCATTTTGAGGAGCAGTGTTAGCAACGTCCGAAATGGTTGTTGTTTATCTTCTCGTTCCCGACTACTTCAACGCAGAATTATGACGTTTGTAGCGTATCAATGACGTACGGGTCAGATACATGTGCCCTGGCCGTTCAGACGGAGGTCGCATTTCAAAAGATCGGATACGTATCGGATTCAGGACCACATACCCAAGTGGCCTGGGTCACATTTGAAAAGATTGGATCTGTGTCGTTCAGCGTTCAGACTGTCATGAAAAGATCAGAAACAGGTCGCATAGGGGCAAAAAAATCGGAATTGGGTTGTTTCAGCCTGCAGTGTGAAAGTAGCCTAAGATTAATGTCTTTTACTGGATTGTTAGTTCTGACTTTAGGGTACCATCCCAATGACAGTTTTTTTACCATATTTTTTGAAATTGTGTCTGTCTGTCTGTCTTTCTTAAATTGTATGTCTGTACCTGTCTGTCTGTCTGTCCTGAATATGTGTCTGTCTGTATATCTTAAATTATCTGTCTGTACCTGTCTGTCTGTCTTGAAAATGTGTCTGTCTGTCTGTCTGTCTGTCTGTCTGTCTATCTTAAATTGTTTGTCTGTCTGTCTGTCTGTACCTGTCTTTCTGTCGGACTTAAAAATGTGTCTGTCTGTCTGTCTGTCTTGAAAATGTGTCTGTCTGTCTATCTTAAATTGTTTGTTTGTCTGTCTGTCTCTACCTGTCTGTCTGTCGGACTTAAAAATGTGTCTGTCTGTCTGTCTATCTTAAATGGTCTGTCTGTCTGTACATCTGTCGGACTTGAAAATGTTTCTGTCTGTCTGTCCATCTTAAATTGTATGTCTGTCTGTCTGTCTGTCTGTCTGTCTGTCTTGAAAATGTGTCTGTCTGTCTGTCTGTCTTAAATTGTCTGTCTGTATGTCTGTCTGTCTGTCTTGAAAATGTGTCTGTCTGTCTGTCTATCTGTCTGAAATTGTCTGTCTGTCTATCTGTCTTAAATTGTCTGTCTGCCTGTTTATTTGTCTGTATCTCTGTCTTGAATTGCCTGTCTGTCTGTCTGTCTGTCTCTCTCTCTCTCTCTCTCTCTCTCTCTCTCTCTCTCTCTCTCTCTCTCTCTCTCTCTCTCTCTGTCTGTCAGTCTTGAAAATGTGTCTGTCTGTCTGTCTTAAATTGTCTGCCTGTACCTGTCTGTCTGTCTTGAAAATGTGTCTGTCTGTCTATCTTAAATTGTCTGTCTGTCTGTCTGTCTATCTTAAATTGTCTGTATATCTGTGTGTCTGTCTATCTGTCTATCTTAAATTGTCTGCCTGTACCTGCCTGTCTGTCTTCCTTTCTGTCTGTCTTTATGTCTGTACCCGTGTGTCTTGAAAATGTGTATGTCTACCTGTCTATCTTAAATTGTCTGCCTGCCTGCCTGCCTGCCTGTCTGTCTGTCTATCTTAAATAGATTGTCTTTATGTATGTACCTGTCTGTCTGTATGTCTTAAAAATGTGTCTGTCTGTCTTTCTATCTTAAATTGTCTGTATATCTGTTTGAAATGTGTCTGTCTGTCTATCTTAAATTGTCTGTCTGTCTGTCTGTCTATCTTAAATTGTCTGTATATCTGTGTGTCTGTCTATCTGTCTATCTTAAATTGTCTGCCTGTACCTGCCTGTCTGTCTTCCTGCCTGTCTGTCTTTATGTCTGTACCTGTATTTATGTCTGTACCTGTCTGTCTGTATGTCTTGAAAATGTGTATGTCTACCTGTCTCTCTTAAATTGTCTGTCTGCCTGCCTGCCTGCCTGCCTGTATTAAATAGATTATCTTTATGTATGTGTCTGTCTGTCTGTATGTCTTAAAAATGTGTTTGTCTGTCTGTCTTTCTTAAATTGTCTTTCTGTACGTGTCTGTCTGTCTGTTTGTCTTGAAAATGTGTGTGTCTGTCTGTCTAACTTAAATTGTCTGTCTGTACCTGTCTGTCTGTCTGTCTTGAAAATGTGTGTGTGTGTGTGTGTGTGTGTGTTTGTCTATCTGTCTATCTTTCTTGAATTGTCTGTCTGTCTGTCTATCTATTTATCTTGACTGTTTGTCCGTCTGTCTGTCTATGTATAATAATAAATAAAGTATACATAGCACAAGTACATTCAAGCTTTTTGAAGGGGACATATCAAGAAAATCTGACTTTTTCCATGTTTAATTGCTATAATTGGGCCTCCAGTGCTTTTATCAACCTAGAAAATGTAAAAAAGATCAACCCCAGTAACTTTTGGTAAACTTTTCTCGGCAAGCATGTGAAAAAAATAGGTAATTAAAATTTGGCTCCCCTTGTGATGTCAGAAGGGATAATACCGCCCCTTAATCTGCACTATCCAACCAAGACACTGCCACTTATTGCAGAGATCAGCTCATTTGCATTTAACAGGACACACACAAAATGGCACATTTCTGCTCACACCTACGAAGTGGCAAATTAAACAGCCTATAATAAATGATCTATATGGTATTTTGAGCTAAAACGTCACATACGTACTCTGGGGACTCAAACAATTTATTTGGAATCTTAAAAAAGTCATGTGAAATGTCTCCTTTAAAGTTTATACCCTTTAAATGAGTGAAGTGTTTTCATCTTTTAAATATGTGAATTGGTTGTAGATTACTATCCATCATATGATTCTACCGTGTCATTGTAATGTCTAAACAGTAACTCCATTTATTGAATGGTACCGTACTTTTAAAGAGCTATTGGATCTGAATATTTAGTTAAAATGCCCAATGTGGATTGTTGTATTTCCCAAGTGCTATAGTTTGAGGACTGATGTTGGAGTTTTAGTTTGTGTCTGAACTTTTATGAGCAGCAGAACGGCTTGTTTACATTCAGCTGGGGGTACACAGTGCTGACGGAGAAAACCTGCTGATAGATAGATGAGCTAAACCAAGATATCACTTACATTTTCCACCCACTCCACGGCCCCTTTAACACAATGTTTGCATTATTGCTTTTTACGAGATGACTGTAAGCATGTGTGTTTCAGAGTAAAACCATACAGACAGTCACATTTAAATATGAAAATGTCATGACATGCATGTGAACCACGGATGTTTATATTGATGTATTTTTTATTACATAGCATCTTATCTGTCAAAATGCAAAGCTCATCACAACATGTATTTAGCCCGTCATGTGTCTGGCTCATCATGTCAAAATATGTGTTCAGCCGTCATGTAAACTTTTTTTATGATAAAAGACACGCTCACGTTTGTCAGATACTCGCTTAATCTCAATCAGAGTTTAGTGTTAAGTTAGTGTCTTGCGAGTATTTGGTGAACGTATTTGGTGAACGTGAGCATTTCTTTCATCATGAACCCTTTGGACGCGTGTGCAGCAGGCACATATTTTGACAAGAGGCACTATGCACATGGTTCACATTATGCAACGAACACATATTTTGACATGACTAGCAACACACATGAAACGCCGAACACATACACTGACAAAAATGATTCATTCACTTTTCTCAATTTTAAGGTAAGTGGTTGCAATCAATTTATTTAAGCTACATTCAAACTAAAGGTTTTTTTTTTTTTTTAAATGTAGCTTAAATAAATTGATTGCAACCAATCACCAGCCCCAGGTGATGTTTTTGTTTTTGTCTTATTTCTGACTGTTGATGTATTTTATTTTTTTGTTTTTCTGAATTTTCCTATTGGGTGCTAGAAGCATGCCCTAATGAAATAATGTAGGAAAAAGCATCACCTTTAAATAGCCTTTCTAACCGAGGCATGCCCTAACATTGGTTAGCCACAGGAATTATGTTTAACCTCTCTGTGACAGCCAAACAAAAACGCTGACCCTTTAGAGTTTAACCAAGTTCATTACCAACCAAAACATGAAATATTTAACTGCACGAACTGAACTCTTTTAAGAGCATACTGATGTTAAAAGCCTCTTCCACAGTCATTTCAGTGTGTGTGTTTTTTTTTGAGTTCTTGCAGTGAAAATAAAAAATGTTTAGTCAATGATTAGAATTAATTTAAGTTTATATGATGATATTTTTAGCCTGATCTCAATTGGTTATATTGGTCAAATCCCCAATCTTTCCCAACACACACACATAACTTCATCCAACATGACAAAAAAATGGATTTAAAGACAATACAGTCTTGAAACAAGTGCAACCATAAACTCTTTACTTTAGGTTTATTTTAGGATGGAAACTGAATTTTGGAGTGCTTTGGGAACAGTGTAATGGGTTCAGACCTCACTATGTGCATTCTGTCAGGACTGCGGTATGTGGACCTGTAATTAACCACATGTTGGCGGCCAATGATTGATTTTGTGCAGACAGTTTTTGTTGCGAATGACAACGGTTCCCTGAGCTCCTTGACACGATTTTGGCAAAGGGACTATCAGGGCCTCCTCCAGTGCTCATAGTGAACAGAAACCTAATGTAGATTCATGACCAAACGATGATAAGGAATCACTAATCCTCTCAGGAACATGTCTGGATCAGATTTTTACCAAAATATAAGAGAAGCGATAAAGTAATGATACTTTGCATAAAAAACAAAGGTAACCCTGGAGCACAAAACCAGTTATAAGGGTCAATTATTTTTTAAATTGAGATTTATACATAATTTGAACTGAATAAATAAGCTTTACATTGATGTATGGTTTGTTAGGACAATATTTGGCTGAGATACAACTTTTTGAAAAGCGTGAATCTGAGGGTGCACCAAAATCAAAATATTGAAAGTTGTCCAAATGAAGTCCTTAGCAAATGCATCCGCTCATAAAAATAAAGTTTTTAATATATTTACGGTATTAAAATGTACAAAATATCTTTATGGAACATGACCTTTGGCATTAAAAAATTAAACAATATATTGTTGGCTATTGCTACCGTGTGACTGATTTTGTGGTCCAGAATGATTTTTTTAGGAAAAATAATACATTTTATTAATTACATTTTATTTGTTTAAATGTAGCTTAAATAAATTGATTGCAACCACTTACCTTAAAGGTTTAGTCCATTTTCTTTAAAAAAAATCCAGATAATTTTACTCACCACCAAATTTTTATGTCTTTCTTTGTTCAGTCAAGAAGAAATTATGTTTTTTTAGGAGAACATTCCAGGATTTTTCTCATTTTAATGGACTTTAATGGACCCAAATACTTATTAGTTTTAATGCAGTTTAAAATTGCAGTTTCAAAAGACTCTAAACGATCCCAAACGAGGCATAAGGGTCTTATCTAGCGAAACGATTATCATTTTTGCACTTTTAAACCGCATCTTCTCGTCTATCCCCGGTCCTGTGATGCGCAGCGCGACCTCACGTAATACGTCCTCACGTCAAGAGGTCACGGATGACGTATGCAAAACTACGCCCCAGTGTTTACAAGTTTGGAGAAAGAGGACCACTCCGAAGTTGTTGTATGTGAAATGATACTAATGTCTTTGTGTCAGTTTATTGTTTAAAATGGTCCGCAAATGTGCGTTTCATATATGTAACACTTGAACTTTATTTTTCTTGCCAAACATGACAATCGTTTCGCCAGATACCTATGCCTCGTTTGAGATCGTTTAGAGTCTTTTGAAACTGCAATTGTAAACTACATTAAAACTGTTAAGTGTTGGGGTCCATTAAAGTCAATTAAAATGAGAAAAATCCTGGAATGTTTTACTCAAAAAACATAATTTCTTCTCGACTGAACAAAGACAGACATCAACATTTTGGATGACATGGTGGTGAGTAAATTATCTGGATTTTTTTTTAAGAAAATGAACTAATCCTTTAAAAAAATTAGTAAATAGAATGAATATTTTTTTTCAGTGTAACCACATTTAATTTTTTATTTTTAAATTATTTAACGATTGGTACTTTTAGTAAATATTTTAAAGGGAATAATGACGATTACAAAAACCATCATGAGAACTATACTGTAAAAAAGTTGATTTAACTTAAATAAAGTTAGCTGAAAATTCTGAGTTGATTCAACTTAAAAAAAAAAAAACCTTTTAGAGTAACTAATACCTTAAATGACGTAAAATATGCTTTATTTTCTTTATGCAAAAGTTTAATTGCATTATTCCTTTCTATTTTTGTGTGAATTATGACCAGGACTTAATCCTGACATGTTTCCGTGAGTTTCACCTGATAGTTCTCACCCCCATCATACGCTCCTAAATGAATAACATCTTTGCTGACATTTCCAATGCAGCCCCTGCGTGGGATTACAAATGAACCACTGAAAAGATACAAACACGTACGCTGGGGTCCGGTGCCCCCTTTTCACTTACAAAAAGAGATACTTGTCAAACAAAGCCTTTCTTCATGGGGGAGGGACGACTTTACCTTTGCCTCAAAATGGAAACAGAAGTTGAGTATGTTTGACTTGTATGAAATTACAGAGCTGGTGTCCCCGCGGACCCTGCGGTCAGGAGCAGAGCTGTAGAGGAGGCAAAAAGGGAGGAGGTAGGTGGAGAATCATCCAAGCCAAAATCTCTCTTAAAACACAAAGAAACGCTTTCTTCCAAGCTTCTTGCTTTCTTTACTCTTCGCCTATTAAACGGTCTCTCTCTCCTTCAAGGCACAAATCAGCAAGGACCCTTGGAGTCGGTCAGGAGGCAAAGCTACCTCACAGGGGGATGGAGGTCAATGTGACATTAACTGCAGTGTCAGCCAAACCACATACTGTAAGAAAGACTTATAACATTGGCGAAGCTTAATCAGTCACAAGCTACAAATGCATTTACTGCGGTGTTTTATCAAGATGCACTTGCAGATAGCAACGCTAAATAACATTTGTACATTTGAACACATTCTTTCGGTGTAAAGACTGAGCTGTTATATATATTTTAAACATTAACCGTCCACTGTATACCTGTATGTTAATATTAATGCTCGAACTTCTTTATGGTTGGTGAAGCATGCGCTCTCTCCAACACACAGTTGTTTTAATCATTTGCTTTTGGCATGATGCGATGATCTGGATAACCGGCCTGGTCTCACTGTTAATACATAGTATTAAAATCTTTTTATACTAATGCAACGTAATGGACAGAAATTTGTAGGAAAATTTAGTAACAATAGAAACAATATAGCATTTAAAAGATATTTTAAGCCGCTTATATAGTCCTACTACTAAACATACCCAAAACAATTTATTAAATCATGTAACTTACTGTTAGAAATAAAAAGCATAACAGACAGACAAGTGTACTCACAATAATTTATTAATTGCGAAATTTCAAAAGCAGTACCAAAAGAACAGAGAAATTTTAAAGTTATTAATCCACCAGGGCATTAATCCAGCTTCTCTTTGTCAAGGCGTGCATTTTAAATTTCAAAAGTACATAGACTGAAAGACAGCAATGTCACAAATCTGTGATGTATAGCCAGGGTTGGGGGTAACGCATTACAAGTAACGTGCATTACCTAATAATATTACTTGTCTGAAGTAACGAGTAAAGTAACGCATTACTTTTTAAATGTACACATTAATATTTGAGTTACTTTTTTAAAGGGGACAGAGAATGAAAAACCATTTTTACCTTGTCTTTGTTGAATAATGGTAGTCTACCCGCATTCACGAACATACAAAAAGTGCTAAACATGCTAAACATCTCAGTCTCATAGAAATTCCTCTTTTAGAAATGTCAGCCAGAAAACGGCCCAATATGAAAAACTGATGCTTCTGACATCACAGGCATCTCACTGCCCCTCCACTTTAAAATAATTGGCTACATTTTTTGAGTGGCAGCAAAGTCAGCCAATCAGTAATAAGATTGCAAGTTAAGCCAGTAGGGGGAGCCAAATAGGTGCAAAACCACTTGTTTAAAATACCCCACCCTAATATGACTGGATAAGTGACTGAATTTGGATCTGTGCCTCGTAGTCGTATCAACTTTAAACCTGTGGATTACAGCGAATAAATAAAACTAACATCGTTTGTGACTTTATGTTGTGTTTTGGTGGAATTATTATTGCATAGGAGAAGACTGTGCAGAAGAAACAACATGATCTCTTGGAAAGTTGTGTTATAGTCATGAAAAATGTGATAAAAAAATTTTTGTCCATGGCACGAAATGTAGCTTTTTTGTGTCTTGAGCACGAATGTCTTTTTTGTGTCACTCGCACAAATTCCTATAAATAGTTTTCGTGTCCATGGCACGACTTTCTTTTTCGTGTCATTTTATGTATTGTTTTCTCATAGTTTTTTCCTATTTTTAAATCATTGTCACTTGGTGTTAGATTTGGGGTTTGGGTTAGGATGTACTTTTATGTATTGGTTTCTACATGTTTTTCTTCCCCTTTAAAAACTGTTCTCGCTTGAAGTTGGGGTTAGAGTTAGGTAACAGAAAGTGATTCTAACCCCGAACCCAAGCAACAATGGTAAGAAAATAGAAAAAACTATGAGAAAACAATAAATAAATTACCACGAAAAAGAAAGTCGTGCCACGGACACGAGAAACTATTTATAAAAAGTTGTGCGAACAAAAGCTGAATTTCATGCCATGAATAAATAAATTTTTTGTGACTATAACACGACTTTCTGTGAGATCAGTCTGAGGAGAAAATACCTTTTGTGTGTCATGGCAAACAAACTAGATAAAATGGTTAAATGAATACAGAAATGTTATTCATTTTAAGATTTTAAACTGTAGTCTTATTTAATATTGCGTAACGTTAAAAATGTAATAATTAATGTATTAGTCCTGTAAACATGTCAATATTATACATTTTAGTGTGTATGTAAATTTAAGTAAATGTACGTGTGGTACAATGATACACATATTCTTATGGGATCACTTTGGGATAACACACAACTTGTTTGGTCCTGATTATAATTAAATGAATCTTTTTTATTATTAATGCCACTTTTGCCTATTCAAACAAGCCCCTAATCCCAAGAATTTGGGGGTATAACCCCCCCCCCCCCCCCCAAAAAAAAAAAGTACTTTAACACCATCCTGGCAATCACCCAGCATGAAAACGCAATAGATTTTATTCAGAAAATGTAAAAATCTACTTAGTTTTCTTGTTTTTTTTTTTATTAAAAGAAGTTCACCGAGTACAAATTCCAAAAAAACAAAACAAGAAATATGTATATTATGACAGCACACACAGAATTCATCACAAGCATACTTTAAAGTTGTTTAAATCTCCCAAATGCCATTCAGATTAGAAAAAAACTGCCATTTGTCATCCTTCAACATCAAATGAAACATTTCTTTTTATTTTGAACTATACACCATTTTACTCAATGTCTTTGTTCAGAATCCCACAGGACCCCAACTCTTACTAAAGAGAAAACCACCAGACCAACCAACATGGCCATTACTCTGCCCTGTCCCACCGAGAGAACACAGCTGGAAACCATTACGCACTGCAGTGTGGTCATACAACAAATTCAATCTAAGCATGTGTTGTGTTTTTCTATGTTAAAACCTTGTTCATGTCTGAATATACAGTACCATGTCGAAACCGAACGAATGGTATCCATAATTACGCGAAGGAGCGAAACGCACATCAATGACACGGTGACCGCTTGCGCTCGATAAACCAGTTTGAGTAAGTTAGGTTGACCATAAACTCCAAAAACCATCAAGTGGAACTTCTCATGGCCATATTTTAGTTTAATTGAGGCACAGGCCATTAGAAACCCTTGTTTGCTCATTGCTTTCAAATACCAAGGGATAAATCGTGAATCGTAACTCACTCCACTTGCGGACCAGGTGGTTGCAATAGAGCCGAAGATTGACGGACAGCAGATATCTGGAGCGTTTCTGCATCGTCTGAAATTGTAATAACATCAGAGACGTTCTTGTTGTAGCAGATTGGAGCTGAATAGCAGATCGGTCAACATGGAAAGTTCCCAGGAGGACACCGCGTAGGTCTGTTTCCCTCATTTTTTGGATAGTTTGTTAAAACACATCGAGTTAGAACATAGACCTCCTTTAGGGTAAAGAGTACATGTTTGTGGCTATTCGAAGTAGTGAAAAAACAGATAATGTGTTTGCGTTGTTGATTTCGTGTCATGGTCGAGATTGGCTACTATTCTCTTTCTTGACGGATCTTGTTTTGGTGCTGCGCGGGTCTCTGGCCATTGCGTATGCTTGTTTGCTCTAGATATCTAATGCTTTGGAAATACATCCTGTAATTAATCACAGACTTGAAGGAGCACCGTGTAGGTCAGCTTCATCCAAACACACGTTTCATACTGCACAATAAGAAAAAGCTTAATCTGAAAAGCCAAAAGATGTGCTTTAAAGTGAAATGTGTAGGGCTGCGCTCTGTATGTTTTAGAGTTAGAGGTTATTGCTTCGTGTTTTCATTTATTTCTTATCATACTGTGCCTCCACAAACCCTGGGAAGTTTTAAGGCCACCTACCGCACAGCAACTACGTTAAAGTTCAAAAGCAGGCTGCTCAACAGAAAGTGTGTCCTGTTGCTATATGGTCAGAGAACTACAACATGTTGAAACGTGTTAAGTCCAATAAAACAGCATTGCCTCCAGAGCTCCAGCTGTGGTCGTCTGAAATGAGCACATAAAGAAAGCCTTTATTAAATCAAATGGGATGGTATGCACTGTCAGTCATGAGACTCTTGCACTTTTGTATATTTATCTTGATCCAGGTCACATCTTCATGTCATTTACCCCATATTGGCAAAACAAACCGATGAAAGATAGGAGTTTGCTTGTAATGAATCCCAGTGGAATCCAATCTGATCATTATCTGTTATATTTATGTTTTTATAAAACACCATAAAAATACACTCAACATTTTGTGGTCTGCCATCCACTCATAACACACCGCTCATCCGAAAACCACAAGTCTCATTGCCCGGTACTACTTTATGGTAAATTTGTCACTCCGCTGTCTCTTTCCTTTTCATTTCCATTTATTTACTCGTGTTGCATTTAGCCGGTTGTTATGACAAAATAAACCCCTTTAGGCTAATACAAGATAGATACGTTATATGTGGTTTGTGTTTTCCTGATCATACGGTACAACAACCAAATATTATACTTTTCTAAATGTAAACATCTGTAACGCATTTCTTCACCACAGTTTCTTGCTGGTTCAGCTGATATTTTCCTTGTATGCCATCTGTGTATTTGATAAATGATGCGATGCACGAACGCAAATATTTAGGTATTTAGAGCGTACAATCTGTGGAAATGCTAAAATCATTGCGACATTGTAAAAAAATCCTTGTTGCACTTAAATTTAACTTAATTTTACCATTCATTTCAACTTTTTTGACTAGCAAGGAGTTGCTACTAGTGATGCACCGATGTATCGGCTGCCGATAGTTATCGGCCAATTTTTGATGAATTTGAAACAATCGGCATATCGGCAATAGCACGAGAAAGGCCGATACTGATTGTTTAATAATTAACTGCATAAAGAAATCCATTAAATGTAAAAAAAAATGAATTAATAAAAGAAATGCTGAATAGCAAAAACCACCTTTGAAGGTTGTCATGCTGTCTTATTATTTTTGTTTTAGCTTAATTTGTGCCTCTCTTATTATGTTGGTCAGTTGAATGTTAATTAGATCCAATCCATGTTCAGTAAAAATAATTTGATGCAGAAATAAACAAGGTAATAGACCAACTGTATAGTATTGTATACAAGTGTTTAATATCGGTATCGGCATCGGTATCGGCCAGAAGTTGTCTGTTTAAATCGGTATCGGTATCAGCCCAAAAAAATCCTATCAGTGCATCCCTAGTTGCTACAGTATACATTATAAAAATGAAGTTGAAATAACTTTATTTCTATAATTTATTTATTTTAACTCCTCACTAGTCAAGAAAGTTGAAATGAATTGTAAAATTAAGTTAAAATTAAATGCAACAAGGATTTTTTTACAGTGTGGGGTAGCATTGTTGTCGTAAAATGGTAGTCATTGAGCTTTTAAATGGTTGGTCAATTACTTTTATTCATAGTTTTGGAGTCGAGATATCTATTAAAGTATATTTTACTTTGTTCTGAGTTATGTCTCATGCTTTGGACGGACACAAATTCTGGTTACAAAATATTTTATAGGAAAAAAATACAAAAGTTGTCACTGGTACAGTACCCTTTGAAAAGGTCCTAATACCATTGTATGTTTACATTTGGTACCTTTAAAGGAAAACACGACTGTTTTCAATATTTTACTATGTTCTTACCTCAACTTAGACGAATTAATACATATCTATCTTTTTCAATGCGTACACTTAATCTTTGTACAGCGCGTCATGAATGTTTTTGCATTTAGTCTAGTCCCATTCATTGCTTAGGATCCAAACAGAGATGAATTTAGAAGCCACCAAACACTTCCATATCTTCCCTATTTAAAGACTGTTACATTAGTAGTTACACGAGTAAGTATTGCGAGTATAGTATACGTAAGGGATAATGTAGAGGCAGCCGGTAGTTATCGGGAAATAAGCCCCGACAGTGTGATCAGGACCCGACGCGAAGCGGAGGGTCTTGTATCACACTGAAGGGGCTTATTTCCCGATAACTACCGGCTGACTCTACATTATCCCGCTTATTACACGGCTACTTGTCACATAAGAAAAAAACTGGACATGAATATTAATTTGAAACATTTTATTGGCATATTTGTTTTAAATTAACATTTTTATCCTTCCGCGAAACTTTGCACAGATGCATAAAATGATCGTAATACCTTATTAAGATCCTCTGCTTCATACTTGTCTGTCTCCATTTTTTCTCTTTTAGCCAGTCTTTGAGAAGTTTTAATCCCCATTTTGTATTTTTGTGTGTGTTGGCTTCGTAGCTGTCATGCTCTATTTTGTCAAGTTCAGTCTCAGTAAGCTCTCTGTGTCTTGTCGTGGTTGTCCAGTGTTTGTCACAAGATGGCGCCAAACAAACAGTAATCTTTATTGATCTTTATTGGCGCGGAGCGATCTTACTCGTAAAAGTAGTACCGGCTATGCGTTATTATTTTGGAGCGGTTATTATTCGAAAAGAACGAACCTGCAAATGTCTCAACTGACCAATCAGAATCAAGCATTCCAGAGAGCCGTGTAATAAGAGTAGGTATACTATATTTTATGGCGGAAGAGCACTTAGTTTGCAGCACTTTGACCTCGGACACAGTAACATTGACGGAAGTTTGAGCGAGAGGGGGAGGGATGATGTTAATGTGCGCCGAGGTCGAAGTGCTGCAAACTAAAGGGCTCGTTGTAGTCATGCGTAGGTCCTACGGCGTAGCTGCGAAGGCATTGGTTCTGCGTCGGTTCCGCGCAGGTTTTCATTTTTACTTTTGCGTCATCGTCTGTGTCGACATGCAAACACATGCTCAGACCGCAGGTAGGCTGTATCCACGCGTGTAACCACAGTAGCAGCGCGACCGCCAATGAAGAAGCAGCTTGGCAAGTTAACCCACAAACGAAGAAGCAACAGCAACTTGTATGATTTGAGAAGATCAGCAATGATGGAAGTAAATAAACAGCGACTTTTGTTGCAGTTTGAGTTCACTCCTCAACTTGGCTCATCTTTGTTTTCACCGTCCCAAACGGAAATACCTATGACACAGTTTTTTACCTGACCGGAGGGGTTCTGGTGGACCAATCTGACCCGCTGTTAAAAATTTAGCGAGGTGCACGTCAGGCTACGCAGAGCTACGGATAACCTACGGCGTAGCTACGGCATAGAGCTTACGCACGACTATAAATCGGGCTTTAGTGCTCTTCCGCCATACAATATAGTTCTCATTTTTGTGTTTGGTGGCTTTTAAATTGATCCCTGTTTGGATCCCAAGGAATGAATGGGGCTAGGCTAAATGCTAACACATTCACCACACGCTGTACAAAGATTAAGTGCACGCATTGAAAAAAGATAGGTATGTATTCATTCTTCTAAGTTGAGGTAAGAATATAGTCAAATATTTTTTAAGGTATACTAATATGCACTATTTTGGTACAAATGTGTACTTTTTGAAACAATACCATCCTGACAGCTTTTGTAGCTTTATTTTTAAGAGTGTAGAAATGTTCATCATGTGTGCATGCATGGATGCATTTTTTATTGGTTTTGGTGTTGCATGTTTAGCCTTAAACTCTTGAATGTATTTATTGTGTGTAATCCAATATCACAATTTAGCCCAGAAATGTTCAGGCCATGAGCTTATGTGCTGAAATGAGGTTAAGGTTGTGTCAGTAACGTCTATTTTAAATTCACGGTTTGTCACAACGGAAGTCAGTGTCAGAGTGTTGGAAAGATTTTACATTTGAGTTTAAAATGTACCGTATTTTCTGGAATATAAGTCGCTCCAGAGTAAAGTCGCATCAGTCAAAAATGCGTTTTGAAGAGGAAAAACATATATAAGTCGCACTGGACTATTTGTCGTGTTTATTTAGAAATTGATTTCACAAAATCAAAGCCCAAGAACAGACATTTAATCTGAAAAGGCAAGTTATTCAACTAAACAATAGCACACAGAACAACAGGCTGAAAAGGTGTCTGTACATGTTAACGTAACATTACCATTTATTCACCGAACACAATAGCATATCGAACTTACCTGGGAGACTAAATAGGCTAAATTAACACAACAAGCCAAATCAAGTTCAAAAAGGTCACGAAGTCATTCCACATCACTGAATCCATTGAATTACATGAATACAAGAGCAGCTTAGAGCGGCTGTTGACGGTAATAGTTTCTCTTGGTTCATATAAATTAATTTTGACATATAAGTCGCACCTGACTAGAAGTCGCAGGACCAGCCAAAGTATGAAAAAAGTGCAACTTATAGTCCGGAAAATACGGTAAGCAAAAACGCATAAAAAGTTAGTCATGGCACCCAATTAAAATCAGTTTAAAATCACTTTTTATCATTTACTTTCCAACATTATTCTAAAGTCAATGCTGTTTTTTAAGTTAAAACACAAGTAGACATTTTTACACAGCTCTTGCCAAAACACTACATGATGCATGATGCACCATTGATTTTTAATCACAAAAATCTCAAACCTCACTTGGCTTTACAAGATATGAAATATAGTGCAGTCAGGTGGACAACGTTTATGCAGTTTTTCACTATTATGGAGCTTAACAGCCAAGGTCACCACAGTAGCGTCATCGTATGGCAAGTTACATAAAATTTCATCTGAGCAAAAATGTGTTTTTTGAGGGTATGTTAATAATTACTTAATGTAAGCCTGAAACATGAGTCGACATTGTACATAAGGAGACCCTAAAATGAAAATGAAGACTTTCAGCTCTGTTCCAATGGGAGTAACTTGTTTAAGAATGTAATGAATTTCCTTTCCCCGCCGTTATGTTGTTAACCTATCTGCATATCCCTGAAGGCTTGTAAAGGGGAACAGGTGAGAGACCTTTCATAAATTCTCAGTCCTACTTCTCACAACGCACCAATGAATCTGACACGTGCGTATAAGTTCAATCATTTAAACCCTGTGCCGTCGCAAACTGCACTGCTGAAATTCATAAGTGTTGTCAGCAGTCCTAGAATAACAATGGAGTAGCCCTAATATGTGATGGACTTCAAAAACGTTAAATAAAAAGAGCGAGTACAATTTTGCATCAGGTCTAGCTTGTCACATTGGATTGATTAACTCTATTTGTTTTAGTTTTTTGGAACGTGCAACAGAGGTCCCATTACTTCGTGGTTACGTGGCGGACATAGAGGTACCTTCAGTGGAGACGAGAAAATGGGAATTGGAAAACCAGCATCAAAGCCTATCGCTTTTTAATATGGTTTGCGCAATTAGCATGTTGCTTTGTTATTAGTAACCGCAAACCAATAGTCTTTTAGATGTTAGTTTTATAATTTTTGGCACAATATACATACTTTCTTATGGGCATTTTACACGGTACGTGGCAAGCGTCCGAAAGCAGCGTGCACTGCAAAAAATTATTTTCAAGAAAAACTTTTTGTCTTGTTTTCAGTAAAAATATAAATAATTCCTAAATTTAAGTGCTTTTTCTTGATGAGCAAAACGACCCAAGAAAATAAGTCTAGTTTTTAGACCAAAAATATCAAATTTAAGTGATTTTGTGCATAAAACAAGCAAAAAAATCTGCCAATGGGGTAAGCAAAAAAATCTTGAACATTTTTCCTAAACACTAAATTCAAGAAAAATTTAAGAAAAATTTGCTTACCCCATTGGCAGATATATATATATATATTTTTGCTTGTTTTATGCACAAAATCACTTACATTTGATATTTTTGGTCTAAAAACTAGTGTACACTGCAAAAAATTACTTTCTTCCTTAGTATTTTTGTCTTGTTTTCAATAAAAATAACTAAAAATTCTAAAAATTTTAATTACTATGTATTTTCTTGATGAGCAAAATGACCTAAGAAAATAAGTCTAGTTTTTAGACAAAAAATATAAACTTTAAGTAAATTAGTGCTTAAAACAAGCAAAAAAAATCTGCCAATGGAATAAGAAAAAATGTCTTAAAATAAGTTTACTTTTTTGCTTGTTTTATGCACAAATTTGCTTAATTTCATATTTTTTGTCTAAAAACTAGACTTATTTTCCTAGGTCATTTTGCTCATCAAGAAAATGCACTGCAAAAATTATTTTCACAAAAAAGAATTTTTAGTATTTGTGTCTTGTTTTCAGTAAAAATATTAAATTTAAGTGATTTTGTGCATAAAACAAGCAAAAAAATCTTGAACTTTTCTTAAACACTAAATTCAAGAAAAATTCAAGAAAAATTATCTTACACCACTGGCAGATTTTTTTTATTTTTGCTTGTTTTATGCACAAAATTTATTTTCTTGGGTCGTTTTGCTCATCAAGAAAAAGCATCTTAATTTAAGATTTTTATATATATTTTTACTGAAAACACGACAAAAATACTAAGATTTTTTTTCTTGAAAAGAATTTTTTGCAGTGAAGAAAATACATCTTAATTTAATATTTTTAGAAATTTTTAGATATTTTTACTGAAAACAAGACAAAAACATTAAGTAAGAAAGTCAGTGTACCGCTTTTCTCGTGTATTGGAAGCATTTGTGTAGTAT
This sequence comes from Paramisgurnus dabryanus, assembly GCF_030506205.2. NCBI lineage: Eukaryota > Metazoa > Chordata > Actinopteri > Cypriniformes > Cobitidae > Paramisgurnus > Paramisgurnus dabryanus. Next base: position 5,178,874 of record NC_133353.1, read on the forward strand.
TTAGTGCTAATATTTTTATATTCAGCAGTGCCTGCCATTAAGAGCCGTGCCCGCAGAAGGGTCAGGATTTTGGGTGCCCGCATTTTGCCACTTTTTACATGTCTCCTATTGAAAATGAACTAGACACTCACGACTGCAGCATGCCTACATATAGCCAACACCTCTGTGGGGGGATAAGTGGCTATGAAACATTCAACTGGATTGAGTTTTATAAGTGCTTGTCAACCTATTCAGTTAAGCTATAATTGAAAACATCTGTTGGCTATCGATTGCATAAGCATGCTTTGTATTGGAGTATGATATTTACCTACATGATAATTACAGGAAATAGCAGGAACTCATTGTGGTATTTTAAAAAAATCACTGTAGAAATCACATATCTTACAATACTGTGATCGCGTTTCAACAAATTGCTCTGAGGGAGAGTGTTGATTGTCAACGATTAGTATTCAATATTATCATTACCTGGAAATGTGATTTTTGAGGAATTCTACGAACTGGAGAAAACTCCCGTCATCGGGTTAAGGGATTTGACTGATATGTATTTTAAAGCCCAAAGATAGTTTTAAGGCAAACACGTACCGTATCATGTGTAAATACAGGAAAGTGACTTAAAAGAAAGATAAATTGTTAGCAATTTTGTAGGTGCTTATTGGAACCCATGTAATTTTATCCATTAATTCTTATTCTGGCACAAACAGGTGACCTGTGACCTAGAGGTCGCGCTGTTGTGAATTTTATCACAGGACCCTGAGGGTAAAGACACTTCCCTGTAATTGGAGTAAGGAAGTCTTTGGGGAAAATCGTAAGGTTAAAGAAGCATGTGCAAATTAAACCTGTGTTTAGAAGTCGTAAAACTCACTGGCATCCCTGACATCCCTGTACTCTTAAAAATAAATGTGCAACATGACAGAAGTACCATTTTTGGCTGTATGGTTCCATAAAGAGCGTTTAACATCCAAAGAATGTATCTGTTTCACAAAAGGTAGTGGAAAAGTTTTTTAGTTCTTAAACTACAATGTAAGATGGAACCTTGGCTGAATGGTTTCTTTGGGGAAACAAAAATGGTTCTTCTGTTTCACAAAAGGTTCTTGTATAAAGGTTCTTTGGATTATAAAATGCACTTGGGGGGGTATCTTTACAAAAAACTTTTGTACCTTAAATTGTTTTTTATAATCATGCTTTTATGCGCATTTTCAAGTATTGCATAAAAAACGAGTGATGAAAATACCAAATTTTGATAAAAATTCCTTAATTCGCTCACTTGAGGTGGTTTATTGGAATATTATATTTGACTCAGTCTGTAAAAACCATACTACAGTTCCAAAAATCTAATTCTGAGATAATGAGCATTAAATTCTGATTTTAGCCATTCATTTCATTATGATTTCAATCGTTGACGTGACCTTATTCAATCAATATTAAAGATGAACAAAAATAAAATTGACACACGATTTTTGATAAGACAGGCACGTTTATTTTGTTTGCAAGCAGCAATCATTCATGTGTAGCCTATAAAACAATGGCAAGAATTACGCTAATGTTACAGGTTTTCATATCATAAGTGCTGAGGGGTTCGTAACACAGCGTTACAATTAACCCCGCTGGGTCAAAATATATTCAAGTCCACCAAAAAAGTTGCTAAGAGGTGCAGACATATTTCAAAATGATGCTATGTTTTAGTCAACAAGACACTGATTAAGATGAAATAGCATTGGATTTGGTATCTTACACACCCCACTTAGAAACCGAAAAAACATATTTCGAAAAAATGTACTTACATGTCACCTCGTTCATTAATATCTCTCTGGAAAAACATTATACATTTGCAATAATTTGCGGGAGATTGTCTTAAATTGGCAGCGTGAAACACAAAATGGCAGCGGGAAACACAAAATGCTGTTACAACTAACCCCGCGTTAGTTTTGCCCCACGCACCGCTACTTACTGTTATTCTCGACTGCAACTTCTATTTATATAAATTACGTTGAGCTGCACGAATACATTGGATTCACCGTTCTTTAAGGAACATTTGACTAAATTCTGTGGCATCGCTGAGTAACCTTTTGCATCTTTAATTTTAAAAGTGTAAGCTTTTTGTAGCACTTTTAAAAGAGTTGTTAAATATCGCAGATAGCCAAAATCGTATGAGACAAAACAGTGCACATGATTTCAATAATTTAAAGCACTGATTAATACTACTTTGAATAGTAATGATAAAATAGGAAAGAGATTTTGGACAATACATCTATAACAAACTTATTTTCCTCTGGCTTCCACAAACGTATTCACTGTCAAGTTGGTAATTGTCTGTAGTTTTATGGTCTATAATCAGTTTCCAAGCCTGCATGTCTTACCTGCCCAACCCCTATGGAAGTGACACAGTCTATTAAATGTGTGGCCCAATCTCACGCTCAGCTATAAAACAACAGTTAGCTTTAATTACAATGCATGGGTGGGCTTTCATTTCACATTTACAAATCTACAGGGGACAAAAAGAGCGTGCAAGCACACGGCTGGACGTTTGCAGCTCATGAGCCGTCTGTAAACTAAAATTACAGCCTGAATCCGAAGCTCCTGTAGCATTCTCAGCTGCTCTCGCATTGCGACGGCAGTCGACGGAGACTCTGATTTGTTCATGCTGCTGTTTTGTGCAAGTTTTGCTGTAGTAAGGAAGAGGAATGCGGAAGGAAAAGATTTTTAGATAAGTCTTATTAGAGAATTTTTGGTGACGTATTGTATATTAAGCAAATAAAATATATGGAGTTCACACAAAAATGAAAGGTCTGTCATTATTTATTCACTCTCATGTTGTTAAAAAACCTGTATAAATTTCTTTGTTCTGATGAACACAAACCGATCAGAAGCCCCATTGACTTCCATAGTATTATTTTTCCTATGATAGAAGTCAATGGGGCTTCTGATTGGTGTGGTTACAAACATCCTTCAAAATATCTTCCTTTGTGTTCATCAGAACAAAGAAATTATACAGGTTTGTAACAACATGAGAGTGAATAAATAATGACAGACTTTTTATTCTTGAATGAACTATCCATTTAAAGGAAAACACCACAGTTTTTCAATATTTTACTATGATCTTACCTCAACTTAGACAAATTAATACATACCTATCTTTTTTCAATGGATGCACTTAATCTTTGTACAGCGCGTTGTGAATGTGTTAGCATTTAGCCTAGCCCCATTCATTCCTCAGGATCCAAACAGAAAAGAATTTAGAAATCACCAAACACTTCCATGTTTTCCGTATTTACAGACTGTTACATGAGTAGTTACACGAGTAAGTATGGTGGCACAAAATAAAACGTGGCGATCATCATAACCTCGTGTAACTACTCATGCAACAGTCTTTAAATAGGGAAAAGATGGAAGTGTTTGGTGGCTTCTAAATTCATCCCTGTTTGGATCCTAAGGAATTAATGGGGCTAGGCTAAATGCTAACACATTTACGACGCGCTGTACAAAGATTAAGTGCACGCATTGAAAAAAGATAGGTAAGTATTAATTAGTCTAAGTTGAGGTAAAAACATAGTAAAATATTGAAAAACTGTGGTGTTATCCTTTAAAAGTGAAGTTAAGATAAAATTTTTACTCATTGATACTTCATTAGCTAACTATGTGTAACCTCTGTGGCAATATTAAAACATTGCTTAGTTTGTTTGAATGTCCTAAACAGTCCAACATACTAGTTATTTTGGTAGCAGACTAGTGTTAACTTTCGAGAATTGATGTTATACATGCATTCACTGAAGCAGCTTTGGGTCCAGCTGGTTAAGAGCAATTGTTAAAAAGTAAAAAAAAGTTTTTTGCAGATGTCACTTGTTTCGATACATCTAATGCCAGCATTCTGAGGAAGTCAAGTCATTTGGTTTCACTTATCCTAAAATATCCTAAAAATGGCTGATTGCACAGATGATCTGTTTTGTATTTTGGCTTATATGAATCTCTGTGAGGGCTGTTGCTGTGGTGATGTTGTGGTGTTGCAACCCCACATATACACGATTCGGTTCCCTACACACTTCTGCATATTACACAAAGTGATTTCCAGGAATTTTAATATTAGTTTCTGCAATGTGATGCATGATTCACGAGGAAAATAAAGCTACTCTGTGTTCATGACATACTGAAGTTTTGGGGCTTTTTGATTATGAATAATAAATTATGATCGGCTCTAGCAAAATGAGACTCGTTTCAGATTTAATCCCTAAAAATCAAACTCTCAAAAACAAATCTTTCTTTAACACATAAAGAAAAATGAAAATGTGCAGTATTTCATTTTATGTTAGCGTAGCCGATATGTGTATCCAATGCTTTAATTGTATTACTTACACATTAATTTTATAACCCATTTGTAAATAAGGTCATTCTCTTAAAGGGAAAGTGTGCTGTTTACCTCATTATATAATTCAAACTCATAGGGGCAGTTTCCCAGACAGGGTTTAGATTAAGCCAGAACTAGGCTTTAGTTATATTAGGACATTTAGGTCATTTTTACAAACATACCGTACAAAAAACAACACTGCTGTGTGTCTTGAGACAAAACAATGGCACAGATATATTTTAAGATGTCAGTGCAAGATGTTTTCATTTAAGACAGCTCAAACAAGCATTAAAGTCTTGGACTATACTTGGAAAGTCTGGGAATCTGCCCCCATATTGTTTAAATTACAATCATGTTATAATTTACAATGTGTGTTATAATGTGTATCTCTTAAGTCAAAAAGATTTGGATGTTGCTCTTTTGTACACCTTTGTGGGTTTATTTTCATACAAATATGAACTTCTGAATGGATTTTATTTGTACGCTCTAAAAAATGCTGGGTTATTTTCAACCCAGCATTGGGTCAAAAAGGGATGAGCCCAGCCCGCTGGGTTGTAATTTAACCCATGCTGGGTTGTTTCAACCCAAAATGCTGGGCTATTTTAATGCATTGCTGGATCAAAAAAATTTTTTTGATTAACTGTAACCCAGCTGCTGGGCTCGTCCCTTTTTGACCCAATGCATTTATTAGAGTATATCTCAAATTAGGACCAAATGTATACATATCTGAACCTTTATGGTACATATTAGGACCTTTTTAAAGGGTATTGCTCCATTTACGTCCCCATTTATTTCTGACAGTATACGCATCATCTTACTTGAACACACAAGTTTAAGGACGGTATGTGTAGTAACCTGCAGTGTTATGTTTCAAACAGAGATGGCGATAGAGAGGCAAAAGTTTCAAATTGCAGCTTTCAATTGGTGAGGTCTGATTAAAATAACACAACTGAGAATCGCATATAAAAGAAATTATACGCTGCAGCAGGCACTCGTCCCCGTCTCTTAACCCCATTTGGGGTTTAGCGTATTAACTGATGCTGGGTTGTGCGGTGACTGGCTGCGGAGGGGACCATAGGCAGCCATCGGAAAAAAGACCACAGCGGTTACAGACCAGGAAAGCAGAGATATGGTGAGGTGCAGCTGATGATGGCGGGGTGGAGGGAGACCCCCTAATTACACTGTAAACACAGCTGTTGATGTGAATGTAAATGTAGGGCAGTAATCATGTTCCACATGTGCCTGGTCCCTTTAGCACAGCTGGTAGCGCTCTAAAATGTTTTGGTCCAGCGTTTCGGTGTGACGCAGTTCGGCAGATTGGAAATTGGTTGAATTCCTGCCAGTTATGAGCATATTTGAGGCTTTTGGTGACTTTAAACTTTAAAAACGCAGTCAGTATCTGTTGCAGATGTCAGGTTTTTGATATCAGGGTGTAGTGCATGCATTTATGCTAAAGTTAAAGTACAAATAGGTTTTTGAAAAGGTACCGCCCTAGTGACAACTTTTGTACCTTCATGACCTTTTTTTGAGAGTGTGTGGCAACAATATATTTTTAATCTGCACCCAGACTTCTATTTAAAGGTGCGGTGTGTTGTTTGCTCCTTTTTAGCTTGGTGGGGGAACATTGCATTAGGTGCACAAAAGGTCATGGGTTCAAACCATAGACTGTAAAAAACATGGACGTAGTATCCGTGACGTCACCCATATGTTTCTGAATATCGTTGTTGAAGCTTAAAGTAGGCGGTGTCTGCCGTCGCCATCTTGGCTGCGCGTCACCGCGGATCACTCGTGGATATCCGAAAATGGGTAAAAAGGCGGGACGTGGGAGAAGCTGAGGTGACTGGTTGCTAAAACCACGCCTGCCTAGCTCGATTCTAGTGACTGCAGTGGCTGTTCAACCGTCACTTAAGTGGCCACGGCCTTCATTATGCAGAACTTTAGGGCTTAATATCATTTAAACGGATGTTTTACAAAACCATTCACCCCCCTCACAGCGGTCATGAAGGGCAAAATTAGCTATACATACCAAAAAGTTTTTGTACCAGGCTGTAAACATATTATTTTCTACTGTAAAGTTGGGCATTTTAACATGGAAGTCTATGGGAATTGACTCCCTTTTGGAGCCTGCCTCTAGTGGCCAGTCGATGAATTATAGTTTAAGTCACTTCTGTATTGGCTTCATCAGAGAGATCGGAAGGTTGCCCCTCGGTTCGAACCCAGGGAACACACATACCATGTAATTCACTGTAAGTCACATTTGATAAAAGTATCTGCTAAATGCATAAATGTTAATGTAAACATCAAATTGAGATATTGCTAAAATATTGTTTCCTTTTTCTGCACAAAAGACTGAGATAAGAGAAAGCATTTTAACATAAAAAAAATTACACACTTCACCTTTTTATGATATACATTGTATCTACACCATAGACTGTAAAAAAAGATGGACGACGCAACATCGCTTCCTTCCATTGTAATAAATTGAAGCCAAAAATATCCGCCCATGAGCGCTGCCATGTTACAACATCGGTTTGGAGCCAGGGCATGCGCAGAAGGAATCGTCCGTGGAGCCAGAGGCGGAGACGCAATATCAAACTTAATATCCAACGCCCCATTTCAACTACGCCAATCATAAAGACACGCCCGGTTTGTATAGCATCAAATTACTAGCTAAAATGACAAAACAATTAAACATCTATCAGCGTGATAACAACTACCGTAAAAGTTCAAAACCATCTTTTGGAATATTTTATTGGAAGTGTAAATATTTTTTTATTTAGAGCCGAGTCCCGTTAGTTTGCATGGAGAGGGAGGGGTTTATGACTTGTACTACAGCCTACCACCAGGGGGCGATCAAAGAGCCAACGGCTTCACTTTTTAAGATATACCAGTCCCTTCTGAAAAACATGATTATGCAATCGCATGATTCAATGCAAAATCAGCCAAATTCTGCATACTGTATTTATGCGGGGGGGCAAATTTTTTAAATATGCCGCATTTTCGCCGCATAAATTGAAGATTTCTTCTTGCAAAATATGCAGGGCTTGCATGATTTCATAAACCCCTGCATTTTCGTAGCAAAAAGTCATATATCTTAACAGAAAGTTGAAAATGTTGCATTTTCTTCACACATGCGCAGCCATATCCCCTGTTGTAATGGGAATGTTAGGAAGTGACGTAATTACGTGACGTGAACATCAATGAAAGGTTGCAAACAGTTTTGGCAAGTTCACACAGTTTGGCAAGTTCACACAGTTTTTGCAAGTTCCCGCAATTTCATCGCATAAAATTGCATAAATATCCCATAAATGCATAAATATTCCATCGCATTTTGTAGGAAAACGTGCCGCAAGGATTTAAAAAAAAAAGAGTATCAAAATTATAGAGGGTCAGGTTTTGTGTTTATAGGCCTATTTGAATGCCAAAAAATTGGACAGTATGTAAGTGACCTTTTTTATGAAAAACTTTTAAAACAATTGAAATTAGAAATCCAGACTTTATAAACTTAAGTAAGCTGCAGGCCATTGTCTTGAAGATGGTTTTTTTGGCAGACGGTATTTGTTTTTAATTAAACAGACGTGCAATTTTGCACTTTTATTGGGAATATAAAAGCACAGCAAGTATAATTTTGCCCTTTAAGGAACATGTGTTTTGGTTTAATGATTGTAGTCTTAAACTGTGAGCTACCACCACACACAATGTTTGCTTTCCATAGCTCCTTCATCACCAAACCGAGGAAGCCGGATTTATCATCCTCTGTGCCTGTTCCTATCACCACACAGTAACCTTTAACATCAAAGACCCTGTGCCACAATACAGCGCCCCGGCCTAAGGCACAACAGGGCTTTTTTATTAGTGAGAAGCTTGTCGAATTACTCTGACAGACCAGCACAAAAGACTGACTGTGGGTTCGATCTGAAACGGATGCAAGACTGTCAGGACATCACAAATGCATTTCGCATGTCGTTTATTTGTCCAATAAAAACAGATGCATTAGCTCTGCATGTCACATGCTTTGTTTGTGAACATCTCTTACATACAGCCGATGTAACCTCATATAAACCTCAATCTGTTGAATTCATGTCTGAACATGCTTGATGGATAGGAGGTGGTAAATTTGACATGTTGGGGGTCTGGTTGGTGCCTGGGGTCAAGTCAGGGCAATAATACAGGTGGTGGAATGAAAAGCAGCTTTGCTGGACATTATTGAAATAGTTTTCACATATATTGGTCCTCTCCCCCCCTTCTCTCTCTCTCTCTCTCTCTCTCTCTCTCTCTCTCTCTCTCTCTCTCTCTCTCTCTCTCTCTCTCTCTCTCTCTCTCTCTCTCTCTCTCTCTATCGCTCTCCCATCTCGCGCGCGTTAAATACAATCAATTGACTCATCTACTGTTTGTGGGTATATTCAGTTCCTTGGTTCTGAAAGATGTTTACTATTGTCTTAAAAACCACAGATGTTTTTACATTCCTCTATGGAAAACAGCAGGCTGCTTGGCTATTTTCTCCACACCTCCCCTCTTTTGGACGTGTAAGAAATAGTTTTTCACAGCTGTAGGGTGTCAAAGGAGGGGATAAGATAGATCGTTTTGAGATAAACCAGTGAAAAACATTCTTTAAACATTCGTTAGAGATTTGTGTTATAACAGGGACCATTTCTATTTATAAAAATAGCACACAGTTGGCTGACCTTTTTTTCAAAAGCTCTGTTTTTCATTTGTCTATACAGATACTGTTAGGAAGGTACTTAATATAATAGTAAATAGGTCATAATAGTAAATAATAAATTAATAAATGCAGTCACCTTTTGACAATAATGTCAAATCCAGGTAGTCTGTGTGTTAAAACTGCAAGCTGCGTACGGTATCTTGAATCTGGCTAAAACTTGTTCAAAATCACATTTCCAAATATCCAAATAATTATATATTTTTGTAATATAATGCTATTTAGCCTATACCAGCGTTATTTAAAGGCAATACAATAAATGCTACAATGATGTATATATATATTTTACAGTTGAAATAACATTTAAATATTTGTATATATTATATAAATAAATATAAGTAGCATATTTTATATTAAAATAAAATTCACTTTGTGCAGATTATTAATGTAATGCAAACACACAGTTTATCTATTCCCTTTATTTTTTAAAGATAAAATAACAAAATTTCAATAAAAGCCTGATAAACACTTTTCATTTCTAAAAAATAGTAATACAGTGTGCACTGTACTTAATAATAATAGTAAATAGATAATAATATAGTAATAAATGCAGTCACCTTTTGACAATAATGTCAAATCCAGGTAGTCTTTGTGTTAAAACGGCAAGCTGCGTATCCTTAATCTGACTAAAACTTGTTCAAAATCACATTTTCAAATATCCAAATAATTATATATTTGTACTATAATGCTATTTATACCAGCGTTTTTTTATGCCAATACAATAAATGCTACAATGATGTATATATTACAGTTGAAATAACAACATTTAAATATTTGTATATATTATGAATAAATATATGTAGCCTATTTTATATATATATATATATATATATATATATATATATATATTTTGCTTTGTGCATATTATTAATGTAATGCAAACACACAGTTTATCTATTCCCTTTATTTATTAAAGATAAAATAACAAAATTTCAATAAAAGCCTGATAAACACTTTTCATTTCTAAAAAATAGTAATACAGTGTGCAACTTGTTTATTCTTTTAGAATTTGCAGAAGTTTAAAAGTGTGTACTTTCTTCTTTTCTATTACATTAATTAGAATCATATTTTGTTTGCAGTTCAATAATGATGTCACATTGCTCATAATCTTAATGGTCATATTTTCATTAAGCATGACTAAACTTTTGGGGGTGAAATGACATCGATCTGCTTTCGACATATGAGATTCTCTTAGATATATCTCTTTGATATCTTATAATCACCCTCATTAGGAGTCCCATACATGGTCGTGCTGTTTTTTAAAGCATGTATGTTGGTGTGACTGTGGATGGAGGGAGGGTTTTAAGAGCTTAAGGAGGGGAGGAAGTGTGTTGGGGACGCTGCTGTGCGTCAGTGCGCACAGGCTCCCCTCATTTCAAACTCGCTGCATCTATCCTTTCCAAGGAAACTCCTCCAGATTTCAAGAAGCCTTTGGATTGCTTCGTTTGGATGTACGGACAAATATTACAAGCCAAAAAGAAGGACAGAGGGCGTTCAGGTTGTTTTATTCGCGCGAAAGGAAGCAAAGCGCCGTTACGCGTCGATTTATCCCATAGTTTTGGAAGCGGCGCTCAGGACGCGCGTAATGGATCGATAGTACAAACTTCTGGGAGTGTTACCAAGCTCTGTGAAACCAATAGTTTTGTGGATTAAAGAGAAAATCGCTAATCGGTTATACAGAGCTACACAGAGTTCCAGATCTTCGTGCGCTGTGATGGATGGAGCGGCTGCTTTGATATTGATGGTGCTGCTGGTTTTCTCTGGAGATGTTTGGAGCGCCTCGTATCCTCAGCGGTATAACCTGTACGCGGGCACGCAGACGCATTCTTTAAACGGGGCGAGGGCTGCGAGCAGACACAGGTAACTCAAGTCATCATCTGATGTACATTATCGTTCTATTTATATGACGAGGATATATATATATATCCCCTTTTTTATGAACTGGTACCATGTTGCAGAAATAAGCCTTTTTTCGTTTTCCGTGATAGCCCCATATTAGACACATTTTGGAGAACCTAGTAAATACCATGTTGTGTAAATCATTTAGTACCATTGTTCAATAAAGTACCATTGTACTACCACAATACTTTTTGTACAGATAGTTAGCATAGAAAACAGAAATGGAGTACTTCTCGTAAGCAACTTAGACACATTGTATATATAGACAGATTTCCCACTTTTTTGGACTTGGTGCAGATTTTCTTTCATTTACCTTTTATAATTTTTAGTATTAAGTATTGTGGAGTACCTTGAAGTATTTTGGAGTAAATACCAAGATGTGTGATACCTGTAGATACATTTTATAGATAGATAGATTTATAAAGTTGTCACTGGGGCGGTAACTTTTTTTTAAAAAGTACACTTTTGTACCTAAAATGTGTGTATTGGTACCTCAAGAGGTACATACTGGTACTTCAAAGGAACATATAAGTATTAAAAATAGTCCATATTAGGACCTTTTTAAAAGGTACCGTCCCAGTGACACCTTTTGTACCTTTATTTCTGAAAGTGTTGCATGGAAACGGCAAACCCAATGCAGGTTCCTACAGTGCACTTATTTAAAGATACAGCCCGGAGAAGCTTTAAAATATGTGGCATATACATGAAAGGCTTGGAAAGAAAACGCTCACTTTTTTCCTACGGTAAACCAACATGAGGTACAAAGCTAATTATCACTTAGTGACCGCAAGGGTTCTGCTGAATGTGTTTTTTTAGGGACCCCTGCAATGTCCAAAGTCTTTGAGAAGATGGTTGTGCCAGTCACCATTCTGGGAATAATCACACACACACACACAAAAAACGTCAACCCTGCTTTGTTTTCGGACGTCACTACTTTAGATCCATCTTAGCAGCACACACCCATTGGTTGTTTTGACTGTGATTGTCGGGGTGTGAGAGGGAGAGGTTGTCCCTGCTCTGACGTGCGGATCGGGGTTTCCCACTTCATCAGAACTGACGCAATACTTTCTCAAGGGTGGATGCACGCACGCAAGCCAGATGCTGGTGGTCAGAACTATTGGACTCACAACGTTCTCAACAATAAGTAAAGACAAATCATAGTGATGGTTTGCATATGTTTCAAATTAGAAAGTGGAGACAGTGATCTATAGAATAAGGTGCAAAGTTATTTGGTAGAGGAGTCGGGGCTTTGTATTGTATAATTTGTATTCAAAAGTATAAGTACGCAAATGCTTGTTGTATGCTGGTGTGTAAGTGATATCTTGAACATATAGTGTAACTTACCCCAGGTACTATATTGTATCCCAACATGCCCACCTGTTGATCTGTATCTTGGTGGAGATGTTTACTGTTAAACATTACGTAGCCAACAATTTAGGGTATAAATCATCCCAAAAATAATATTTGTAGGAGTGCAGGGTGTGACAACAAGTCCCAGTCATCAATGTAACGTAGTAAAAGAGGGTGAACAGTGAGTGATGGTCATAATGTGAAACCCTGAGTGCCAGCAGTATGAAGTATGCATTGAAGTATGTACTGCCTGCTTGAGAAATCTGAGTCTAGTTACTGGGGATTTGCAGTCTGTTTGAACTTTTAGTTACAACAGATGTAAAAAGTATTCAGCATTTTCTATGTTTGCTTTCGAGAAAGTGTAGGAGAGAGAAAAGTGTGAGAGGGGACCAGAGGGAAGACGTTTTTCAATTTTTTTTTTTTATGCAAAGAACTCATCTTCTCTCCTGTGGCTGACTGTGTTGTTTTTCTTCTCTTTTAAATGAATGGCCTGATAGATTTTGACTCATGTTGTTTACATTAAATGTGCATTTCCAAGGAAAACCGCAACCCATAATCAAATTTATCGAGGAATGTGTGTCTCAGATTTAGCAGACATTTTACGCTGAAAGATTTTGAAAGATGAACTTCGCAAGAACCGACTGGTATGCAGCTGCCAAAAATGCGAGCACCTAAATCACCTCTTTCCTCTAAATTGTAAGTGTTTGGCAAGGAACGCTGCCAGGTTTTTGTGTCTTGGAATACACCACCTAATAAAGTGTAAACAGTTTGCGGTTGTGCTTATTTGCGAATCCCAGCATTTCAAAAAGATGAAGCATCATCAGATATTTTGCAAAATATGTGCCTTGTTTTCAGTGACAGCAGTTTGAGATAGGAAATACTGGATTATATTTCCTGCCAATGACAAGTTTATAGGCACTTATTTTGACAAAACACGTGATGCACATGGTTCATATGACGCAACAAACACATATTTTGAAAACACAAGCAACACACGACACTCCGAACACATATTTTGAATTTGCGCCCCTCGGAGGAGCAGTCTCCAGCCGCCACTGAATTCATAGATTTAGTCATCCTTGTATGTCATTTGTGGACATTTACACATTTGGCAGATGGTCCGTTTTCCCCAAACCGACTTACAGTGCATTACAAAGTATACATTTATTTTTATTAGTATGTGTGTTTCCCAGGTTTGAACCTGTGACTTTTTGCACTGTTAACACAATGCTCTACCACTGAGCTATGCGGGACCTTTATAAAACATTTAGAGTATTTTTTATCTGGACTGATGTGCATGCATAGGCATCAACACACTTACTGAAATAGTTTATGAGTAACATGATGAGTAAAATGTAGCTGTACGCACGGTGCATTTAAGCTACTTTGCGTACGTGTGGCTGCAACCACGAAACCACAAAATATGTCCTAATGGAAAACATCTCACACAGTTTCTACTGAGTGAGACACATTCAAATCATTTTAAGAACAAGAATGTAATGCTGTCATCTGACTTAGGATGCAGTCACACTACACTTTTCATTGCACTGACTCAATTTCATACGCATGCCAAAGCGTCAGTCCGGAAATGGAAGCTTGTGCGAAAAGTTTTGCATTTCGGAGCGTTCCAAAGTTCAAGTTTGGTGAACTCAGACCTGCAAATTCGTATCATGTGAAAGTGTGCATCTAATAGATGATCAATAAATTATAATACAAAGTCTGACCTTTAACTGAAAGTAACAGTATCTGTTTTTTTTACTATAATAATGAAAGCTGTGCAAGCACGTCACAATCCATGATGTTTGAATTAAAACAAACAACACTTTAGCACGTGATATGTAAAGGATAATGTATAGGCAGCAGGTTGTTATCGCAGTAATTTCGATACGATAACAACCTGCTACCTGTACATTATTCTGCTTATTACATGACTATTAACCTTATAAGGAAGGTAAGGAACATTAAATATTGATTTGAAATATTTTATTTGCTAATTTTTAACGAATGCAGACCCGTTTACTTTCAATTTAAAATAAGATAAGACGTTCAAATGTCACAAACAAACTATTTTGTTTAATTATTTGTAATGTCATATATGTTATGACATGTAGACATATATATCTTTCATTTTTGTTTAATATTAAACTGTACCTGTCAAAATGATTTACAGCATCTGGGTTACCGTGTGTTATTAGTTTTGAGCGGTTGTTATCTCGGAATAACATACCTTGGCCAATCAGAATCTAGCATTCCAACGAGCCATGTAATAAATCTGGTTGGTGCCCACATACACAAGGGTCTGAACAAAAATTTTGCTTGCTAAAAGTCTAGTGTGACCCATGTGTTTAAGCGCCATCCCAATCCCACGTGGCTTTGATATGCTTATTTCTTCATTGTTTATTTTAGATTACCGATTCATAATCACTAAATCATTTAGTTACAATAAAGTGTTCAGCATTTACTGTGTTTACTTTAGAGAAAGTGTCCTAGGTGAGAGAAAAGTGTAATTTTTCTCAAATCCCACAAAATCCAGCTTTATTTGAACAGACATGAACTTTGCGCTACATCTAAAAGGGAATGGATGAAATTAATCTGCTTTGAAACTAATCTCAAGTTTTAAAAGCTTACATGTTTGAAGCCTTTAAATGACTTTTTTCCAATTTTTTTTATTTTTTGTAGACAGTAAAGGTGCAAAAAGATGAAAAGAAGTGTTTAGTCTCTCTACCATAACTTCAATCATTATTTAAGAAGTAGGCTATGTAAGGTACAGTACCTTAAAATAAATGAAACTGAGCACATTTGTTGGTTAAATAGGGAGGACTTTATAGTTTATAAGGGGAATATTACTGATTAAAAACTTTTTATGATGTGCACACCACGTTTAATGTTTATTTTTGCTTTTATTTTATAAAGTATTATAGACGTGGCTTGAGTTGTTCTTTTTTTTGGTACTGCAATGTATAAATAAATCTGCACATGTAACCATAAAAGAGAACTCCTTTTTTGCCAAACCAGAAGTCAAAAGTCCAACCCTGAAGTTCCCTGCACTTCAGGAAACGATGGTGGACAAGCAGTGATTCCTGGCCGTACCACATTAACATTTGCCATCTTTCATATATTTCCTTTACATGTTAATCCTGGCAGACAGTGTGGCCATGCGGGTCTCTGTATTGACTGTTAATCTAAACTGTGTGAGAATAATAAAAAATGTCACACCCTTGGAATAGCTCCACTGTACAATATGACACTTATTAAGAAATGTTTATGCAAGTCTACTGAATGATAATTCGTCAATATTAGACCCAGACTCACTTACAGAACGTTAGATTTACAGATGGAAGCCGTAAGAGCTCGCTGATGCTATCAGCTGAAAAATGAGCACTGATAACGTTATATATGAAGAGTTTGGTTCCAAAAGACAATAAACACCATTTAAAAAACAATTAGTTACCACAAAAATCAGTATTGTATCTGGTCAGTCAGTATTAAAAAGTAAATTCTTTATTTTCAGCAAAATCCAATATCCGCCACATTATTCTGTCATCTTTTCTCCCTTTTTTCCCAAAACGCGATAAACGCCAGTCCTCCTTCTCTGCCGAATGCAATAAATCCGCTCAACAAATCACAGCGCACCATTCCACGCATTGTAAAAAACAATGGCGGCGCGTTGAATACACACGTGATTCTAGTTGTCCTTATCTGCTTTGTACTTCATGATCAACTAACAAACAAAAACAAAATAATACTTTTGATGGCATTGATAAACCTGTCGTGGTTTTCTGTGACGTGGAAGAAACGTAAGCCATCAAAATCTAATAATTTACGTGAGAGGCACTCGGGCGATAGAAAAATGTCAGCTGTTGCTTGTTCTCACACGACAGCATCAAGCTTCTGTCATGCTAACACATTGACCCCAGGGGATCTTATGAAAAACTTTCCATTATTTTACTCAAAGTCAACGCAGGACCAAAACATTTTACAGCTGATAGCTGTCAAAAACGTTTTGCGACAATGTCCCAGCAATGACAGTGTTCTTGATATGACAAAGTAAGTGTTTTGATTAATAGTGTTTTTCATCTTGTCACATTCTTGGTATAGAAAACACATTTTTACCAAAATTAGTCAAAATGGATTTATTGTGTTTTGGAACAAAAATAAATCTGTGTTAAAGGTGCAGTGTGTAATTTTTAAAAGGATCTCTTGACAGAAATGCAAAATAATATACAAACTATAGTATCAGGGGTGTATAAAGACCTTTTGATAATGAATCATTATGTTTTTATTACCTTAAAATGGGACGTTTTTATCTACATACACCAAGGGTCCCCTTACACAGAAGTCGCCATTTTGTGCCGCCATGTTTCTACAGTAGCCATAATGGACAAACTTTTTTTACTAAGTTGTCTCCGTTGATGACATGTTTTTCCGGTGGCAGCTACTGTAGCTTCTCTATGCATTTCAAAAGGGGTGAGCAGTGGACTGAGCTGTTGGTTGCAATTCGCAACCTCACCACTAGATGCTGCTAAAATTTACACACTGCACCTTTTAATAGTTTTCAGTAGCGCCTCACTGCAGAACACGACATCCAGGGGGCGGGGTTGGATTTAGATCCATGGGCGGAGCTGGATCCCGATCCAGAGATCCCATTGGTCGGCAGTTTTACCACAAGACACGTCATACACGTGTTGCTGCGTTACCAGTTCCGCATTAAGTCGTACCTAAATTAAGTTATTATTTTGACATAAAAACTAACTTTACTTATGACTACAATAAAAGTAGTGCCTTTAGGGTGAAATGTAAGTTTTTTGCTATAATGTTTTGGAGTAAAACATTTCGGGTAAGCCTACTATGAGTAATCTTACCACATGCAGTTTAAGACCTATTAATGGATACAGTATAAATATGCATAATTATTAAAATATATAGGCTATGGCATGTTATTTAGAAATTAATAAACTGAATGTTTATCTTGTATGGACTTTGAACTTGTTTAAAAGCGTCTTTGCTTACAGCCATTAGGAAACAGGTTTCCCTCGTAGATGGTTTACTTTTTTTATTTGCTAATAAAAGATATAAAATAAATTTGTTTTTATATTTACTCTTATAGGAATAGCTGTGTTATAAGTGGGATAATGTACAAATAAATCCCTTCAGTGATATCAAACTGTCGGGAACGTGTCCGTACCTCTCCTTACACCTAACTGTGATACTTTCTAAATGATGAATCTTTCTCAACTATATTATTAATCAAACGTACACTTAAATTGATAAGAGCAAACGTTGGTGACCACAGGTTGCAACTAATTGCGGGCTGCAACAACGCAAATATACTGGTTCATTTGGCGGAACAAAGTATGTAAAGTGGGAGGAGTTGGATCTAGATCCAACCGCGCCTCCTGGATGTTGTGTTCCGCAGTGAGGACCATCTCATCTCACTATTTACAGTGCTGTAATCTGTCAGCGTTAATGGAATGATAAAGACGCATTTTCTTGTCACTTTACAGCCGACAAAATAGTAAAAAGTTGGTGTCAACAATTACCAGTGATTGATTACTGATTGCAGTGCACTCAGCTTTGCTGAACGTATTTTATCATATTTATTAATATTTATTAGATGTTGCTAAAAGTCCCACATTGCACCTTTAAATATTATTTAAAGGTGCAATGTGGGACTTTTAGCAACATCTAGTGGTGAGACTGTGAAGTTTGCCCGTTTAGGGCTACAGTAGAAAAATGACGACGACTTCGATGTAGGGAGACCCGGGGGTATGTAATAAAAACAATACAGTTCATTTTGTAAGGTGATAATATAGTTATGTTTATTATATTACATTTCTGTCAAGAGATCTTACACAGTGCACCTTTAAATATGTATACACACACAGCAGCATTTAAAATCATTATAGACAATGTCTTATTCACATTGTAGGTTTTTCTGGCAAGTCTCTGCGTTGTTGAGACTTTGAGACAGAGCCGGGTTTGCAGTTATCAGCTTGTTTCCCAAGCAGAACATCTCTGTAATGGGATGGGAGTAGTGTTCAAAGCTGTTAATATCACTATGCCCACAGGACTGATAAGATACTGACAAATGTGAAGAGGTCTCTTTAAGGAGAATGGAAAATCGCTTTTTCTTTGATCTATTTTTACGATATCGCTAATGCGGCCTATAAAAAGAGATTTATTCATCTTTTATGAGTTTCATTTTGCATTTAGACGTCTTTATGTTTGCCACCCATCTACAATGAGTACAGAAGCGTTTCATTTTCTCATCCGCATCAAGTTTTTCATTATTTCTGCTTATACTTGGGGTTAAAGATTTTATCGGCGTATTACAACGGTGTTACATTTTTAAGTAACTGAAGTAGGTGAATAAATCTAATCCCTTTATTTTCTCTATAGCTATTATTCATGCATGCTTTTAAAAGGGCTATTGTGTGTCGCTTTTTAATCTGTCAGGTCTTATTTGCTGCTGAGTTGTCCTTAGTATTTTGTAGCTGTTTTATTTCGCCTTTTGTCCTGGTGTTTCAAGAGGGTTAGTAAAGCTCTCCATGAGAGAGAAGTTTCTGGCCCTTGACCTGGGATTTTTGAAGATGTGGCAGTGACTGTGAAGCCAAGGACCTGTGGCGGTGCCTGTCAGTCTCGGGTCGATCCAGACCACCCCAAACCATCACTATGGGACGGGAAGTCCACATTCAGTGGCCCTCTCATTTTGAGACGATCTTCCTGCAATGGATTGTCAGGACTTGTATAGCTTGCTTCTGATATGCAAAATGCTTCCTGTGAACAAGTTTTTGTTTGACATGGGAAGCATTTAGCGTTGAACAATAGCGGATGTTCAGACATGCCAAGATGTCTTTTGTGAATGATTGCTTCTGGAAGAAAAGGTTTGGACTTTAAGTTTGCTTTGTGTGTCTGTAAGTGGTCGGATTGCAATAATTACAAATGACTAACATTGCTTAATACAAATGCAATGAATATTCAAGTATAACTTGTTTCCATTGTGTTGCCACTTGGTTTCTACATGTATATTTAGTGGACAGTGTGATAGCTTGGGGGCTTTTAGAACCTTCGAGCAATGCACGGTTTACTAATAACATCTGCATATTCAAAACTCAATTTAAGACATGCCTATTACTAACCCTGAAATTTAAATGCATCAAGGATAGTTTAAATCTCTCCCAGACCACAGATTAAAGTGTTCAAGTGTCATAATATCTTTATAGGAAGATCGTCTCCTGGTATGTCAGTCACATCTGTGGTACATCTGCTTGGAAGATCCGCCTCCACCCGTTAACTTTAGTGACGTTCCAGACTGAGATGCCACAGATGTGCCGTTGTGGTGAAACCCCTGCAGAAACCGCTTTCCTGTAAAGGGAGCGAGTTACAGTATAACCACGGGAAAAATTTTCCCATGAGCTTGCCCTTCCATCAAATATGTGGCCTGTTATGAGTGACCCGACATACGATAGTGCATTACGAATAAGGCCAACCATAACAAAAGTTTATCTGAAAGTCAGTATGTGGAATAAAATGAGATAAATAGCGAACACAGAGAATATGTCAATATTGTCGTGAGCAGATAAGTGTGGGGGTTAATGAGACATCTGTTAATACTGTTTTTAGATGTTGTGAAGGCTCAGACTTTAATGCTTTTTTTGGCACGGTGTGTGCGCGCGTGTGTGTATGTGTGTGTTTTCTTCCAACCTCTACTTTATTTTAAGGAGGTCATGAAAATGATTTAGGTCCAGATATAATACGTTCTGGAAGATTTGAGTCTTCTCCAGATCAAATAAATTTTGCCTTTTTTTTACTGTAGCAAAAGATTTTAGCTATTCTAGCTGTTTTTTGAAGATGTGTTCTGGGTTTTAAATTTACTTCTGTAGGACTTCTGTAAGCCATTTGTTGGTTTATTGTATTGAAAACTAGAAACGCACCACAACAGTGAGCTGCTGAAGAGAAAAATCTAATTAAAAATCACTTTTACGGTCTGAAATGGCATTTAATGTCATAATATTGGAGCTGAATTTAAAAAAATAGGGGAGAGCAGGGGCCGATAGTTTGGTGGTTATATTAACTTGCATTAACTCAATTCTGAAGATGAAATTTTCTGAATGTTGTTCATTCATATAATGACCATTAATATTGAACATTAAACTAGTGATTTTTCTTTACATTTTCTATACACAGAGCTCAAATTCATTGCATTTTCCTGTTCTCTTTTGATTGACAGGATATATCGGCTATAACCATCGGCAAATTTTAACTATCGGCCAATAGCCGTTACTGTTAAAAATGGCTTTTATTGACCGATACAGATTATTGGCATATTATATATATAATTCTTAATTCTACGTGGCATTGTTTCATCAAGGTGCTAAAAGCATTCTTTAGAAATGTTGGCCCATATTGATAGGATAGCATCTTGCAGTTGATGGAGATTTGTGGGATGCACATCCAGGGCACGAAGCTCCCATTCCACCAAATCCCAAAGATGCTCTATTGGGTTGAGATCTGGTGACTGTGGGGGCCATTTTAGTACAGTGAACTCATTGTCATGTTCAAGAAACCAATTTGAAATGATTCGAGCTTTGTGACATAGTGCATTATCCTGCTGGAAGTAGCCATCAGAGGATGGATACATGGTGGTCATAAAGGGATGGCCATGGTCAGAAACATTGCTCAGGTAGGCCATGGCATTTAAATGATGCCAAATTGGCACTAAGACACCTAAAGTGTGCCAAGAAAACATCTCCCACACCATTACACCACCACCAGTCGCACAGTGGTAACAAGGCATGATGGATCCATGTTCTCATTCTGTTAACGCCAAATTCTGATTCTACCATCTGAATGTGTCAACAGAAATCGAGAATCATCAGACCAGGCAACATTTTTCCAGTCTTCAACTGTCCAATTTTTGTGAGCTTGTGTAAATTGTAGCCTCTTTTTCCTATTTTTTAGTGGAGATGAGTGGTACCCGGTGGGGTCTTTTGCTGTTGTAGCCCATCCGCCTCAAGGTTGTGCGTGTTGTGGCTTCACAAATGCTTTGCTGCATACCTCAGTTGTAACGAGTGTTTATTTTAGTCAAAGTTGCTCTTTTATCAGCTTGAATCAGTCGGCCCATTCTCCTCTGACCTCTAGCATCAACAAGTCATTTTCTCCCACAGGACTGCCGCATACTGGATGTTTTTCCCTTTTCACACCACTCTTTGTAAACCCTAGAAATGGTTGTGCGTGAAAATCTCCGTAACTGAGCAGATGGTGAAATATTCAGACCAGACCGCCTGGCACCAACAACCATGCCACGCTCAAAATTGCTTAAAGCAACACTAAAGACTTCTTGCTCTTTGCTCCCCCTACAGGTTAGAAGCGTAATTGTTCATTACCACTGTCGTAAATACTGCAGCATAGCTGGTTCTGATTGGATTGTAGGTCTGCCGTAAAGCAAGTTTTTGTAGTTTTCACTCGAACTACAGGACCACTACCCGACGGTTGGAAACTTCTTTAGTGCGGTTTTGGCCGATAGAGGGCTGCAAAGCGAATGTGAAACTGCCATTCACCCTGTTTTGAGTGGATAAACCACTGAAACTTTTTTGGAAACGTCATTTTAAGGTAAAAAAACTCTTTGGTGTTGCTTTAAATCAACTTTCTTTCCCATTCTGACATTCAGTTTGGAGTTCAGGAGATTGTCTTGACCAGGACCACATCCCTAAATGCATTGAAGCAACTGCCATGTGATTGGTTGATAAGATAATTGCATTAATGAGAAATTGAACAGGTGTTCCTAATAATCCTTTAGGTGAGTGTGTGTGTGTATATATATATATATATACATATATTAGATATTTTGAAAAAAATAAAAACAACCAAACATTGACCTCCACTGTATGGAAACAAAATCACTGAGGCATTTCTCAAAATATCTTCTTTTCTGTTCCACAGAAAAAATACGTTATTTACAGGTTTTGAATGAAATTAAGGTAAAAAAAATTTTAAGGATTATTTATTTTTGCATGAGCTATCACTTTTAACAGATGATACAGTTGTTTGTGTGGACTCAGTCTGTGCTGGAAAGTACCGCCTCAATTGTAATCTGTTTGTAAGTGATGTTTGTAAGCGGAGGTTGGAGCCATTGGCAACAACAACATTAATGGAGCAAATGGTATTGTATGTCACTATCAGTGTTTTCATGTAGACACAGTTGGACAGATCTGGGCGTGGATGAGTGTTCCGGGTCAGACGCCCTTTCCTCACCCTGCTGATGTCACTGATTGAGGAGACGGACGATCAGACGTCCGTGTGTCCCATCCCGGAGAGAGACAAATAAACATGGCTGTAAAAACAGTGTAGCCACATTGACAGTCCCAGCTGTTGTGATCATTTTCTGTTGATGATGTCATGTTGGGGTCAAAGGTCACAGCATGTAGGGTCACTCGGAGGGGATGATGTGTGGGTAGAAGAAGACAAAAAATGAATATTGAGGTTTTGTGCGCAGATCACAGGAAGTGCAATGGCCGTGCAAGGAGTTTTGTGTCATTGTGTGTTTTGATGGAGATTAATATCAAAAGGATTCCATCATTGACAATCGTGTTATCTCTCGATCTCTCTCGCCTGGGTTCTTCTCAGTGCTCGCTCTCTCTCACACTGTATTTGTGTAACATGATAGTGCGTTTCATTTTGCATTCAGTATGCACTGATACTAATGGATGCGTAATTGCATTGTATAATGCCTGAAACCACAATTAAATGATCAGTTAACCCCAAAATCTGTCATTATTTAATGGCTCTCATATCTGTCCAAAGCAATATGTGGTTATTATTAATGCGAAACCCAAGTAACATTTTTTGAAGATCATTTATCTAGATCTTTACCAAACAACAACAGTTTCTAGTGTGTCATAGACAGTTCATAAACTATGATTGCCAATTTCTCCTTTGAACCAAAATAGTGGGTTTGAAACAACATGAGCACGAGTAAATTATGTTAGAATTTTGTTTCTTTAGCGAACCATTCCAAAAGCGGGCAGCGGAGGGGTGTAAGGTACCTAAGGGTGTTTCCAAAGGCCATTGTTGTACCTTATAAATGAAGTCAGGTGTGGTGAAGCAATTTCTTAAAGGTGCCAAAGAATGCATTAAAATAATCTGTTAAATTGTTCTCGGATATATACACTGTGCACACATTCTGCCGCTCTGTCTTTTGCCACTCAGTGGGCGTAACCGCAGTCACTTTCACCGAAGGTCACATCTTATGCATAAACTTCATTACATTCTGCTCAGCTTTCCTTGAAAAGGGACAGGAAGTGATGTCATAGGGTTCTGGACTGAAAGTAATTTACATCCCTGCTAAAAAAAAAAAAACATAGACACCATCACAGAAATTTTATTGGTTTTATTGGGAATTTTATTGGTTCTAATGGAATATGGCCCAAAACACACTACAGTGTATTGGATTTTGTTGGTCTCTAATGGTATGTATTGGTTCTATTGGTTCTATGTATTGGTTCTCATTGAATATGGCCCAAAACACACTACAGTGTATTGGTCTTTGTTGGTCTCTAATGGTATGTATTGGTTTTATTGGTTCTATGTATTGGTTCTCATGGAATATGGCCCAAAACACACTACAGTGTAGTGGTTTTAATGGTAAAAGCTAATGGTTCCTATTGGTATTTTAATGGAAACCATTAGAATCTGCCGCTCTGTCTTTTGCCACTCACTGGGCGTAACCGCAGTCACTTTCACCGAAGGTCACATCTTATGCATAAACTTCATTACATTCTGCTCAGCTTTCCTTGAAAAGGGAAAGGAAGTGATGTCATAGGGTTCTGGACTGAAAGTAATTTACATCCCTGCTAAAAAAAGCATAGACACCATCACATAAATTCTATTGGGTTTTATTGGGAATTTTATTGGTTCTAATGGAATATGGCCCAAAACACACTACAGTGTATTGGATTTTGTTGGTCTCTAATGGAATGTATTGGTTTTATTGGTTCTATGTATTGGTTCTAATGGACTATGGCCCAAAACACACTAAAGTGTAATGGTTTTAATGGTAAAAGCTAATGGTTCCTATTGGTATTTTAAAGGAAACCATTAGAATTTTCTGTAATGGTTTTATTGTGTTTTTCAAGATGTTTAAATTAATGTACTCAAATGCATGGAAAGGTTTAGATGTAAATCTCTTTCCTGTGTCCCTGTTTGCAACACAAATGTCTTGGGTTTGATTCAAAAGAAGCACACATAGTAATGTATTCAGTAGCTTGAACGCACAATACGGTTTTAAGATAAAATCGTCTGCCAAATGCGTAAATTTCTAAATGTCTCTTTAGTAGATAACCTATTTAATGGCTTATATTTTTCTCTTGGAGGTTTCCTCATCACAGTGAAACAGCACTGCATTAATCTAATATAATTTCTCTTCTGGGAGAAGCAATTACTGTCTTCTTTGAAGAACGGACCGGAAAGGACTGTTTTCTTCAGTGGTGAGGAACAAAAGGGTAATTGTATTTGTACGCCAGATACTCTACATGGGATTCAGTCATTTGTCTAACAGATAGTTAGAGACTTGAGAAAGAGAGATCGACGGAAAGAGAAAGCTAATTTCAGATTTACTTTTTAAAGTGATTTCAGGCATTGTTACAACCCTAATTCCCAATTCATAGTTTTCCGGTTTTAAGCTTCCCACTGTGCTGAAATTAGTTTTGCGATCCAAGTGGGTAAAACATTCATTCATTCAGAGAAACATTCCTCTCTTATTCAGGAACATGCTGATGTTTTAGCTTCAGTTTTGTCTGGTTTTAAAGCAGTTAAGGAGCCAATATTCAAAGCCATGACGTTTCCACACAACAAAATCTGTATTTCCCTTTCACTATGCATGCACTCGGAGTAAACAGGCCAGGAACTTTACTGTAGATCAGTCTATGATGCCTTGAGCTTGTTATGACGGAAATCTCATTTATTTATAGTTTTGGAAAATCGATTGCTTAAATGGAAAAAATAAGAATATGATTTGGGGGCTTTTTGTATATCGAAGTCAACTCTTATTGGTTCACAAGAAAGCTACGCACTGGGATAAGCGTAATAGCTGCCAAATGTGCTTAATTTTGTGCGATTTCCCCATCTCGTCTCATATTTTCCTTTCTTTTTGGAGCTGAAACATGTTGAGCGTCTCTGTAAAGTCATGAGCTGTATAAATGTTTGATGAAAGCAAGCCCGAGATGAAAATTCTGCATGACGAATGCGCTAAGAATGTGGATCATTCACGGCTGGCCGTAGAGGCCTGGAAATACCGTGGTCTGCTTCACTCCAATCAACAGTTGGAAAACAAATACTGGTGAGCTTAAACAGCCCTAAAACTTCTGCGATCTTTAAACCTAGAAAGCTTGTAGTGTGGGCAGCTAACATTGTAGTATTAGTTTGAGGGTGCGTTATTGAGCAATGGATTCTCCGCCTTTTAAAACCATAAGTGGTAGTTAATGGTAAATTATATACTGGTTGAGCTATAAATGAAAGGAATAGTTCACCCAAAAATGATATAAGTGTACATAAAAGGATTAAAAGACACAGGGATGAGTAAATGATAACAAAATATAGATTTTTGGGTGTACTGTGTCTTTAAGAAAAGGAGCCTTTACTGTACATTTGTTCTAGTGGTCACAACACGGGACTTTTTTCTTGTAGTTCATTAGAAACATCTTTTCATTTATCCAACAAGGCTTAGGTCATGATGTCACAGTATGATCTAGCACCATCTGTGTTTAATACAGGAGGCTAAACCTTGAAATTGTGCTGGCAATACGTGCGAGCGTACGGAGCAGCTGTGGGAGACAGGAAATTAGGCTTAGGTCGCTGATGGCCATGTGGAATCAAAGCTGGTGTCAGGTGGTTGTGGTCCAGAGGATGGAAGATGTCTTTGGAAAATTGATTGTTTTTTTTTTCATTTCTAGCCAATTGTTGTGTAACTTCCTTTTCGTTATATAATGCAGTTGGTTGCTGGTTAGATGTTACAATGAACTGTCAGGATTATGATAACGGTCAAACAAAAAGTGATTTTACAATAAAAGTTTTATTTGCTAGTCACAGAATTTTTTGCTTTTTTTTCCGTGGCATTCTCACGGATTGGTTACTCAACTGTTTTTTCCTATTATCTTACCATTGTCGCTTCGGTTTAGGGTTAGATTTACATGAAATGACATACTTACCCAAACCCAACTCTAACCCCAACACCAGGCGACAATTGTTTAAAGTTTAGAAAATATAAAAGAATAAAACAGAAAAAATAGTGTAAACCAATAGTTAAAGTGACATACTAACGCAAACATCAAATCTAACCCTAAACCGAAGCGAAAATGGTTTGAAAATAGGAAAAAGCAGTTGAGTAACCAATCCGTGAGAATGCCACGGAAAAAGACAAATCGACTTAAAAAGACTTAATCGTTTTGCAAACGATTAAGGGGATCACACACCGGCCGCGCCGCTCAGCGCCGTGCAGCAACGCGCCAGGCAGCAATGCGCCGTTCTAAATCAACTGAACACATTGTTTTCTATGAGTGTACGCACACCGGCGCCGCCCAGCAATGACTCAGGAAGTTGTTCAAATCCCTGTCGTGCCATACAGCACCACTCACATAGCTTAACATTAAATAACATCATATTTGCCCCAAATCATTAAGGATTAACATTGGCTGCTAACGTATATTTTGCATTTTGAAGTAGACGCTATCTGACGAAGCTCGCGCTATTTAATGTGCACTTTTGGTTTACAATACCTCCGAGATCCGCTAGGCGCGACGCTGCGCGGCGCTGAGCTGTGCGGCCGGTGTGCGATCCCCTTTAGTTGCAATTAATTGTTATGCGAAGTCTACTTGAAGTTAAATTTGGGCTCAAAAGCTGTTTGTTTATGTTGTTGCCACTGAAACTGTCTATAGTTCGGAATGGAGTACTACTTACTACTTACTCCTAAACTATATTTAAAAACTGCCATGCTTTTGTTGTTCTCTGTATGCTGTTTTTTTAATGTAAAGCTACTTTGGAACAATGAACAATTGTGAAAAATGCTATATAAAATAAATAAATTTAATTGTATGCATATCGCAATGTTTAAACTTTGTGTGCATAAGTGTACGCGTATACGCTGAATAATGTGAAAGATGAACTGTCTGTTGGTTACATAATTTTCTATACAAAATAGTTAGTTAAAAACTTATAGGACAGCATATCGAATAATATATTTAGTAAGTTATTGCATATCGCACGTCGCTTCAATATCATGCAGCCTTAGGGGCAGATCACACAGAATGCATTTCTGGCAGTGGCAGGAACCTTTTTTGAATTGCTTTCTATTGGCAGTGATTGTTTTGCGTGCTGTTTTTGCACACCGAACTCCTTGCGTTTTTGGCGACTGCCGCCCCACGCATTTTTGCAGGAGCCCTCGGAATGCCTAAAGTTGATAAATGTCAACGCTAAGCGAAAAAACGCCCAACATAACTTGCCTTTTTTCCATTGTCCTGTCGAATGCGGTTTGGTGTGATCACCCGCTTACTGGTTAGGTACCACTAAGAGTGACATTGTGTCACAACCGAGGGGCAACCTTCGGATTTCTCTGATGAAGCCAATACGGAAGTGACTTAAACTGCAATTCATCCACTGGCTGCTAGATGCTGGCTCCAAAATGGAGTCAATTCCCATAGACCCCAATGTTAAAATGCCCATCTTTAGAGCAGAATTTTTTTTTGTCTGTATAGCTTTGACCTTCATGACAACTGTGAGGGGTGAATTTTTTTGTAACTCATCCGTTTAAATTAGGGGCGTGGCCACTTGATTAACAGTTGAACAGCCACTGCTGTCACTAGAGTCGAGCTAGGCAGGCGTGGTTTCAGCAACCAGCCACCTCAGCTTTCCCCACGTCCCACCTCTTTACTCATTTTCGGATATCCACAAGTGATGCGTGACGTGGCCAAGATGGTGACGGCAGGCACTGCCTACTATTGGCTTCAAAACCGTCTTCAGAAACCTATGGGTGACGTCACGGGCACAACGTGATAGTGATAATCGTGAAAACCGTGATTATCGAAATTGTGTTAATAGTGCACATATAATAATATCATAAATATTTCAGATTTTAATATGGTTACAAACTCTCTTTCTGCCTCCATACTCTTGTCTTTGGAGTATAACTCATTGGCCAACAAATAAATAAAACAAAATAAACAATACTAAAGATAAATTTGACTGACAGCATTTTATTTATTTTCAAATCAATGGATATCATTACCTTAAGTACTTTTCTCTACAATAACGGTGTAGTGAAAGTCTGACATTGTGTCTGCCCTAAATAACATATCAATGTATCAAAACAACAACAACATATTTTTTATATCACTTGTCAAAGCATTAAATACATGACTGATGAGTAAGATTTTATTATTTGCATTTCATCAGAATCCTTTTCAATTTATCGCAGCCACAAAAGCTCAGCTGCCAAATACTGTGGTACGAAAACAAGATTTGACGTCTTTTAACAAGAGTTGCGGTCGTTTTGAAGCGGTCCTTTGGGCGTTCACACACGCAGCCATTTTATCACTGGAGATCACAGTATAACTGTTTTGTGGGATGTCGTGGATGTTTCTACTGCTGGTTGCTTTGGGGGTTGTACAAGTGGCCATAGCTTTTAAAGAATTGCTTTAAAAATCTAAATAAAACTCCAAAACAAAGTGTCTTTTTGGGCGATTGCAGATGTGCCTGTCTGGTTTAACACGATTCATATGCATTGAACTTATTCACACATGCTCCCTATTAACAAGACACTGGGTTTATTCTGACTCACAGCAAGAGTCTTGTGTGCACTGATGGCAATCTTTCTTTGCACCATTTGTGTGAGGGCTTAGCGAACAAGTACACAAGACAAACTGCATCTGTGTTACACACACAGCAGACCGGCACGTAGATTGTTGACTAAAACAGGGCTGAAAACGTAAGATGGAGTAAGCTATGTGACCAGCTCGCTCTCGCTACAGTCAGCGTGAAGCCCAGCAGATGTTTGAATTCTCAAAACATGACGCTGTTGGGGTGCGAGCGAAAGGGACCACTAGGAGATTTGAGAGACCATTTATCTGTAGGTTTTTGCTTGGTATTGAAGCCAGGGGATTCGAGGACATTGAGAAAACATTACTGTAAATCTAACACAGACGCTGGTTTGAGCACATACGGGGGAGATGTGCTTTAAATTGCTTTCTATCTTTGGAGACCTTTTCTTCATTTAGTTGATGTTTTTAAAGCTGTACAGCTGCACGTCTCACTAGTGGAAGATTTCATATTTCATCTTTCCTAAGTTCGTTTCAGGTCAAGTTGGGTCTTTTTTATCTAAAAGACCTTCTGGTTGTAAAAAAAAACTTTTATGCATGTGGCAGACACATCCAAACACATTTTTGTCCTAGGAACAGAACTTTTGACCTTTACAGGAATTTTCTGTGAAAATGAAAATAAAAGTCTTGTCTTTTTTCTGCAGAAACTGGTGTGCGTATGTGGTGACCAAGACGGTGAGCTGCATGGTGGAGGATGGGGTGGAAACTTACGTGAAGCCTGAGTATCAGCCGTGTTCCTGGGGCGTTCAGTGTGCACGGGTTGTTGTGTAAGTATGACCTTACTGTGCATCCATACTAAAAATGTGGGATAGTTTACCCAAAAAATTACAATCTTTAATCAGTTACGTTCCCTCATGGTGCTCTAAACACACGTCTCTCAATCTACTGTCGAGCAAGAGGAGAAATCTTGGAAAAGACCTACGATGTTTCCTTCTCCATACCTTAAGAGTGAATGCGGACTGAGGCTTTTGGTTGCTTACGTACCATCTAACTTCTCATTTTGTATTCTCTTGTGGAAAATAATTCATACTGGGCTAAAATAACATAAGGGGTTATGACAGAAATTTCACTTTTAGGTGAATTGTCTATGTAATCTCTACAAGCTGTTTACAATTTGTTAAAAAAGAAATCTTCACTGTCAGGTACAAAACCGTACCTTCACTGGGGGTGGTACCATCAAAGTTTCATTTTCTGAACTTTTATGGGTATACAACACATTGAAATGTTGTACCTTTTGGGGTAAAATGTTATACCCTAAGGACCTGTATTGTGCAACATAAGGAACAATTTTGTACCAGTTAAAAAACAATACAGTTAACTGTACATTTAAAGGAATAGTCTACTCATTTTCAATATTAAAATATGTTATTACCTTAACTAAGAACTGTTGAATCATCCCTCTATCATCTGTGTGTGTGCACGTAAGCGCTGGAGCGCGCTGCGACGCTACGATAGCATTTAGCTTAGCCCCATTCATTCAATGGTACCATTTAGAGATAAAGTTAGAAGTGACCAAACACATCAACGTTTTTCCTATTTAAGACGAGTAGTTATACGACCAAGTTTGGTGGTACAAAATAAAACATAGCGCTTTTCTAAGCGGATTTAAAAGAGTAACTATATTTTATGGCGTAATAGCACTTTTGGGAGTACTTCGACTTGGCGCAGTAACACCCTCCCTCTCCCATTATGAGAGTGAGAAGGGGAGCGGACTTTTCAGGCGAGTCGAAGTACTCCCAAAAGTGCTATTACGCCATAAAATATAGTTCCTCTTTTAAATCCGCTTAGAAAAGCGCTACGTTTTATTTTGTACCACCAAACTTGCTTGTATAACTACTCGTCTTAAATAGGAAAAACGTTGATGTGTTTGGTCACTTCTAACTTTATATCTAAATGGCAGCATTGAATGAATGGGGCTAAGCTAAATGCTATCGTAGCGTCGCAGCGCGCTCCAGCGCTTACGTGCACACACACAGATGATAGAGGGATGTATCAACTCTTCTTAGTTAAAGTAATAACATATTTTAATATTGAAAATGAGTAGACTATTCCTTTAAAGGTACACAATAGATACTTAAAGGGACACTCCACAGACAAACTCCCCTAGAGTTAAACATTTGAGTTTTACTGTTTTGGAATCCATTCAGCTGATCTCCAGGTCTGGCGGTACCACTTTTAGCATAGCTTAGCATAATCCATTGAATCTGATTAGACCATTAGCATCGCGCTCAAAAATCAAAGAGTTTCTATATTTTTCCAGTTTAAAATGTTTCTCTCATACCATGGCTGCTGTAGGCGCAATGATATTACGCAGCACCCTAAAATAGTCCCCTTGGTAACTTTCATTAGCAGGGAACTATTTTTGGGCGCTGCGTAATATCATTGCGCCTGCTGCAGCCATGTTATGGCAGCAAAGTCCTTGATTATTACGCCAGAATGAGAGTATAGTTCCTAGCCATATAGGCCTAGAAAATTGCAACTTTACATTTTTCGTCAGTCTTAGTACACAATGTAACTACAGAAGAGTCGAGTTTTAAATAGGACAAATATCGAAAGTCTTTGGTTATTTTTGAGCACAATAATTATGGAGTGAAAACTGTATCAAAACCTCCCACAAATGCACACAATAAATCCAGATGCATGCACAGTAATTCACATGGCTGCAGGAGGCGCAATGATATTACTCAGCGCATGAAAGTTGTCCCCTTGGTAACTTTCAATAGAAAGGGACTATTTTTGGGCACTGCGTCAAGTTTTTAATAGGGAAAATATCGAAACTCTTTGGTTATTTTTTTGCCCGATGCTAATGGTCTAATCAGATTCAATGGATTATGCTAAGCTATGCTAAAAGTGGTACAGCCAGACCCGGAGATCGGCTGAATGGATTCCGAAATGGTAAAAATCAAATGTTTAACTCTAGGGGAGCTGGAAAATGCTCAAAAAAAGTGGAGTGTCCCAAAAAGGTACATCCTCGTATCATGTTTAGTATACCTGTAAAGGTACAAAATTACACACTTAGGGTACCACCCCAATACCTACCTTTTTTCTGACAGTGTAGGTCACCCAATACTTAAAATTTGGCCTTACTATCATGTTGTCCTTATCCCGTATGACTGACTTTAATGCTACTTAACTTAGTTGTATGTTACTTTATAATGCCACTTTAACATATCCATTTTTTTTATTTGGGGTCGACTGATATGTGTTTTTCAGAGCAGATGCCGATACCGATTATTACAAATCAAGCAGACGAATAACCCATATTTTGAACCCATATATATGTCAAACTTAAGAATAACAAGGGCTCTTACAAAAACTTTCTTTAAATGTTTTTAAAGCATATCTTTCATTCTGTTTATAATACAAATTGCCAAATAGTTAAAAAAAATTGACATTTACAAAATTAATTTTTTTTATCGTTAAATCTGTTAAAAAAAAAAAATGATAATCTTATCAGTTAATGGTTAACTTAAGGGAAAATTAACTGAAATGAGCATCCTTAGTCAACGGCCCCTTTTTGTTTTTTTAAGTTTTATGTCAGTGTTTCTTAAGGGGTAGTTCACCCAAAAATGAAAATTCTGCCATTGTGTACTCACTCTCATGTTGTTACAAACCTGTATAAATTAATTTGTTTTGATGAACACAAATATTTTTTTTTGAGGAATGTTTGTAACCAAACCGATCAGAGGCCCCATTGACTTCCATAGTATCCTTTTTCCTACTATAGGAGTCAATGGGGCCTCTGATCGGTACAAGTTTGTAACAACACGAGTTTTGTCCTTTCTAGGTGAACTATCTCTTTAAAATGCACCTTTTTGTCTGACTTCAAATCAGTCTGAGGAGTCTATTTATAATGCATTTCTAGTGCATAAGTGGATCCATCATGCGGTATGTCAGCTGTTTAGACAGGTAACAGATTTTAAAGCTACATCACTTCATCATAACATTGACAGACACTTGAAATACCGTAATACAACATCTACATTTTTGGGAATCTGAGTAATTACGCAAAAAATACTGAGTGCTCTCAGTGCACTGTTTACACAGTAAACCTTATGTCAAGTGCAGAGACAAACAAAACCTAGTTTGTGGGCACCAGGATTAGAACGTTTATGAAGTTGCAAGGTGGTTTCCAGAAACATATTGGTCACAAGCTGGAAAAGTTTAATATAACTTCTTCAGCTTTAATACACACACAGCACTGCAAATGGATGAGGTGGCACGCCAGTCCAAAATCTACGACCAGTGCACCACAGGAATTAGGCTTAGACCCTACTAAAATACCACTACTTATTTTTGCACACTCTTCATAGGGCAGTGGGACCCCTTTTCTTCACACGGGGGTAAAGGAGCGTGAAGACAAGAATTCAGTGGCTTATGTAAATGTAACCAAAAGTCCTGGGAAAAAAATAAATATTTCTGTAGTTTTCTATTCCGTTTTTATAGTGGTGAAATATGGGTTCAAAGCTGACCTTGACCAGTGTTTGATTATTTGTATGACAAAATGAACCTAAGACCTGGACTTTTTACATACAATAATGATATAAATATACTATAATAACAATGCATATATAAAAAAATCTTTTTTTTCTTATTGCATGACAAACATCATGTTACTGCTCTGAGCATTATTATTGCATTACATGAATGCATTTGGCAGAAAGCACACAATTCTTTTATCAGTATATGTGCTGCATTTACTTAAAATGTGGAGTGTTTTAATCATCGCCAGCCCATCGCTGTAGTTTAAACAGCTGTGAAGCAAATGTCTGGGTCTAGTCCTGAATGTATATAATAAACAGTATACGTCTGTTCATTCACAGTGAATTCATTTTGAAACGTATATCTTTCTCTGTTTTAGGCGAGAATAATCTTCCCCATATGCATTTCAGGCTGTATTTTGTTTTACTCTCACAGAGACTGCTTAGAAACTTTGTCTGCGGGAAAGTTTTGCAATATTATTCCCATAGGATTGGCTATTGAACTATATACAGAATGGTGAAGTCTAATGTAATAAGCATGCCAAGCATGAATAGTTTTCAACACAATACCTTAAATTAGAACGTGAGAACGCTAGAAACGTTTCTAAAGGAAAACACCACCATTTTCAATATTTTACTATGTTCTTACCTCAACTTAGATGAATTAATACATACCTATCTTTTTTCAATGCGTGAACTTTTAAACTTTGTACAGCGTTTCGTGAATGTGTTAGCATTTAGCCTAGCCCCATTCATTCCTATGGCTCCAAACAGGGATGAATTTAGAAGCCACCAAACACTTCCATGTTTTCCCTATTTAAAGACTGTTACATGAGTAGATACACGAGTAAGTATGGAGGCACAAAATAAAACTTTTGTTTGGAGCCATAGGAATGAATGGGGCTAGGCTAAATGCTAACACATTCACGAAGCGCTGTACAAAGATTAAAAGTGCATGCATTGAAAAAAGATAGGTATGTATTAATTCATCAAAGTTGAGGTAAGATTATAGTAAAATATTGAAAAAACTGTGGTGTTTTCCTTTAATAATCGAATGCAATTCCCAATTCAAACCATACTTGGAAATAATAATATACCAAGACATGGCAAGTCTCCAAACATTTCATCATTAAAAACTTCTTAAATTATGTTTATTCGTTTACAGATACAGGACCTACATGAGGCCCAAATACAAGGTGGCTCATAAAATGGTAACAGAAATGGAGTGGAAGTGTTGCCATGGATACAGTGGAGAAGACTGCAATGAGGCACCAAACGGGGGATCTAACACTCAGATCTCAACAGTCAGGCCTAAACCCTCACAACCAGGACAATCTGGAACCGGTAATGGTCAGGGACAGAGTGGAGGGAATGGTGGGTCAAAAATTTGATAAAACTATATTGTATACCGTATTTTTTCTTTGCTACAGCCTGTATAAAAACATACATGTGCGATCTTTGCCTAGGGAGAGGTGACAATGAAAAAATGAGACAAATGGAAGACAAAATCCAGCGGTTGACCAAAGACCTGAACGACGTGCAGTCATCACTGCGTGAGATGAATGAGAAAATCCAAGGAAATAACGGCGGCAAGACGCCAGCCGATGCGGCCCAACCGGAAATGAAAGAGACAATCCATAACATTCAGACCAAGCTGGACCAGCTGGATAACCGGACACAAGCTCACGACAAGACTCTAGACAGCATCAACAACCATCTAGTGAACGGGAAAGGAGGCAATGACGTTGATGATGGGGGAATAGGAGGAAGCAAGTTCAACACTTTAAAGGAGGAGATCCTCCGAGAACTTGAACGTCGAGTGACGCTATCCTGTGCCGCCTGTCAGGCTGGAGTGGAGGACCTACGACGGCAACAGCAGCAAGACAGGGAAAGGATCTCAGCCCTGGAAAAGCAGATTAGTGCCATGGACCAACGCCACCGTCAGACACTTGACGGCTTGCGTCGAGACCTTAGTCGGTCTCAAGACTGCTGTGACACGGTCGTGGACCTCAGAGGAAGACTGGATGACATAGACAGGAAGACAAGTTCCACGTCAGAAGCCTACGACAAGCTGCAGGAGCGTTTTAACAGGATAGAAATTTGGGGTGGTGGACATTTTGGAGAAGGACAAGATGGACAAGGACAAGTCCCTAGTTTGGCGGAGGACTTCTTCAATGATCATCTACAAGACCTGGAGAGGCGGCTGAACAACACAGTCCAGAGGACAGAGGAGAACTGTGCTTATATGGAAACTAACATACGGGACTTAGTCCAGAAGGAGATTAGAAATCTTCGCAATGATTTCAATAATCGTATTAATGACCAGGCTGACAGAATTGGTGACATGGAGATCGATATAGGAAATGTAAAAGAAACTATATTTGATATTAATAAGCACTTGTCTCGGTTGGAGAACACAACATCCTTTATAGACAGGAGGTTAAGCGAATGCTCCGGGTGCTCGGCTTCTGTGCCGAGTTCAGGGGGTGGCAGTCCAAACCCAGAGGACACGGTGAAGTCTTTGGAATGGAGAGTCATTGCAAGTGAAGATGAGATCAAGAGGTTTGACACAAGACTTAAGGATCTGTCTGTGTCTGGTGATTCGCTCGTGGATAGGGTGATCAACCTCAGCCACGACGTTCGCAAGATCAAAGCGCTCACCGGAGATAACGGAGAGCATTTCAACAGAATTGTCGATGAGATCGAGAACTGCGATGTTTGTAGCACGGTCGAAGATGACCTGAAGAAACTCAAGAACATCACAAACCATGCAATGGATAGGTGGCAAAAAGAAATGAACACCATTAAGGATAAATTTGATTCTGGGCAGACCGGCTGTGCAGATGTGTG
Source organism: Paramisgurnus dabryanus (assembly GCF_030506205.2). Classification (NCBI taxonomy): domain Eukaryota; kingdom Metazoa; phylum Chordata; class Actinopteri; order Cypriniformes; family Cobitidae; genus Paramisgurnus; species Paramisgurnus dabryanus. Next base: position 5,215,378 of record NC_133353.1, read on the forward strand.
CTCCGGTTTTCAAGAGGAGATGAATCAGTTGAGAGAGGACGTACAGAAATGCAGCAGTCACTGCAAGATCACATTGAATACTCCTACGGGAACTGATTCGGGAACAGGTCATCTGGATGACCCCCAAAAACCACTGGATGGCCATAGTGTCATCAGCAGCAACAACGGTGACCTGAGGTCGATCCGTGGAGAATTGTCGGAGGTCATCTTGACCTTCAGTTCCATAAATGACACGTTGAAAGGGCTGGAGCACATGGTCCAGAAGCACGACAGCGTGGTTACCGATCTGGGAAACACCAAAGACAAAATCATTTCTGAAATTGACAAGATCCAGCAGGAAATGACAGAGCACATAGAAGACAGCAGGCTACGCTTTGACAACGTGGATCGAGACGTACGGCGGTTCGTGGTCGAGATGGGTGACTGCAAAAGGAGCGGCGATGGTTTGGATAAGAGGCTTTCCAAACTTGAAGTGGTTTGTGGCCGGCTGGACTCCGTCTCCGACAATCTGCAGAAGATCAAAGATGGCTTGAACAAACACGTGTCTGGCCTGTGGAGCTGTGTCAATGGACTAAACAACACAGTGACCTCACACAGCGGGTTCATTGAAATCCTCCAGAACACACATCTGGATGATATCCACGGCAATATCAAGAGACTAAATTCCTCAATGGTCCACATCCTCAAGGAGTTTCACAGCTTGACTGAGCAAGACTTTTCAGGTTTGACTTTTAAAAGAGTGCATGGTTTGCTTTCTACATACAGCGGTTTCAATTCGGTAGCACTTAACAATAAGGTTGTATTTGTTACGTTAGTTAATGCATTAAAATAACAATGAACAATACATCTACAGCATTTATTTATCTTAGTTCATTTTAATTTCAGCATTTAATAATACATTTTTAATTCAAAAGTTCTAACTGTTAACATTTGTTAATGCATAATGAACTAACACAAATAATTGGTATTTACTAACATTAACAAAGATGAATAAATTCTGAAAACTGTATTGCCTTATTGTTATATGTTAGCTAATGCATTTATCAATGGTAACAAATACAACCTTACTGTAAAGCAGGAGTCAGTAACATTAGGCACAGGGAAAATCAACGGCAAGATAAATGCTGTATTTAAAACAAAATTGTTATTGTTTATTACGTTTAAGAAATTTTGAAACCCTTGTCGCCAGGGCCTGAAGTTAACTTTTTTGACCACCAGCCACTGTGGCAGGTGGATTTAGAAATCCACCTGCCACAGTGACTTTTTACCAGCCAGTTTTTTTTTTGCCTGAATAGTGAATGATAACACTGTTTTTCATTTATGAATTAAATATAATAATTTTTAGAGCTATAAAAGTGAATTTCTCTTTGTCTTAGGTTGTTTGATTAACATTAATGACACAGACTTAAGTATGTTAATTGAGGTTACTGTCTCTTTAAGACCATCACAGACACAGTTTTTGACTCTCTAGTCTCTATACATACACTTAAGTTAAGACATAACGAAATGTTTTATTAGAATAAGAATACTGTTGAGATTATTTTGTTTATTATATGTGCCCTGTCAAGAGCAGAAAGACTTTATGTACGCTTGCTTTGAGGAAGGCGTCTCTCCGATGTTCCCTATTGAGTGCCCTTAAACCCGCGCGCGCACACATATACGGAGGGGGCACAAACTGCGCACATAAACGCCCCACATACGTTTGTTTTTCATTACTCTATTCGCAAAATGTATGTTAATATACTACAGTATAAGACACAGTAGCGCAACTCTCTTTAAAGTTTACACATCCAAGAGTTCTGATCCGTCACAGCAGAACTACACATCTGTGCAACTGTGATTATACTGTAGTCTATGTCACCATTGCATTCTCATCCCATCTCATCAACAGTTTAATACTTACTCGCACATCCAAACATAGTCAGAGAAGTGCCTCATCTTCTTTCCAATCGCATGAACGTTGCGAAACAGCAGTCGCATCCTCTCAATGAATCACTCAATTTGCATCAGTGATATGCACAGGTTGATAAGAAATGAGCGGTTGCCGGTTACCCAGACAAATATTTTAATGATATTCGGGCCGCGGTCAGTCGGTCGGGTTTAAAAACTATTTTGAACAATTCCAGGCGGGTTAGTTGAAAATGTCGGTCGGGAGTGGGTTGTTTATACATTGACCCGCGCATCACTGATTCGCATTGGCTACCCGCCAATGTGGCTGGTAGATTGACAGTGTTACCCGCCAATTGCAAAATCCACCCGCATTTGGCGCGTGGTCGGGTGTTAATTTCAGGCCCTGCTTGTCGCATTTGCATGATAAAAATGCATGTTAATCTGTAATCATAATTTAAATTCTTGTTTAGTTATAGTTGTCACTGTCACATATTGGCGATTGCAGTTTTGAACTTAAAGTTTACGTTACTCTTTAGATTGCGCAAATTAAAATAGCGAATTGAAAATGCGCCCAATGGAAACACTGCAGTTTCACATAAACTCCCATTCATTGCAAAAAATGTTTTACAATCGGGTGAGGTGGTTTTTCAGGCAAATCAAGAAACGCATATATAGCAACACTGCTATGGATTTTTTTCGCATATACCGGTCGCCTGATTTGCGTAAACGTCACATGATCATTCTTTTAAAATGGTGCGGTATGTTTGCTTGGGAGACAAGACAGAAAAGGTGTGTTTGACTTCATGAGGCATCCACGAACCGACAATTGCATGACATCAAAATACCGTCAGAGCGATTCGGGGGTTGTCGATAATTCGACGTCATCTGCGCGTCGGTCTGCGCTGCGCTGTATGAAGTCGAACACCCTTTGCCGTGGATTTTGGACAAAATTTCATTTTAGTCACATAACATCGGTCATTTCGCAATAGTTTTCTGCCGACATTTAGAAAAATAACGTAAATGTTATGCAATTTTTTTTATATATATATATATTTGGCCATTTTTGCCTTTATTTAAACAGTGATAGAGGAGAGGACAGGGAAGTACAGGGAATAGAGAGGGTATGGAATTGGCAAATGACAACGAGCTGGGAATCGAACTCGGGTCGCCGAAAGTGCGAAAGCACCACATGTCGTTGCACCGACCACTACACAATCGGCTCCGACTATTTTATGCAAATCTTTAATGGAAATGCAGCTAATGATGGCCAGGAAAAACATAAATGGCACATCATGTCATTAAGGTTGCTGACTCCTGTTGTAAAGTGTTACTATAAATTCTCTAAATTTCCAGCAGCAGAAACTGACTTGGCTTACTTCTGTGGACATGGAAAGAGACAAACTCTGCTTTTTCCTGTTTCTTATAATATTGTAGGTTTACCTGGACCACCAGGTCCTATGGGAGATACAGGCCCCCCTGGTCCACAAGGGCCTCCAGGAAGGGATGGACTACAAGGTAGAGATGGACTTCCAGGTCCATCAGGCTTACCTGGGCCAAAGGGACCTCCTGGTAAGAAATCTTTTTGTTGTCATGTACACTGTAGCTTTATAGGTTAGATGAATATTGCATTTACTGTACAATTTGTTTCTGTTTAGTTTCCATTTCAAAGTAAATACCATATACATTACACAATAAAGTCACTTACATTTCACTTTTTTATATTTCAGGTCTTAGAGGAGAGAAAGGTATGTTTTAAAATTCTTTTTAACAGCCAGATCTTAAACTCTTTTAAATGTTAAGTACAATATTTATTTTTACACTGTGTACACTGTTGTTGGGTCAAATATAAACATTTTCTGGGTTAATTTTACCCAACAGCTGGGTTTAGCCTTTTTTTTTTCAAAAATATCCCAGGATTTTTTAAAGTGTATATTTTTTACAGTACATAACCTTTGCATGACTACAGTAGTGCTTTACCAGCTAAACTACAGGACCCAATATTTTAAGTTCGTGTACCCTCTTGACTGTTACCATGTGTTTAGATGTGTGATCATCAGCGCAGGGTCAGTAGTTGAGCCAAAGGTCAGCAGCTGATCACTAAAGCTGGCACGTGTGAAGGCGGTCTTCAGTATTTTAGTGTATGTGGTTAAAATTAGAGTCTGTGACTGCTGACATCACCAGTTTTTTGGGCAAAATTTCCAAGACAAATTGTATGGTTTTGTTTCTAAACACACCATCATTTTAATTTCAGGTCAGGATGGTTCGGATGCCAAAATACCTCGTCTGTCTTTCTCAGCTGCTCTTACAAATCCTATGGGTGCAGCTGGAACGATCATTTTTGATAAGGCATTTGTGAATGAAGGAGACTTTTATAATCCACGAACAGGTAAACATTACAATGGCCCTGGGTGTATTTAAAATTAAGATTTTGTTATAATATTATATAAGATTTTCACTTTTACATTTAATATACAATAATATCACACTCCTACTTGAGCGATATTTCTTAATAAGTATATATATGTTACCCTGCGTGTGGGCGTTTTCTATGTTACCCAGCACATTTTTTGGTGATTTATTGTTTTCTAAAAAAAAAAAACATTAATGTAACATTTTGTGAAAATATAATCTTGATATCTTTAATATTGACTGAGTCAGGTCATGTCAATACCGTGCCCCTAAGGTGACATTGGCGTAAAAAATCTAAAGTTTAATTTTGATGTGTTCACGTGAAACTTTCATGTGCTTACGCGAAACCTTCACGTGCAGAATTTTTTTAAATGTTTAGTTTGGCGTGCGCACGTGAAACTATCGGGTGCGCACGTGAAACTATGCGTGCGCATGTGAAACTATCGCGTGCGCACGTGAAACTAAACACGATAGTACGCGAAACTAAACTATATTTAATTTTTGCTCCATGTCCCCTTAGGGGCTCCGTATGTCAAAGATTGAAATCATAGTAAAATTATTGGTTGAAATCTAATTTTGATACTCTTTGGGACGGTTTCCCGGACAGGAATTAGACTAGTTCTAGACTAAAAAAAAAATTCAACTTGCACTGACATCTTAAAATACATCAGTGCCATTTGTTTTGCCTTAACATGCACACAAGTAATGTTTTTAGTATGGCATGTTTGTTAAAACTAGTTATATTTCCTAATTAAACTTAGGCCTAGTCCTGGCATAAAATAATCCCTGTCCGCAAAACTTCCCCTAATCTCCTAATAATCACATTTTAAACTTTAACCTGGATAGGGTCAAATACAATATGTCAGATATATAACAAAAAATATATGAGTAATTGATATCTTAATGTATGAGACGAAGCACAGAAAAGTTGTATATCATCTGTGTTGAAATCCACAGGTATCTTTACTGCACCAGTAGATGGACGTTACTTCTTTAGCGCCATCCTGACGGGCCACAAAAATGAGAAGATTGAGGCTGTGCTGTCCAAGTCTAACTACGGCATGGCTCGCGTAGACTCAGCGGGTTACCAGCCAGAAGGCTTGGAAAAACCCATGGCGGAGACCAAACCTACACCAGGTTCTCTGGCTGTCTTCAACATCATCCTACCCCTTCAGCAAGGGGACACAGTCTACATAGACCTGGTCATGGGCAAACTGGCTCATTCGGTGGAGCCCCTAACTATCTTCAGTGGTATGCTTCTGTATGAAATGTAATAAGGGTACCATCGCAACGGAGCACTGAGACTATTCAGACTCGGAGGACCGGCCAAAACGATGGGGCTAGGACAGGATGCTTAAATGGCTGGGATAGCGACGCGGAGGGTTTGTCTGCATTTCAAACCTACGTTTTCAAACCTACGGATGTTGTTAGACCTCCTATGAACTCCTTGAACAGACTTAGAAATGGAGGAACTATTGCGCCCTTGATATGTAATCCTAACTCGCATTTCGGAGAAGTGTTGTAACTAAGAAGTGTTGCGGATTTGTCCGATGTTTTGAGATATTTTCGTGTTATATGAATCACAGACATGAGTTATGAATCATCTCGCATACACCGAAGATGACCATGAGGTCTGTTTGACTTCCCATCTATGCCACTGCACGGTAAAAGTACTCTTCTGCCAAAGAGCTTGACTCACAGTCAGGGTTAGGCTGATGTGTGTTATTTGGGGGGTGGGGGGCGTGGGAAAAGAGATGATAGAAATATTAATTCGTATTTTTGCTGTGAATGATTTAATTCCTGTGCACCTTTATCTTTTTACAGTTTAAAGGGACATTTCACTTTTTTGAAAAATATGCTAATTTTCCAGCTACCCTAGAGTTAAACATTTGATTCTTACCGTTTTGGAATCCATTCAGCCGATCTCCAGGTCTGGCGCTAAAACATTTAAGCATAGCTTAGCACAAACCATTGAATCTGATTAGACCATTAGCATCACGCTAAAATAAATAACCAAAGAGTGTCGATATTTTTCCTATTAAAAACTTGACTCTTCTGTAATTACCGCGTGTACTAAGACAGACGGAAAATTAAAAGTTGCTGCTACTGAAAGTAACCAAGGGGACTATTTTCGGCTGCTGCGTAATATCACTACGCCTGCTGCAGCCATGTTACAGCAGCAAAGTCCTTGATTATTACACCAATTTGAGAGTATAGTTCCTAGCCATATCTGCCTAGAAAATCACAACTTTTAATTTTCCGTCGATCTTAGTACACGATGTAACTACATAAGAGTTTTAAATAGCAAAAATATCGAAACTTTAGCACAATGCTAATGGTCTAATCAGATTAAATGGATTGTGCTAAGCTATGCTAAAAGTGCTACCACCAGAATCGGAGATCAGCAGAATGGATTCCAAAATGGTAAAAATCTAAAGTTTAACTCTAGGGGAGCTGGAAAATGAGCATATTTTCAAATAAGTGGAGTGTCCCTTTAAGACTTATAGTAAGGTTACTTACAATTAAGAGATTATCTTTAAATGTAGAGTATGTGCTTTAAATCTGTTTTTTTTTTCTTTTTGATTTTCGATATTACAAGTGCCACATTTTACAGAATAGCATCCTGACGATGCTTGTGCAAAATGCTTTTACTTTTAGTTAAGAAACGTTAAATGCAATGTGATGATGATGTACATTATTGCTCTCCATGCAAAATCCCCAGGTGCCTTGATAAATACCAGTATTACATAACAAAAAAAGAGACAATCAAATATTTTAGTCTCATCCATGTTCCTGAATGCCTGAACCAGTTTTGCAATGATTTTGTAATTGTCGATATGCTTTTATAAACATCAGATCTATATGAATGATGAACAATTGCATTTAGCTGTACGTTGCATATTTATACTTCGTGTTAGCTCAGTACAGTTTGGCTTTAAATTCTGAATATGGATTTCTTTATTCTTTTGAACACAATTGAAGCTATTTTGATAAATTGTTGTAAGCACACAGTTGATGGTACCCATTGTCTTCCATAGTATTTGTTTTTCCTACTATGCATGCCAATGGGTCCCATCATTTATCAATATATTGTCTTTTGTGTTCAACAGAATGAAAAAACTCATATAGGTTTATAACAACATGAGGGTAGAAAATGATGACAGAAATTTAATTTTTGGGTGAACTATCCCTTTAATGTGGTTCAAGTGCCTTTGAAAAATAACTGAAGATTTTAAGGGGTGTCCTTCATCATCCGATTCTGTCTTGTGTGGTCTCACTTGAATGTTTACTGTTCAGCGACCCAAAGAATTTTAAACTATGCGGCTTTGCTAGAAAACAAAGATGGATTGTGTATGTGTGAAACAGATACTCGTGTAATTTCCATAGCAAAATCCATGAATTTTCTAAACGTTTATGATACTTCAAGATTGTTGAAAATTAAGGCTGCTATCTATACGTGCTTTAATGTTTCATTTAATTACAATAAGATTTCCTAGCTTAAAAATAAATGCTACTTCAGCAACAAATAGCATCTGTTATATCTGATAGACAGACTTTAAAATCAGTTCCTCCTTTATGGTTTAACCTGTTACCTTGAATGTGTACATTGGCAACACGTGTGTTTCAAATAAAGATATTTAATTTTACACAATATAATCCCTCCTGACTTTGGTTTCATCAGGTGTCATAACGGATTTTAAACTCAATCGGTTTTGCCCTGGGTGTGTGTAACAGTATGCAGACTACCGTACGTTGTTTCAAACACAATGGAGTTTTTTGAAAGTCGAGAGCCGTAATTCTTTTGAATAGATTTCCAGTCAGTGATTGATGGTGCAGGATCATTAGGTTTTGTCACCGTCTTTCTATTTCACATGGAACGACTCCACACTAGCAGCTGGGTCAGCTGTCAAAGCAAAACATGAATAAAACACGTCCTCGATGGATAAGTTTTCTTTTCAAAATTATTTTTCGAGGCATGTGTGCGCAGAAAAGGTGTGATTGAGAGCACATACAATTTTCCACTCTGTAAGCCAGAAAAATTTGGATTTTGACTTCATGGAAAGATAAACATTTCTGGGTGTCTATTCATAGTCATACTGGGATGTCATTTATCATAAGTAAGGACTTGGGTTTGTCAAGTCACTGATGTCTAGACAAAGTGTTGTTATGCAATCCTATGCAATTCCTCTCTTCTGCAACAACAGTGAGGGTTTTTATTTGTTTTTGTTTTCCATTCATTCATTCTTCAGTATTTCAGCCTCCACCTTAAAGGAAAACACCACTGTTTTTCAATATTTTACTCTGTTCTTACCTCAACTTAGATTAATTAATACATCCCTATCTTTTTTCAATGCGTGCACTTAATCTTTGTACAGTGCATCGTGAATGTTTTAGCATTTAGCCTAGCCCCATTCATTCCTTAGGATCCAAACAGGGATGAATTTTGAAGCCACCAAACACTTCCATGTTTTCTCAATTTAAAGACTGTATGAGTAGTTACACGAGTAAGTATGGAGGCACAAAATAAAATATGGCGATGTTTTAAGTGGATAAAAATGAGAATTATATTGTATGGCGGAGAAGCACTTAGTTTGCAGTACTTCAACCTCGGGCGCAGTAACACAATACTTACTCGTGTAACTACTCTATGTAAAAGTCTTGAAATAGGGAAAACATGGAAGTGTTTAGTGGTTTCTAAAATTATCCCTGTTTGGATCCTAAGGAATGAATGGGGCTAGGCTAAATGCTAACACATTCACAATGCACTGTACAAAGATTAAGTGCACGCATTGAAAAAAGATAGGTATGTATTAATTTGTCTAAGTTGAGGTAAGAACATAGTCAAATTTTGAAAAAGTGGGGTCTTTTCCTTTAACATCTTTAAATCTAGGCTAAACACATGTTTAGACTGCTCTCTGTTAAGGTCAACAAGACGTAACCCATCTGTAAAATGACATATTTCAACATTAAAGTCAGTGTAAAGTGATATTTAATATGTGTTCTGAGCTTGTCACACCACAAAAAAATGTGATATTAACCACCAGCCAAAAATAATGAACAATAAAAACTGACAGATAAATGAAAAAAAAAAATTCAAAAGGAAAATAAGCAGGATTCTCTGCTCACAATTGCTCGAGGCGTGTCCGCTGTCGGAGCTGAAACCACGCCTACCCACGGGATAGATTGTGTCAGGGGCAGGGCCAGGCTTGGTGGCTCCACTGCATCATCAAGCCACTGATATAGCCCCGCCCCAAATAATTCTGGACACAGAAATGAGGAAAAACTGTTTAATGGTGTTATTTCACAATTTAGTACTACATAGTTCAGTCTTTGTAATGTGTTTCAGCATACAATTTAAACATTTATAATGTGTTAAAAAACAATTCTCTGAATTACCTAGTACTTTAAAGGTGCATTGTGTAACTTTTAGAAGGATCCATTGACAGAAATGCAATATAATATACATAACTATATTGTCAGTGGTGTATAAAAACCTTACACAATAAACTGTATTTGTTTTATTACCTTAGAACAGGAGTGGGGAACCCTGGGTCCTGGAGGGCCACTGTCCTGCATAGTTTAGTTCCAACCCTAATCAAACACACCTGAATTTCATTTCCAAGTGATCCTGAAGACTATTTGATTTTTATTTGACTATTTGATAATTTGATTTTTCAGGTGTGTTTAATTAGGGTTGGAACAAAACTCTGCAGGACAGTGGCCCTCCAGGACCAGGGTTCCCCACCCTTGCCTTAGAACGAGCTGTTTTATCTACATACACCGTGGGTCCCCTTACATGGAAGCCGCCATTATGTTTCTACAGTAGGCGTAAACAGACAAACTGTTCTACAGAGTGCATTGTCACTACATTGTCTCAAACGATGATGTGTTTGTCCTGTGGCGGCTTCCTATGCATTTTGAAATTGAGGGGTGAGCTGTTGGTTGCAATTCTTACCACTAGATGCCACAAAAATGTACCTTTAAACAGATTTTCACACCTGATTTTTCAGGTGTCTAATCAGTGTGCCTTATTTTGATTGGTTGATTAGCATTTTGATTGGTTTGAACCACACAACATGTGATGTCCATTTCAGTGGACACAGGGTATGAAGGGGTTAAGCTGTTAATAATAAGGTCTTAAAAGTGGGCATTTCATTTTAGAAAGAAACCTAAATGTTAGTGGGTAAACTGTGCTAACCTTACTGAAGCAACATCTGCGCCTACATTTAAAGGACAAGTTCGGTATTTTAGACTTAAAGCCCTGTTTTCAGATTGTTTATGGTCAAATAGAATTGTTTTGACTGAAATTTCGACATTTTCGGCTGCCCTGAGAATTTTCGCTTGTTTGTGTTTCAGCTCAGACCTCTACAATGGCTTTATAGGTGCACTGGAACAATCCTTCCTAAAATGCATTAAACTTTCGTTTACAAAGACGTGAAACTCACCGAGTGGTCAGGGGTGTTCACTGGTATGCTCACACAAAAATCGCTCCAAAAGACGCATTCCAACAGGTTTTATCGTAGTTTTTACCAACTCCATTGACTGTATTAGACGTCCTGTGAGGTACGGTATTACTCCGCGCCGGGAACTTTGTTTCTATTCTTGCAATTGGCAAAGGCGGATTAGCGCCACCACCTGGGCTGGAGTGTTTATTATTCAAGCTCTAAGCGGAAGAATGTACGGGTGTGAGGCGTTTGGGGAAATAGGTCCACAAGTTAACAACGAATGCTAAAACAGCTGTTGGAAAGCATCTTTTGCAGCGATTTTTGTGTGAGCATATCAGTGAACACCCCTGACCACTCGGTGAGTTTCACGTCTTTGTAAACGAAAGTTTAATGCATTTTAGGAAGGATTGTTCCAGTGCACCTATAAAGCCATTGTAGAGGTCTGAGCTGAAACACAAACAAGCGAAAATTCTCAGGGCAGCCGAAAATGTCGAAATTTCAGTCAAAACCATTCTATTTCACCATAAACAATCTGAAAACAGGGCTTTAAGTCTAAAATACCGAACTTGTCCTTTAAAGAGCACCTATTTCATTGCTAAAAAGCAACTTTACTTTGTGTATTTGGTATAATAGAATGTGTTCACGTGTTTTGTGGTTAAAGAAAAAAACTTACATTTTTGTAGCTCCAGATTTTACTCTCTTCCTGAAATGCACGGATTTGAAAAGCTCTGTGTCCCTGATTGGCCAGCTAATCTGTACCTTGTGATTGGTCTGAATACCTTGTGATGCTGCTTACCATGTTTAAAAGATTTGTTCACAATGCAATGCTAACAGGAGTTAACTTATGGCTGATTTCGAAGCGGGAGGAATTATGATAATGTCCGTCTTTTCTACATCACCAACCCCAGGAAGTAAACTGTTGCCTACAAGCAAAGTAGTCCAAGAAAAGAGATTTACATTGGAGACGATAACTCGCGTCATCGTTTACTTTTGGGGTATGTACCTTTTGCATATCCTTAACATGAACTAATACACACTTACACACCAAAGGAAATATAAAATTGGACCATAGGTGCCAGAAGGTCAAGTTCAACCTTAAGACCTAAGGAAACGCTTCTTTTTTTAAATCTGTCATTGTCCAGCATTAAATTATTTTCTTAATGCTCTGCCGGTTATTTGAGGGTAGCCTAAAGCAACTCATATAAGTGGATTCACAATGTTACGTTTTGATAAAAGGTATCAAATCTAACACATCAGAATGAATTAAATGACTTCATAATTTGTTATAAACACAACTATTACAGTTAGACTTAGATAACCTCAACACTGCCAGTATTCATGTTACAGACAGACAGCATGTCATTATTACGCTTTGGGTGTGGTGGAGGAATCCGTGTTTTGCTGGCCAGCTGTGTCTAAATGATGTTGGGTGGGAAAATGTCACGTATCCTGTTTGTCTTTCACCCGTATACACTTTTAGTCTTCTTCCTTTCTTTTTCTTAAACATGTGTGCTCCCCACTGCTGCTGAGATGTCTGCCAAGCCAACTCTTCAGTAAAAATCAAGGAACATTATCCCTGAACTTCTCTTCCCAATTCAAAACAAGAATTAAGGTAGTCTACTTATGCCTGTAAAAGTGGTTAAAACTACCCTAATACCTACTCGGTTACCCCTTAACACTGAACATTCTTACTTGTACACTGGTTTTGCAAATTGTTTACTTAATCTAAAGTATTTGACTGGTTTCGGTTTCATCCCTAGTTATCAAATGCATCACAGCCTTTCGCTCTCATACCAATGTTTCTGAAATTATGAAAAGTAATCCGTAGAGCTTTAAGTAATTCTAGTGTTATTTAACATCTGTAAAGATTATAAAAAGCGCTTACTGCATTAATTAATATGCATGAGCATAATTTAAAAAAAAACTATCATTAGTTTACAGTCTTTGTTTCATAGCAGACAGATCATGTCTGTATCCCATTCCAGCTGTGCACTTCACCACATTCACTGCAAGATTCCATCATATCCGTGAACACCGCATTTTTTGCCTGCAATCTGGCAGCCAAATGTGAGCGCAGGCTGCAGGCCACCCCCTGCAGAAAAGACAGAATGAAGCACGCTTGTAGTTTTACACTTTAACATGCAGCATATACAACTTACCATCGCACAATAACCCATCGTGTTATGAAAAAATGATATGAATCTGTGACTTAAGCGATAAAGAAATGATCCTCACCGTTTGCAAGAGTATAAATCACAGCAGCATTAAATGTATCTCCAGCTCCGAGTGTGTCCACAAGCTTCTCTGGAGGGAATGCATCTGAATGGAATACTGTGCCGTCAGGACCCATGGCATCAGCACCCTTTTCTGCCCAGGCACAAATGAGGGTCGCCCTGGACAGAAACATAACAGGCCAGTCTTAAGCATTATATTAAATGCATATGGTTAGTCAGGAGAGTTTTGGTTTGGATTTGAATGCTTGTGGAACACCAATTCTTGGAACACTAGTGACACCTGGTGGTCTTTTTTAAAACTGTACTCATGAATAGCAGTTGAAGGGATAGTTCACCCAGATATTATACAAAATAAAAAAACACAAAGATATTTGATTGATGTTTCTAAGCACCATTTGTTTTTCCTACTGTGGAAGTCAATGGTGCTTCTGTTTTCCGCGTTATTACAAATATCTTCCTTTGTTTTTAGCAGAGCAAAGAAATTTTTATAGGGTCTGTAACAACATGAGTGTGAGTAAATGATGACAGAATTTTCATTTTTGGGTGAACTATCGCTTTAAAGGCGGGGTCCATGATTTTTGAAAAACACTTTGGAAAAGGGAGTCGGGCCGACCATAGATATGTATAAAGGCTCGATGTCTCGCCCGCGCTGCTGGCCAATTGAGTGGAACGTCCGCATTTGGTGGCCATCTTACCACAGGGAGCTCGCTCACTCATAGCATTGAGTTTTAATGGTGCAGGGTCTTTTAAATGACCATAACTTGATTAATTTTCTACTGATTTTCAAATGGTTTGGTTTGTTATAAACGTCAAAGATGTACCTATGACACTGCATACTCATGAATGAAATCATGAAACATGTTAAAGCATCCAGAAAAATAGCCACGTTAATGACGTCTGAAAGAAACCAAACCATAGAAAATTGAGCAAGTTATGTTCATTTAAAAGTACCTGCAGTCCTGCACCATCCTACCAACACACTTGTAGCCAATCAGCAGTAAGGGGCGTGTCTACTATTGTTACCTGAGTTGCGTATGTGTGGGGCGTGTTTGTTTAGGTGATTTCAAATGTCAACATTAAATTTTAAAGATCATGGATCCCGCCATTAAAGGGGAGAAATAATAAAATCTGCCTTTTTCCATGTTTAAGTGCTATAATTGCGTCCCCATTGCTTGTATCAACCTAGAAAATGTGATAAAGAACAACCCAGTAACTTAGTTTTGGTAAACCATTCTCTGCAAGCATTGGAAAAAAATAGAAATTTGGCTCCACTTGTGATGTCAGAGGGGCATCTTGTTATGGTAATTCCACTCCTTAATCTGCACATATCCAACCACGGCACTGCCATTTAGTGTAAAAAGCAAAAGAGAAATACATTGACGGCACAATTGAGTTTCAATTTCAGCAAACCACCATCATGCGATCAGTGTTTGAATTTTACGAGCTCATTTGCATATTAAAGGACACACCCAAAAACGGCACTTTTTGCTCACACCTACAAAGTACCAATTTTAACATGCTGAAATAAATTATCCGTTGGGTATTTTGAGCTAAACTTCACATATGTACTCTGGGGACACCAAAGATTTATTTTTCATCTTAAAAAAGTCTTGTGGAATGTCCCCTTTAAGTTACATTATAGGAATATAATTTAAAGTAACTGATCGTGCATCTGTCCCTTCTCCTACCTATATTTCACTCACCCCTTTCTTAGACGATTGCTGAAGCCCTTCAGTGCAGCGGAGGCCGTATCGAACCCGAAGTGCCGGGCCACATCCTTGCTAACAAACACCTGTGTGAACGCAAATGAGAAACGGGTAGTTTTAACAGTGATGTAAGCCTTAAAGGCAGGGTGCATGATTTTTTAAAAACACTTTGGAAAAGGGAGTCGGGCCAAGTACCAAAACACACTTGTAGCCAATCAGCAGTAAGGGGCGTGTCTACTAACCGTCATCGTTGCTTAGGTTGCATATGTGTGGGGCGGGTCTATCAAAAGAAGGTCCAGATTCTATTGGGGTAGGGGCGTGTTTGTTTAGGTGATTTCAAATATCAACATTGACTTTCAGAGATCATGCACCCGGGTGATTCTCACGAAATCCAAACTTAGGTGTCCAGCATCAGATTTTTTAAAAAAGCCCTTGAAGCCCATTTTTTTGCACATATAAGATTAAGGTCTGAACTTAATATAACCATTATTTTAAGAGGATTTAAAAAATATTTCCTATAGAATTATTTACATTTTTAGATTATCATTATTTAAAAATTATCATTACCGCAACATGATATTACATTAAATATATGCATTTACAAACTCATGTTTCGGTAATGAGAACTAAAAAGTTGTCTTGGTACTATGACAAACAAAATTGTTACTTTTATCTGGAGAGAAAAAATAAGAACTGCTTACCTGGTAGCCATCTTGAGTGTCACAGTCAATTATGTCCCTTCCAACTATTTTTTTTAAATGTTAGTTCCTTGAGGGCTTAAACAATGATTGAAACTTGTTGCGGAGGATGAGAAAATTGGATTTGGACACATTTATATTCCTTATTATTGTCTCTACATTTACCAATGATCACCAAACACCACATGTTTCTTTACTGTAAATGTTTATAGTATAACATGCCCTGAAGCTTTTTATTTTTAAGATTTTTTAATTATAAATATTTCTATGTCAAAGAACCCAAATCCAGTCATGGACACGTTGCGGTAATGAAAGATTTCCCCTTAAATTTGGAAAAACAACAAAATTGGTTTGTATGATGTCATTTTAAATCATGTTCAAAATAGTACAAGAAGAGATGTTTATAACTGTACTTGAACGCTTCTTATTTTGATACTCTTACCTTGCGTTTATTTTTTATCAAAATGTTTCATGACATAAATCTAATTTCGCGAGAATCACCCATCCTGCCTTTAACCAAAGCTATTAATTACTGGTCAAACACAGTAAAATTATACCACATCGCCATGAGGAAACAGCTGGTATAGAGGTTCCCTAGTTTTCTCTATTTCCACAGAGATGGTGATTTTGTTCTTCTCTTCCTGTTTGCTGTTATACTCTCTCACCCTCTCAATCATCTTCACTTGTTCTTCAGCATTACGGCCCTAACAATGCAATGACAATATCAAAATAACTAAATATAAAACAAACAGATTAAAAGGAATTATATTTTAGTACAATGTTTGGGACTGGTGTAGGGATGCTTAACGATTAATCGTGATTAATCGTTAGCAGAATAAAAGTTTTTGTTTACATCATATATGTGTGTGAACTGTGTATAAAAACTTTGTATAAATAAATGTACACACATGCATGTATACGTTTTAGAAATGTTTACATGTGTATATACATTTGTATATTTATGTATAATTTATAATATATATAAATATAAATACTTAATATATACATTTTTTTTTTCTTAAAATTATACATGAATGTGTTCATATTTATATATATACATATTTATTATAAACAGTTTACACACATATTTGATGTAAACAAAAACTTTTATTCTGCTAACGATTAATCACGATTAATTGTTTAGCATCCCTAGACTGGTGTGAATTTTAAGAGTAAGATCTGAGAAGCAAGTCTTACCTCCCAGTGGATCCACTTATACTGCTTCAGATCCACCTTTGAGAAGTCTTCTATAGAAACATCTGGTAGATTCCTGATAAAAAAAAGACAGTAACTGCTAAATAAAACGCTGGATTTTTAAAACACATCAATCAGTGTTGAAAATATAATCACTAAATAATACTATATTTAATAATTGCATTTTGCATCATTCATTGATATCCATTAAAGTGCTTATAGGCAGAATATGCAGTAAGTTTTGGATTGTGATTATTAGATAGCAGACCAGAGCAAAGAGGGAAAAGGGTTTAGTCAAGCTGATGATTTTAGTGACTAGATTAGTTAAAGAAGTATTACTAATGGCCAACATGAAATGTTGCTCATTATATGCTGTATTAGTTTTCTACGAATAAGGAAAATAAGATGTTGTGTGCTGTTGTGTGTAGTTAAAATAATCTTGTACAAAACAGCCTATATTTTAGGTCTGATTTATAAATTAAATAAAAAAGGCTGTTATTAGATTTTATTTTTTTCAAGCTTGGAAATCACATTTTAAAATTCCATCATACTTCTAAATTGTCCATGAACCTGGGAAAATTATTAATTCACTCACAACAAAAAAAAATCAGCACTTAACTATTATTGCATGCAGTGTCAACTGATTTGTAAATGGCAGCTACTTTAAAACTAAATTATGTTAAATTAATGCCGTTCCTCTGCAGAAAGACTTTATTTTTTAAAGATTTAATGCATATTGCATGAATCAGATGCCAATGTAAAGTACAATCTGTAATCATTGCCAATAGTAGTGGTCAAGCCCCTGCAGTGGACCAGTCCTTCCAAAATAAGGTGTTATGGTCACATGATCCCTTGCATGCTACTCTTACGTGTCGGAGAGCACAACAGTGCGAGAGCCAGTGGTAGGACACACCACACAACAGGCACACGGGGTCTCGCCCCTCTGCTGCCAAGCCACACCAGAAACGTCCACCCCACAGCGTGCAAAATCCCCCAAGATGAAACTACAGATAGTACAGCAAACAAAAAGTTGTATATGTAAAAGTGACCCATTTATACTTCTGACTGATCACTAGGCACGTAAGTGCGTAACATACGGCTGCCACGGCGAACCATGCACTTCAAATGCACCTTCAAAGATGAAAAACTTAGCAGAGGTTAGTAGACTTCCACTTGCAAGCATGTGCCAGCTGGTACAGCATTGCTTTGGTTTCTGTGAGGAAAGAGCTTCACATTACACAAACTCATTCACACAAACCTGTTCATGTGCAGAATAGTACGACTCCCTGTCGTCACATTGCTGATGACTAAAGAGGCTGGAAAGGAGCATTCGGCATGCTCCAGAAGAAGAGAGATGTCAATCTTGTACATTTGAAAGTCATTCAAGATGAAACTAGAGAAAGAAATTAGCAAGAACAAGAACATACACTACAGAAAATACTTGCATAGCTAATGTAATGAAAAATGTGGCTTATAGGAAGTTGGTTTGTTAATGCCAACATTAAAGTCATTTGCAGAATGTGTATTTCTCTTAACATAAATCATTGCTAGAATAAAATGAATATAACAAATTCCTATAATCACACTTACGGGAATAAATTGATATAAATGTATATATGTAAGATATCAAATCATATATTTGATGACAGTTTATAATGATTTACTGCCATTACAGCTCCTTATTTAGACATAGAGACAAGACAGATATATTATTATGCCAGTTTGTCAATACAGTAACACATGTTATCATAATAATGTTTTCAAACATTTACACTTGGTATTTGCTTTTAACGAAAGCAAATTCAAGGTATACTGTACATTTTTTATCAGTACTGTATGTGTTATTATGGAACCCACAACACCGGCACTGCTAACACAATGCTCTACCAAGTGAGCAAGGGCCCACTAGGGGGCCTGAAGATGATTTAAAGGGGACATATCATGAAAATTAGACTTTTTCCATGTTTTAGTGCTATAATTGGGTCCACAGTGCTTCTATCAACCTATCACTCTAAAAACAAATGGTGCTAAATAGCACTAAAAGTGGTTCTTGGCTCGTAATCATAGAGGAACCATTTTGGGTGCCATATAGCACCGGTGTAGAACCATATTGTGGTATGTATAACCATATGTGGTGCTATAGTGGTGCTATATGACCCCTGTATGGTTCTTCATAGGTGCTTCATAGGGTCATTGAAATCCCCCCCCCCTTGTGACGTCAGATGGGGATAATGCCACCCCTTAATCTGCAATATCCAACCACAGCACTTCCATTTAGTGCAGAGATCAGCTCACTTGCATTTAAAAGGACACACCCAAAATGGCACATGTGAAATGTCCCCTTTAAAAGCATTAAAATAAGATAAAACTGATTTAAACCAGGATATGTCTTTAGTGTTTAGTTATTTTATAACAAATATACACATTTCTCGTTATACACTAAGCTACAGGATCAAGCGGGTAAGTTTACATTTTAGTTAAACTGGAAAAACCACAAACACTTACTCAGCAACTGGTCCAGGCGCTAATGCTCCCATAAAAGCGCACGGAGCCCCGAGCAGAGACAGAACCGTGCACGTGTTTGATGCGTTTCCTCCTCTCTGCCATCTCTGAGATAAACATCTGCAAACCAGTGACACGTCATTCATCTCAAACATCTCAAGCCAAAGCAGAGGAATCCGTATGCTGTATGCTCATGTTAAAAACTACAATTATTTTGCACTTATGTTTTAGTGTGCAGTGCAGAATACGGTATTAAGCGCCCACCTGGTATCGCTATCTTCTTCCGGGTATTTATCCACAACATTAATGATATCCAAACACACCAAACCAATGCTAAGTATCTTCTTGTCTCCCATATTCTCGCTGCAGAAGAAAATGTGGACTGTGTACTACGGAATAAAGGTCATTGCGGCAACAACCTGTGCATTGTAGCGGCAGATAAGCAATGAATGACAGAACGTAAACATGAACACGCGAGGTTTGCCGAGTTTTGCCGAATGCAGCCGAACGAACGACACGACGATTCTCGACTTTTACCGAGTAAAGTCGAGGATGTCCTCGAGCCCTTTTAGTTAAATTTGTTTTTATATAAATAAGTTTTATGGTAAAATAGCGCCAGCGAAATAATGTTAACGTAACATGTAAGCATAAAATGTAATTTAAAATGAAGTTACGTTTTCAATATTTATGTATATTTATTTCGTTACTTTTCAAAATTTTCCCTTTATAAATATACTATTTGACCATAAATTTGATTAAAAGTATTTCGATTATTTAATTTTATTCAATTAATCTATTGAGAAAATTAATGAGCAGCATTCTCACAAACTTTTCAATGCCGTTGCTAAGCGACCATGCGGTTCCGTTTTCAAAAAACGCCTGATATCTTCTTTCCAAACTTATATTTTTCTTCAGAGAGTGGTGTAATATATGAATATGTTGTTACATAAATACATACGATTATGAGATATGACTGGGCATTTTAAAATGATTTATTTACTCTGCCTGCATATTAGTTGACCTAGGCTAATTTTAAATTCAAGCACATATGATATAATGTATTTCATTATGCATATGTAAATAAATATTGTATAAGCCATAATGAATATAATTTCTGAATATTTGAATGTACACTAACAAATGATCTGATATGTATTATTTCTTTGATCACATTTCTTTTAGTTCAGATCAGATCAGAAAGGTCTCTTGCAGAAGATGAGCAGGGTGGCAGAAGATAACCTGGAGGTCTTGCAGATCTATAAGCTCCTGCAATATGTACGAGCGAAGAACAAATCCCACATCAAAAAGATGGTCCACATGGGAGTTTACAACCTGATAAATCTCACTGAACCTGAACAGGGACACAGTGCTTTAAATTTGGCCTGTGTAGCCAATGATGAAGATATGGTGCAGTTCCTTCTGTCTTTGGGAGCCCATCCTGACATACAAGACATAAGGGGCTGTACCCCGGTGATGCTGGCTGCACAGCTGGGCTATGACAATATTGTGGCACTTTTGGCTGAACATAATGCAAATATGATTCTGAAAGATGAGGAGGGAAAAGGTGAGTATTGTATGTACTGTACATATTAATGATCTGTTTTTGTGTTCCCTGGAGTTCAAACACATGACCTTTAATGCAATGCTCTTACGCTAACCCATTGAGTTACAGAAACACCAAATATATGAATAAATTAACTCTCCGAAAGTTCCCATCAAGGCTTAGGTAAATCCAGGACTAGGCCTTAGTTAAATTAAGGTGTTTAAGCATCTTTTATAAACATGCCTTAGAAAAAGACACTACAGGAGGTGTGTATCTTGGGACATATCAAGTGGACTGGTATATTTAAATATCTGTCAATGCAAGTTATTTTTATTTGAGACAACTCAAACATGTTTTAGTCTAGGACCAGCCTTAAGCCTTGTCTGTGAAATTGGGGGTTTATATTTTATTTTTTGTCTCATTTGTAGGGGTGCTGTTCTACTGTATCTCGCCATCTGAAAAACACGCTAGCTGTCTGCAGATAGCACTCAACTTCAAAGCAGATGTCAATGATGTTTCAAACGCAGGGGAGCCCGTGTTTGTCTTCGCATGTGAGAATGCAAAGACCTGTGAAGATCTGTGCTTAAGCATTTTGGAAAGAGGAGCTAATCTAAATGCAGTAGATGAGGTTTGTTATTGATGGATTTCATAAAAAAAATTATAACCGTATGCATGGATGATTCAAAACATGATTGTACGAAAAATGCTTTAAAAGGATAGTTCACTTTTAAATAAAAAATTCTGTCATCATTTACGGTACTCATCCTCATGTTGTTCTAAACCTGTATGACTTAATTTTTTTCTGAATAAGATTTTTTGAGAAATGATGGTAAACACACAGCAGATAGTGACCGTAGACTTCCATAGTAGGAATAGAAAAATATGATGGAATTTAATGGGTACCGTCAACCGTGTGCTTACCATAATTTTTCAAAATATCTTCATTTGTGTTCATCAGAAAAAAATAAATACATACAGGTTTAGAACAACATGAGGATGAGTAAATAATGACAGAATTTTCATTTTAACGTGAACTATCCCTTTAAGAAATAAAAGATTAAAATAAGATTAAGATTTTTTTTTATAAGAATACTTTAATATAAGCAAGTGCTGAATAAGAATCAGAGTTTTATTCACCAAATGTACACATACTGTACACAAGAAAACGTAAATGCATAGAATTAAAAATATTAAATAATAAAGTGATATTCATTTGAAAAAACTGTACAATTTTTGTCACTGGGATGGTACCCACATACGTTCATTTTTGTACCTTTATGGGTATACAACACATTGAAATGTTGTACTTTTTGGTGTACAAAATTATACACATAAGGAACATTGTACACCAAAACTGAACCTTAGGGTACCACCCCAGCAACATAAAAGGTACATTTATTTCTGACAGTGTACATGTACATCTTGCTGAAACAGTATAATTTATCATATCCTTTTTTTTTCCAAAGGTCACAGGTCACACTGCACTCATGGAGGCATCTAAGGCCGGTGCTGTGAAGCTTGTAAGAGCCATTTTACAGAGAGGAGGGAATCCTAATAATCGCAGTAAAGAAGGACTGTGTGCTGCCCATTTCGCAGCAGATGGCGGCTTCCTCGAGGTAGGGCTATTATTTATATTGCGAAGAGCATCATTATATTACACTTAATGTTTGTGCGAGGTTGAGATTCAGATCTTTTTACTTTGTGTCTTTCCTCGGTTTTTAAACAAGCAGGTTTTAATCTAGGGAGACACTTTAGCTTTCAAATTTTGAAAGCCTTTCAGATTATAAACTGCAAAAATTGGACATGAATTATTTCATTAATGTGAACAACTTTGTTATTTGAATTATTTTAATCATAATTTTAAGCACAAATGTTAGAGAAGGTATAACTTAATAAAAAGATGACACTGCCTCTTTTTGCACAGGTTTTAATGGTGCTGTCAGCATACTCTGCTGACTTAGGTGTCAGCACTATCAGTGGTAACACACCTCTGCACTTTGCAGCTAGTGGTGGCTTCAATGCGTGTTGTAGGTTTCTGGCTCAAAGAGGTAGGCTGGTTTACAATATCACCTTTACTAAATCCCCACTATTATAATACAGATGGATTTCACAAATTTGTCTCATATTTGTTTCATAATCTATAAAATGTTTAATATTTGACTGTCTCTAAGATGCTGTAAACATTTAAGACCCCTAATATAAACCTGCATCTAAACACTGCTCATTTATTCAAAACGATCACCCAGATACATTATAACGCCACTCTTTCTTTTCTTTGATAGGATGTGACCCCAAACAAAAGAATCTGGATGGACAACTTCCAAGCCAAATTGCCAAAAACCGTGGTCACAAGGCGGCTCTGAAGGAGCTTAAGAACGCAGAGCAAATGTATGTAAAGCTCTCTGAGCCTGATGCTGTAAACCCAAATGAACTATGGGCAGTCACCCTTCACGATTGGTCCTGTGAAAAGGAGGCAACCTTGCGCAGAGCCTTGGAAATGGCAGAGGGTCTCGATAAACCCCTTAAAAATGTTCCTCGGGAGACGTTTGTTTCATTGCTGCACGTTCATCAAGCTCCAGTAAGTAACGAGAATCTGCAAAAGATCATCACGGAGCATGACGAAAACCGTGAGGGCATCATCAATGTCAATGAGTTTTTCAAAGGCCTCAAATACCTCCAGAAGACCTTTGTCATCTCATCCTACGCCCCGAAGCAGAGCCAAAAGCAAGGCAAGAAGGAAAAGGGTGAAATCAAGAAAAAGGGTGCTTTGCAGTTTCACGTATGCACAACGCAACCTGAGGCGATGTGTAGACAAATGGATGGTAGACGTCCTGCCTGCATGATTGAGAAGTACCAGCCATTCACAGACATCAGACGTTTCAGCCATGCCCGACCACCTGTCCACCCTATCGAGGATGACTCTGCATGGTATATCGATGAGCCTGAAAAGAAATATATCAACATCCATTCCTGTGTAAGATGTGGAGATCTAGAATCTCTTAACCTGGCGTTCTTCCAAAATCTGCCTGTTGATGTCACAGACCAATTTCAAAAGACCCCTCTCATCACAGCCTGCAGCTGTGGCAACTACCAAATAGCCAAACTACTCATAGCACTGGGGTAATGTCACTATAAATAATGAAATATATTTTTTTGGATTCTAATCTGGGTGAATATTTGTAAATGTAGTGGTTACACTGCAAAAAATGATAAAAAAAAAAAAAATCTTAGTATTTTTGTCTTGTTTTCAGTAAAAATATCTAAAAATTTGCTTTTTAAAAATGCTTTTTCTTGATGAGCAAACCGACCCAAGAGAATAAGTCTAGTTTTTAGACCAAAAATATCAAATTTAAGTGATTTTGTGCATAAAACAAGCAAAAAAAAATGTGCCAATGGGGTAAGCAAATTTGAATTTAGTGTTTAAGAAAAAAATTTAAGATTTTTTTGCTTGTTTTATTCACAAAATATTATGGAGCCCCTAAGGGGACATGGAGCAAAAATTATATAAAGTTTAGTTTTGCGTGCGCACGTGAAACTATCGCGCCCCACGTGAAACTTTCGCATACTCACGTGAAAGTTTCACGTGAGTATGCGAAAGTTTCACGTGAGTATGCGAAAGTTTCACGTGAGCGCGCAATAGTTTCACGTGTGCACGCAAAACTAAACTTTGGTAGTTTCACGTGAGCATGCGATAGTATCATGTGAGCACACAAAACTAAACTTTAAAAAAAAAATCTGCACATGAAGGTTTACCGTGAGCACATGAAAGTTTCACGTGAGCACATGAAACTAAACTTTAGATTTTTTTTACTCCAATGTCACCTTAGGGGCTCGGTACTAAAATCACTTAAATTTGGTATTTTTGATCTAAAAACTAGTCTTATTTTCTTGGGTGGTTTTGCTCATCAAAAAAAATATTTTTAATTTAAGAATTTTTTGATATTTTTACTGAAAACAAGAGAATTGTTTTTTTTTGAAAAAAATTTTTTTGCAGTGTGTGTGCAGCAAATGGTGACCAGCGATTATTTTTATTAATTTATTTGTTTTATTTCTGTGACTTTTCAGGGCCAATGTCAATGCAGTCGACCAGTTTCACCAGACGCCCCTCCATTACGCTTGTTATCAAGGAAATGTAGACATGATCCGCATGCTGGTGGAATCTGGAGCGACGGTGGATGCGGTAACAAAGAACGGTGAAACTCCACTCATGAGAGCTATTAAAAGCTGTAGATTCAGCTGTGTGGAGTACCTCATCAAATCTGGATCCAATGTCATGGCAAAAAACAAGAAAGGTACTTAAAAATTGACATTTTTTAAAAGGTTATGAACATAAGTGTAAAAATAAAAAATACAAAAAAATCATCCTTTGTTTCTGTGGTTACAGAGCAAAATTGTTTGGACATTGCCAAAGATAATGGTTGTGATATAATCATTGACTTAGTCAGTGCCAAGTATTGCAGTCTTGCCAAAATCGAAGAAAATAAGAAAGAAAAACAACCAAAACCAAAACCAGTTACCAAACCACCTGCTGTGCAAGAGAAGGTAAAGCAATAAAAAAGCTGTGTATATCTATGTTTGGCTTTGTTTAATGAATATTTTTGTCTTCTACAGATTGATATTCAGGTACCAGCACCATCAGTTTTGGCTGCAGTGAAACTGGGCTTGAAAGAGAACATCGTAGTCAAGAACCCAAAGTTCACTCTTAGACGTGCCACCAACAAACTGGACATAAGCTTTGTCCCAAAAAACGTGAGACAACAAAACTCTCTATACTTACAGAGACATACACACAGGGAAACGGACACATTTTGTAATTTTAATGTGATGTGTGATTTATAAAAAAGATTCTCTGCGTTGTAGTTGTGGGGAAAACGGCTCACCAATTATTCCGAGCACATTGAGAAGAAAGACGGAGTGCTTTTCCAAGGAGATGACTCTCAAGAATCTCATACCCTTTAATCAAGAACATTATAAAGCCAAAAGGCACGGATGAATGAAGGGGAATAAAAGTTAATCTGCCAGCACAATAGCATTTACTCACTTTCCATTCAAACCTTTAGAATTCTGGGATTGAATCAGAAACGGGAACGAAAGGTAAGTGAAGAAGTTTCAAAACCTATAAAATTCATTTTCTTGACATTGGATAAAAATAACCTTTTATTGAAAAGCACAGCGGTCACTTTAGTGTGTTGCCATATGGAGTATAGCTATACTCACCCCGTACCGAGTGCACCACCTGTTCTATAAGCCATTTACCTTTACACGTCTCCAGATCCTCTCACAGATTTGGCCGTCATTACAAACCCCATTGAGCACAGAAAATTGAGATGAACAGTGTCAAATAAACAGTAAGATTTTAATCAAGCGTAATGTAGATAAACATGTCATTTTGATTTAAATGTAAATGTGTATGCATACACAGGCATGTTTTATCAGTTTGACCAGTAGGGGTCGGTCTTTATCAAACTATCAATTTATCATTTTACACTTGAGACTAAAATACTAAAATATATGAAAA
Source organism: Paramisgurnus dabryanus (assembly GCF_030506205.2). Lineage (NCBI taxonomy): Eukaryota > Metazoa > Chordata > Actinopteri > Cypriniformes > Cobitidae > Paramisgurnus > Paramisgurnus dabryanus. The sequence continues at coordinate 5,241,518 of NC_133353.1, forward strand.
ACATTGAAGAATAAAAGTCTGCTTATGTATTTAAAAATTAAACACAGATCCAACCTGAATGGTTTGCAGGCAGGAAGGACAACAAACAGTGTTAGTAAATGTGTTTGCAGGCAGCTATCTGACAGACAGAAATCAATAGCTGTCTGTTTAAGTGTGAGTTTATTCACTCAGGGGGAATTCAACTATATAACTAAGCAAAGGAAATTAAATGGCTGTTGGGGTCAAGATGTAAAGGTTCTTGGAAAACTTTGGTAATGCAAGTGTTGACACAGAAAGATGTGTTTCTGTGGCAAGCATCACTATTCTGCAAGGACAGAACATAAAAGATGGGCTCTATTGACCAGCCACTTATAAACCATTCAGTACATCTTATTTACCCCATAGTAAAATGGTAAAAGAGACAGACCCTTGGCAGGTGCATGCTGTAGCAACATGTGCTTGTAAGTTTTGCACAAGCAAATAGTATTTGCTTCGGATCTAAAAGTCTTAAATGTTGCACCTCTCTGACCCTCATTGCCTTGTTAATGTAAATTGTGCAGAAATTCAGAACACCTGCATACAAGCTCACATTCAGCATTTATAAAGTGAGGCTGTGGAGACAGCTGGAACTCGAGACATCTTTTCATACAAGGATATGATGATAAATCAGGTACAGCCTTGACAATGATTTTACTGCGGAGACAGAATTAGGACAATCAATAAGCTTAATAACATGTTGGCGATACACCTCACACACCCGGTTTGTTTAATAAGTGCAAGGCCTTAAGGATGAGGACATGATAACTGGCTCCCTGATAGAGGTGTTAATTAATGATCTAGCACTCACAGACAGACTGACCTCAGCTCCTAATCTTTAGCTCCAAAGGAAAAAGGGCGACTGAAGAAAGATGAACTGGTAATGAAGGGAAATGCCCAGGGAGAGAGAGAGAGAGAGAGAGAGAGAGAGAGAAAGATGTAATGTACTGGAGGTTGATCATGTAAAACAATATTGGCTTCCCCTAGCAAGAGCCACAGTGTTTATTATGGAAATTAACATGATAATGTTTTAAAGGAATGGTTCACCCCGAAATGAAAATCAGCCCAAATTTTACTCACTATCAAGCCGTTCTTGGTGGATATAGTTTCTTCTTTCAGTCAAACACAGTATGATTTATATTATATAAAGAGTTGAGGTCAGGCAAAAAGCCTTGACCTCTGACACAAGGTTACAAAAACCCATCGCTTTACCTCAGAAGAAATGTAATAAGATTGTTTTTTGATGGATGAATGTGCTTTTTGGAGCTCTAACAATGGGGCTCAAAAAATATTCGGCAAGAAGTTAAAACAACCTGATTTTGCAAGTCAATTCAACATACTATTTTAAGTTTTGACCCGTTAATAGTTGACATAACTTATAAAAACAAGTTGAAATTGTTTAACTTATATTTTTATGCTACTTTAACTGCATTTTACAGTGGCATTATAAAGCTAAAAAGAGCCAATATATAATCTTACTCCACCTATGTTTGGCTAAAAGAAGAAGTCATACACATAGGATGGCTTGATGGTCAGTAAAATATGGGGTAATCTTCATTTTGAGATGAACTACACTGTAAAATAAGAATGATGCCTTAAAATTTTGAGTTACACTGCAAAAAATGACTTTCTTAGTATTTTTGTCTTGTTTTTAGTAAAAATATTTAAAAATTCTTAAATTAAGATGTATTTTCTTGATGAACAAAATGTACACTGCAAAAAATGATTTCCAAAAACATCTGCCAATGGGGTAAGCAAAAAAATCTTGAACATTTTTCTTAAACACTAAATTCAAGAAAAATTCAAGAGAAATTTGCTTACCCCATTAGCAGAATTTTTTTGCTTGTTTTATGCACAAAATCACTTAAATTTGATATTTTTGGTCTAAAAACTAGACTTATTTTCTTAGGTCGTTTAGCTCATCAAGAAAAAGCATCTTCATTTAAGAATTTTTAGATATTTTTACCGAAAACAAGACAAAAATACTAAGAATTTTTTTTCTTGAAAATAATTTGTGCAGTGTACTAGGAAAATAAGTCTTGAGACAAAAAAAATAAACTTTAAGTAAATTAGTGCTTAAAACAAGCAAAAAATCTGCCAGTGGAATAAGAAATTTTTTTTTCATAAACACCTAATTCAAGAACATTTTTCTTATTCCATTGGCAATGTTTTTTTTTTTTGCTTGTTTTAAGCACAAATTTGCTTAAATTTTATATTTTTTTGTTTAAAAACTAGACTTACTTTCCTAGGTCATTTTGCTCATCAATAAAATCTTAATTTAAGAATTTTTAGATATTTTTACTGAAAACAACACAAAAATACTAAGTAAGAAAGTCATTTTTTGTAGTGTAATTCAACTTAAAAATATCTGTCAACTAAAAATGTTCAAGTTATATTTTTTTAAGTTGAAATAACAAATCTTTTTTTACAGTTTATCCCTTTAAAATTGTCTATGAAATTATGAAACTTTTCTGTAAATTTACAGGCAATTTCTAACAGTATTGTACTGTATTTTCAAGAAAACAGTGTTAGACTGTAAATGTACAAAATATTAACAGAATGACTGTAAATTTTGTTTACAGTAGTGGTTCTGTAAAAATACAGTAAAGGGCTAGAAACCCAGCTGCCAGTATTTTACTGTAAATTTACAGTGAAAAGTTTTACAGTGATAAGCTTAAATCTAAGTATTTTAACACTGTAAGTTATGATTTACTATCATTTAGAACTATATGACACAATTTTTTTATTATTGAAATACAGTTTTGTATGGACCGTTTCAAAAGATGTAAACAACACTGGTCCAGAAGCACTTCCTGTTTCAGTTTTTTATCACTAGATAAATGTTGGGATAAAATACAACCAACAGAAACTACAGAACCAAATCAAAAAGTTAAACAAACATCTTCAAGATAATGATATGTGGAAAAAAAATCACATACTAAAACAGGAAGTGTTTCAGGAACAGTGTTGTTTACATCTTCTGAAATTGTCTATACTGAGTGATTGGTCAGTTAAGGTTTTAGTTAGTATAGTGCTTTGGTCTTTATTATTGTGCATCCAACTATAATTCACTATATGTTATTATTATATATACAGTATATACAGTATTTTAAGACACACCCGCATTAATGCTTCACCTTCAAGTTATCACAGTTTGCATATTAAGCTGATGCTGTTTGACCTTTTGAAAGTGTCCTTAAAGGTTATACCTTTGAAACATTGTTTTCTGCAATACTATACGCTTCATACTGCATATCGTCAGTTTGATAATAGATGAATAAAAATCATCAAGATGCAAAAAATATATTCAAAAAGGTGGCTGTCTGTAAATGAGCCTGTTTTAATTATTTCAATCTTCTATATAATTATCGACATCTGCAGCAGTATAATTAAGCCTACACAAAGATTGTTTCAGCTGTGTATTCACAGTTCAGTATGGCTGGCAAATGATGAGTTTAATGACAGATTTCCCACCTGGTTGTTTTTTTATCGTGTGCCACATACCCGTTTTTACATGTTGTGGTGGGGGTGGGTTCTGGCGGTGCTAATTGACACAAAAGGGTGTAGGGACTCTGGCTGAAATAAATGAGCTTTAATTGGTAACAGTGTGGGTCATGGTGTGAAAGAATCCAGGATTAATCATATCTTGCATTACCGGAAGGAACTGGCTCAGTATGTAAATCACTTTCTAAGAAAACTACATTGAGTTTTGATTTTTATTAATTATAATCAAGGCTTTATTGCGCTTTCATAATGGCCTCTTGTAAATCAATAGATTTTGCAGGATTTCATTGCAGTGACTACTTTCTCATTAATATCTGTTAAGTCAATTTATGCATTCTCAAGCAATGATTCTCTAGAGCACATGTACAATCTTTTTGGCATTGTTCATTGTTTTTTGTGCATACTTAACTAGGTTGCTTATTCCAGTTGAATGGATCTTTGCCTCTTCACCAGACAGTATTTTATCTCGCATGAGTTGTCTTGACCTTCATCTCTCCTACTAAGTTCGGTATCTAGATTTAAAGTCTTGATTTATTTTAATCTAGTGAAACAATTTGCCATTTCTAAGTTGCAGTTTTTCTCTTCAGTCTTTCAGACAGAGTCAAACAAAATAATATCTTGTCAAACACACATGCATTTTCCAAATACCAGACATACAAACAATGAGCAACATCAGTTACTTTAAGAGTCTAAAAGCATTTACCCAAACATAAGTGCTATTGATCTTTCTTATCTTGTGTCCGAGTCTCTGTATAGCTAAAGTGCGTTTATCTGATCTTGCTTTTGTAGAGATCTAGGAGCAACAAACTGTGATAAACTGCAGGATTCACAAGCTTCATAAACTTTTACCTATATTAATTTATATTGGAATATTAAACAAGAAACAAAATGCTACACAGTCAGAATAAATTATAAAAACAACCCAGTGTGTCCATACACCCCATCAAAAGCTGTAGCTAGGATCAATGAGTGTTAATATAAATGCCCAGCCGCCGCGCCCTAGTGTTGAGTGTTGTTATGACGCAAGAGAGGTTCGTCATCTTTGAGGGCGGGATCATGTACACTAACGCGCTCCAGCACTGTATGGACACGCCCTTGAGGGTGAATATGACGTAAGAGGGGCTCGCCATGTTTGATGACTCTCTCTCTCTCTAACTCACTCACTCACTTCAGCGCTGTACGTGCGTGCATTAGGCGACCTAAATCACTGGTGACGGAGGCAAACGATAGTAACCGCTTCAACGGGGTTCATCAAGTGCAAGGTTGGTGTTTTGCATTATTTTTTCCCGCCTTTGAGTAACCAACAGGTTTCTCTTTTATTAATGTCCGTGCAATCAGTTACTTATTTGCACAACGGGAAAGAAAGATCACCAAAGTGATTTCAAACACAGAAAAGAGTGTTTTCTTAAAGATTGAATTATAGAAGACCTGGAGCGCACTTTGCATGTAGTTTTTATTTGTTTGCGCGCACATTTGCTGTTTTATGTTGGATAAACTTTCATGGGAATAATATTAGAAGTGTAGTGGAGCATTGAAAGCGTCGGGCTGTATGTGCGCGTGTTGTTTCGAGCCAATGACACTGAACGGCAGGAGAATTTCAGCACCGCGGACAGCGCTCATCAAAACCCTCTCGAGGGATGGACTTAAAATTAAATATTCAAAAACACGATAACATGCATGCTACAAATGATACGACTTATTTTAATGACAGTCTTGGTTTTAAATATTTTAAGCAGATTTGAAATAGTATGTTTCAGACTTTAAAAAATCTGAGCAACAAAGTTTTGTGTTTTGTGATTATGATCAAGACATTGTAGATAATGGATTTTTATTCTCTGTAACTGTAGCCTAAATTATGTATATAACTATTGCATAGTTGGCAAAAATGGCATAAATAATGCCTATGCTGGTGTAGAATGTAGGATGTTTGTTGGTAGATGTTCAAGAGTCATGTTGCATTTTATGTTTTACTCGAAATTAATAAATATTATTGGTTTCTGTGTAACAATAAGTAATTTTCTAGTCCAGACTAAGTACTTTTGATGTGCAAATAAAGGTTAGCAGATATAAATAATAATAGGTTAAACATTTAATTGCTTTTTGAGCTTTGGTTAATCACTGTACTACTAATTGGTGCCAAAAATTTATCACACCTCTCAATGCGAATTGAGCCAACAGGCATCGATTCTTCAAGCGGAGTCTTGGGACTTTTAATGTTGGCATTGCTTTTGTGCTTTGGGGGAAAGTGGCCAGTTTGGATTGCATAACTGTTTATCTAGGGCAGGGTGTGTTTTCTTTGTCATCATGTCTGTTTGTTGATTTATATGTTTCAGCAAGTGTGTTGGAATTGTTTTGTTTAACCCTCAAATGCTCCTCGTTTTCTGTTTACACTACTGGCCCTTGGGGTCTATATGACCCCAAAATTGAAAGCATAATTGTAAGAAAAATATACATTTTCAATAATACAAATAATATATCATTTTTTTTGTTTACTTCTCATCTATACATTGATGCTGTGTTTTAAAAGATTTGAAGTACTTTTGTACCTGTTTACCACTAAAACTACACCATTAGCCTGCCTGAAAAATATCAACATTTTATGAAAAATCTAATTAATTATGATCTAAATTTGATTTAAATTGTTTTTATATATTGAAATAGGTGTAAGGTGTTGAATTCACCCATCTGTTTTTAGGAAAAAAAAAACATAAAATAATTACAGTTTAAGAATTAAATCATTTCGACCAGCAGATGCCCTGCATATACCATTCATTTTACTGGATATGGGCAACTGCTCACATCACTACTTTAGTGATACATTTTGTGAATTTATGTTTATATAAACATTAGAAAGAACGTTAAAAATAAATATTATTTCAAATAGTAATTTTTTTTTAGTTTTTGATGCATTTTGAAATGTAAGTTTTTACAAAATGCCACAGAAATGTAAGTGTGTAATCTATCAAGCCTATTTTGTGTGTGTATATAAAGATAGATTATTTAGGAAAAGTCACAAAATGTTATCTCTGAGATGAAGGAAACCTTTTTTAACTAATGAAATGTCATTTGGGGTCATCTAGACCCCAAGGACCATTTGAGGGTTAAAAAAGTGCACACCTCTATAGTGACATTGAATGTAAAGCACTTTGTTCAGGTTACATGTTTGGTTTATCTGAACTGTGTTGTATTTGTCTGGTTATTTTTAGGTGAGCTTTAATGTGATCTAAATTCAGGAAATATTTATAACTGAGGTGCTTAAAGGTATTTTGAGCGCAGAATCTACCTGTACGCGTTCGGTTCCAAGGGACAGCACAGCATGAAGTCTAGCACTGCTTTTCTCACAGATGGTGTTTAAAACACATCAAAATGGTGATACTTTCGTATAATCTAGAAATAATTTGACATATTCCTGTATTTCTGTACCTGGTGGGATATGGCACTGGCCACGCCAAGGTTGTGTGTTCAGTACATGCATTGCTAGTGCTTTTGGTTTGGATGAACCATAGCGATTGAAAATTTTAATAAGTATTTATGTAATGTCCACAGATTTTACAATTGGATATGTACAAAAACATCACATCAGTTAGAGATTATGATATGACATACCCTTGAGCACCGTATGTCAAACAGTCCTGTGTTAGATGTAATGTTCTGTACCCTTGCTGATTCTCGCTGTGACTAAAAGCTCTCCATCTGCACATATGGGCCGTACCCGGCAGTCTTATGTTCGGCTCCAGGCATGTGATGCTAACCTTTTCAGACTCGTCTGTAGTGTCATACAGGAGACAAAGTTCTCGTTCTACACAGAAGACTTTAATGGCTGGCTTCATACAAGCCACCTCCACTGCATCAGATTAGTACACTGGGTTTTATCCCTTCCTGAATGGGACACTCACTTTGGTTTTAACGCTGTAATCCCCTCTGGTAAAGATGATTGCTTTGAACCTCCCGAGTGCTGCTGCACTACACAGCCAACTCTGTGACACAAATATGACAATTATATAATCGTGAAGTTTTTGAATATCATTCTCAACTTGAAATGCTTTTTATGTGAGCACTTCAGGGTTTCATATAGAGCATTTTTGCTTTCTCTGGATCGCGCCGGCTGACGGTCTGTAATCTATGGCATTTACCAAGAATAGAAGCATTCTTAGGAAAGCCTTTCATCATGTGTTTTTTTTTTTTTTTTGATAACACAGCACATTTCATAACATACATCCAGTTAGATCTTTAAAAAGCATGTGCAACCTGCTGTTAGTTCGCATGTCATGCTGGCTTGTCACTGCATGTTGTTGGCTTAATAGTATTTGTGAATGAATCTTGTAATTTAACGACTTGAGCTTATAACTATGGTGGTCCAAGTGAAAAATAGTAGTTGGTCTTCAAGATCATGGCATTAATATAGAGAAATGTGCAAACAATAGAGCTGTATATGGAGAAATACATGTGTGTACAGGTGTTGTACAATTTTCATTGTGAGGATAAATGATCAGTCGTACTAAATAATTTGTGTTACTATGTTGTTCGTAATATGGCCCATGTAATGCCCGACCTGCCTTTCTTTCTCTTAAAACACTTACATAGGCAAGAGGTTCATATGTTAAAGTATCTGAGGAATTTTGACACATTCTTCAATGCTTTGGTTCATTTGCATTGAGATGCTGATTTGTTGCATTTCGGGTTTTATTTATTTTCCATTGAAAAGCCACTATACACATTTTTATAAGCTTTGAATATATATTTTTATTTATTTTGTATATCTAAAACCTAGCTACTTACACTCTAAAAATGCTGGGTTATTTTTTTATCCAAACGTTGGGTTGAGGCTTTTGGATCATTTACTTGGGTTGTTTACTCAGTCTTGGGAAGTTTTTTGTGTAACCCAATCATTGGGTTAATATTTGGGTTGTTTTCACTAACATTTAAATGAATGCATCCCTCACGCGACGCAAAAACCCAAATGCTGGGTCAGATTAAGTTAGTGCTTGTTGCTCTTTGAATGTACTTCAGGTGTGTAGAGGCAGCGTTTTTAAACAGACAGATTTATTTGTATAAACAAGGTTGCTATCAATATATGTATCCATAAAACCATTCGAAAAATCAAATAGCCTATGTGTGACAACAGTCCAGTTTACATGACGTGAAACGTTATTTAGGGGTGGCCGATAAATTGCCTGCGATTCTCAAGGTAGATTCACATTAGCAGCGACTAGCATTAGTAGAGTGACGCAATCTTATTGATTTCAATGGAAGCTTGGCGACTTCTGGGACACGAGTGACAGTGACCGTTGGCACGACAAAGTTGGCGCGACAAAGTTGAGAAATGGTAAATGGACTGCATTTATATAGCGCTTTTAATAGACCTATGGCCATCCAAAGCGCTTTACAATTAGCCTCACATTCACCCACTCATTCATACACCGACAGCGGTATTAGCCATGCAAGGCGCCAGCCGGCTCGTCGGGAGCAGCTAGGGTTAGGTGGCTTGCTCAAGGACACCTCGACACTTGGTCCGGTGGAGCCGGGGATTGAATCACCAACCTTCCGGTTTGTACACAACTTACATGAACCACTAGGCCAGTGTTTAACTTTATGCAAATTATGACCGACTTTTGAAAAAATATGAAAGAGATGAGCGACACACAGCAACGAAGTCGCTTATAATGTGAATGTACCGTCATGCGTATCTCATCGTTAATGCCGAAGCGGCATTTACTACACAGAGCCGTATTTCACAGAGAAGCTCTGAAAAAGAGAAAACATTATCGGAGGCGATCTATCCACGATTATGAATGTGATTTTTCCTAGCTTCTCTGTGAAAAACGGCTCTGTGTAGTAAATGGCGCTTCATTTGAAAGCAGGTGATGGCGATTTACTACAAATCACTGGCTTTACTAATAAGATGCTCATAAGAATTGCAGGCGATTTATCACCCACCCCTAACGTTATTTGCGTTGTTTGTTACAGCCAAAGGATCGTAAATACCTTGGTTACTTGGTCGACATTTTCATCCTGAATAAATGACTTGTATGTAATGTAATATATGTATGTAATATATGTGTTTTTACTCCATATAACCTATAAAAACCTAAGCAAATAACAATAAAGGAATAATAAAGGAAGACACACATAACATGCTTTTTCAGATAATTAAAAAAATAAAGTTTTTAATATTTGCAAAGCAGCTCTCAAAACAAATTTCTGGACATCTTCTTGTGTCCAGGTAAAGAGTTAAACTTTCTTATCCTCCATCTCAAGTGTCCATACAGCGGCGCTGAGTCAAATCAACCCCAATGTTTAGTTAACTGTCACGGACATTTTGGACGTTCAGGACAGATTCAACACTCAAGTCAGCACTTTTCAAGAGGATATACTAAAGTTACAATTTTTTCAGGTAAAATAAATAAATAAATGTATTTTTATTGACATTAAATATTTAGATATTTTTTGATTAAGGTAAACTGTATAACAGCACATGTAATGTAAATAACAGCACTGTTGATAATTAAAAAAAGTAAAGGAGATACCATGTTGGCATGTGTTTAATGTGGTGTATTTGACATCTGCAATAAAGTAACAAAATAAAATAAATAAAATTAAGTTAAAATAAAAATAATAACAATAGGTACCCATTTATGAAGTAAAGTTAACCTGATGTTTAACCTACTAAGACCCGAGCTTTGGTTTGTATTTTTTCAGAATTCTCCCAGCTATTTTGGGGTTAGGAAGAACCAATAAATATAATAACCAAATATTTTTCATTGAACATGAAGCAGTGTAATTTTGTCCATGTGTACAACAGGTTCCAGATACACAGAATTTAATATTATGGTGCAAAAAAAATGTGATTTCCACAAATGTGGACATCCAGGTCTTAGGAGGTTAAATAAAAATTAAACTATCCTTTGGGTTAAAAAACAACCAATATGCTGCATGGTTTAAAATTAACAACCCAACTTGATGGGTCAAGTTAGCACAGCGTGTGTTCTGTCCTATTTACCCAGACATTGGGCTAAAATAACCCAATATGGGTTGTTTTTGAAAAGTTATGACTTGAGTTTTGATGATTGATTATGGTCCAAGTTTTAAACCAATAGTTTTTAGAGTGTAGTAAAGCTATTTAATACCTTTAAAATGGGTTGAATAAAACAAAACTCAATTGAGTAACTACAGTCTGCCTGTTACAGGAATGAAATTCCCCTCACTGGTTCTCATCACCATACATGCCTATGGCAAGAAGAAGAAAAGATGGACTCGTAGCACAAATTTGGCCTCGGGTTAAACTCAATTTTTCTTTCATTTAGGACCAATTTCCCTCCCACGAATTCTGTCTGCGAACATAAGAATACATGCAAAACCGATTATATTCCCAAAAAAACACACAGCACCAAGCTGGTTTTAGGCTATCTGATGAAGAAAGTATCTCAGTGGAGAGCAGGAAGTCTCCTTGATCCAAGGATCAGGATTTTAATGGAGATTATCCTGAGGAGTGTACAGTATATATCCCGGGGGTTTAGGGGTCATGTGTGACCAGATGGTCTTGAGTGAACTACACAAAAAGAAGTCATACCTCTGAGCAAGGAAGTCATGGCATAGGGTAGTGGTTTGGTTACATGGGTCAAGAGCGTACTGGTTTCCTCTCTGCAGAAAAAAAGATACAAAAGCTGACACAGGGACGCTACCATTTAAAAAGTTCATAATAAAGCGGGAAAAATAAATATTTGACACATCAGCATTTTTATCAGTTAGGGGATTTCTAAGTGGGCTATTAACACAAAATTTCCACCAGATGTAGCCATCAAGCCAAATACTGAATTCATACAAATCAGGACATTTAAGTATACAAGTTGAGTCATAATAAATAAAGTGAAATGACAAAGGGAATAAGTATTGAACACACAAAGAGAACAATGTGCAAAATGGCATAGAAAGCCAAATCACCACCTGAAATTTGTCAGTATTGAGAAAGAAACCCTGACCCCTATCAGTACTAATTGATATCAGCTGCTTTAGTCCTAAGTGATGGCCTATAAAGGCTTCTCATTACCCAAGAGTCATAAATGATATAAATGTATATACCATTTAGGTACAGATATGTATACATTTGGTACTCTTATGTACCTATGAGGTACTATTATGAACTCTTTTCGAAGGGGTGCTGCCCCAATGACAGCTAGAGAACTTTTTGACTGTTTTTGTATGTATATTATTATCCTGTTTTATCTAGCACATCATAGGTTCTTTAGAGGATACCGGAGGTCTTTAATCACAAAACAGCAGTTCATTAATAATCATGACCTCATATTTTTCAGTAAATAATGTATGTCTGTGCTCTGAAGGCAGAGACAGATGTGAAACTGTGCAGCTCTGACATTTTCTCTGTCCTTGACATAGTTAAAACTGCGTCTATAGGCCCACAATGTATTTTTGAAGGTTTTATCATCCCGTAAGCCATACAGTACATGTCTGCTGCCATTATAGGATTTTTAACCTTATACTGTGCAGCAAAGGATTGGAAATTTGATACCATTGTGATGATGGAAAAGCATGATGGTATGACACTGATAGGTGCTTTCACCTTTCCAATTTTTTTCCTCTCACAACATCCTGTTATATTTAGAAGTGAAAGGTGCTCGTAAGGGAATATCTGGTCTATGGAAACAAAGAAGCGCATCTAAACATGACATCCTCTCCATCACGGCAAGGATGAGATCATGATTGTGTGTCCTACTTTCAGTCGAATACAAACCTCTCTAGTGAGATGCTGAGCGTGATTAATGCGCTTCACTGAATTTCCCAAACGGAGGTATTGTATCCCCTTACCTTAAATTCTGTTGACTTTAGGAAACTAACCCTGCCTTTTCACTTCTTTCCAACGTGCCTCCTCTGGAGTTACAAGAGTCGATATTCTTGATATTTCCGTAATTTTATACAGTATATATACACCTGTAAGTTTGGGTACCGGCTCTGGCTGGCCTGCGCGTTTGACCTTGTCAAGCAATGTAAGCGTCAAAACAGCCGTATGAGAAATGAAACTTGTCATTCTGGTGACAGCACCTTTCAAATATTTAATCACACACTTCACAGACGGCCGATGCATGGTAACTACCAACCCTGAAAAACAACCTTCTGTATTTATCACTTTTTGGAGAACTATTGTCTAGGATTGATTAAATGTGCTTTTGTAATGGGTTGTATTGAATAGTTGATTGTTAACTCATTCCCTGCCAGCCAATATTTTGAAAAGTTGCCCGCCAGCCTTTTTTGTGGTTTTCACAAAAGTTTCACAAAATCCCTTCCAGGAAAATTATCTTCTAAAAATATATAAACATACAAATATATCAAATGAAATAGCAGACCCTCTGCTTTCAAACAAACAATAAACAAACAAACAAACAAACAAATAAAACGAGGAAAAAAACGTTTCATCTTATCTATATTTTTTCTTAAATATAATAAAATAATAAATATATAATAAAAAAATATATAATAAATATATATTAAAAAAAAAAATTTGCAAAAAGGTGAAATAATTGCATTTTTGTGAAGTAATATTGTTAGAGAACAGAGTCTGAACGATTAGGAAAACATACACAGAGTTTAAAATTAGTCAGTCCCTCCAGAAAAACGCGATTATGGGATCGTATGATTCAATAACTAATCAGCCAACCCTTACGAAAATGAACCATGGTTTTACTACAGTAAAAAAAACATGGTTAGCGTAGTAAAACCATGGTAACCACAAAATAACCATGGTTTTGACAATCATGGTTTTTCAAAAACATAGTTAAACCATGGTTAGTGTAGTAAAACCATGGTTTTGCTGATAGTAATCAATACACCAAAAAAAACATGGTTACTACACTTTTACCACAATAAAACCATGGTTAATTTTCTTAAGGGAGAGCCTACATATTTATGCAGGGGCCGCCTTTTTTAAATATGCCATACTTTCGTCGCATAAATTGCAGATTTCTGCTCGCAAAAATATGCGGGGCTTGCATGATTTCATAATCTCCGCATTTTCGTAGGAAAAAGTCATATATCTTAGCAAAAAGTTGAAAATATCACATTTATTTTACACATGCGCAGCCATGTACCCTGTTGTCATGGATATGTTAGGAAGTGACGTAATTATGCGACGTGAACATCAATGAAAAGCTGCAAACGGTTTTTGCAAGTTCACGCAATTTTGGCAAGTTCCCGCAATTTCATGACATAAAATTGCATAAATATCCCGCATATTCCACACATTTTTTAAGAAAACATGCCGCAAGATCAAAGATTTTTCCACGCAACAATCACAAAAAAACAATAACGACTGATTAGTAAATAACGTTTTGGCTTCAGGTTTTTATAAATTGGGAAAGCCATTTAGTGGATAATCGCGGTATTGCAGAATAACATAAAAATTCTTCAGAAACACATTTTTTTTGTGCAAATGTTTTCCTAATTGACGAGATAACTTGTCAATGGCAGGGAAAGAGTTGAAGTAAATGAGCTTCATGTTGCAAAGTCATACCTTTACAGTACAGTGTGTGACCTTTTTGTTCACTATATAAGGTGTTACCTCTGTGACATTCAAATTTCTTATTATGTTTTACATGGATGAAATAGGGCAGACGCAGTGGGTCATGGGTAGCACTGTTGCCTTTCAGCAAGAAGGCTCTCAATTTGAGCCCCAGCAAGGTTGCGGTGGACCTTGGAGATGCCAACATGTGTATGGATCAACTTAGCCATATCATCATAGCCATAGGTGCATAAATGGCATTAAGATAAAACAAACAAACATGGATACATTTCTAGTTTGGAATAACCACGTTTAATTAGATGAATTTTTCAGAGCCTTGGTAAATAGCTAAAGCGGATGATCCACGCATGTGGTTTTTGAACAGGAGGGATGGGATTGTGGGAAATCTGGTTTCTAGAGTTTGGATGGTCCTTCAGGTTGCTTGGTAACTTGCAAATGATCCAACACTTGTCTTGTTGTTATTTGTGCAATCTACAAAATCTATTTCTGCCTTTTTTGATGCGTTATCCATCTATATTGTTCACATATTTACTTAGAATTGGATTTCAGCTATACGAATCAGATTTTAAACATTTTTTCCAAACATTTTGTGTGTTTCCATTCATCCAGTCCCTGATTAACATTACACTTTAAACACGGTTTGCCGTCTGCGAAGGGAACATGAGATCAGGCGATGATTAAAAGTAGAGGGATCTTTGCTGTTACAGACGCACCCGGGAAGTGTGAGTTACACAACTTGCATTTGGCAGAGGTCACATCTGGACTGTTTCATGACGTGGTTTTGTACAAAATGTGGTCTGAATACAGCACATATTAAGTGAGCATTTGGTGTGGCATAAAGTGAAATCATGCATAAACGCATTTCTGCAAGAGTAAACATCATACATGGCTATATTTAGACTTGTGCCTTTATGAGATAACCCAGTGTTCTGTGAATGGGGGAAAAGATCTTAAAATGTTTTGTCCTTGGGTCACAGCCAGTCCCCATCATGCAAAAGGGAGACAAAACCTATAGTGTTTGTGCACAACATACTAATTTTACAGGTGCATTTAAATTTAAATGCATGCATTTTGTAAATGTTTTTTTTATTTGAATACATATTCAAATGACCGATGGATACGTCGACCTACACTTTACATGGTTAATATCATGCATGCATGGTGAAGGGTTCAGTGTAGTTTTTGTCCATGAAGTATGACATCATGCAGTTTAATTTTTAACATGCAATCATTTTTTATATCATGAAAAACAATCAACAAGAATATTTCTTGATTTCTTTCAGTTAATTGTATCTTATGTTGTTGTACTGTCAATTCTATACATGAGACAAATCAATTTTGTAAGCTTGTTTAAGAGAGAGACAGTATGCCTTAAATCCTCTTTAAATGGTGGGTTTAATCCGTGGTGCTCTGTCGCCTGGGATGCCCGGTGTGACGCTGTCTGACGGATTTAATACACATCAGGCAGCAGGTCCCTAAAGAAAACAGCAATTCAATGTCTAGCAGACACTAAAATGTTGAGTAAGTAGGGATTTCTCTCCAAGCCCTGTTTATCCCCTGACTTCAATTTAGCTTTATCCTAAACATCTTTACCTTTCAGTTTCCTTTTGATATAGTAGAGACTCATTTATTGCTCTTTTTATGAGATGTGGAGGTAGACATAATAACATCTGCCCTCTGTTGACTGGGGTCACATCTCTTTCATCTTCCTCATGGAGTCTGAACTATTTGTCCTTAAAGGTGAACTTTATATATTGTGTGTTTCATCATTACAAGCTATTCCGGACTGTTCAGGGTGGCACATTCTTCCGAGCATTGTGTTGTTGGGATTTGTACTGGAAAGTGTTATTGAAGCACCTGATCTTTGTCAGCATTTGCATGATATATTGTTGGAAACATGCAGATTTGCTGGAAAGCACAATATGCTTGAGGTTGGAGGTTAATCTTGTATTAAGAGTTATTTTGACATGTCCGTGGCAGTGACTACCTGTTAACAACGTAATTTAAATCAAGACGATAATCTTTGATCAGTCCCAAGGTTGTTATTATAGAGATTTGTGTTCTTTTAAGGCACAATATGTAATGAAATATCTACAAACCACTTGAACAGTGTAAGATATTTCATGCACAAAAGTTGTATTGGTTGTATTGGAATAAGGTACAGACCGGTAAGAAAGACATGGTTGTTTAAAGAACCATTGACTAAAAGTTTTTTTGGGGAACTGATATGTAACCCTGGACCACAAAGCCAGTTATACACTCACCTAAAGTGTTATTAGGAACACCAGCTTTGTGACAGGGTGCATTATCCTGCTGGAAGTACAATCAGAGGATGGGTACATGGTGGTCATATTGGGATGGACATGGTCAGAAACAATGCTCAGGTAGGCCATGGCATTTAAACAATGCCAAATTGGCACTAAGGGGCCCAAAGTGTGCAAAGAAAACATCCCCCACACCATTACACCACCACCACCAGCCTGCACAGTGGTAACAAGGCATGATGGGTCCATGTTCTCATTCTGTTTACGCCAAATTCTGACTCTACCATCTGAATGTCTCAACAGAAATCGAGACTCATCAGACCAGGCAACATTTTTCCAGTCTTCAACTGTCCAATTTTGGTGAGCTTGTGCAAATTGTAGCCTCTTTTTCCTATTTGTAGTGGAGATGAGTGGTACCCGGTGGGGTCTTCTGCTGTTGTAGCCCATCCGCCTCAAGATTGTGCGTGTTGTGGCTTCACAAATGCTTTGCTGCATACCTCGGTTGTAACGAGTGGTTATTTAAGTCAAAGTTGCATTTCTATCAGCTTGCATCAGTCGGTCCATTCTCCTCTGACCTCTAGCATCAACAAGGCATTTTCGCCCACAGGACTGCCGCAAACTGGATGTTTTTCCCTTTTCACACCATTCTTTATAAACCCTAGAAATGGTTGTGCGTGAAAATCCGAGTAACTGAGCAGATTGTCCTGACCTTTCTTTCCCATTCTGACATTCAGTTTGCAGTTCAGGAGATTGTCTTGACCAGGACCCTAAATGCATTGAAGCAACTGCCATGTGACTGGTTGATTAAATTGAACAAGTGTTCCTAATAATCCTTTAGGTGAGTGTAAGTAGCACAGGTATATTTGTAGCATGAGTCAAAATTATTGTTTTTTATACTAAGCTGTTAAGCAAAGATATTTGTAAATTCCCTACCGTAAATATACAAAAATTATTTATCATTACTAATTTGTGTTGTTATGGACTTATTTTGGACATTTTTAAAGGCAATTTTTATAAATATTTTGATTTTTTGGTACTCTCAGATTCCAGATTTTCAAATAGTTGTATCTCAGCCAGATACCTTATCCTAACAAAGCTAATTTATTCAACATTCAAATGTATCTCAATTTTTTTAAATTGACCCTTAAGACTGGTTTTGGGGTCCAGTGTTACCAGTGGTTCTTCTTCTATGGGGAGAACTCTTTTCAGCACATTGATTTTTAAGAGTGTGTTTATATGTATCAGATACTGCTGGTTTGTTTCTTCTTGTTTTTTTGAGAAGTCTCACTGCTGTTTTTCGTGAATATTCTGTGAAAATGTCAAACTGCACTCAGCACTCAGTGTTAATTATTCGGATTATTTTATATTCAGCATTGCAGCTGAGTCACTGATGTGGTGGTGTACTGTCATGACATTAAGCATCACATTTAGTGGGTTGTTTTTGCGTCAGCTAATTCTTTTCAAAAGTGTCTGTGCAAAACCTGCTAATGTGTTGAACTGGGGTTAAAGTGATGTGGGAATGAAAGTATCTGTCCTTTTCCATTTGCCTACATTTTTGTGGCTATTATGTGCTTCAAAAAAATTTAAAAGTAGCCTTTTGTGTTTTTATTCAATGCTCGGTGCTAGTGCAGCGGTAGTCTCTTTATTCTGAATTATTACTGAAACAAATTGAGCTGTTTTGTTCAGAGACATTCAAATGTCAAACTAAGAACCAGAAAAATGTCCTGTAATAAATAAACATGTGACCCTGGACCACAAAACATAAGTAGCAAGTGTATATTTGTATCAATAGCCAACAATACGTTTTTTGGGTC
This sequence comes from Paramisgurnus dabryanus, assembly GCF_030506205.2. Lineage (NCBI taxonomy): Eukaryota > Metazoa > Chordata > Actinopteri > Cypriniformes > Cobitidae > Paramisgurnus > Paramisgurnus dabryanus. Next base: position 5,259,646 of record NC_133353.1, read on the forward strand.
AAAATTATAGATTTGTTTACGCCAAAAAAAAAATTTGCACCATCAGATTTCAGATTTTCAAGTACTTGTATCTTGGACAAATATTGTCTTAAACAAACCATTAATGGAAAGCTTGTTTATTTAGTATACATCTCAATTTCGAAACATTTTCCTACATATAAAAATGGTAAAACTTTAATATTATTTATTAGAAGACAACAAACAGTATATCTTGGATTGGTATCCCTGTGTGGCAGAGTTCAACAGACTTGTTTCTGCATGTAAAGGTTGCAATATATCAACCTTGTTTCGACCTTCAAGTCATGTCAGGGGTGGGCTGCATTATGCAGCAATGGCTAAAGGGCTAAATTAAATGACCTTCTGCATACTAAACAGAGGAAAACAATGCTTAACGTAGTTTTTAGTACAATATACGGTGCTCATTTATCCCTGTTATTGGATGACATGTAATTAAACTACTAAAAAATGTATCCATAGCTAAACACATTTTGTAAGTAAATAACTAAAAGTAATGTACAGTAAATACATTTTTTTGTCTTAAGTAACTTAAAGCTCAAGAGATACAAATGTAGGTAAATGTCAGTGTGTGTTTGTGTTCCCATGACCTTGATAGGATGTTACAGTATGTACTAGCCTATATACCCAGCAAGTAACAGCCATCATTTCACTTTCTGCAGTATAACTACAGACCCTATATAGTCTGGCTATGATTATCGGTGTTTACCCAAAATAAACTTGAAATTGATTTTTTTGTACAGATTTCTTGTAGACTGTACGTAGTTTCCGAATTAGCCTACATTATGAAAATATGGTGCTGATGTAGTTTGTATCTCTCTGGGTGTAGATAAACTCCATGTCCTTGAAGAGCAATGATTTACACGATAGCCTACAGTATACACATCCAGCAAGTCGTAGAGACAAGGATGAGAGATAATCCTTGTCAATGAGAGAGCCAACCATTGCTCTTGTGTCTTATCTGACACAATGTCCATTATTAATGAAATACAGAATTAGAATTGCTCAGGAGAGATACGGTAGTGGTGGAGTTAGAGACAACACCATTGAGACTGGCTGATACTGTGTAACTACCTTTAAGTTTTGGTTCACTTAAAATGACCCAGTATTATTGCTCTGTATGAGAACAGTCCCTTTGACTTTCTCAACATCAGAAACCATTTTTGGTATGTCTGTTTTATTGTATATCACATTTTAATTCCTATAAACTAAACAAAAGAGTGTTGTATTGTGCAGATGTCATATTTAGGCATTAGTACAATGTTGAATAAAAAAATGCTTGAAATAACCAACAAGTAGTAATATTCTCTCAAAGAGAGAATATATACAGAAGTTATGATATAACTAATATGTACTGTTCTTTGTCTGTCTCTTGGGCCTGTAAAGAAACTTTAATGTCCCCAGAACCACAAAAGGTTCTTTGTACACCGCAAAAAAAATATTTTCTAATGTAGTATTTTTGTCTTGTTTAAATATCTAAAAAATCTTAAATCAATATGTATTTTCTTGATGAGCAAAATGACCTAAGAAAATACATCTAGTTTTAAGACAAAAAATTACAATTTAAATTTGTGCTTAAAACAAGCAAATAAATCTGCCAATGGGGTAAGAAAGAAAATATTGACATAAATTTACTTTTTATTTAATTTTTGTTTACTTTTTTCTTAAACACTTAATTATTTGCTTGTTTTAAGCACAAATTCACTTAAATTTTATATTTTTTGACAAAAAACTACTGCTCAAGAAAATACATCTTGATTTAAGGATTTTTATATATTTGTACTGAAAACAAGGAAAAAAGTAATAGTCTTTTTTTTTGCAGTGTGGTGGAACATATTTTACAGACTACTGCAAAAAATGATTTTCAAGAAAAAAATTCTTAGTATTTTTGTCTTGTTTTCAGGAAAAATATCTAAAAATTCTTAAATTAAGATGCTTTTTCTTGATGAGCAAAACGACCCAAGAAAACAAGAAAAAATAATTATTTGCTTGTTTTGAGCACAAATTTACTTACATTTAATTTTTTAATTTGTAGATATTTTTACTGAAAACAAGACAAAAAAGTAAGAAAGTATTTTTTTGCATAAAACAAGCAAAATAATCTGCCAATGGGGTAAGAAAGAAAATCTTGAAATAAGCAAATTTTTCTTGAATTTAGTGTTTAAGAAAAATGTTCAAGATTTTTTTGCTTAACCCATTGGCAGATCTTTTTTGCTTGTTTTATGCACAAAATCACTTACATTTGATATTTTTGGTCTAAAAACTAGACTTATTTTCTTGGGTCGTTTGGCTCATCAAGAAAAAGCATCTTAAATTAAGAATTTTTAGATATTTTTACTGAAAACAAGACAAAAATACTAAGAATTTTTTTCTTGAAAATAAGTTTTTGCAGTGTATAAAAGGTTCGAAAGATCTTTGGAGAACCAGAATGTTTTTTTTATATGGCATTGATTTAAAGAACCCCTTTTAGCACCTCTATTTGTAATAAAGATATTGGTGACAGCGATTAACATGAACTTTCATTAGTTCATCATATTGACTTTTTCAAAAAATTTGTGTTTAATCTGATTTGTTTCACAAAGGAATATTAATGCGAGTGTCTATTTTTTGACTAGTTTATGCAGTAAATGTCTTTTTGTGACCGTGATGGATCCACAAACTACACAGCCACTAACTTTCTAATTTGACTGCTCTTACAAAAGAAAAAAGCTAAAAGCCTAATTAATATTTCATGCGCTGCACTTCACCCTGTGCTTTATGGGCATTAAACATTAAATATTTGGAGGGTCACTAAAGTAAAAATAGTTTGTGCAGTTCATACTCACAAGTAGAGGTCTTCTCATGTCCAAAGAAATGTACTCGAATCACTTTCTACCCAAACCTGGTGTGCATTTTAAAAGAAAGACCCGACCAGAGACAAACTGGAAAAAGTTTTGCCAGTGCCTCAGTGGCAATTTTTTTGAGCCCGAATGTAAACGGCACCCACCTGTGTGCAGTCTGCAGCTCTGCATGCACCAGTCAGACAGAAAGAAACCCCAGTGGCGTCACAACCAATTTGGCCTACTGCTCCATTCATTTTCCTTTGTTATCTGACAACAAAAGTAAGGTAACTGCTAAAATGTGCATTTAAAATTGATTGACAGGTCTGGCTCAACTATAATTAACCTACTGCCAGCCACACAATGTATTGGCAGAGAGGGGGTTGGAAAAGGACTCGATGCACACATGCAAGATTGTTTGGGTCTTTTCATTCGGCGAAAAAACATTCATTTTAAATACCCAGATGACGCTAATATTATACCCGACCCTTTTCCAAGACACACGGGTTGGGTGTAATATTAGACCCGAACCCGGGTGTCAGGTCAGACCTCAGGATTTCTAATCTAAGTGGACCATTGAAGACCTGTAGATTTCTGCAGTACTGTACATGTAGCACATCACGGGATTGACCTCACCATCCTCAATGTACTCCGTAAACATAATAACAGGGAGTTTTTGGATTTAGTACATCTGTACGGCAAATATGGTCTCTCTTTCAGTGTATGTTGCTCTCTCTATAAAATATAATTGGCGCTTACACTTTTGAGGCTCTGCATTTCCAGTGTGAAAATGAACGTGTGAGACGTGCAGTTTATCTTCAGGGTAGTAAGAGGCTGAGTCTGTAGACAGTCCTGATGATGAATGTTTCAGCGATGCAGCGATGCAGATGTGCGCACAAAGTGGTAAATATTTAGTTTAATCTCACATGTTGTGGAATGAATGAGATTGTTTTTATAATTTAAATTATTCAAGGAACAGATGCTGAAATATGATTGGTCGGTGATTGGCCCCATCACCAGACTTTCAGTCTTTGTGAAAGTGATTCTGTAGTTAATCTAATTTTCTTATAATAAAGAATAAGTTAATTACTCATATTTATATAGATATCTTACTATTGGTGGGAGAGATATTGAGCAGCTGGTGGGAAGCTGGAGGTCTGCCTTTTCCAGTTGGCACATGAGGCAATGACAGGGAGCACTAATGGCATAGTATAGATTTTTACATTTATGCATTTGCCAGCCACTTTTATACAAAGCGACTTACACGGTATACATTTTATCAGTATGTATGTTCCTTGAGATCGAACCCATAACGTTTTGTACTTTAACGCAATGAGCTTTATGCCAACTTATGCCAACGTAACATTGCATGGACCGGTGAACACTAAATTGTACAATTTTGATGAATAAATGCTGTATTAATGCTGTAAAGGGTTTGGGAAACATTTTGAGGATGTTATATATTTAGTTCCCACATGTAATGATGAAATGTATACCTTGAATATGTTGGATTAATCATCAGTCTGTCGAATGCATGTAAAGGTAATCTTGATAACCTGCATATGATAAATGCATAAAATCGTGCTAAAGTTGCAGCTCTTGACTATCTTTTAAAATTCTCTGATTAGTTTGTTAAATTTTAAACAGTTGGCAGATCAGGCATCTTCCGTGCCATAAGATGAGGAATGTTAAGGAATTATGCCAGTGCTGGGACTGTTGGCACAGACACCTTTATGCCATGCTGCCATGCAGCCGGTATGACATGATTATAAAATCATGCCTGGATCATTCACCATGTGTTTGATTTTCCGCGAAATGAATACAAAAAGCAATGCACACCCGGTGGCATTTATAAATGAAGCCAAGACCCTTGACACAGATGGTTGTGATCACAACATATGCATGCATCACAAATATGTAAACTCTTTATATTCAGATTAAGACAGAGCACTTTGATTTCAGTTATGACTATATTTACCCTCAATGAATGTGTCGGTGAAATAAGACAATGGGCATTGTGTCTGATGGACAAAACCATTTAATTTCTAGTTCATTGGTTATCGTTTTCAAGTCACTTGAATAAAGCTCACTTGAATTTGAACCCATTTAACGAAATGCTTGAGTGCTTTTTGAGTCATAATTTCACTGTGTTCATTCAGAGGTGCCTAATTGAACATTTTGTGCATCTGCATGGACTATTGCTCCATTGTGCCTTTTTAAACATGGCCTTAACCATTTTTTTTTCTCATTACAGCCTTTAACGTAAGATCCAAACTTCTTGTTTAGAGGCGAGCACCTCACCCCACCAACAGCCATGGCGGACGATTCCGATATGCGCAACGAGTTGTCAGACATGCAGAGCAGAGCCGATCAGCTGGGCGATGAGGTAAGAGTACCTTCAGCCTCCCGTGGGTGATGCTGGTCTAAAAATAAAGACCAGCTACACATATAAATAGACTCGTCCCGGCATGAAGGAGAGCAGGAAATGACTAACAGACTTTGAATTAACATATAGCTCTGGAAAGAGCATTGAAGAATTCTGAATTAATAAATCTGTATTGTGCAGAAAGAAGGCACTCTATATTAAGGCTGCTCATCTATTTGTTATGGAGCAGCGGAGGCTGTCTGGTTACCAGGCAGAGGCAGTGGCTGTCAGTGAGTGCTGCTTATTTCAGACAGCCCTCCCAGCACCTACCCAGTGGGGTTTCTGAACTGGCTTTGATAGACCTTTAATCACAACGGTCTCCTGCGGAAACAATCAGAACTGACAAACACATGGGAGACGGTTGACTTGGGTTAATCTGAGGTTACTGCACTCTAAAAATGCTGGGTTGTTTTTACCCATGGTTGGGTAAAATATGAACAAAATCAACCATTGATTTAGACAATTCTTTGTTTTATAGAATATTGTATTTTATAATGTTTTTATAAATGATTTATCTGTGCATCTCAAAAAGTGTTAACCTCTAACCCCTCTCGAAAGACTTTTCTTTTCCTTCTTTCACGAGGGAGGGCTTTTGGGATTTGGTACTCTCAGCACAATCTCACGGCAATTCGTGCATATTTTACAAAGTGGCTGATTTGTATTAATTCATATCCATGTTGCTTTCTTTTCTATAATCGCATGTTTTTTTTAATATTCACTTTCTTACCAATTCATACAAATTAGCCAACTTGTAAAATACATAGGAATTCCTGTGAGAACTCCTGACAACTTCCTAAAATTCAATCAATTCCTGATGAATGAAATCAAGTCCCACCCTACATTTTTCCAAAAACCTGCAGCAATCGGACAAGCAAAAGTGCGTACGTCTGCTCAGACCCTGACGTGGCGCTAAGCACATTTCCACGTCAAAGACAGTTTTTATAAATATGGACTTTGCCCTGGATTTTTGCCTACACACACTTTATGATCAAATCTGTGCGTACGCACGCTTTATAAATGAGGCCCCTGCTCTAGGACATCCTAGGGCAAGTTTTATTGATTATAGTAGATTGTTACATTAATATTTTCCATTTAAAAATCTGTTACTTGTACCAGGAGTGGGGTTTGAACCCACAAGGACATTTGTCCATTGGATCTTCAGTCCAACACCTTAACCACTCAGCCACCTTGGTGCTTTTTGACCTGTTTTTTGTGAAACCAGGGGCCAGATTTATAAAATGCTGCGTAAAAACCATCCTACATTTGATCTTACGATCATTTAACAAAAATGCGTACATGTGATTCATAAACCGAACGTACGCGCAGAAAACGCGCGTACCCCTTTCAAATCCATAAATCGCAAATGAACTTGAACTTGTGCGCGCAGCCGACCAGTTTCAGATCTCCGCCTTTAAACGATACGTAATTAATGTCAGACATATAAAAAAGCGCTTGTCAATGTTTAAACCCAATTTCAAACAGCAAGAATGGCTTATATTTCCAAAAACCTGCAGCAATCAGACAAGCAAAAGGGCGTACGTCTGCTCAGACCCTGACGTGGCGCTAAGCACTTTTCCACGTCAAAGACAGTTTTTATAAATATGGACTTTGCCGTGGATTGTTGCCTACGCACACTTTACGATCAAATCTGTGCGTACGCATGCTTTATAAATGAGGCCCCAGTTTTATTAATTGTTAGTAGCCTGTTGCATAACTAGTTGCCATTTAAAAATCTGTTACTCATACCAGGAGTGGGGTTTGAACCCACGAGGACATTTGTCCATTGGATCTTAAGTCCAACGCCTTAACCACTCGGCCATCCTGGTCTTTGTTGGTGCTTTTTGACCCGTTTTTCGTGAAAAAAGTTTTATTGATTGTTAGTAGCCTGTTACATAACTAGATGACATTCAAAAATCTGTTGCTCATACCAGTAGTGGGGTTCGAACCCACAAGGACATTTGTCCATTGGATCTTAAGTCCAACGCCTTAACCACTCGGCCATCCAGATATTTGTTGGTGCTTTTTGACACGTTTTTCGTGAAACAAGTTTTATTGATTGTTAGCAGCGTGTTGCATTACTTGTTTTCATTTAAAATGATGTTACTCATACCAGTAGTGGGGTTCGAACCCACGAGGACATATGTACATTGGACCTTAAGCCCAACGCCTTAACCATTCGGCCATCCTGGTCTTTGTCGGTGCTTTTTGGACACGTTTTTCGTGAAACAAGTTTTATTGATTGTTAGTAGCCTGTTACTTAACTAGTTGCCATTTAAAATTCTGTTACTCATACCAGGAGTGGGGTTCGAACCCACGAGGACATTTGTCCATTGGATCTTAAGTCCAACGCCTTAACCACTCGGCCATCCTGGTTTTGTCTATGCTTTTTGACAAATTTTTCGTGAAACAAGTTTTATTGATTGTTAGTAGCCTGTTACATAACTAGTTGCCATTTAAAATTCTGTTACTCATACCAGGAGTGGGGTTCGAACCCACGAGGACATTTGTCCATTGGATCTTAAGTCCAACGCCTTAACCACTCGGCCATCCTGGTCTTTGTCTATGCTTTTTGACACGTTTTTCGTGAAACAAGTTTTAGTGATTGTTAATAGCCTGTTACATAACTAGTTGCCATTTAAAATTAGTTTATTCATACCAGGAGTGGGGTTTGAACCCACGAGGACATTTGTCCATTGGATCTTAAGTCCAACGCCTTAACCACTCGGCCATCCTGGTCTTTGATTTGGTCCTTTTTGACCTGTTTTTCGTGAAACAAGTTTTATTGATTGTTAATAGCCTGTTACATAACTAGTTGCCATTTAAAATTCGTTTACTCATACCAGGAGTGGGGTTTGAACCCACGAGGACATTTGTCCATTGGATCTTAAGTCCAACGCCTTAACCACTCGGCCATCCTGGTCTTTGATTTGGTCCTTTTTGACCTGTTTTTCGTGAAACAAGTTTTATTGATTGTTAGCAGCGTGTTACATTACTGGTTTTCATTTAAAATTATGCTACTCATACCAGTAGTGGGGTTCGAACCCACGAGGACATACGTACATTGGACCTTAAGCCCAACGCCTTAACCATTCGGCCATCCTGGTCTTTGTCAGTGCTTTTTGACAAGTTTTTCGTGAAACAAGTTTTATTGATTGTTAATAGCCTGTTACATAACTAGTTGCCATTTAAAATTAGTTTATTCATACCAGGAGTGGGGTTTGAACCCACGAGGACATTTGTCCATTGGATCTTAAGTCCAACGCCTTAACCACTCGGCCATCCTGGTCTTTGATTTGGTCCTTTTTGACCTGTTTTTCGTGAAACAAGTTTTATTGATTGTTAGTAGCCTGTTACATAACTAGTTGCCATTTAAAATTCTGTTACTCATACCAGGAGTGGGGTTCGAACCCACGAGGACATTTGTCCATTGGATCTTAAGTCCAACGCCTTAACCACTCGGCCATCCTGGTCTTTGTCTATGCTTTTTGACACGTTTTTCGTGAAACAAGTTTTAGTGATTGTTAATAGCCTGTTACATAACTAGTTGCCATTTAAAATTAGTTTATTCATACCATGAGTGGGGTTTGAACCCACGAGGACATTTGTCCATTGGATCTTAAGTCCAACGCCTTAACCACTCGGCCATCCTGGTCTTTGTTTTGGTGCTTTTTGACCTGTTTTTCGTGAAACAAGTTTTATTGATTGTTAATAGCCTGTTACATAACTAGTTGCCATTTAAAATTAGTTTATTCATACCAGGAGTGGGGTTTGAACCCACGAGGACATTTGTCCATTGGATCTTAAGTCCAACGCCTTAACCACTCGGCCATCCTGGTCTTTGATTTGGTCCTTTTTGACCTGTTTTTCGTGAAACAAGTTTTATTGATTGTTAATAGCCTGTTACATAACTAGTTGCCATTTAAAATTCGTTTATTCATACCAGGAGTGGGGTTTGAACCCACGAGGACATTTGTCCATTGGATCTTAAGTCCAACGCCTTAACCACTCGGCCATCCTGGTCTTTGATTTGGTCCTTTTTGACCTGTTTTTCGTGAAACAAGTTTTATTGATTGTTAGCAGCCTGTTACCTAACTAGTTGCCATTTTAAAATTCTGTTACTCATACCAGGAGTGGGGTTCGAACCTACGAGGACATTTGTCCATTGTATCTTAAGTCCAACGCCTTAACCACTCGGCCATCCTGGTCTTTGTCTATGCTTTTTGACAAGTTTTTCGTGAAACAAGTTTTATTGATTGTTAGTAGTCTGTTACATAACTAGTTGCCATTTTAAAATTCTGTTACTCATACCAGGAGTGGGGTTCGAACCCACGAGGACATTTGTCCATTGGATCTTAAGTCCAACGCCTTAACCACTCGGCCATCCTGGTCTTTGTTGGTGTTTTTGACATGTTTTTCGTAAAACAAGTTTTATTGATTGTTAGTAGCCTGTTACATAACTAGTTGCCATTTAAAATTCGTTTATTCATACCAGGAGTGGGGTTTGAACCCACGAGGACATTTGTCCATTGGATCTTAAGCCCAAATGTTGATCCACTTCAAATGTTGACTAGTATATATGTAGGTGTACTGTGTATAATAATTATCTATAAATACACACACATGCACACACACATGCATGTATATACTTAAATAATATTTGCATGTGTATATACATTTTTATATTTATATGTAATTTATAAATATTTATTATATACAAATAATTTTTTTCTTAAAATTATACATGCATGTCTGTTTTATATATTATATTTATATGTACATAATTATTATACACAATACACCCACATATATTATGTAAACAAAAACTTTTTTGCATTAGACAGCCCTATAGTTTAAATAAATAGTTATGAAAGAAGTCAAATAGTTTCTATCTTTGTGCAATTTTCTGGGATAGAGGAAAGTATTTCCGCATTGAAAACGATACATTTACCTTCATAACCCTGCAATGGCAAGGTTATATATGGATGCATATAATATATGGAATGACTCTTGATAACGGCTCTGAGAAGAAAATCAAGACCAGAATAATGATCTTTAATGTCAGTGGGCCACCGAGTGTCCTGTGGTGCTGCGCAATCATATTTCTTCAGCTCAGATATACACACTGGACTGGAATGAGAAAGCATTAAATATTCATGAGTGGATAACGCTATCTTGAGCTTTCTTTGAAAGGAAAGGAAGGAAGAGGGGGTTAGACATTGCCATAGTCGTACATTCAATCGAGTCTAAAGTTGGCAGTCGTTTGTATCACAATGTCTAAACTGACATTATGAACATTGTGGCCTTGTACCACAGTGCACTTACAATTCCTTACAAAAATATTAGCAATGAACAACCACTGAGCAATCAGAATAAGACTCGTAAGTTCAATATTAATACTGTATTATGAAAAATAATATGAGTTTGTTTCTTTCCACAGTCTTTGGAAAGCACTCGGCGCATGCTGCAGCTGGTCGAAGAGGTAAGAAGACAAAAAAAGAAAAAACATCTAGGCACCCCAATTATGGCAGTGATTTATTTTTTGTTATTTGAACCCCACTGAAAAGACAACCTTAAGGGGGTCGCACACCGAGCGAGAAGCGCCATGTCGCGTGTAGGACAACTCCTGGACAACACATTGGACGTGCACATTAAATTGTGCGATTTTAGTGCGTCTATTTCAAGATGCAAAATATGTGTTAACAGCCGATGTTAATTGTTAATAATTTGGGTTTACGATGTTATTTAATGTTAAACTATGTTAGTGGCACGCTGTGGCACGGCAGGGATTTGAGCGGTGTCAGAGTTTCAGCGAACAGCCACTGTCAGGCGCCGCCAGTATGTGTATATTCATAGAAAATAATGTGTTCTATTTGTTAGATACATGGCGCGACGCGATGTGCCGCTTATCGTTCGATGTGCGACCCCCTCTAGACTAATCTGAATTTGTTGCTGTAGTTATAACCACAAAACACAATCTTATGGCAATTTGTACGCACACCGTATTAATATAAAAACATTTTATAAACCTACATTTTCTCCTAAAGTTAAAAATGTAAAGTAAAAACTTTGTAAAATAAGTTGATCCAACTTTTACTTTTTACAGTGTATTTAACGATGTAGCTACTTTTTTTCAACAAATTTTTCACTTTAAAGTTGAATAATTTTTTTAAAGTTGATCCAACTTTCACTTTTTACAGTGTATTTTATGATGTAGCTACTTTTTTCAACAAATTTTTCACTTTAAAGTTGAATAAAAACATTTAAGTTGATCCAACTTTTACAGTGTATTTAATTATGTAGCTACTCTTTTCAACAAATTTTTCACTTTAACGTTGAATAAATTTTTTAAGTTGATCCAACTTTTACTTTTTACAGTGTATTTTGCGATGTAGCTACTTTTTTCAACAATTTTTTCACTTTAACGTTAAATAAATTTTTTAAGTTGATCCAACTTTTACTTTTTACAGTGTATTTTGCGAAGTAGCTACTTTTTGAACAAATTTTTTACATTAAAGTTGAATACATTTTTTAAGTTGATCCAACTTTTACTTTTTACAGTGTATTTTACCATGTAGCTACATCCAGTTTTTTTAAGTAAAAACTTTGTAAAATAAGTTGATCCAACTTTTACTTTTTACAGTGTATTTAACGATGTAGCTACTTTTTTTCAACAAATTTTTCACTTTAAAGTTGAATAATTTTTTTAAAGTTGATCCAACTTTCACTTTTTACAGTGTATTTTATGATGTTGCTACTTTTTTCAACAAATTTTTCACTTTAAAGTTGAATAAAAACATTTAAGTTGATCCAACTTTTACAGTGTATTTAATTATGTAGCTACTTTTTTCAACAAATTTTTCACTTTAACGTTGAATAAATTTTTTAAGTTGATCCGACTTTTACTTTTTACAGTGTATTTTGCGATGTAGCTACTTTTTTCAACAATTTTTTCACTTTAACGTTAAATAAATTTTTTAAGTTGATCCAACTTTTACTTTTTACAGTGTGTTTTGCGAAGTAGCTACTTTTTGAACAAATTTTTTACATTAAAGATTTGTGTTCGCCCCGTGACATTGGGGTTAGGGATGGGGTTAGTGATGTGGTTTCATTGTTTTTTTCTTATAATTGCACGTTTTTGTATGATTCACTTCGTTTGAATTCATACGATTTAGCCAAATCATATAATATGTATAAATTTCTGCTGGATCAGGCTATTATAACTGTGCATGATCTGCAGGACCGGTTCAAACTCCTTCTTTATTAAGGTAATAAAATTGTACTGGTAACACTTTACTTGAAGGGATGTTTATAAGACATGACACCTTCATTACTTAACCCATTATTGTACTGTTCTCATTTTATTTTAGGTGATTTGGTCCCCAAATGCAATAAAATATAATTTTATTATTATTATTATTATTGATTTTATTTATTAAACACATGGAGAAAACTTAAAAAAACATTATGAAGGGAAGAATATTCATGATATTATTATAAATTATTTGACAGAGTATTAACAGTTAATGACATTTTAATGACAAATTATATTTGCACTGTAGTTGAGGTCAAGAAAAATATTCATGACCCTGTTATAAAACTATATGACAGAGTATTAACACTTAATGACATTTTAATGACAAATTATATTTGTACTGCTGTAGCTGAGGTCAAGAAAAATATTCATGATGCTGTTATAAAACTATATGACAGAGTATTAACACTTTATGACATTTTAATGACAAGTTAATTGTATCACTTGTAAAAAGTGTATTGATGTATTGGTTAATGTCAAGTTGTCGTAACAAAGACATCTCAAACATCTCAAATGTCTTTGCATTAAAAAATGACACAATTAAATGAATGACACTTAATGGCAGTTGTCATAAACATGCATAAAATCTCCTTCATGTTCATAACACGTGTCATGTCGTGATTACGAAGGTGTCATGTCAGTCTTATAAACACCCCTTTAAATAAAGTCTTTATATTGTACTCTTAAAAAGCTGTTTAAATGAATCCACTGCTTGTTTTCATGGCCACTGAAGGTCAAGAAATGGAGATAAATATCATCCAGTTTCCGATCTGTGATCAATAATGATTTCAGAGAAACTTCATCTGTGTTACTGATAGGGCTGAGTCAACATAAATGTGTAAAAATCTTATACTGCTTATTTTGCTGTTTTATTTTAAAATGGTAGTGTATACCTAATGCTGAGATGCATATCTCTGTTTTCTTAGATTAACATTAACCCTCATTCGGCTAAATTAACTTCTGTTTATATTGCATATAAATAGATTCCCAAAGGTACTCGCCACTATCATAGCATACCGCCACACTGCTTGATGTGTCAAAATAATGAGACGATGTGGGATTTAGAATAGAATATCAGCTGCTTTATTTAGGTCAGTAGAACCTGCGTGTACCTCAGAGATCAACTCGCCATATTGCCCACACATGCTCTCGTACACACTGTATAAAGTACATTCCAGTGCTCTGTTTACAAACTAAATTTAGCTTAACGCTGCCACTTTATTGCTTTTTTATAATTACACACCAAATGAATAAAGCACCTTGTGAGTTTTAGCGACACTGTAATACTGCGTGCTATAATCTTTCCTCTTTTATTTCCTGTTAGTCTTTTCTCATCTTTCATCTGACCTACATCTGTGAAAATCTCATATCTGTTCAGCTCTGCAAATCTCTTATATGCTTGTTATTTCCTTTCTTTCTGCTTTGCTCTTTTTTAATGGAATAGAGTAAAGATGCTGGAATCAGAACTTTGGTTATGCTGGATGAGCAGGGCGGTAAGTTACTGTGAAAAAACTGTATTTTTAATACGGTATAGTGAAGTATAATCAATTATTTGCTTTTATTAAAGGGCACATATTATGCAAAATCCACTTTTACAAGATGTTTGGACATAAATGTGTGTTGGCAGTGTGTGAACACAACAACCCAATAAATAAGAATCCACCCTATCGTCCTTTATTAATCCCCATTAAACCAAAGCAGTCTTGTTAATGTGACATCACACTGATAAAGCCCCGCCCACGGCCACTGACTGACTGGTTAATTTTACCCAAAAGCTTTTCTAAATGTGTTTGTTAGCACGCTATACTAATGCAGCTAAATATAGTATTGTCTCAGACTGTATTCAGGTACATTTTTTACCGAAAGTCCAAACTGTCTGTTGACAAGGGAGTGAGGAGCAGTATCTCATTTACATTCAAAAGTACACGACAGCACATTTTTCCCCTCAGCCAAAAAGTGGCATTTTGGACATGATCTGCAGAGTATTTTGAGCTGAAACTACACAGACACATTCTAGACACACCTGAGACTTATATTCCATCTTGTAAAAAATAGGCATAATATGTGCACTTTAATTAAATTGAAGGCATTTACTGTGTAGTTGTTACCCATAATGCTTTGCCAAATTAATTATTTTACAAATTGTGTTTTTAAGAAATTAGAGATTGACTCCACATACAATGCTATGCTAATACATACATAATGGTATGAATAGGCATAAACATCTGTCACGTCAAAAGTAAAGCTGTGAGAGTCATATATGAGGTAAACTGAACGATCGACGTTGCTGGTAACGACAAACAACTCTCCTTTTCACCAGATGAAATATATCTGTGTACAATCCCTGGGGGAAAGACTTCCCTGTTAACATTCATTGCTGTTGCAAATCTAGGATTATTAACACAATTCATTCAATGAACAACATGACATTAAAATAATAATTGATTTATCAGTGCCGTCACTCGTTTAATGGGAATATCATGTTGGTATTGATCAATTAAGCCCTTATAAGGCTTCAAGGCTTTATTCGGTTTTATGTGGATAATGAGAAGTGTTTCGGGTTCCTTTTCACGCACATTTTTTTTTAATTAGTCTGTCAAAGCAACACACAGCCGTTTCTCATAGTTAAATTATGGATGTTGCGTTCCTCAGACTGCCTCAGGAATCCATTACTCGCCTTTAATGATCCTGTCACCTTTGCCCCTGTTTTAAAGGAAAACGCCACAGTTTTTCAATTTTTTACTATGTTCTTACCTCAACTTAGCTACCTCAACTTAAGGTAAGAACATAGTTAAAGGTCTTAACCTGGGGGAAAGACCGCCAACTATAAATTAATCCACGAGGACATTAATATTTTCAAGCAATTTAAAAATATAACATTCAACAATTTGTACCAGGAGTGGGGTTCGAACCCACGAGAACATTTGTCCATTGGACCTTAAGTCCAACGCCTTAACCTCTCGGCCATCCTGGTCTTTGCAAGTGCCATTGTTCTGCTTTCTGGAACAAGTTTTATTGATTAATAGTTGGCTGGCACATTTATATTTTCCATTTAAAAGTCTGGCACTCATACCAGGAGTGGGGTTCGAACCCACGAGGACATTCGTCCATTGGATCTTAAGTCCAACGCCTTAACCACTCGGCCATCCTGGTATTTGTTGTTGCTTTTTGACCAGTTTTTCATGAAACAGGTTTTATTGATTCATAGTAGCCTGTTACATAACTAGTTGGCATTTCACATTCTGTTACTAATACCAGGAGTGGGGTTCGAACCCACAAAGTCATTTGTCCTTTGGATCTTAAGTCCAACGCCTTAACCACTCGGCCATCCTGGTCTTTGTTTGTGCTTTTTTTCTGTTTTCTGAAACAAGTTTAATTGATTAATAGTTGGCTGTCACATTAATATTGTCCATTTAAAATTCTTCTACATGTACCAGGAGTGGTCATCGAACTAGGGAATGTTAATAATTAAATTGATAAAACTTAACGATTGTCAAATAAGCAAGATCATGCACGTGTGTGCGGTGCCTGCACAAAACACATACAGCCGGAAAAAAAATTTAGCGAGGGCACAGAATTTAAACTAGCCATGATCACAATGCTCAATGCCAAGCACACACCTGGGCTTTTTAACGTCGTGCGAGACGAGGCTGGCTGCCAACGCAACAAAATGGTTGCGTGGTTATCGACGAAACAGATAACTATTTTTCCTAATGCCCTGTCAGGGATTGTTATGGAAAGCATGGATGTGGCTGAATGAATGATCCAGGCTCAGTGTTCAGACATTCAGACACAAGAAAGTAAAGGCATTTCTCTGTCTCACTATTAGCCAATGAAGACACGAGTCTCGCGCCAGGCTGTCTCTGCCCTTTTTTTCTCAGTCACGCTTTTCTTGTTCACATGGATCAGCAGGCAAAACCCAATTAACTGTTGGGCTTGTTGTAGGGGGAAGGTGGCAACATCACACTGGACCCTGTCACTCATGTTTAAACCAAAAATTCAAGCTTAATGAACAGAAAAGTGAATATTTATCTGATTTAATATGCATTTGTATGAAATAACAACATCTGTTTTATACCCCCAGGGATTTTACTGCTTTTTAAAGCCCTAGAGGCACACGTCATGTTTGTTTTTTACCTCCAGTCCATTTATAATCGAACATCCCATTTTTCTAAAATTTTCACCACACCAAAGCTCATATCCAACCCAAAAACTAATAAATCTTTCTAAAATTCATTAATTCATTCTTTCTCAACTGTCTATCTGTCTCACACTTACCTCTCTCTCTCTCTGTTTCACTTCTTTCTCTTATGTTCTCATATTCTCATCATTTGCCCATTAAATTGTGTGCATAAACAACAGTTTAGATCAGGCAATGTTAGGATCTGACACTCATGCCAGACTTTTTATGCTTTTATTGCACCTGACTTCCATTTCTGCTTATTTGTTTTCAGTCTTTCAACAAAACAGTAAACTAGATTTTTTTTATTTTTGTTTAGACATAAATTAAATTGATAAAATACACCATTTACGCAGTAAAATCCAATGCATTTGAATAAAAAAAAAAAAACACTTTCCCCTGTATAAATGTTCTTATTTGTTCTCTTCAACACATCACCACCTACTGTAACTTAACCCAACCACCCATCACACAATTTGAATGTCTCATGTTTACAAAGATGTGTTTCTGGAAAGCTCAGATCACATTTATCACCACCGTTTGTCTGCCAGGATGCAAAGTCTCATTTCATTGCTGTCACCCCTTTGTCCTGACCAGAGCAACTCGAGCGTGTTGAAGATGGCATGAACCATATCAACAAAGACATGATGGAGGCAGAGAAAAGTTTAAAAGATGTAGGCAAATGCTGTGGACTTGTATGTCCCTGCGACAAGTAGGTACCGGTGAAGCGCCCAGGGCTTCACCCGTGTGCTGCTGTCTGACTGTCTCTTGTCACGTGAATGTTTCAAGTCTTTCTCTTTCTTTTTGTCCCTTTTTCCTCCTCTCCGCCTTTTCCTTTTCTCTTTCTCCATTTCCTTTTCCACGTTATTTTTCGGGGTCATAACTGACTAATGTTTAACTCAGAACAACTGGAGCGCATCGAAGAGGGAATGGATCAGATCAATAAGGACATGAAAGAAGCAGAAAAGAATTTGACGGATCTAGGAAATCTCTGTGGGCTTTGCCCATGTCCATGTAACAAGTAGGTGATGCCTGTCACCTGCCTGCCTGCCTGCCTGCCTGCTTGCCTGCCTGAGCCTGACAAATAGGAAAAGCACAATGACCAGTTTGCACGTACACGTAGCTGCGACTTTCCTCATTGCACTTTGCCTGGACTGCTCCTGTGTGCATGGGGACAGTGGTAGAGATAGATGGAGGCATGCTAAGCATCTTTGGTTAAGCACATCTATAGTTGTAGCTGTAGGCCCTGCTCTCTGCCGCTAAATGCACAATTATGCTGGGCTTATGCTTTGTCGTTTTTAAATGTTAAGTGCCTGCTTGATATGCATGTGCTATTTTATGAAGTGCTAACGCAAATATGTGGACCACTGATTTTAAATTTGCAGTTTAAATAATAATGGCTGGCAGGGGTTTTTATACGGGTTCTCAGGCAGTGCATGAAAGTCTCGCTTT
The DNA here is from genome assembly GCF_030506205.2 of Paramisgurnus dabryanus. Taxonomy (NCBI): domain Eukaryota; kingdom Metazoa; phylum Chordata; class Actinopteri; order Cypriniformes; family Cobitidae; genus Paramisgurnus; species Paramisgurnus dabryanus. The sequence goes on from NC_133353.1 coordinate 5,277,849, forward strand.
AGGTTTCAGTTTTTGAGTGCAAAACTTACATGATGCACCATGCACAAAGTGCAATTGTTTGCAGAAAATGCATTTAAGGTTTCAAGCCCGGACAACCATTGCTGGTTCTCTTTTTATTGTGTTTCATCCGTTGCAAATATTATGTTAATAGTATGCTGTGTGATTAAATCTTGCATAATGATGCAGGCACTGCATAAATACTCATGTAAGCAACTGTCACTGACTAAAATGTGTAATAATGTCATCAGAGGTAATATGAGCAGTCACCAAATGGCAGTTGTTTGATGAAGTATTTATGAATGTTAACTGTTCGGTAGTTAATTATTCCTTTTATGTATTTGGGATTGATGTAGTCAAAGTTGAACACAAAACAGCAAATGCATTTTTTTTTTTTACTTACAGGAGCTTTTGGCAAAACAGTTCACTTCTGTAACGTTTCGAAATGAAAAATTAAAATATTTGTCTTGAAAACTGGTCTCAGAAAAAATAAGACACTTAAGCCTGTCAGAAATATGGTCAAATGCTGTCCCTGGGGCAGTACCCTTTAACTCTTTCCCCGCCATTGACGAGTTATCTCAACAATAAAGAGAAAACATTTCCCTGCCAATGACGCTTTCCTGACGAGTTTTTACGGTAATCTGTAATTCCGTTATTATGTAATAGTTGGGCGGTCTTACCCAGTTTGTGAAGCAAAAACTAATTTAACAACATTTTAAACTCTGTGTATGTTGATCTTTGTTCTGAATCTGATCTCTAACAAAATTCCTTTAATGCAATTATTTCAGCTTTTTGCTTAAAATTTGGTATTTTTGAAGAAACCTACCCATATTTAAGAGGTTATAAAAAGAGATCAAATGAATATATGATCAAATATATTTTTCCCGTTTTGTTTGTTTGTTTGAAAGCAGACGGTCTGTTCTTTCATTTGATATATATATATTGTTTATATATTTATAGTAGAAATTTTTCCTGGAAGTCATTTTGCGAAAATTTTGTTACAATCACAAAAAATGCTGGCGGGCAACTTTAAAAAAAAAAAGGCTGGCGGGGAATGAATTAAAAGGTCCTAATGTGTACCATTTAGGCAAGAGCGCTATTAGGGGCTAATCACACCAATCACGCTTTAAACGCTTCGAAACGCAAGGTGCGACGAACTGCCTATTTTAAAAAAGAGCAGTGTGGCGCGGGTCTTTATATTGCTAAGCAACCACCGAGTCAGCTGTCTTGTCAATCAAATATTGAAGCGTGAGCGCTCTTTTGCTGTTAACTGTCATATTAGCAGAAACTTTAAAAAGAGGGCGCTTGCTCTGACCTTGTTTGAGGTTGAGAGGTGCACAAACACGCAGGAGAGAGTGAGCGAGTGGAGTCCGGTTCTTCAAAGCAACTGTAAACGTTCCTCACCACAACGTAAGGCCCACCTCTCCCCTCATTCGATTGGACAATGGAAAGACGCGAATGACGTCGGGCGCTTCTCCGCTCTAGTGCTGCGGCAAAAACCGCAAGGCGCTCGGCGCGCATAAACAGCGCGCAAACACTCCCTGCCCATAGAATATCATTCAAAAAAGGCGCCTGTAACTGCCATAAACGCTTTTGGTGTGACTGGCCCCTTAAGGGGGTACAAAGTATGTGAGCATATGGGCCCATGATATCTCCAGGTGGCCCCACCTTCATCGCTTTTCCATTTTTTTCCCGTACATGTATCAATTACTAACAATGTAGTAAAATTTTAAGTCAATTAATACAAACTGTAAATTACTTTAATGTTATGTAAAAATCAGGCTCTTTATAAAACAGCGAGCAAGCATTACCTAGATGCAATGTTTTACATATTTGGGTTTTACATAGTTACATTGTGGGAAAACAAAACCAAAGTGTGCATGTACTTCCAATGCTGTGCAATCCTGGCGTTTGCCATCCGGTAGCGTCTGACATCCAACCATAAGCCGACTGTCCATAAATTCAGAAATGTGTCTCCATGCATTCTTCTTTTAGTGATCTTCTTAAAATGAGTCACGGGAATGTTTTCTCCCTTTCCAGATTAAAATGTTTTTTTTTTCCGAATAAATCCATTTTTGCTTCTCAATTTGCATGCATTTATTTTTAGTTGCAAATTCAAGTGAAATGCTCTGTCGAGCCATTTCAAATTAAATAAATGCACTTAACTGAGTTATTTTTATGTAGCTACACATTATATGAATACAACCCTAAAGTAAAAAAAAATATCTAAAGGTAGGGGCCCAAAATTCTGTCTCGCATACCCCCCTTGATATACATTTGGTACCACTATGTACTTTTGAGGTACTAATATGACTCTTTAGGTGCACTTTTTGAAAGGATACCGCCCAGTGACAGCTAGGGACCATTATTTGACCATTTTTTTACAGTGAAGGAATGCAATTTCAGATGCAGAAGTTATTATTTTTAATGTCAAATTCTCACTTCATGTTAACTTGCTGATGATTAAAACAAACATTTTAAGTCTTTGCCCAACTTTTATTCATGTTATAGACGGTTTCATCAGACGCACGTGTGCTGACGCGATATAAGTCTGGATCCGAACATTACTTCCGATTCCATTTTTTTTTTTTTGTTACTAAACTGATCTTTTGAACAAATGCCTTGTCGAAAATAACAAATGTTTTGGTTTCCTATGTAATCTGCGTGTTATTTTTTTGCTTATAATATAAATAAACTACGTTTAAATTACTTTGTTGTTATTTATTCTTACTGGAAGTTACGTTCGGATCACGACAGCAGCTTGTTTATGTTGTTACTGCTAAAACCGTCTATACACACATAGCTGTGTGTGTGCCAGAAAGGATTAAGGTCATAGGTTTTTCACTGCCTCTGGTCTATATTGAGTCAGGTCCTGTAGTCACAGCATAAAAGGGAGAATAGCATACAAGCTCCATACATGCATCCCTATTTTACATAAAAGGTTGAAATAAAAGCTAAAAGCCCATAGGAAAGCTATTGCATTGCTTAAAGAATTGCTGTAAGCTTTGTTCAGACAGACTGTAAAAATCAGATGCATTTTGTTTGTATTTTATTTAGTTTTTGGTCTGGAAAAAATGGAATCAAACATTCTATTATAATTATATTTTTGTAAATGTATCAGATTGGATAGCATTTGGGTTTTTCCTTATTTAAGATTTTGTACTCAATGTTTCAAATTATATTGAATTTTATGCACATATACAGTTGTGTCCTAACCCATTTATTTGGTTTATACCTGAACTATGTGCATTCTGTTGTTTATAATTATATGACTATACTATATACCATGATTAAGGGTGTTAGACCATTGGGAAGGGGGTACTATCAAGTGTCAGATATTGACTACACTGCCTGAACAAATGAATCGGATTCGTAAAAACGACTGTAAATGTTAAAAATAATTGAAATCAGTGTACAAAGCGTTTGATTTTAATAGTTGTGTATGTTGTTACTAAGAACAGTGTAATGTTCATTCCCTGCCTGATGCAATGCATGTTTGTGATGTTAAAAGCTTTTCTATTGGTTTATTGATTTTTTTATTTAACTGTATTGAAATGTTAAATGAACACTCATGATCTTATCTAAACACTACAAAATCCCCCACTTTTATTTCTTCACCTTGGAAATTGGTGTTGTACATTTCCCAATTATTGTCCATCAGTATGAAATTGTCTGTCAGTGGTTCACTGTAGTGCTTGTGTGCCTGTTAGCCGTGAAGCTCCTCACACTACACTACTGTGTTTATTTATTCATGATCATTTAGTGCATGTGTTACTTCACAACATGCAGATACTCTTCCCCATCTGTTTTAAATGTTATATATCTGCATGTCATTCCTCTAAGTATAAGTGTAGTGCTTTTAGTGTGAGAGCTACTTAATACCCTTCTAGTACTCATCATATTTGCCTTCCGTTTAGGTTAAAAGGTAGCGGCCAAACCTGGGGTAATAACCAGGATGGGGTGGTTTCCAGTCAGCCGGCACGTGTGGTCGATGAACGTGAGCAGATGGCCATCAGTGGAGGATTTATCCGCAGGTCAGTTACTTCTAAGATGTGATACTAAACCTGTCATTCAAGAAAGCATTATTATGAACATGTTTAATATCAGTCTTTGCAAAATATTATTAATAAATTATAAATATTATTTTCTAAATGTTGACAAAAAACTATTGCGAAATGACTGGGTTTTCATAACCGATGGTATGTGACTAAAACGTAACTTTGTTGTCTCGCATTAAGTCCCTCCAAAAATATATGGCGACAGTGTGTTCGAGTTTATACGGCGCAGAGCAGACCGACATGCGGATGACGTCAAAATAGCATGAGAGGGATTTGAAAGCATATTAGATTACATACAAATTCAATGCAAAGACGTGATCAGATGCGTCCTTGCGTGGAGCGATGCAAATGGCGCAATATGGGTGGCGCGTTTGCCACGAAAACATGCACTATTCGCCTCAAACGCGTCTTCGCCCAAGTTAAAAATATTCATCTCGAGCAAAAAATTTGCATGACACAAAGTTCAATCCCGCGAGTAATCTAGAGCGAGTAACACGATGCACTGCGTTTAGTGTGTACATACCATTAGGCTGCGTCCGAAAGCTTAGGCAGCTGACTTATTGGCTCGCTGCCTCATGAGGCAATGACTTCGGTGGCATGAAGAAAGCTCTGGAAAATGCATGCAGACAGCCGCCACAGCGTAATGGCATTCTGTTTAAAATTTAAACAGAGAACGCCTTTGTGATAATTAATCCCATATTTGGAAAAAAAATACTAATTTCTCACTAGAAATTTAATCAAAAGGTGTAAAAAGTGATTGAATTGTGAAAAAAGTGATTGAATTAGAATAGGTTTTATGCCCAGCTGCATTACTTCCTGAACTTCAGCCAGCTCCTTGTTTCCTGTCTGCCATTATTGGACAAGCTGATTAATCCAGGTGTGCCTGACCTCAGTAGTCACAACAACAATAATCAGACACACCTGGATTAATCAGTTTGTCCAATAATGCCAGACAGGAAACAAGGAGCTGGCTGAAGTTCAGGAAGTAGTGCAGCTGGGCATAAAGCCTATTGTGGGGAAAGACAACGAAGGTTTTTCAGGAGAAAGGAAGTAAACCAAACATTGGATTCGGCCGTGCCTTGATGCCTTCCTGCCTTCGAAGGCAGCATTTTAAAGCTTTCAGACGCAGCCATAGATGCCACCTGCGATCAAACGCACCTATTCTGTCTTGTCCTTCAACCAACAATCTCTGCCATGTTTAACTCGTTTCCTGCCAGCGTTTAAAAAAAAAGTTGCCAGCCAGCGCCAGCATTTTTCATGATTTACACAAAGTTTACTGCCTTCTAGAAAAGTTCTCCTTAACATATATAAACATACAATATATCAAATTAAAGAACAGACCCTTTGTTTTCAATCACCTCTCAAATATGGGTAGGTTTCTTCAAAAACACCAGATTTTGAGATTATTCCATTTTTGTGAAAGACTTTTAATAGAGATCAGATGCAGAGAGATCCTCAAAACTTACACGGACACACAGCTGTTTGCCCTATGGTTTTATAAGTTGCGGAAGAGTGCCTGGTGGATAATAGCGGTATTGCGGAAATCCGGAAATACTCGTCAATGGCAGGGAAAGAGTTAAAGAATGATCATGTGAATTTAACGCTGAAAAACCACCTAACTCGAGCGTTAAAACGTTTTGCGATATATGGGAGTTTACATTTTCAATTCGCTATTTTCATTGTGCGCAATTTGAAGGGTAATGACAACACAGCTTGTGAGGAGGCGAGTAAGGAGAAAGTTAGAAAAAGTAGATTTTCATAATATCAAAACTTTATTTTTTTCTGGACTCAATGCTAAAAACATGTCTGACTGTTGAAACAAACCAAAAGAAAACCAAGAAAATCGCATTCATGACGATTTATAGTGATTTTATTTCCGTTACACTACTGTTTACAATGACTCTGATGCAGGGCTCCCCTGTTTCAAGATGGCGGCTCTATTTGACACATTCATTCCAATGAACTGCCATAGCCAAGGCGACATCTAGTGTACATATCTATGAAAACTCCTGAGAAAACGTTGAATTCGGCCATTTCTTAAGCCGGCTTCACACAGCACAGCATTTGACAAAAAAGGCCATTGTGAAACATTTGCTTTGATTTCTATGACCGTAGGTCCTAAACGGTGCTCCTTTGTCATACAGTTAGAGAGATTCAAAGACGGCCTTTGTCATGCTCTTGCGATCAAAGATAGTTTGCGATTACTGATTTCTAGCTGTGTCAGACATTTAGCATGATCCTACGACCTACACCTCCTGAGTAGCCAATGAAAATGCAACATGAAGTGACGTATTGATCAACGTAACATGTCGCTAAAAGTTAAATGCGTTTTGATACTGATGACGTTTACTAACTTGCGTCATAGTCTACGAACAGTAAGCGTCATCATTGTACAGTCTACATATACTTTATGTCCTACCCAAGTTATTAGATCCATGTTGCACGGTATGATCTAATAAAATGGCAGAAATCGCACAGTGTGTAGCAGGCTTTGCTCATGAAGCGTTGCCAGATATTGGTAAGAAAAATAACAAAACAAAGCTTCAAACCTAATTCAAAGACATCGCTGACAATAACCTTCATCTCACTTTATAAATGTGCTAAAGTATCACACTTTTTTGTATTTTTAAAAGTGTCTTTAGACATGGGATCTGGCAACACTGCCCTCACGTTCTAAACCTATGCTTTAAGTTTTTACCTGGGGATAAAAATGAATCTTTCAAAGATTCTCTGCTAAAATTAGGAGTCACACCTCTTAATAAATTCGCTGGTCAATCCAAAACATCGACTGTGTGAACGTAACCTAATTGTATTGATGTTTTCATCTTATGCACCAGATTCAATGCAGAGACCTTAAGTCGTCTGTGAGTCATAAGGATCTCAATAATTGTCTGTTGAAGACAGATATCAGCTCTGTGCCATACTATAGCTTTAGGCACATCGTGGATGATCCTAAAACCACCTAGCTGTCACTGCTTTCTCAAAATATCCTCTATAAATATCAGTTATAAAAAATATCAGTTCACAAACAAGCAGATGTTCAGCAAAGATTCATATACAACTTAATAGTTAGTTAAAAAATAATAATGTGACTGCACTGGGAAGGTAATGTGTGTAAATACAAATCATCTCAATCAGTAATCATTATAAACCCAGACTATTTGTGTATTTTCAGGGTAACGAATGATGCACGAGAGAATGAAATGGATGAGAATTTGGAACAGGTGGGAAGCATTATCGGTAACCTGCGCCACATGGCTCTCGACATGGGCAATGAGATTGACACCCAGAATCGTCAAATCGACAGGATTATGGACATGGTAAGATCATAGGATTTTAATTATCATCTAATACACAAGGCTCAACAGCCTTGACAGTAGACCATCTCATGGTGCTTGCAGAGACAAGCTATACTATTACTATTGCTTATACTAGATACAAACCCTAAATCTTGCACCGTATAGTAGTACTACTTATCAAAAAATTGGACTCAAACCCATGACCCATTTTTGTCCTTCAGGCTGATTCCAACAAGACCAGGATTGACGAAGCCAACCAGCGTGCCACAAAGATGTTGGGCAGTGGCTAGATGCTCACAAAAAGTGCTTTGGCATCCCGTCCCCTCCCTGCTTTTCCTGCGAAAGCACTTACCAGCCCTTAAAGCTCTATCTAGAAAGTGTTGTCCTGTGTCTGTCTTAACTGATAGTCTAATAAATGGTCACATTTACTCTGTATCTTTTTTCCCCAAAGGTTAAATGTACAAAGTGCATATTTGATGGCTAGAGCTCACATGTGAAGTTTTATTCTTTTGTTTATGTTTGTGTATATTTATATACACATTTTTGGATGAAATTTCTTAAAGGTTTTTAGTCATCGATGTGTCCATGCTCTGTGTTATTCTACATAAGCCATGCTTCATATTGTGATGTAGCAAACAGGAGAAGTATTAGACGGTGAGGTGAAAGAGGTCACATGACGGATCGCTTATCTTAGCCTGCCATTTTGTGTCCATCACCTTTAGACAGTAATGTATGTAAGTGATAATATATGTACTGTATACGATGTATCACTTTTACTTATCATTACCTGAGTCGTTCATAAAGTGTAGACATTACCGTACAGCATGGGCATGGTCAGTACAAGCATTCGACTCAAAGTATCAGTTTTGCAACATCACAATAGTGCCACACTTTTTAATTATGTACATCTGCAAAATATGTCAGTCTTGTAAAATCTATAAGAAAAAGGCAATAAAAACTAAACAAACCTAGTGGTAAATCTGTTGTTTTCCTTATCAGTTGATTTTGTGATGGCATATCTAGTCATAATGTTTGTTTTTTGATCCAAAAACAGAGAAGAGACAATAGCAAATGTCGTCTCTAGATACAAGAGTGTTTGACTGTCTGTATGTTGTACTAACAGAGATCTTCTCTGAACCAGGGGCTTTAGATGGATTATGCCTGGCAACGTCACTAATCACATCCAAATGCTAAAATACACAACTACACACAAACTTTCCGTGGCTTAATACACTGTTACATGGATGTGCACGAGCACATGTAAATGTAGGTTAGTCAAAGGATGATCATTTATAATAAAACCAGATCAGGCATTAAAAAACACAACTAAAAAGTTTATTGATTATACACAGTTCATTGCTATCATGTTATAATCATTATAGGTTCAAAAAATAATTGAATATTTTCTAAATGCTATCCACAGCGATGAAAAGAAGAATTGTTTTATTATTTTGATCAGTACAAGCATGCTAGTCAAAAGTTAGTTTGGTGCTTTTCCAGTGGCAGCTGGTGACTTATTTTTTCGAGGGTGCTCGATGCGAAGTTCGTCACAACATGTATGTAGCCCGTCATGAGTGTGGTTCGTAATTTCAAAATATGTGTTCGGCGTGTCGAGTGAACCTTTGTGCATCACGTGTATGATAAAAGAGACGCTCACGTTTGCCAGATACTCGCATAATCTCATGCGTTGTGAACATGAGCGTCTCTTTTATTATAAATGGTTTTTACGTGTGCAGAAGGCACTTATTTTCACAACACACCTGATGCACATGGTTCACATGATGCAACAAACACATATTTTGAAAACAAAAGCAACACACATGACATTCCGAACACATATTTTGAATTTGCGCCCCTCGGATGAGCAGTCATGAGCCGCCACTGTGCTTTTCTCTGTGTTCATCAGCATACACAAGGGCTAGTCAACTGGTGGCCCGCGGGCCAAATGCGGCCCGTCAATTATCTTTATCCAGCCCGCCGGTCATCTTTGTCTGATTCAAATCAGCCTGGTCACTTTTACCTTTCCACTGTTCATGACAAATAACATAATTTTAATTGGTGCGTAATTTTCTGATCCAATTTTAGCTTTTGTTGCATTATAAAAATAAAACTTTGACTACACCGCCAACCGGAAGTGATGTATTTCAATGTGGTGACAATGATTAATCCTTTTTTTGTTTAACTTTATCAGTAACACTTGAATGCTTTAAAAACTATTCATTACTGATAAGTAAATTATTAACTATAAATATATTCGTAGATTAAAGGCTCTTGCACTGGAATGAGCTTCTCTCCCATGTTGACACGGATTTACAATTAAACTGAAATTTCATTACGACTTCCACTAGGGGGCGAACTCTGACAGTCGCATCCGAATGTAGTGTACAATGGAAAGGCAGATTAGCTTAAATTTAAAATATTAAAAAGTATTTTATATAATAAAAAATTTTAAATATTAAAAAATTTTAGTCATTAGGAGAAGACTGGCTATATGTTGTGAACATTGACGGCCATTGACTTCTTTTTCAAGGGCACACGATGTGACACAACATGTATTTTGTCCATCGTGTGTGGTTTGTCGCATAATCTCATGCATAATCAGAGAACATTTTTGAAAATTGATGTTTTTAATATGACCTATGACAAAACGTAACAAAAACAACATAAGTTCTAACATATATGATAAGAAAAAGTAAAAAATATATAAAAGGTATAAATAGGGGTAAAAGTTTGGCCCGCATCATATTTACAATTTTAAAATCTGGCCCTGGAAGAAGATTAGTTGAAGACCCCTGGCATACACTGTAAGAAGAAAAATGGTCAAAACGGTCCTAAGCTGCCAATGGGGCAGTACCCTATAAAAAGGTGCTAATAATGAATTTTTGAGGAAATGTATTCAATATTCTTACATCCTCAGACAGACTGAACCTTCACCTGCTCTAGACAACCATATAGAGCGTGTAAAGAGTGTCTGAATATTTGACAGTTCTTTGATACATAATTTGCTCTTAGCTGTGCAGGTGCTAATTGAACAGAATCATTATTCAGCGATTGACACCCACTCTCACCACCCCCTTTTCTGAGTCACAGCTCTGTAGTGAATTTCTGCTGGCCTGTTCTTTGTCTTTACCCACCTCTTCATCAGCTCTCTCTCTTCACCCCCCTTTGCATTTCACATTTCTTTTTCATGGTGCTGTACCCGTACCATCTCAAACGCTCTCTCGACACATTAACCACTGGTGACAGCTTCTCAGGGGTCTTTCTGACTCACTGGCTTTGTGTGCTGTCTTAATGCATTTACCTTTTAAATACATAAACACATGGCTAGATCCTCCATTAAGGCTTCATATAAATACTCTGGTGGTGCATATGAATGCATCCTTTACACGATAAAAATGTATTAATTGGAGAAATAGATCAAACAAGGCAGAACAACAGTATTTAATGTAAATGTAAAGTAAATGTAAATGAGCATCTATCCATTTTTCTTACAATATAAAGTGAAATAAATAAATAAAAAGACAACTGTAATTTTTTAAAAGCTGAAGGTTATTAATAAGTGAATTAATTCATATACAAAATTGAGTTTTTGTATTTTAAAATCAAGCTCATTCTTGTTAGGGTTCCATTATTAAATATTATCTGATAGAATTGATAAATACTATTGTATTGTATTTTATTAAGTGCTATTGTTAGCTAACCATACATGTTATAGGGTAGTAGACTGACATCTAGTGGTCAAAAAAATGTAGTTGTTAACTAGACATATGCTAGTATCTTAGTGGGGGGTTTTTTGGAAGTAGAACAAAATATATTTTATGAACAAAACCTCTATTAAACAGCTGACATGAGTTAGTAAATTATATGAGTTGTAAAAATGCAAGATTATATGCTGCACAAAACTGTAATTAATTTGGTTTTGAACCCACAATAACAAAAGCAAATGTTATCATTTGATAACTAACAATTATGATTCAACACAGGCAAACTGCTATCTTTCAATATACGACTTTAATAACAAAGACGCAGTCTTTGATCAAACACAGGATATTAAACCCCCTTTAATTTCCTCACTTGTGGACTACACAAACCAAATCTCGCGATAGTTTGAAATACGCGGGATTTGGCAGGAGTAGATGAATGCGCAGTAGTGTTTCTGCAGCGCTGTGGAAATGGCGCCTGCGTTTGAGTAGTAGTAGTCGGCAGTTAAGACCTGTAACTTACTAGGAATTAAAGTTTTCTCTTCAGTGTTTCTCACAAGTTTAGTTATTTAGACCCTAAGAGGTTATTCACACGAACTGAACCCGGATTATGACCGGGAAAGAGTCGCCACGCGAGTCGTATTTGAACTATATCCAATTTTCTTGAGGGCCGTCATCAGCTCCCAGGTAAAGGATGTTGCCTGTTGAGATTTTCAAATTTACAGGTCATATAAGAACGTCCTAGGACACTAGTCTAGTCACATGTAGTTGTTTTATACCTCGGGACTTTTTGTCAGTCATCCGAGAGGCCTTGCTGGTGTTTAAAGCCATTTCAGTCTCATGCGGTGACCGTTAGCCTGCGCGGCTAGGCTAATCTGAGGGACTCATGGTAACAACATGCGTGGGCAAAACTCACTCAAAACATTGTAGTTATTTGATGTTTAACAACACATTTTGTGACAGAACACGTTGGTGTTGTAAATTAATCTGTCGTATGTATTGTTATAAGTCGTTTGTGTTTGTATGGGTATGTTTGTTGACAAACGGTAACATTTGGCAGCTAACGTTAGCGTTGCTGATAGAAACAGAAACCTTTTAGAAAGGCTGAACACTCAGTTAACGTGTGCTTTATGTTAACTTTTCTAGTGACAACACCACTGTATAGGACTTTTGTTTAGCTTTTGTGGCCTGTGAATGTGTAGAATAGATGTATAGCTTAGGAGCAGTTTGTCAGCTGCAATCTGAATGTTTTTAAACGTGCTGTTTACCAATAATTTAAAATGACATATTACACTTGATGGATATGCATAACTGTAAATTTGTCAAATGCAAAACTGTCAATTAACAAATGTTTTCCCTGTAACTTATGCCAGGCCGCCCATGAGGCAATACGTGTTATGAAATTTACCTCAAGTTTGAATTTTTAGGAGCACGTGCACTTTTATACACAATACATGATAGGGGATAAACTAAGGGAACATGTGTACAACGTGTCATTTCAATGTTTTGTCTAGTTTAACATATCAAAGAAATAAACACGAGCCTCACATGTGTGACAGTCAATCTGGCGTTGTTTTTGCAATCCGTTTATTGTTTAGCGGACATTTGTGCAAATAAACACTTTAATTTGACAACAGCACTGTGTTTTTCCTTAAACGTCTTTAAAACATTGAGATCGTGTAAGTCTATGGTGTAAGTGCCTGCTTTTCCATGTCGCTGTTTGTCCACGTGAATCTCGCGCATGGGCGGGACCGTACGGTTGCGCGGGCACATGGTTGATTCCTATAGGCTGCATGTATTGCGTCGGATGACCAGTGTGAATGCTTTTTTCCCATGGCATTCAGATTTCACTGAAATCATTATTTGTTTTATTAGAAATATAATCATTCATTACTATTGGAAATGGGCTTTTTTTAATTTAATAAGCTATTTAGTCATAATTGCTTCTAAATGTGTGGCTTTTGACTTTAAATTAATAACAATATTTGTAATGTTTTATCTGATTTAATACCCAGATATACAAAGGAACAGTGTTCAAATACAAAATAAGAGTTTGTATGTTTGGCGCTGTGCAAATGTGAAGCAACTGTCCATTAGTAAGTCCAAATGTGCTGCCAGTTGCTGTTTTTGTCCATAGTCTTTTCAGTAAATCTCATCATGAGTTTATACTAGGATACAGCATGTTGTATTTGTTATGCTTTGTCTATATGCTATATAGTTTATTTTTCAAGAAATGCTAATACATTTTTAACATAATTTCTCTCATCAGTAAGCATGCGTGACCTGGCAGCCCAAGTCACCAGCAGCTTGCTGAGTTTCCCAGAAGTGACGATAGACGCTCTGGGAGAGGATGAAGTTACGCTTGACTCCGTACTGCATGGAAGATTTACTGTTGGTGAGTGTTGCTTACTTGCTTTACCCTGATTGTATGTTTTAATGACTAAACTATGGATATGTTTGTTTGTAGGCATGTGCCATTTACCGGTTTCAAGGTATACAGAGGTTTTAAACAGTCAAGGTTTTAAAACCACTAACATTTTCTGTAATAGTGTTTGCAATGTATGAGCTGGGTTTACACATACACATGTAGTTAGTCATGTAATTTACATTTAATATGTTTAATAAAATTATAAAAAATATATTCCGTCCAGTAAACTTTTTTGTTTGTAGACGTCTGAAAATAACACATTTTAGTTTTGCAATGGCAATACCTTGAAGCCGTGGTATTTTTGCTTAAGGTTATCATACCGCAAAAATCTCATGCCGGCCCATGCCTAGTTGTTTGAATTAATGTAATGACAAATGGTGTTTGTTTGAATAATGTCAAACGTCTTTAAGTTTCTCTCAATTGTTGCCATCAGGAAAGAGTGGACTGGCCTGGCTTGCTTGCGGGCCCCAGTTGGAGGTGGTCCATGCAGTTACTGGCGAGCGTTTCTCTGCTTACCGCTTCAGCGGGGTGTCCGAGCACCCGCCCACGGTGTTGGCCGTGCGGGATTTCTGTTGGCTAAAGCGAACAGGGCTTCTCGTGGGTCTTGAGGAAGGTGAAGGCAGTATGTTGTGCCTTTATGATCTTGGCATCTCCCGCGTTGTCAAGGCTGTGGTCATACCTGGCAAGGTAAATGTGAACAGACTAGGGCTGACGCGCAATTAATAGCACACAAAATAAAAGTTTTTTTTGTGTACTGTATGTAGTAATTATGCATGTGTATATAACACACACACACACACACATACAAGTGTTTCTTAAATATATACATAAATGTTTGTGTATTTATGTACACATAATAATTACAGTATACTCGCATATATTAAGCAAACACAAACTTTTATTATTTGTTATTTTGTTTTTCATTGCACAGTACCCCACGGTTTGGTTTGGGTCAGATCAGCTCACCTCACCTCACTTTGGCTTGGTTAGCTTTTCCATCGAGTTTAGTAACAATTCGGAGTGGGAGGGATTATAAGCGTGTTGTTTAGGGCTGCAGCCAGGGTCCGAAATTAACTTTTTGGCTCACCTGCCACGGGGACTGGTAGATTAAAAAATCCACCAGCCAAGCATATTTTTTACCGGCCAGAATAATAAACAGCCTTTTTTGTCACATGTACATTAATTTCATTTGCTGTATTCATGGCATTCCTCTTCAAAATTTTGAATCCAATTTCAAAATCCCTGGTAGCACGAAATGAATGCAAGTAGCCCGAATAAAAAATAAATAACTTTTAATGTAGAATATAAAAACAAAACATCTATCAAAACACAAATAACACATATCAATTTTCAGTACATATCAATCATCAGTACAAATTTTTCTTCTAACCAAAGTGAAATATCTATACATCAGATTCTGAATCTGGAATATTAACTGAAGTCACAGATAAGAAAATGCCACTTGACTTTGTGGTCATTAGTGTTGGGCCATATGCCGCATTTTGAGATCGTCCTATCGTCAGCCTGTGAGATCGGCGATACACGATAGTATCGGGGAGCAGGGCAGTAGTTTACTATATTATTATTATTATTATTATTATTTTTTTTAACTTATTATGACAAGTCACAAGCAACACCGTCATGACCGCAACCTTCTTAAAACTTCTCAAACAATTCAATCCATTTGTTTAGTGCTGTTGCAGAAGGCTACACATGTCAAGCAGTGGTGCTTTCAGAGGTGCCTTTTTAAACACATCAGTCCAGTGAAACGCGATCATGTTTTAAACACAATCATATTTTAAACACGAGGGATGTATTGCTTCAACTCCTTGAAATGCATATCATACTACATACTAGTGATCTGACTTTAAACAGAGCGCAGCTCTCTGCACGTCCGGGAGAGTGAGAGAGGCGACAATATGCAGCGGGTCATTTATTTTAAACAAAAGGGATAGTTTGCCTCAGCTCGCATGAAACGCATTAAACTGAATAAATGCATAAGGATTACTACTTTAGTTTACGTTTAGTTTTCGGACAGATGCAAGAGCTCGTGCACGTGAGACAGAGAGAAGCGCAGCTGCTTATCACGTGCTAGAAGGAGTCCAGGACGCGCGCATTAAGTGCAGGTACGTGCAAGAAGGAATTCTCTCTTTACAAGCTCTCCGCGTAAAGTGAAGCCCACAAACCCTCACGTGAGAAAAAGCATGCAATGTGTATGTTAATGTAAAACTATGATGATAATAATAATAACCATGCGCCAACTATCGTCTTGACTATCGCCATGACAGCCTGCCATTGGCGATATGTCTGAAGATCGTCGATACACGATACTTTCGTCTATCGACACAACCCTAGTGGTCATAGCACAGGCTTATTCAATTATTTTTACCACACCAAATTTTGCCAATACAAAGACAATAGGGCCTCTAAACACAATGTTTAATCTGCTATTCTTGTTGTTGTTTTGATGCTGTTGTTTTTTTAACAAACAAAAAGACTGGATTTCCATGTAAACCAACTTTTCCTGCTCATCCCCACACCAGATATACTCACCATTTAAAAGTGGTTTAGTGGGTCACAAAACTCACAGTTTGGATCATCCAGTTACAGATTGGATAATTTTTTTGATCAGAAAAACAGGGGCTACTGTCGCTTTAAGAGCGATTGTGCAACAGAGTCACTCTCTTCACTGCCCGTACAATCTATATCACTTTAAAGTTTGCTGCGAGAGATTTATTTTCTTACGTGAGGATAGTAATGACTGACAGGACGAAGTTGGAGGATTTGCCCAACAAATCCATGACAAATCATGATGGATTGCTTCCTGTACTGCGTCTTTTCATGCGAAAGTGAAAGTAAAACTCGGGCGCGCGCTCAAACGTAATTTAAATACCCAATGCCTGAATTTCATACACCATTATTACACATCCAAATCTGTGAAAGAATGCATAAGCATTTAAATATATTTTTTCCTCCCTATAAGTCAAGATAGCCCGACGGGCAGGGCGGGCATGCATTGATAGCTAATATGCGGCAGATAGCTGCAGACTGCAAGTTACCTGCAGTACTAGCTAGCAACAGAGCGTCTCTAGTACGAGACTTGGAGCGTAGAGACGTTCTGTGGCTAGCTCACCTTGTTCCCAGATTAATTACTGGCAAACACATTATATTGCATTAATATTTTGGTATGAAAATCACCCGCGAGTGTGGCGGGTAGCCTTTTGAATTTAGTCGCCAAACGGAAAATCTACCCGCATTTGACGGGTGTTAATTTCGGACCCTGGCTGCAGCTATCGATTCTTTTTGTAATCGATTAATCTAGCACTGAATCGATCGATTAATCAAGTGATCGGATAAAAAATTTGTGTGTTTTTAAACAACCAAAACAAATAATGCATAACGAAAATGACTTTGCTGTAAAATGTTCAAGCATTTGGCTTTTATTTATAAAAAAAACAGAGGTATTTGGCTCCAAAAAAAAGCCTATTTATTTCAACTTTTTCCCATTTAGTGTTTATAAGTGCCAGTGCCAACAATTAAACACTTTAATTTATTAATATGCACAACAGGTTTCATGCTGTAATCTAGCCCTGACATCAAAGTAAATATCTGGTTTATGTACATTTCTACACCTGCAGCATTTACCATTAGGCTACTAACATATAATACAGACCTGCCAACCTGTACTCATTTTGCGTAGCAGGTACTCATTTTGACCTCAAAGTACGGTGGTATGATTTGTCACTCTTAACTACGCAAAAACCTGGTGACGCCTGAACAGAACAGACCGTCCAAACCTTTAGGAGTTTATTGTGTGGAACACAAGTTATTTTGAATAGTGTTGGTAACTGTGCGTTCTGTGCGTGAGGAAGAGTGACACCCCAGTCAGACGTTCAGTTGCTTCATTGCATTTTGGTACGGCAGAAATACATACATTCATTTTAGTGGTACTAAAGAAAGTATCTGGTACTACCTACTGCACCAAGTGGAAAAGCACCCAAAAGTAAGCTGACCCAAACCGTGGGGTACTATGCAATGGAAAAGCGCCATTAGTGCCTTTAACCAAGAACCAGTGCTTGACTATTCCACACCGGTTGTTGCATAGAGACTACTGTGGATGATAAGGTGACCAAAAAGCTCACCATCTTCTTGTCTTATACAGATAACAGCCATTGAGCCCTTGGTTAGCTATGGAGGGGCCAGTGCCAGCACACAGCATCTGCATCAGAGTCTACGTTGGTTCTTTGGAGTTGCTGCTGTGGTAACAGACGTCGGTCACGTTTTGCTGGTTGACCTCTGTCTGGATGACCTGTCTTGCAGCCAGAGTGAACTGGAAGCCTCAGGTGAGATTGTGACAGATGGTGTGGTTTTTTTTTTTGCCTTAAAAAATCCAAAGGCTTTATATTAATCTCAAATTACTTTTGTGTGTGCTTTGACACAGATTTGGAAGTGGTCAATAAATCTCCCTCTGAGATCCCACGCTTTAGAGAGGGTGCGATTCAGCAGGGCAGACACCTGTGCCTGCAGCTCAGCAGCCCCACAGATACAGGGGTAACGGCGCTGCAGTATATACAGCGGACCAACCAGCTTGCTGTAGGCTTTGCTGATGGCTACCTGCAGCTCTGGAACATGAAGACCCTCAAAAAAGAGTTTGTGAAACTTCAGAGTACTTTTAAAACCAGAATAATGAAGTCTCTTTCGTTGTACTTTAATGTAAACATGAACCTGTCCTCTTTTGCTCTCCAGATATCACTCACGGCTAGAGGGTGGCAGAGTGCCCGTCTACGCGTTCACGTTCCAGGAACCAGAGAATGATCCCCGAAACTGCTGCTATTTGTGGGCCGTGCAGTCAGCACAGGATCAGTAAGTTTGCTGTCTCTATGACCAAGGACACAACCATCCCATTCGATTTTTAGTGTTTACATTGCACCTTATGATTTGAAATTGTTGTTTCAGTGAGGGAGATGTGGTTAGCCTTCATTTATTACAGCTGGCCTTTGGAGAGAGGAAGTGTTTGGCTTCAGGGAAAATTATCTATGAGGTAAAATAAATAGACTAAGCAGTTCTGAAATATCCATTTTAAATATACATACTTATGATATACAATGTTGTCGCTGATAATGATTCAAACTTTGATGCTCAGGGTCTAGAGTATTGTGATGAGCGATATAGTCAGGATCTGAATGGCACGGCGTTCCCACTCAGGGCTCAAGCTACTAATACTCGTTTGATCGGCTGCCAGACTATAGAGAAGTTTCGTCACCATCCTGATCGCGATGACAGCATGAATGAAGGTTTGTTCACGTGGCTAGCCTTATTGTTTACGTGCAGTGTGCTTGATGTCAGGTCAACTTTACAAGTTTTTGTTTTTTCTTCAGCGGCATCTCCGGATACAAGCGTATCAATTTTTAGCTGGCAAGTCAAGTCTTACGGACAAGGCCAGCCATCTACCTTCATTGGTGTTTTTGATATTAACAGATGGTACCATGCTCAGATGCCAGACTCACTAAGGTAAGAGGACATGTGACCAAAGCTTCAAAACAGTAATAAACTTCCATAAGGCCTACATGTTTGTGCATATGTAAATCGTGCTCTGTATGTTATGATTTCTGATGTTTTTCTCTTGTTTCTTGCTCAGAACTGGTGAATCTTTGAGAAATTGTCCTTATCTGGCAGTGTGGTCTCTTGACTCTGTGGTAGAGATGACTGCTTCCTGTCCTCTGATGGACCTTATTGTTCATGAACGCAGTCTAAGTAGGGGCCTGCCTTACACCTGCCCCCCACCAGAGCAGTTCTTTAATCCCACAACCTACAACTTCGGCAAGACACAGATTCATTTTTATTATAATTTATGGAATGTGTACTGGCTTTATAAATGTCTAATAACACTTGTTTTTTTTTCTAGATGGAAGTTGTTTGCTCAATACTGGAATTGTGCACTTTACTTGCTCTGGTCATCAAAAAGAGGTTCGTTTTCATCCACTGTTTTATATTGTATGCCTAATTCTATTTATTCTTGAGCATTAAAATCATACTTTCCACTCTCAGACCCTGAGCTACTTGAAGAAGCTGGCTCCAAGTTTGGGCGACAGCATTACTAATGGATACTCGCGCTGCCTTATGTCTGGTCTCCTGTCCTCTCGTCTTGCTGATGTCCAGCCCTCTAGCCTCTCACAGGTCACACACACCTTTCAGTCGACATTACCTTGTGTAGGATTGGTCAGGAGGACTAGCTTGAGAGACAGTAGAGATGTTATGAAACTAATACTTTTTTTTGTATTTACAGGAAGAGCAACTTGATGCCATCTTATGCACCGCTGTAGAGACGAGCTCCTTGGGATTCATCACTGCCTGTATTAAACAGTGGACCACTGAGGGTAAAAATGATGCTTTAGTACTTTGTTTTAGTATATTTTGAATATAGTCTTTTTCTTTAATGCCAATAAATGACCTATACTTATAACTTTCTTTGCCGCATTTGTGCACACAGAGCAAGCGGGGGCAGCCGTGAATTTGCGATATATACTGGAGTGGGCCTGGAACAAGGTTGTGCGCACCAAAGAAGAGCTGGATGAAATATGTAAGCAATCCTTCACAATCTGAATTCTGTTTGTTACGTGGTAGAGCTTGTTTACAACTGGTATTAAGATGCATTTTGGTCGATCGGATCACAACTTAATACCAGGTATAAACAGCCCCTTATTGTCAATTTAAAAGCATTCTGATCATTTTGTTCTCTCTCCAGGTGCTCCACTCTTTGACAGCTTCACAAATTTCACAGATCCACAAACACTTCAGCTCCTACAGCACAGTCAACGCTTGCTGGCAAACCTCAGCACCATCTTCCATTGTTTGCTTAATGATGCACAGGAGCTCACACAGAAAGGTGTTAAAATATACATATGTGATCTTGTTCTTTGTTGGTGTTTGTGTTGAACTTATTTTAATTGATTTGGTTATTTTTGTTTGCAGGGTTGGTTGGACTCATGAACAAATGCATGGTGTCCAGTTTGATTAGTCAGTATGCCCAAGTGGTTCTGTGGTTCTGCCGTACCGGCCTCCTTCCAGAGGGCACTGGTATGATTGTTTGCAGAGTTTCACCAGTCTTTGACCACATTTGTCTATTGCATTTTATAAACGTACCTATGCTTTTTCACAGATGATGATGTCCTGCAAATATCAAGGCCCTTTTACAGTCATTCTATTATAAAGAACTACTACGTTAGCCAAAGGGAAGAGCTGCAGAGACTGGCCAAGTAAGTTACTCAAAGTGCCATTGGGTGGTAAAGTGTTTAAACACGAGTGTGAGAGGATTGGTTTAAACTGATGGAAACTAATATTATGTCAGAGTCCACTGCTTGTTGGTAAACATGCTGAACAATGTTTTGTATATGTAAGAGCTTTCTCTTATATTTCAGTGCAATTAATAAAATAAGCTCGTGCAACTTTCACATGCTTGCAAAATGAAACTAAGGGAAGATTCGGAGAGCAGATGCTTTAGTTTTATCAATGAAAGCCTAAAGATGGTGCTGCACTGTGTGTTCACGAAAGATGTCAGAAACGATTATCACATTTGATAAATGGGCGGACCATCACTTCTAGCTTTTCTACCTTATAGTTTCTTGTCAGTTCTGTCTAATATAAAGCCACAAAATAATACAGTTTTCCTTTACAATAGGGATAAGTGGTGTGCGGACTGCCTAATGATTGACGGTCTGGTAACGCAGTGTGGGGAGCGTCTTGTTGAACTCTGGAGAAGGGATGAGGGTGGAACTGGACAGTATCCTCCCCCGACACTTCATGTAAGTGAAGACTTTTAGATGTGCATAAAAGAAAAGACTTTGTCTCCGCTGTACTTATTTTTTGTTTATTTATTTGCTTACAGGCATTGCTTGATATATATCTTCTGGAAAACGTCGAGGAGTCTGCCAAACATGCTACTGCATCCTTTTTGCGCTTTTGAAACTCTGCTGCATCTATGTACTCCTATTGTATAAAATGTGTAAATATTGTGTGTTCTGCCATCAGTCATTTAAGATTATTCCTTGACTCAGCTTCGTAGGTTATTTATTTGCTACTGGATGTGATGTACTCATTTCCCAATAAAAGTGGTGCATCAGTGGAGTCTTTTCCCACCGCATTTGGTATTCCCATTGGAATAGTCAAACTGGTACAAGGCCTGTGGTTGCTAGATCATCATGATCATGAGGTAAGCATTGCGTTAACTTGGCTTTTATCTGCTGTCCATTTATTTGTGCAGTGTTATCCCTTAACTCATTCTCCGCCTTTTTTTTAAGTTGCCCACCAGCATTTCTCCTGATTTTCACAAGTTTTACAAAGTGCCTTTTTAGGAATTTTTTCTTCTGTAAATATAAAAACATACAATATATTTGAAATAAAAAACAGACCTTCTGCTTTCAAACAAAACAGAACAAAAGTTGTATCCTGTTTTCATTTGTTCTCTTTTTATAACCTCTCAAATATGGGTAGGTTTCTTTAAAAAACCAAACTTTAAACAAAAAGCTGAAATAATAGCATTTTTCTAAATGAGCAAAGATCAAAAGATACATGGAGATATTTTACAATGTTGTAGAATTAGCTGATGCTTCAGTTAGTTGGGTAAGAGCGCCATCTAGTGGATAATAGGAATTAAAGAATACTGTTAAAACTCGTCATGGAAGCGTAATTGGCAGGGAAATGTTTTCTTTTAACTCTTTCCCCGCCATTGACAAGTTAACTTGTCAATTAAGAGAAAACGCTTCCCTGGCAATGACGAGTTTTTCTGGCAATCCATGTTTCCACTATTATCCACCAGATGGTGCTCTTACCCAACTTATAAAACCCAGAAGCAACCACTTTCACCAAACAGTTCAAACTCAATGTGTGTTTTGATCCTCGCTCTGAATCAGATCTCTATTAAAAGTCCATCACAAAAACACAATTATCTTAGCTTTTTGCTCAAAATGTTGTATTTTTTGAAGAAACCTACCCGTATATGAGAGATGATAAAAAGAGAACAAATGAAGGTAGGATAAAACTTTTTTTTTAAGCAGAGGGTCTGTTCTTTCATTTTAAATGTTGTATGTTTATATATTTAAATAAGAACATTTTCTGGAAGCATTAAACTTTTGTGAAAATCATAAAAAATGCTGGCCCTGGCAACTTTAAAAAAAAAACACTGGCAGTGAAAGAGTTAATTGACCAGTTAACTCGTCAATGATGGGGGAGAGAGTTAATATGTAATTATTTCTAATGAACAATTTTATGTAGCACATTTCTTAGCATGTTTTATAATTAACATGAACTCTTCTGAACATTTGAGATATATTTGTTGGTTGAAACTAACATTACTATCAGTTTGTGTGTAATATGTTATGTTTAATGGACATATTCCCCCTTACCAGAGCTCTCTGGAGCTGCTCTTGCATCCAGCCACCAGTCACTCACTTTGGAGCTGGCAACATGAGCGTGTCCTGCAAGCTTTGATGTGTCAGCAGAAGCACACCCTTGCTCTACGCTACTTACATGTGATGAAGCCTCCACTGTGCACTACCAGCCAAGCCAAGCTTTCCCTTTCAGTCCTGCTCCATAACAGGTAGAAATGCACCCTATCAATTGTATAGAGTGCCATGTTTTAATGTGTAAAGTGCTTTAGAAAAAGCTGATTTATAGTCTCTTACTTTGGTGGGGTTTTTTTTTGGTGCACAGGTGTATTGTGGAGGCATGGGCGTTGTTAAGGCAGCACTGTAATAAGTTAAACATGGAAGAGCTGATGAAGTTTCTCTTCGATACGTGCCAGGAGCTAGGTCTGATGAAAGAGCTACTGAATCTGCCACTTGGCATGGCAGAACAGGTGGGTTTAAAACACTTTGAGACAGTATAAGTGTCCATATTTTGTCAAAAATCTTGATTGTGCATTAACCATATCATCTTTTGAGCGTCTTTAATTTTACTTTGGCAGGAGTGTTTGGAACGATTCCTTCAAAACTCAGGAGGTTTCCAAAATCGAGAGCTGCTTATGGTCCACTACCTCCAGCAGGCCAATTATGTTCCTGCTCTTCAACTCAACCAGACCCTTAAAGTGAACCTTGCAGTATGTTTGGATCCACATTATAGTTTTAATTTATAGATTGAGGCGAAAAATGAGCCGTTCACAAATGTATTGTAATTTTTTTTTATTCAGGCCGATCGGGATCCTAAGATGAAGGAAAGGTCAAACACTAGGAACTCAATTTTAAACCAATATGGAAAAGTTCTTCCACGAGTTCAAAGGAAACTAGCCATCGAGCGAGCAAAACCATACCAACACCCTGCTACGATCCACAGAGAAGGTAACAATATTAATCAGGCACACACGCAAGTCTTGTGATCTAGTGTTGAACATAGTGTTGATATTTGACTTATTGTACATTCTTTTCTCACCCCTAGTTAAAAGACCTCAACCTCTGTCAACTGTAGCTAAACGTTCAGCTTCTGAAAATGTCATGACCCGAGCAGCTTTTATCAATAATGTTCTTTCAAAAATTGAAGAAGTTTGGGTTGGCAAGAACCCTACTCCAGAGTCATCGCCTTCCAAAAGGTATTGTCTTTTTTCGTCTATGATTTACAAATATACATTTTTGCTACCTAATTTTTATTTTATACTAAAGTGTTTACAAGGTTCCTATGTGTCCTTAAAATCCTTGAAAGTTTGTGAATCTGGGGGGAAAATTCAAGGCCCTGGGAAGTTTTTGAAAATATACATGCATTCATTGGTCATTGAAAGTGCTTGAATCTATTTTATGCAAGTAGTTTCATATTCTCTGTGTAGTGTGGAGCCCGTCCGATAAAGGATTTTGAAGGCTGATACAAATGTTTGTTGGTTTTAAAATCCGATATTCCAATATATGGAATATACGCACAGAAAAACATTAACAGATTTCTCTAACATTAGTTATTTGTAGTTATTTATGAGTTTTAACGAAAAATAATATGGTAATGCATTTTAAAAAGAAACTCACAGTGAACTCACTTAACCGTTGTTCTCTCTGCCTAACTCTGGCTGGATCAGCAGGTTGCAGGATGTGTGACACGTTATACACGAGTGTTGCAAACAGGGAGGTTGTAGAGTGCCCTCTGGTGGACAAACTATACAACGGCAACACTCATGACATGGTTGAAGGCTGTTTCGTCCGTTTTATTTAAATATTCATTTATCGGCCATTATGAATGCCGATACCGATAGTTTGGAAAATGCCTAATATTTGCCTGCCGATATATCGGTCGGGCTCTAGTGTAGTGTAGGATAATATCATGAAAATTCTAGACTTTCTAAGCACACATGCAAACTGGCATCCCTGTAACGCCATCTTTGGAAATAATTCAGATAGCGATATACTTCCTGGCTGCCGCGTCACCCTGTCTATGTTGTTAAGCCTCACCATTGGTTGAATTTGATATCACAAATAACACAATGTAACCTTGCTCTCACTTGAAATGTGTCCCCACATTTACTCCTTGAATTTGATGGTATTGCACCTGGAAAGTCCTTGAAAGGTCATTGAATTTGAAGTTAACTAAGGTGTGGGAACCCTGTGTTTTATTTTATTTCCTCTGTAGCCTCAGAGAGTCAGAGATGCAAGTGCCAAGCCTGCATCCTCCCTCGCCAAATCTACCAGAGCCCTTTGTAGGAACACCTATTAACATGCTAACCAAAAGGATGTCCAGGTAGAAGACCTGTTTTTATATTAGCATTTTGCTACTCTTTTTGTAATTAAAATGTATATCCCAAAAGTAACTCACCATTGCCTTGTCACCAGGCTTTTGGATTTGGTCGTGCAGCCATCTTCCCAAACTTCTCCAGAGAGTTCTAATTTGCCGGGTACACCATCAAGGTCCATAAACTCATGGGCTGGCCCAAAGAGTATCAGTAAATTTCCAGAGCTCAATCTGTTGCAAACTCCACAAGTGGTTAAGGTGAGCGACTCCATGGTTTTAAAACTCACAGACAAGTGAGCAGAAACAACTGTTGTGCCTTTGAAATCACCCATATCCATTAAAATCTTCTTGGTGTTTGTTTAGAGAGCTCGAGCATTGGCATCAGGCCAAGTTTACTCAGCCTTCACCCCACAGTCTATTCTGAGGACTAGCTTACGACCTACTCCTGTGGCCACCCCTTCGGCTTCTCCAGGCCGGTCCATCTCTCCCACACTTCGCCACAAAGAAAGCCGCATTACTTTTATAGAGGATGCTGACTCTCCAGAGCCTCCCAAGGGATCTGTCCACTGGAACAACGGGGTAGGTCTGATTGTGCAGCGGCCCTTTAAAATATTTGTTTTTGTAGATTTGTAGACATTATGAAGATATTGAAAAAGAAATGTTGTCTTTGGCTTCTTTACAGATTGCCTTTAACAAGGAGATCAATACACCTAAGAGGTCGTCCCCACCTCCCAAAGCAAATATTGAAGTCTGGAGCGAACATTCAGATTTAGAAGATGAAGACAAACATCTAAGGACACATACCCCCTTACTGGAAGAAGGAGATAATCTTGATGTACAATCTGAGAGTGAGTCTTCTGTACAAGAGATCCCAGCAGAGTTGTCCAAACAAGTGCTACCAACTATTGTGTCTCGGCCAAGTCTCGGGCAAGAAGCAAGTTTTGTCTCTAATCAGTCTGATTCCACTCTCGAGTTTCATGATGCTCCTTTACCTGAGGATTTTATGGAAACGCAGAAGAAACGTAGAGCAGTTGACAGCTTTGATCATGAGGTGACTGTGAATCTTCCTTCTTCAGATAAAGATTTGTCCTTAGTAGAAATCCATGAAAGGGAAGAGTTGCCCTCTATTGCATCGCCTGAGAAAGAGCTGGAAAACTTGCCTAGTGGATCAAGCATATCCAACACAGAGGAATCTCAGAGTCTTGAACTTGAATTTCCTGGTAATGTTGAGAATAATCTTGAGAAGGAAGTGACTAAGGAGCATTCACAGATTGACATTCACGTTCAAGTTATAGAATCAGAGCATTTGCTTCAAGTTCACAAACCAAGTGACTCACTAGAGGGTTTGGCTGATGTTTCAGTTCATTCTGACATTCAAGAACTAAGAGATGCAAAAGAATCTGTAGATGAATCCTCTATTGTTCTTGAAGTTGCCAATGTAAAGCCTGTGGAGGAATATGCAGCTCCTAGCACATCTGAAAAACCAGTAGGCAAAGAGGAAGAACCAGTGGCACAAGAAACAGATACTGTTTATACACACATTATTGGTGAACCTAAGAACAGTGAGGAATGTGAGGAGGAATCTATGGAAACGTCAGGTAAGAGACAATCAAAAACCCATTTCTATTAAAGGTGTATTGTGTAAAGTTTAGAAGGATCTCTTGACAGAAATGCAATATAAAATACATAACTATATTACCAGTGCAGGGAACTACACTAACCTTTTCCACTGGTGGCACTTGCGCTACCAACTTTTTCAGTTACTGGCGCAAAATATGATTTGGTCGCACATATTTTTTTCAAGTTATATTAAGGCGCTCTGGATAATAATGAACAATAATGAAACTGTATTGCATACAGATATGCTTTTTATTTTACTTGCCATCTTTTAAACCACATGCCGCCTTGTTTTCTTAAACGTTGCAGTGTTTCCCACAGATCTGAAATTTACTTGGTGGTGGTAGCCGGTGAAAAGGGCAATTATTACTAGGCTTGGGCGGTATCCAAATTTTGATACCATCAAACCGCCTCCCTATTTTACCCCGGTATACGGTATTACCGTATATAATAATTAAAAAATTATGACGTAATCAGACGGCTTCACTATAATGTTGGCTTGTGCCTAAACCCTTTAGAAACTGAATACCAAACACTAATACTGAAACAATAACAAAATAACCTGCACAACAATATTAACAACTTTTATTAGCAACAACTAGCAGTTTATGAAAAAAGTTAAATACTAAGCTCAAACAGAATTAACCAGTTGTCGGTTAAAAAAGTGATCTCTAAATTAGGCTATTATAGACAGTGGACTAAACGCGACTACAGTTAGCCATCTCATTCCAATTTCCAGGATATTTTTGTGTGAAGTGAACAAATCCCTCACACTCAATTTTTCACAACTTGCCTGTTTGTACTTATAAACCAATAAAAACATTTGGCGCAAGGTCACGGCATTTGGGTTCTGGCGCAAGGTCACGGCGTTTCGTGCACTCGCGTTGCATCAAGCTAAAATTTAATCAAAGCAACAGTCTCAGACTTGAAGAAAATTGCTGAACATTTAAACCTATTTTCTGCACATTCCACCATATTTTAATGAAATAAAGTCCTCTTTCTGTTAACTTTAATTTCTGCATATTCCAGCAAATAAAATAAAAATATTTTTTGTAAAATCCAGCAATAAAATATTTAAAACGAAAGTCTTTCCTGGTTGTATTCAGAATTATTAACATTCACGTCTTTTAACAGTAAAGTGCAGATTAAGTTTTTTTTTTGTAAATCATTAGACATTTTTACCACTTAATTAGGTTTTGCTTTGTAGAAAGCCTTTCTTTAAAGTGAATTTCGTTTTGTATAAATTGTGTCTTAATTTTAATAAATGTTTTATCAACCAATTGCACGTATTTAATAAATTAAAAGCAAATATAGTAGACAATATAATAACCATGACATGGAGGCGCCGACACGGCGCGTTCGCTTGCATTGCATTGTTAACTAGAACGCACGGACCTCATCATAAATAAATGAAACTCATACATCAGCATTTAATATCTTTGCTGCATTTTTCTAAAACAGACAAGGGCTTTCTCGCGGCTTGCATCAGCAAAGCATTGCATCGTCCATGTTGCACTTAACAGAAGTTAACACTTGTCTTTTTGAAAAATAAAAAAGTAATAATAATTATACAAAAGAGTTGTTCTAGTCGTTATTAGAAGGCAGTTAGACCTGCCTTGGCGGTGCGTCTTTAATGCATTCTGAAGGTGCCTGTTTTATCGTTTTGCAGTCTATTAGGCAACATTCCGCATAAGATGGGTTTAGATTTGGAATTACATTACATCTACATTTTAGTGCTAACTGATAAGGTGATGATGATCATCATCTTTCTTTATTATTTTTAGCACTACCTCAAACTTAAGCGCCGTCTCTCCGGAGCTGTCATTTTCTTAAATAAGCCGTGGCAGTGTTTCAAATGAGCTTCTAATAAGACAAACGCCTTTATTTTCCACGCGATCACCTTACCAAAACCATTTTGAAACTAAGGAGTCATTTGTCCTCTGATTACATACAAGCAGCATACAAGCTCCTCGGCGACACGTTTGCGGGAATCATGTTTCGCATGAGCCGGAGGCAGAGCAGCAGAGAGATGCGACAGAGTTGCGAAATTGCAGGCGCGGCTCGAAATGGCTGTTATTTCAAACAGCGTAACTTGTTTTAAACTAATCAGTTAATGGCTCGGTGGTCGTTGAAGAAAATGTTTAGTTTTCGCCATCCCTAATTTAATATTTAATCCTTGTCTGCTATATAAGTTCATTGTTTTTTTTTAAAGGCCGGTATGGCGGTATAGAAATTGATACCTTTGCTATTTTTAGATCCCGCGGTATACCATATTACCGTATTACCGCCCAAGCCTAATTATTACCCACTGACAAATAATGGTCTACTATACATGTGATGTAGAACTAATAATGTGTGACACAACACAATACTTTGATTCATTGAAAATTAATATTAATTTCACATTATATTTCATCAATCTAACCACCCCAAACTTTCTTTGCCATTAACAAAGCTGACACTGTTTGTCAAAGCACCACGAAAAGACTTACTGTTTTTGCACTGATATATGAAGCAATTAGACCCCTTTTATCAAACTCAATATAATACAATACTATGTACAGTATAGTATATTTATAGACATTGCAGGTCTATAGATTATAAATGTGACTGATGTTATGACTGATGTTATAATGGTAATAATTTCTATTAGATAGGCACTTTTACTGCTTTTGCTCTATCTTTCTATTTCTCTCTTGCCGATTTAAAAAGCTTAATCCACTCATTATTTCAGATTTAAAAGTGTACTTGCTGTCCCGGGGACAGACTTTACATTGCTTTGCTCGTTCAGTGCAATTGGCTTGACATTAGCATTGCTTTTTGCTACAATCTCTGTCCAAACTTAATATGGATATGGTTTTAGAAAAGATATGGTTAATTAATAATAAGATTATTAAAAAAATGTGAGAGAGAAAATGCAGCGCGTGGTCGTAACAAGAACCATCGCCATAGAAACCGGAGGCACGCTGAATCTGCACTCGAGCTTTAGCGCGGTAGCGCTCATGGACGTTTTCCAATCGACTCGGGTTATAAACACAACATTAATCAGACTTGGGACCCAAAGTAATTAAACTAGGACCTAACCGGTCCCGACAGACCATTTAAAATATAAACCCGGAACCATACGAGTCCCGCGTCCTCAGTGAAGAAAGACCTCTGCTCAAGTTCAGAAACAAGGAAGACACTGCGCTTGCGTCGCGTCCCATCCAATTCATTGAGAAACAGCTGAGCACGCAAACGCACACTGATAGGGAGAGACACGACGTGCTTTCACGCAAAATGAAGCCAACGTGTTGATGGCTCAGAGCACATTATAAAACGTATTCTTAAGATCCACATTTCTGTTTTAATAAATGCTCATAGTAAATCATAGCATATTGTCTAAAACATTAGGTAGCACATTTGCGACCCATTACAAATTAGGGTCGCAACGGCAGTTCAAAAGGTCGCATATGCGACCATTTTGGTCGCAGTGTAGCTCCCTGCAGTGGTGTATAAAGATCTTGCAAAATGAACTGTATTGTTTTTATCTTCATGCACCATGTGTCCTCTTACATGGAAGTCACTTTCATGTTTCTATAGAAGCCTTAAATGCTTTACAGAGCTTGTTTCATCACTACGTTGTCTCCGAAGATGAGATCTTTGTCCTGTGGCGATTACCGTAGCTTATCTATGCATTTTTAAAAGGGAGGGCGAGAGCTGTGTGGCCTAAGCCGTAGGTTGCAATTCGCAGTCTCATAACTAGATTCTGCTAAACATCTACACAGTGCACCTTTAATACACTGCTTTTTATAGTAAAACCAACCGTTGCCGAAATGTTGTTTAGTAATGTATAGCAGTGTTCCCGCTATATACATTCTACCGTGGCGCCACGCCTAAAACATCCCCGCCACGCCTGCGGTTGTGGATAGAAGGGATACAGCAAACGAAATCTCGCTGGATGAGCACTATTTTATCCTAATCCTTCACCCAAACCCAACTCCAAACACAAAATTTCACAGGATTGTAGGATGTATTTGTATCTCATTTAGCCAGAGCCACTGTTTTCATCCTAATAATCCTACCTCAAAATCTAATCCTAAACTTTTCGGCATTTTCTGTATCCCTTCTAGACAAAACCCACGGCGGCAGCTCGCAAAATAAATAAAGCTACCGAAATGTCCGCCCTGCCAGACTGGCTGTCTTAAAGAAATTAATTCTATCCTGGATTCGTGTTGTTCACTCATTTATAAATAAATCTCCTAAAATATCATAATTTCCCCCATGGGTTTAGTTTCATGCACAAACAGATTTAAATCAACTGATGATTAGGCTATGTCTCTGTTTTGAGAAACAATAATAAAATAAATAAGCCTACACAAAATGTTACACACTGATAATTATCAGATTGACAAACCGGATAAAGTATTTAGTTTCTGTTCTTTTTTTGTGACGCGCTGTAAAACCAAAGCAGCAGAAAGCACGTCATGTTTTTAATGATTTTAAATAAGCACAAGGTTTTCTCCTTATTGTGAGTTTACACAAATAAAAATACACAATTTACAGTTTTGAATGTTTTTTTTACTTTTATCTGTATGGCAATAATTAGGGGTAATTTAAGTTGCAAGGGCATCACGCGTATGCTGTTTACAGGCGCAAATAATATAACACACCGACGCGGCGCAGGGCTGCAACAAATGACATAATTAATCTTTCGATTTAACATATTACGAGTTTTTTGGACATTCATTTGGAATCACTGTATTCATATTATCAACTTATCGGGCCATTAGTTATTCAGAATATAGGCTATAAGTGCAGCTGACTGCTCAGCTGTCAATCTTCTGTGCTTTAGATCGACACTGAAGTTTCACATTAAATGATAAGACATTTGTCCAAAATCTACATCCAAGACCAAATTCGACTGGATTCCGATAGGTAGCAGTTTTTAAATGGCCCCGCGCTTATTTGTGTTTAAGCTCTGTCTGAAGACCGTTAAAGGTTTATATTTAACTGCGCGATTTGCGGTGTGACCGGGTCGGGGTCTTTATGTCAATCAGGCCGGGTGTGAAATAAATTTCTGCTGATGTCGGATAACTGATCGGGTGTTCTGTCAATCACAGCGGTGCGGATTATCAAACAGGACTGTGCGTGACTTTGCAAATACAGTTTAGATCAAACATAGAAAAGCAATATGCTATAAATATAAGGAAAACTAAATGACAGCATAAAAATGATACAAAACATGTTAGTTTACTTGTAGCCTATTTTCTACATTTAAAAAAATAATGTACATTTTATAATCATCATGGGCGCCCCCTGCCGCCACAGCTGGAAAAAATCCTAGAGGAAACACTGTAGTATTTGTTCTATAGTAATTTTATTGTGAATACCTATTTCAAATGTGTTTTAAGGGTTTTTGTATACCAATATGTAATTTATTGCTATATTCTAGATTTGGATGCCTTTGTGGAACAGCATTTATTTGGCCCAGACCTATCCCCACCCTTGACCCGGACCAGTATTAAAGAAACCCCAGAGGCATTAGTCCAAAGGTGCTTATCAGTCATGCTCCTCATTTATTAATAAATTACTGTGTTGCCTTTTTATAACATTTGTTTATGATGTGTACATTACACAGTGAACCAGTTTGTGACGTTGAGGAAGTTCAACCTGTTCCTGAGAACGTAGCAGATTTGAAAACACAGACATCTGTTACCTTATCAGAACCTGCAACCTCAGAGTCCAGATGTAAGTTCAATTCAGGCCAATTCAGTCCTGCTTTCTTTAAGCCTAAACAACATATATTTACAAATTGTACTTTTAAATTCTTTCTATAGCTGTGGTGAGCTTGAATGACAGTGATGAGCTCACTAGTGCCGAATCTGAGGATGAGTCAGAAGATGATGGCGAGTCTGGTGATGAGAATGTCGAGGACTCTGGTAGTGAGGTTGAGATCATAGAAGAAGTAAAAGGCAACGGTAGGAGTAACTATCAGTCTAGTCCTGTCCTTTTCTTGGAGGAAGTCCCTCCACATGAGCAGTACCTTCAGGAACAAGCAGATGCTGTGCTATCATTGGTCACCCCTGAGGAACAGCTAAAAGTGAGTTTTTTATGTATTTAGGTATTTGCATAAGTCTTATCTATTTATTACATTTCACCTGTGCGCACAACTTTAGTGCCATGTTCTAGCATGTTCATTGGCTCTCTGCAGGTATTGGATAGTGACATGCCTGTGGGGGATGGAGAAGTGGTAATGGTTGGCCTCGCCCCTGCAGATGTGGATGAGGAAGATGCCGTGTCTTATACTGAACTAAAACCATCCACCACTCTCCTCGTACCTGTAGAGCTGGCTGAGGAACCGCAGAGGCACCTTACTTTACAGACCCTTAGCAGTGCCCCAGATGAAGCACCTCCAGAAGACTGTGGCAACTTTACTCTTGTGCTGGATCCGGATGTGGAGGAGGTGCCTAACACTTTAGAGTTGGACTCCCATAATGATTTAATACCTTTACATAAGCAAGGGCAACCAAAGGATAATCAGCTTAACTCTGAGTTGGGCACCTTGGAACAAACAGTTGATGCTCCTGAAGACTTGGAACCAGAGATTGAGCCTGTTGACGAACGTAAAAGAGTCGAGGAACCAGCTGATGTACACAGTGATCAAATGGTGGAACCAACATCCACATCAGAATCTTTTCTTCAAGAGACAAAAGAACTTTGCAATGGTGATGTGCTAGATTCTGGTCCATTTGAAATACAGGAAGAATCACACACCTCCGCATATGTCAAGGTATTAGAGTTGTCTCCACCCGAGAATGTCTTGACCTCAAATGAGCTCTTGGAAAATGGTAACGAGGTTGCTGCCTTGCATGCAAATGAAAATATAACTGGGTCCAGCCAAGTAGATAGTGCACCATCTTTGGAAGAAGAAGCGGAGAAGCGTTCCCCAATCAAAGAGTTAGCAAAGTCACCAGCAAGATCCAAGTCGCCTGCAAGATCCAAAGTGGACAGATCTGCAAAAAGTAGCATGGAAGTTTCAGAGACTCTTAAAGAAGTGACCCGCAGCCCATCACGAAGGGGAAGGAAAACCGTAACGTTCCCTGTTCTCAGTCTTGATGCAGAGGAAGAGCAAATGGATTCTCAAGTACCTTCTACACCAAGACGTGTTACAAGGAGTGGCAAGCAACTGCAGGACACTCCAGTTCCTGTTACACCCAGAAGCACCCGAAAAGCACATGTAGAACAGTTGGGTAACGATGTTGACCAAGATATACCTTCTGCAAAAGTATCAAAGCCTACAAGTTCAGCACAAAAGATGCCACAGAAAGCCACCCCTAGGAAAGGATCCCGAAGAACCAGAAGCACAGCTGTTGAAGAAGAGGAGCCTGTATCAACTGACCCCAGCGATGACCCACAACCACAGACCAGACAGAGTGCCAGAAAAGCACACCAAACAATCGTTGAAGTTCCAGAGACGCAGCAAGTAGTTTTAGAGGAGAAGTCTTCCCAAGCTCGTAGTAGTCCAAGCAGGGTTACACGCAAGTCCACCAGAGGACTTGCATTGGAAAGTTTCCAAGAGGACCCTTCAGAAGACACCGTAACTGTAAATCAACCTCTTAAAACTCCTCCAAGAAGTCGGAGGAAGACCACAATCAGCACTACAGAAAAAGCAAACAATGCAACTTTTGTTATCGATGATGCACAACTTCAGAGTGTTTCAAGGCGACTAACCAGAAGCCAGCACTGGAATCAAATCGATGGTTCTGAAAGAGAAAAGGACATGGTACGTCTGCAAGTGGAAACTGAATATCCTCAGGCCGATGCCCTTGCAGAACGACTCGATGAGCAAGTCCGCGAGGAGAGTGCCCCAGTTGTTACTGAAATAATACGTGCCAAGCGAAGAACGACTAAATCTGTGGTGCCTGCGTCAACACTGAATGAAACCCAGAATGTAGGTGTTGAAGAATCTAAATTAGCGGGATCAGATGAAATCCAGGAACCTGCCAACAAGTCAACGAGACGTACCCGAGGGAGGAAGGTGTCTGAACAAAATACTTCATCCGTTGTCGATTCAGTCACTTCCACTGCTGACCTGAGGAAAACAAGAGGTAGTTGCAGTCAATGTTTTATTACCTCTGCTGTTATTATACAGTTTTCATTTGCTTTTATAATTTTTCTGCATTATCTATATAGGAAGGAGAAAAGGTACTTCTGTACAAAATGAAACTGAAGTGGCAGAAACATTAGTGCCTCAAATGCAAAGCTCAGAAGATGCAGTAAATTCCCATCCTAAAGAGGTTAGTGCCATTTAAGTCCAATAAGGTGCCATTTTATTTAAAGATAACTGATGGTGTATATAAAGAGCTGGATTAGACAATTTGTTTTCTTATTTGTCACAGGACAATGGCCCGGTAGATGATGCAGTGGAAACTGAAGCTGTCAAACCCATAAAGAAGAGAACAACTAGGTGAACTGTCTGTTATATGTGGTTGTGGCTAGAAGGGATACAGCAATGGCGGAAATGTCGCTGTGTCTGAGTGCTGTTTTATACTAATCTTACCCCCAAAGCTGCATCCCATCTAGCCAAAACTGTTATATATAGTTTTGTTAAAACTGTTAAACACCTCCCTGAACGTTTTTGAAAACGTTTGCTTTGTTTAACAGGACAAAGGCGGCCCCAGAACCTCCACCGCCTGTTGAGATCAGTTTCCTCTCTCCTTTGGCTAGTCCAGCCGAACCGAACGCAAGAACCAAAAAGAGTACGGACGTGAAGGATACTCCCTTGCTGAAGATGAATCTACGACGTAAACGCATGATGGATGCCATTTTCCCTAAACCAGTGACACGGAGAAAGAAACTTTGATTGTGATTCATCCCCAAAAATGCACGGGATGTGCATTCCGTTTGTTTTTTTCTGCTCTTCCCTTTCCTAAGAACTCTGCAGCCTGCTATTTTCCAATTAAGATAATGTTTGGAATAACTAAACATCTAATTTGAGAAATTATTTTATTATAAATTATGCTGTTTACTGAGGGACTTGAGCACCAAAAAGATGGCTTAGTTTTTAAATGTTTCTACTAATGCAAATGTAAATAGTCTTTTAGTGATGCTATAAATAAAATTTGATACTTGTGAATTATTTTGTTACTTGGTTTGTTTATAGAACAGATTGTGTAAGAAAATGTAAAGCCGGATCAAACAATTACAAGGTTTATGGGTTCCACCACTTGGATGATGTGGTTCACCTTGCATTGGTTAAGTGTAACAAGATGGTCTATTTTAAACGGATGGACATTTTGCTGTACTTGGCACTTAGTCTCCTCTATCATGAGGTCTTAAGTTGAAGAACCCCAAGTTTGTTCATTGCAAATAATATACATTTATTTTTGTTCAGATGCATCAGTTATATTTAAAAAAGCATTGTGAACTCTGTTGTAATGCATATTTGCTTTCAAATACAAATAATTTACATTTCTAAAGATATTTTTTCCACTTCTTTACTGGATTGTTGTGTGACATCATCAGTATTTTCATTTATGTATTTGTTTTGATGCAAAATATGTTTTCTAAAGGGCAAGACTTGTAAACAAGATTACAGCATTTTTGTATTTTGTACATCAAGCTCACATCTTTTACTCCGAATTATAAACAGTGCCTCATTTAAAGGGACACTCCACTTGAAAATATGCTCATTTTCCAGCACCCCTAGGGTTAAACAATTGATTTTTACAGTTTTGGAATCCATTCAGCCGATCTCCGGGTCTGGCGGTACCACTTTTAGCATAGCTTGGCACAGGAGTGTCCAATACGTCGATCGTGATCGACCGGAAGATCGCACATAAGTTAACTGTATATGATGCTCCATGAGCATCGGAAAACAGAGGGCAAAATAGGCATTATGAGAGGGGCCAATCACACCAAAAGCGTTTAAGGCAGTTGCAGGCGCCTTTTTTGAATGATATTCTATGGACAGGGTATGAGGTGTGATTTGTGCATCTGCTTTGCAAACTAAGCAATCAGTCGTGCAGATGGTCGCATACTTTTCCGTGAGCAGAAGTTGTGATCAATGAACGTGTGATACTACGTACGTGTGAAGCTACATACGTCCGGGCCAATTTTTTTAATTATAATTACAACCGCACACGCGTTTTTGAAGGAGAGCGGAGAAGCGCCCGACGTCATTCGCGTCTTTCCATTGTCCAATCGAATGAGTGGAGAGCTTACGTTGTGGTAAGGGAAGTTTACAGTTGCTTTGACTTCACTCGCTCACTCTCTCCTGTGTTTGTGCACCTCTCATCCTCAAACAAGGTCAGAGCAAGCGCCCTCTTTTTAATGTTTCTGCTAATATGACAGTTAACAGCAAAAGAGCGCTCACGCTTAAATATTTGATTGACAAGACAGCTGACTCGGTGGTTGCCTAGCAATAGAAAGCCGCGTCGCACTGCTCTTTTTTTTTTAAGAGAGGCTTCTGATACTGTTGTCTTCTAGTTTGTTTCACTAAACTGCATCTCCGCTATTTTAAGCAGTACTTGACATGTACTCAAGGACTTTTTTAACTCCTCAAAAAGAATGGAGTAGCCTAATGGGGACAGCCTTAAATTCAATACAGAGATATGCAGTATAGTCCTAATACGCTTTTAAATTGTCATAAAAAAAATGTAACTGTGTTTTTTAGCAGGTAGATCTTGTCGGCTTTATCATTTTAAAAGTATATCACCACACAAAAAAGTCTGGACACCCCTGGCTTAGTACAATCCATTGAATCTGATTAGACCATTAGCATCGCGCTAAAAAATAACCAAAAAGTTTCAATATTTTTCCTATTTAAAACTTGACTCTTTTGTAGTTACTTCGTGTACTAAGACCAACGGAAAATTAAAAGTTGCAAATTTTCAGGCAGATATGACTAGGAACTATACTCTTATTCCGGCGTAATATTCAAGGACTTTGCTGCTGTAACATGGCTGCAGTATGCGCAATGATATTACACAGTGACCGAAAATAGTCCCCTTAGTAACGCAGGGGACTATTTTCAGACAGGCGCTGCGTAATATCATTGCGCCTCCAATATCATTGCACCTTTGGTTATTTTTTAGCGCGATACTAATGGTCTAGATTCAATGGATTATGCTAAACTATGCCTAAAGTGGTACCGCCAGACCCGGAGATCGGCTGAATGGATTCCAAAACTGTAAAAATCAAATGTTTAACTCTAGAGGAGCTGAAAATTAGCTAATTTTCAAAAAAAGTGGAATGTCCATTTAAAGGACACGTCTTAGCATGCTTCCACTCAAAAAACCATTGATCAGAATTGAATGGTCAGAATTTTGTTAATGGGTTTTGTTCATCCAACTGTGTAATAATGGTTGTCTTAAAACTGTTATATTTCCTAATTAAACTAAGGCCTAGTCCTGGTTTAAGCTAATCCCTTTCTGGGAAACCATCCCTTAGACTTTCAACAAATATTTATATAAATAAAGTAGACTATTCTAAAGATTTACTATCATATAAACAAGTAATTTTGGTTAAACAAACAAATAAATATTGAAACATTTGAACCATAAGAATAATTCAAATGTATGTAGGCCTAATATGGTTATCAGCTGTACATCTTGACATCAGAGGTGGACTTTACTTTGTTACATTCAGTTGAGTAAATATTTTTAGTAACTGGTACTTTTAGAGTATATTTAAAGATGGATAATTTTACTTAAGTACATTTCTAGTGAAAAAAACTGTACTTTTATTCTGCTACTGTCAAATGGTAATGATTAATAAATATCAATATAGCCACCTGAGTCCCAGCTATTTATTTTTGTCCTCTGTAGTGAACATGAGTTTCAGACCTCTAAGTCGAGCACAATTTGTTCAAACTATTTCAATCTGTTCGGTTAAGAGGACATCCTCTTGGTTATTACATGGGGACACAAACTTTCTTTTCAAAATAACGACAGTTGCAATTTTCACATTTTATGGCAACAAGGGAACAAGTAATACTTTTCTGCAGATTATATATTTGAGAATTATCTTTTTTTTTTAAATGATAGTCTAGACTAAATTTAGCAGTATTTCGAAAATGTAGGCTACAAACATAAACTACACTAGTCAACATTTGAAGTGGATCAAAACCTTTCCTAAAAGTTGCATTAAAACCAATACCCAATATCTGTTCTTGTCTTAGGACAACTTGGATGAAAGTTTTTGATCCACTTCAAATGTTGACTATTATATATAGACATAATATAGACATAATTGTGAGGCATCCTTCTTAAAAACAGGTTTTAATTCTTGAATAAAGCCCAGACCTGAACTCAGCTGAACACCTTTGAAACCTCAAAGGTTTTTAGCCAAACACTCATCGCCTAAACCTATCAATGACTTGCACAGAGACGTACTGTATAATCATTTCGGAACTTAAAAATGCACTTCCAAAACTGTTGCAACAAAAATCAAAAAGACTCTTTGAAGTGGTATTATATGGTATAGCATTTACACTAGTCAACATTTGAAGTGGATCAAAACCTTTCCTAAAAGTTGTCTTAAAACCAATACCCAGTACCCGTTCTTGTCTTAGGACAAGTTTGATGAATGTTTTTGATCCACTTCAAATGTTGACTACTATATATTAGTTTTTAAAGAATTACTGGAATAGATAAACATGTTTATTAGAAAGAGGCGCCCCAATACTAGTGTATTTACCACAGACAGTGTACAGCAAGCCCCAAAGTGTGCTTCTTTGTAGATGTGACAAAGAAAATGACCTGATCCATCATTTCCAGCTCCAGTGAGCATCCCTCATCCAGACCCTCATGCAGATGGTTGTAGTTTTGATTCATCTGAAGTAACATACAAGGTGAAAGAGCATTTTTTGACATAATTAGGAAGAAAACAAACACATTGTTCATGGCATTTAAATACAACATAACACTGTGTAATAATACTACCATTTCTGTTTAATCCATAGATGCTCATTTTCACTCTTGAGACCATGGTGTGACCTGCAAGGTCGAATGCCTAAAAAAGTAAAAACTAAATGTATTTATAAAAGCTCTTATGAAAAATCATCATCATTAGCTGTCCAAGGCAGATGTAGGTCTGATGGTCCGTGCAACATTCAAAACCTCACAGTAAATCTACAGTCTTGAGTACTGTACCAAAACAATGTACACATATGCACATTATCAATTTAAATGGAAAAAAAATACTAAATGTATATAAAAAGCTACACTCCTAATTCAATTATCTTTGATATTGCAGCTGTAGACAAGACAATCTTCACTGTCTTCACTGGTCCAGTCTCTTGTTACCCCAAATGCAGATGGAGATTATAGAAGAGGATGGTGTCTTTTCTCCAACATCTATTGAAGATCTAGACAGGCTTGAATGAAAGTTAACAGCCATAGGATTTATATAAAGAATGGTATAAACCATTTTATCTGTCAAACCTATTACCTATTATTGTAAACAAGTGCTTAATTTGTGTTGAAACATTACTTTAAATGTTCTGGATCTGTTTAAGGTGAGCAGCTACACATAAAAGGAGAACATGGAGAATCTGCTCAGAGGTGTTCACCTGCAACGCAGCTGCTACAGAACTATTGATGCAGGAGGAAACACAAGCGAGGTGTGTATGTTCAATGTGTGCATGTTATAGGTCAGTGGCGGCCGGTGACTTCTTTTTTCGAGGGCACTCGATGCGAAGATTGTCAGAACACGTATGTAGCCCGTCATGTGTGTGGTTTGTAATTTCAAAATATTTGTTCTGCGCGTCGAGTGATCCTATGTGCATCACATGTTTTGTCAAAATAAGTGCCTGCTGCAGACGCGTCTAAAGGGTTTATGATAAAAGAGACGCTCACATTTGCCAGATACTCGCATAATCTCATGCGTATTGCGTAATCAGAGTTTAGTGTTAAGGGAGTGTCTTGCGTGTATTTTGTGAACGTGAGCGTCTCTTTTATCATAAACGGTTTTGACTCGTGTGCAGCAGGCACTTACTTTGACAAAACACGTGATGCACATGGTTCACATGATGCAACAAACACACGACACTCCGAACGCATATTTTGAATTTGCGCCCCTCTGAAGAGCAGTCACGAGCCGCCACTGTTATAGGTATATTCAAATGTTGTGCAATATACATAAACTAAACTGGTGTCATTATTGCATTAGGCAAGTACAACTGAGTAAGTCGAGGAAGTTTACAAATGAGGATCTATATTGTTAGTATAAATATCATCAAAAAATATCAGATATACTGACAGTAAACAAACATTTTTTTAATTACAATAATTACTTTTTTAGAAATTTACTTTAGTTTATAAACAACGACTCCATAAGTTTCCTTTTTACAATGTACTGTTATTCTTGTCCCTTAAAACTGCCATTATTTGTTTTGTGAAGTGATGTTTAGTGGACTGATGTCAGACTCATTTCAGATAATAAAGTTTATTGTTAAATTGTTACCCCTGCCTAATAAATATTTAATAATTACTGTGTAAATAAGAAGAGAACACCCAAAAGTTAATCAATTTTTTATTTATGATATGCAGCCTTGGCTGAGCACCTAAAAGTATACACATGTTTGTTATTTTTTTAATAGCAGAATATAGTTTAAGTGTCAGGAACTGGACACGAACCCAGGCGCAGACAGTTTAACAGAAACTTTTATTTAAACAAAAACAAGAAAACAACACCCACGAGGGGGCAAAACACACTATGCAAACAAAACACTGAACAGACTTGACAATGAACTACACTTACTTGACTGAATGATATGTATAACTAGTATTAACAGACAGGATAAGTACAAAACGAACGAGAACAGGACAGCAAACACAAGGGCATTAAATAGGGGAGCAAATCAAGAGGGGAACAGGTGACATGAATCAAACAATAATGAGGTGATTAACGAGGAGACAAGGGGTTGGGGTGATAGACGAGACAAGCAAAGCACGTGCTTTGACAAAACATGGTACTGCCAGAACCGTGTCTCAAGAAGCTAGAAACTATGACAAGAGCCCAGACAGGATCCTGACATTAAGGTGGAAAGTTTGGTTTGTTTGCAAGTTTTGTCAGTGAAATGCAATGTATTTTGTGTTAAAATAAATAAAAGTGACAACACAAGTTGTGTTAAAAGTAACACAAAATGTGTTGTTCCAATAATAACACTGATTGTGTTGTGTTTAACACATTAATTTTTGGAGTGTAGGCATCAAAATAATAGTTTTTTTGTTGTTTGTTTTGTGCCTTGCAGATGGTTTCTTGACATCAACTTAGAACGTGGATCAAAGATGAAGACAGGGAAAATGACTTCAAAGAAAACTGGCCAAGTTGTGCAGAAAAACACTACTGTGAACCCACAGGTTTCCTCTCTTCTTCTTAAAAAACTTACAGACTTTGAATGGAATTTTGTTTAGACACTTGCACCATATACTGTAATTTGATTAAATGGAAATAAAGTTTCATGCATTGTTAATGATGTGCTATTAACTGTTAATTGCAATACAAAAGTACTGCTGGCATTTTATCCAACATACTTCTGTTAATGTATTTTTCCCTCCTGACTTTCCTTTTTCTTTTTTTGCATAATTTTAAAATATTTAAAAACCTTTCCATTCTTTGAAAGGTATAAGAGCACTTGATTGTTTATATTCTGATATACTGTTCTGTTAACTGTCAAGTGCATTTATTTAATACAGCTGACATTTCAGCCAACATGTTTATATATAAAGCAGTTTTATGGCTTTTGCCTGTAAAAAATAAACGTTTTAAATTTTGGGTGTGTGTTTACTTTCCATTTGAGACTACCGTTATGTAAATAAAAGAGTAATAGTTTTCATGTTTTAATAAAAACAATATTCACAATTTATTGCAATATAACACATGTAATGACTAATTTATAATTAAGTGGCATATCAGTAGAATACAGAACTTGGTTATAGTTTTGTAAAAATACAGTAATTTGCTGGCATTATAGCAGCCGTTATGTAAATTTACAGTGTAAAGTTTTATAGAAAATACTGTAAAAAATAAATTGCAGCATGATACTGTATCTGGCAATTACAGGTCAAGTCTGTAAAAGTTGTCTACAGTTGTAAAAATACAGAATGTGGCTGGCAACCCAGCTGCCAGTATTTTACTGTCAATTTACAAAGAAAAGTTTTACAGTGACAAGACGGCTACAGACTCTGCACCCCTATACATACACACTAATAAACTAATTCAGTCACACACTCTTTTAGATGTCTGCGCTCCGGTGGCTTGCAGTGGCTTCATCATCAGCACCACAAGAGCAGCAGAGTTGTTGGCAACCTTCAGAAATCCACTGAAGACACATCACTTTCATTTACACCTGACCTTGCATTGCTACCACTTACTTTTTCTCTTATTCTGTTCTTTCATAATGTTTCCTTTATATAAAAAATAACCACGCCTCATGTACTGTGTTAGGTTGCCCGAGACAAGATTCAGAGCAATTATGTACTGCTGCCCTTTTGTTGATGTGATTGCTTCCACCTCATTAAATCGCTTTGGATTAAACCGTCTGCTAAATGTAAATGTACTTATTACTACCAGCCAAAGGTAATTAGTTACACTACTAGTTATATTACTTTTCTTTTGCACCCCCCACCAAAAAAGTTTTGTGAGTCTGTGAATCCATGAAAGTTGCAGATAAATGAAGAGTACAACGGCCTCAAACTATTTGTTAAACAAGTTATGTAATGTAATAAAGCAGTAACATACATACCAAAATTTGCAACAGGCTCAAGCTGATGCCAATTAAACATGTAACTAGCCCTTTTTGGATGGTAACTGTAATTTATCTGTTTTTTTAGTAAATCATTACACTACCAGTTACCAGGGAAAGTAATATTATTAAAGTAACTAGTTACTAGTTTCTGCCCAACACTGTGAACCTTAATCCATTTTCTACGTTTTAAAGTCGCAATGAAATTGAAATGAAAAACTATATATGTATTTT
This sequence comes from Paramisgurnus dabryanus, assembly GCF_030506205.2. Taxonomy (NCBI): domain Eukaryota; kingdom Metazoa; phylum Chordata; class Actinopteri; order Cypriniformes; family Cobitidae; genus Paramisgurnus; species Paramisgurnus dabryanus. The sequence continues at coordinate 5,321,612 of NC_133353.1, forward strand.
TAATAGTGTGGTATTATTAACAAATGACTTATCTGTGAGCTTCATTATTTTTTAAAAATTCGTGTGTGCTCATAATCTTTAATCAAAAATGCAAATCTCCTCCCCTCCTCAAAACGATCTCTCTTCACTTCCGGTCAAAAGTATGGCAGGTGGGCGGGGTCCGGGAGAAGATCGCAGTGATTAGCAATTAGCAACACGACCCAACTTCAAACGATCCAATCAGATCTCGATGGACAAATTCAAATCCAGCCCTGCCTTATTTCATCTCAAAAGCCGTTTCATTCGGATATACGTCACCACGGGGAAAATAAGGCAATCGCTACTTCCGTTTCATGGCGACTTTAAACTTTGTGAATGGATTTGGGGAATGTTTAGCCCACACTAATATACTAATATGAAAACAATACATGGTCACTATTTTCTTTCGGATGATAATTAGGGTTTATTTTATAAGAATTATATAGTCAGAGATAAATGTTACTGAATGTTAAAAATAATAGAGTCTTACAGTTAACAACAACAAGTAATTACAATACAAACATAACCTATAGAAAACACTTCATATACAGTAAAGACAGTACGAAATACTGCAATGATAATTAAAATGATGTTATATATGGCTAATATTTATGTGTTTCCATGACAGGCCTAGCTTTGGGTCGAAGGACAATTTAATGGAGAATATGTTTATAGACCATTTTGCAAGATGTAAACAACACTGATCCAGAAGCACTTCCTGTTTCAGTTTTTTAACACTGAACAAAATATTAATATTAATTGAATTAAAATGTAAAATAAATATTAACTAAAAAAAAATTAAAACAAGAGGAAGTGTTTTTGGACCAGTGTTGTTTACATCTGGCAAAATGGTCTATAGTTTTTCTCTGTAATATATCTATCTTGAAGTCTATCTTGTGCTTATTATTTTTAAACACTTTTTTATACAAAATTCTGCCTTTGTTGTAATTTTTTTTTTTGTCTATTTATTGGGGTTAAAATTCAGTTTGACGTTTTAAACTATTTCTAAGGCGCACAAGGTGATGTCACAGTAGAGGTGACGCTATTGGAACTGTATAGAGTGTGTGATTATTTCGTCACTGTAAGAGGGCTATATAAGACCGCGCGAATTGCAGAAAATTCGTGGGTTTACAGTTAGGAGTTCTAGAGTTTGAAGTTGAAATCGGCGTGTTTTTTGTCTGTTTTTGGCTTGTTATTTGTGTGTTTTGGGCGTGTTATTTGTCTTTTGGGCGTGTGTTCTTCTGCGTGTTTGGGGTTGTGTTTGGCGTGTTTTGTTTTTAACGTGTTTTAGTTTGGTTTTTTTTATTTTTTTTATTTTTTATTTTTATGATTTATATGGGTCCAAAAAAACCCGCTGCGGTTAGCCGGCCATTCTTTGGCCGGCTAATCGCACGGTTTTTTTTGGCGCTCTACAGATTGGTCCTGTTTTTTTGGGGCTGCCCGGACCGTAGCGGTGAACCGGAGGAACCGGAGGTTCACCGCGGACAAAACAGCAGGCGTCCTCGGATGCCAGCTGTGGAGTCCGCGGGGATGCCGGTTCACCGTATTTCGGATTTCACCGCCATGGAGACCTGTAAGTAAACCCATTTCTTCTGTTATTAACTATAAAGTAAAATGAGATGTGTTTATTATATTTCTGTTAATCAGAGTTTGACATGAACTGTGTAAGTGAGTCAGTATCTGTAACTAAAGTCGTTTAAAGTGTAACAATCAATTATAATTTTTTGCTACTATACTAACTTAAAAACTTGACAGTTAATTTAAAACCATGGGCAAGGCTTCATATGAAGACCCGCGATGTACCGCGTAATTAAACAGAATTTACAATGTACCTATTTGTAACAACAGAGAGTATACAGTACATAATACTTGTAGGTATAAGGGAACAATATGATACGTTTGGGGTAATAAGGTGGTAAAAATATGGAAAACTATAAATTATTTATATAAAGTATTTTACCCTTACAAAAAGTGCTGTGGTTGCGTCGGATGACCAGTAGTGGATGATTTTCCAATGGCATTCAGATTTCACTTAAATCATTATTTGTGTTATCAGCAATATAATCATTCATTACTAGTGGAAATGGGCTTTTTTAATTTAGTAAGCTATTTAGTCATAATTGCTTCTAAATGTTTGGCTTTTGACTTTAAATTAATAACAATATTTATAGGGGTGGTTTTCCGGACAGGGATTAGCTTAAACCAGGACTAGGCCTTATTTAAATTAGGAAATATAACTAGTTTTAACAAACATACCTTACTAAAACATTACTTGTGTGTATTTTGAGGCAAAACAAAGGGCACTGATATGTTTTCAGTTTGGACAGCTCTTACATTTATTTTAGTCAAGGACTAGTCTAATCCCTGTCTGGGAAACCGCTCCGTAATGTTTTATCTGACTTATTACCCAGATATACAAAGGAACAGTGTTCATATACAAAATAAGAGTTTGTATGTTTGGCACTGTGCAAATGTGAAGCAACTGTCCATTAGGAAGTTCAAATGTGCTGCCAGTTGCTGTTTTTGTCCATAGTCTTTTCAGTAAATCTCATCATGAGTTTATACTACAGCATGTTGTATTTGTTATGCTTTGTCTATATGCTGCTATATAGTTTATTTTTCAAGAAATGCTGATAGATTTTTAACATAATTTCTCCCAAGTCACCAGCAGCTTGCTGAGTTTCCCAGAAGTGACGATAGATGCTCTGGGAGAGGATGAAGTTACGCTTGACTCCGTACTGCATGGAAGATTTACTGTTGGTGAGTGTTGCTTGCTTTACCCTGATTGTATGTTTTAATGACTACACTATGGATATGTTTGTTTGTAGGCATGTGCCATTTACCGGTTTCAAGGTATACAGAGGTTTTAAACAGTCAAGGTTTTAAAACCACTAACATTTTCTGTAATAGTGTTTGCAATGTATGAGCTGGGTTTACACATGTAGTTAGTCATGTAATTTACATTTAATATATGTTTAATAAAATTATAAAAAATATATTCCGTCCAGTAAACTTTTTTGTTTGTAGACGTGTGAAAATAACACATTTTAGTGTTGCAATGGCAATACCTTGAAGCTGTGGTATTTTTGCTTAAGGTTATCATACCGCAAAAATCTCATGCCAGCCCATGCCTAGTTGTTTGAATTAATGTAATGACAAATGGTGTTTTTTTGAATAATGTCAAACGTCTTTAAGTTTCTCTCAATTGTTGCCATCAGGAAAGAGTGGACTGGCCTGGCTTGCTTGCGGGCCCCAGTTGGAGGTGGTCCATGCAGTTACTGGCGAGCGTGTCTCCGCTTACCGCTTCAGCGGGGTGTCCGAGCATCCGCCCAGGGTGTTGGCCGTGCGGGATTTCTGTTGGCTAAAGCGAACAGGGCTTCTCGTGGGTCTTGAGGAAGGTGAAGGCAGTATGTTGTGCCTTTATGATCTTGCCATCTCCCGTGTTGTCAAGGCTGTGGTCATACCTGGCAAGGTAAATGTGAACAGCTTTACTGTGTTTTATGGATGAGTTTCATGGATTGCTGTATTTTCTTGCCTTGATGTTTAAAATGCAGAGACTAGGGCTGTCGTGCAATTAATAACACACAAAATAAAAGTTTGTTTTTGTGTTTTTTTGTCTACTGTATGTAGTAATTATGCATGTGTATATAACACACACATACAAGTGTTTCTTAAATATATACATAAATGTTTGTGTATTTATGTATACACAATAATTACAGTATACACGCATATATTAAGCAAACACAAACTTTTATTATTTGTTATTTTGTTTTTCATTGCATAGTACCCCACGGTTTGGTTTGGGTCAGGTCAGCTCACCTCACTTTGGCTTAGTTAGCTTATCCATCGAGTTTAGTAACAATTCGGAGTGGGAGGGATTATAAGCGTGTTGTTATATTTGAGCTGCCTACTGATGTGACATCATGTGAGAGCGTCGTTGTACATTCCCATGGATTCATTTATTTTTCAGTCCGCTACAAAATAAAAAATGCTTGCACATTGCGTTTATCACTACCTCTGCTTCACATGACAATTTCTGTACAAACACCCGTGGCGTCAGTCGACGCCCTCTGCTGAGCCTCATTTAAGTTGCATTTAACCATATATGCGGAAGTGTGCGTCACGAATGTGCCGCCACAAACAAAAAGTCTGGTAAAAAACTGTTATGGTGTTCCTGATTCACAACCTGTGGATGTTTTCATCGCTAAAAGGGAGTTTAGGAACTTACAGCAAAGCACAGATGATAACAGGTTTACTCGAGACGGAGCAAGCTTGCATGAGGGTAAAGCTTATCTTTTACATTATAGCAATGACACTGGTAGTGACAATTCTCTCGGACCAATAAGTGATTTACAGTGTTTTCGCGTCACGTTTTGGTATCAGCTTGGGTTGCTTGGAACCCCGACCGAGGTGGTACTAAAAAAGTATCTGGTACTACCTACTGCACCCAGTGGAAAAGCTCCCAAAAGTAAGCTGACCCAAACCAAACCAAACCGTGGGGTACTATGCAATGGAAAAGCGCCATTAGTGCCTTTAACCAAGAACCAGTGCTTTACTATTCCACACCGGTTGTTGCATAGAGACTACTGTGGATGATAAGGTGACCAAAAAGCTCATCATCTTCTTGTCTTAAACAGATAACAGCCATTGAGCCCTTGGTTAGCTATGGAGGGGCCAGTGCCAGCACACAGCATCTGCATCAGAGTCTACGTTGGTTCTTTGGAGTTGCTGCTGTGGTAACAGACGTCGGTCACGTTTTGCTGGTTGACCTCTGTCTGGATGACCTGTCTCGCAGGCAGAGTGAACTGGAAGCCTCAGGTGAGATTGTGACACATGGCGTTTTTTTTTTTGCCTTAAAAAATATCCAAAGGCTTTATATTAACCTCAAATTACTTTTGTGTGTGCTTTGACACAGATTTGGAAGTGGTCTCTCCCTCTGAGATCCCACGCTTTAGAGAGGGTGCGATTCAGCAGGGCAGACACCTGTGCCTGCAGCTCAGCAGCCCCACAGATACAGGGGTAACAGCGCTGCAGTATATACAGCGGACCAACCAGCTTGCTGTAGGCTTTGCTGATGGCTACCTGCAGCTCTGGAACATGAAGACCCTCAAAAAAGAGTTAGTGACACTTCAGAGTACTTTTAAAACCAGAATAATGAAGTCTCTTTCATTGTACTTTAATGTAAAGATGAACCTGTCCTCTTTTGCTCTCCAGATATCACTCACGACTAGAGGGTGGCAGAGTGCCCGTCTACGCGTTCACGTTCCAGGAACCAGAGAATGATCCCCGAAACTGCTGCTATTTGTGGGCCGTGCAGTCAGCACAGGATCAGTAAGTTTCTATGACCAAGGACACAACCATCCCATTCGATTTTTAGTGTGTACATTGCACCTTATGATTTGAAATTGTTGTTTCAGTGAGGGGGATGTGGTTAGCCTTCATTTATTACAGCTGGCCTTTGGAGAGAGGAAGTGTTTGGCTTCAGGGAAAATTATCTATGAGGTAAAATAAATAGACTAAGCAGTTCTGTAATATCCGTTTTAAATATACATACTTACGATATACAATGTTGTCGCTGATAATGATTCAAACTTTGATGCTCAGGGTCTAGAGTATTGTGATGAGCGATATAGTCAGGACCTGAATGGCACAGCGTTCCCACTCAGGGCTCAAGCTACTAATACTCGTTTGATCGGCTGCCAGACTATAGAGAAGTTTCGTCACCATCCTGATCGCGATGACAGCATGAATGAAGGTTTGTTCACGTGGCTAGCCTTATTGTTTACGTGCAGTGTGCTTGATGTCAGGTCAACTTTACAAGTTTTTGTTTTTTCTTCAGTGGCATCTCCGGATACAAGCGTATCAATTTTTAGCTGGCAAGTCAAGTCTTACGGACAAGGCCAGCCATCTACCTTCATTGGTGTTTTTGATATTAACAGATGGTACCATGCTCAGATGCCAGACTCACTAAGGTAAGAGGACATGTGACCAAAGCTTCAAAACAGTAATAAACTTCCATAAGGCCTACATGTTTGTGCATATGTAAATCGTGCTCTGTATGTTATGCTTTCTGATGTTTTTCTCTTGTTTCTTGCTCAGGACGGGTGAATCTTTGAGAAATTGTCCTTATCTGGCAGTGTGGTCTCTTGACTCTGTGGTAGAGATGACTGCTTCCTGTCCTCTGATGGACCTTATTGTTCATGAACGCAGTCTAAGTAGGGGCCTGCCTTACACCTGCCCCCCACCAGAGCAGTTCTTTAATCCCACATCCTACAACTTCGGCAAGACACAGATTCATTTTTTATTATAATTTATGGAATGTGTACTGGCTTTATAAATGTCTAATAACACTTGTTTTTTTTTTCTAGATGGAAGTTGTTTGCTTAATACTGGAATTGTGCACTTTACTTGCTCTGGTCATCAAAAAGAGGTTCGTTTTCATCCACTGTTTTATATTGAATGGCTAATTCTATTTATTCTTGTGCATTAAAATCATACTCTCCTCTCTCAGACCCTGAGCTACTTGAAGAACCTGGCTCCAAGTTTGGGCGACAGCATTACTAATGGATACTCGCGCTGCCTTATGTCTGGTCTCCTGTCGTCTCGTCTTGCTGATGTCCAGCCCTCTAGCCTCTCACAGGTCACACACACCTTTCATTCGACATTACCTTGTGTAGGATTGGTCAGGAGGACTAACTTGAGAGACAGTAGAGATGTTATGAAACTAATACTTTTTTTTGTATTTACAGGAAGAGCAACCTGATGCCATCTTATGCACCGATTCTATTATAAAGAACTACTACGTTAGCCAAAGGGAAGAGCTGCAGAGACTGGCCAAGTAAGTTACTTAAAGTGCCATTGGGTGGTAATTGATGCAAACTAATATTATGTCAGAGTCCGCTGCTTGAAATGAGCTCGCGCAACTCACAAAATAAAACTAATGAAAGACCTGGAGAGCAGCCGCTTTAGTTTTATCAATGAAAGCTTAAAGAGAGCGCTGTACATTCTGTGTTCACACTAGAAGTCCGACACGATATAAAACATTGTGCTCGGTACATCACATTAGATAAATGGACGGACCATCACTTCTACCTTCTCTACCTAATAAATTCTTGTCATTTCTGTCTAGTTTAAAGCCACAAAATAATACAGTTTTTCTTTACAATAGGGATAAGTGGTGTGCGGACTGCCTAATGATTGACGGTCTGGTAACGCAGTGTGGGGAGCGTCTTGTTGAACTCTGGAGAAGGGATGAGGGTGGAACTGGACAGTATCCTCCCCCGACACTTCAGGTAAGTGAAGACTTTAAGATGTGCATAAAAGAAAAGACTTTGTCTCCGCTGTACTTATTTTTTGTTTATTTATTTGCTTGCAGGCCTTGCTTGATATATATCAGCTGGAAACCATTGAGGAATCTGCCAAACATGCTATTGCATCCTTTTTGAGCTTCTGAAACTCTGCTGCATCTATGTACTCATATTGTATAAAATGTGTAAATATTGTGCGTTCTGCCATTTAAGATTATTCCTTGACTCAGTTTCGTAGGTTATTTATTTCCTACTGGATTTTGACCACTTTTTATTGGGAAGTAGTGAGTCTTTTCCCACAGCATTTGGTATTCCCATTGGAATAGTCAAACTGGTACAAGGCCTGTGGTTGCTGGATCATCATGATCATGAGGTAAGCATTGCTTTAACTTGGCTTTTATCTGCTGTCCATTTATTTGTGCAGTGTTATCCCTTAACTCATTCTCCACCAGCCTTTTTTTTTTAAGTTGCCCGCCAGCTTTTGTGTTTTGATTTTTCACAAGTTCAACAAAACGCCTTTCAGGAAAATTTTCTTCAATAAATATACTGTTTATAAAACCTATGAAAATGTGTAGGTTTCTTTAAAAATAAGGCTTAAATAATTGCATTTTCATAAATGAGCAAAGATTAAAGCATACATGGAGTTTACAATGTTGTAGAATTAGCTGATGCTTCAGTTAGTTGGGTTAGAGTGCCATCTAGTGGATAAGTAAAGATTAAAGGAATTAAAGATTACTGTAAAAACTTGTCAGGGATGCGTCATTGGCAGGGAAATGTTTTTTCTTAACTCTATCCCCGACATTCACGAGTTAACTTGTCAATTTAGAGAAAACACTTCCCTGCCAATGACGAGTTTTTCCGGCAATCCATGTTTCCACTATTATCCACCAGATGGTGCTCTTACCCAACTTATAAAACCCAGAAGTATCCGCCTACACCAAACAGTTCAAACTCCATGTGTGTTTTGAGCATCGCTCTGAATCGGATCTCTATCAAAAGTTGCAAAAATGCAATTATCTTAGCTTTTTGCTCAAAATTTTGTATTTTTTGAAGAACCCTACCCATATTTGAGAATTGATAAAAAGCAAATTAAGGTAATATGAAACTTTTTTTTAAGCTGAGGGTCCGTTCTTTCATTTGATATTACATGTTCGTATATTTAATTTAAAGAAGAACATTTTCTGGAAGCATTAAACTTTTGTGAAAATCATAAGAAATGCTGGCGCTGGCAACTTTTTTTTTAAACGCTGGCGGGGAAAGAGTTAATTGACCAGTTAACTCGTCAATGATGGGGGAGAGAGTTAATATGTAATTATTTCTAATGAACAATTTTATGTAGCACATTTCTTAGCATGTTTTATAATTAACATGAACTCTTATGAACATTTGAGATATATTTGTTGGTTGAAACTAACATTACTATCAGTTTGTGTGTAATATGTTATGTTTAATGGACATATTCCCCCTTACCAGAGCTCTCTGGAGCTGCTCTTGCATCCAGCCACCAGTCACTCACTTTGGAGCTGGCAACATGAGCGTGTCCTGCAAGCTTTGATGTGTAAGCAGAAGCACACCCTTGCTCTACGCTACTTACATGTAATGAAGCCTCCACTGTGCACTACCAGCCAAGCCAAGCTTTCACTTTCAGTCCTGCTCCATAACAGGTAGAAATGCACCCTATCAATTGTATAGAGTGCCATGTTTTAATGTGTAAAGTGCTTTAGAAAAAGCTTTATAGTCTCTTACTTTGGTGTTTTTTGTTTTTTGGTGCACAGGTGTATTGTGGAGGCATGGGCGTTGTTAAGGCAGCACTGTAATAAGTTAAACATGGAAGAGCTGATGAAGTTTCTCTTCGATACGTGCCAGGAGCTAGGTCTGATGAAAGAGCTACTGAATCTGCCACTTGGCATGGAAGAACAGGTGGGTTTAAAACACTTTGAGACAGTACAAGGGTTTTATCAAAAGTCTTTGTGGGATGTTGCATTAACCATATCATATTTTGAGCGCATTTAATTTTACTTTGGCAGGAGTGTTTGGAACGATTCCTTCTAAACTCAGGAGGTTTCCAGAATCGAGAGCTGCTAATGGTCCACTATCTCCAGCAGGCCAATTATGTTTCTGCCCTTCAACTCAACCAGACCCTCAAAATGAACCTTGTAGTATGTTTGGATCCACATTATAGTTTTAATTTATAGATTGAGGCGAAAAATGAGCCGTTCACAAATGTATTGTAATTTTTCTGATTCAGGCCGATCGGGATCCTAAGATGAAGGAAAGGTCAAACACTAGGAACTCTATTTTAAACCAGTATTGGAAAGTTCTTCCACGAGTTCAAAGGAAACTAATCATTGAGCGAGCAAAAATCATTGAGCGAGCAAAAATCATTGAGCGAGCAAAACCATACCAACACCCTGCTACGATCCACAGAGAAGGTACCCATAATAATCAAAAGTCTTGTGATGTAGTGTTGAACATAGTGTTGATATTTGACTTATTGCATATTCTTTTCTCACCCCTAGTTAAAAGACCTCCACCTCTGTCAATTGTAGCTAAACGTTCAGCTTCTGAAAATGTCATGACCCGAGCAGCTTTTATCAATAATGTTCTTTCAAAAATTGAAGAAGTTTGGGTTGGCAAGAACCCTACTCCAGAGTCATCACCATCCAAAAGGTATGTCTTTCTTCGTCTTTATAAATATACATTTTTGCTACCAAATTTTTATTTTATAGTAAAGTGTTGACAAGGTCCCCACGGGGAAGTTTTTAAAAACATTTATAAAACGGTTAGTTCCAACCCTTGATTCTGAATGGTCAATAGCTGTGCTTTATTCACGATAAAACATGGCTATGACCGCTTCACCCAACGGTTCTATTTAACATCACTGGTGGTAACCGTTTTATAAAAGCAATAAGGTACTCGAGGCAAGTGCTTATTATAAGTTACTTATTCACGATACAGCACAGCCTCTCGTACCTTATTGCTTACATATACATAGATACAGGTCATTGAAAGTGCTTGAATTTATTTTACGCAATTCCATATCCCCTGTGTAGTTTAGGATAATATCATAAAAATTCTAGACTTTTTAAGCACACGTGCTAAACTGTTCACTTTAAATGCTTATATCTTCTGTATGCTAATGTTGATTCATACCAAAATGCTTTTTTGCGTAGTTGTGTTTGACAAATGAAAACGTCTCGAGTTACATATAAAACCTGAGAAGGGAACAAGGAACTGCGTCTCCCTTGCCATACTTCCTGCGTCCCTGTAACGCCGCCTTTGGCAATATTTCAGATAGCAATATAATTCCTGTGTCCCGCGTCACCCTGTCTTTGTCGTTAAGCCTCACCATTGGTTGAATTTGATATACACATTCAGACGCACTTACCCCTGGAGGCATTCCCAAAGTGTCACCACAGTGACGCAGCGTGAGTTCCCTCGAAAGGGAACTGTAACAATGTATCTTTAAGGGTAACACAATGTAACCTTGCTCTCACTTGAAATGTGTTCCCACATTTAGTCCTTGAATTTGAGGGTATTGCACCTGGAAAGTCCTTGAAAGGTCCTTGAATTTGAAGTTAACTGATGTGTGGGAACCCTGTGTTTATTTTATTTCCTCTGTAGCCCCAGAGAGGCAGAGATGCAAGTGCCAAGCCTGTATCTTCCCTCGCCAAATCTACCAGAGCCCTTTGTGGAACCAGTGGAACAAGAACCATATATTGAGCCATCTGTTGAATCGGAACTGCCGGTGAAAGAGTTGGTGGGCCATGAACCTGTTGCTGATGCCGCTGTTTATACACACATTATTGATTTACCTAAGAACAGTGAGGAGGAATCTATGGAAACATCAGGTAAGAGACGCTCAAGAACACATTTCTAGTAAAGGTGCATTATGTAACTTTTAAAAGGATCTCTTGACAGAAATGCAAAATAATATACATAACAATATTATCAGTGGTGTATAAAGATCTTGCAAAATGAACTGGATTGTTTTTATCTTCATGCACCATGTGTCCTCTTACATGGAAGTCACTTTCATGTTTCTATAGAAGCCTTAAATGCTTTACAGAGCTTGTTTCATCACTACGTTGTCTCAGAGATATGTTTGTCCTGTGTCGATTACCGTAGCTTATCTATGCATTTTTAAAAGGGAGGGGGAGAGCTGTGTGGCCGAAGCCGTAGGTTGCAATTCGCAATCTCACAACTAGATGCTGCTAAACATTTACACAGTGCACCTTTAATACACTGCTTTTTATAGTGAAACCAACCGTTGCCGAAATGTTGTTTAGTATTGTGTAGTATTAGTTCTATAGTAATTTTATAGTGAATAACTATTTCAAATGTGTTTTAAGTATTTTTGTATGTGCCAATATGTAATTTATTACGTACCTGTAGAGGCACAAAAGACCCCACAGAAAGCCACGCGTAGAAAAAAATCCAGAAGACTTAGAGACAAAGTTTATAAAGAAGACCCACAACCACAGACTGGACAGAGTCCCATAAAAGCAGTAAATGAAGATGCAGTAAATTCCCATCCTAAAGAGGTTAGTGCCATTTAAGTCCAATAAGGTGCCATTTTATTTAAAGATAACTGATGGTGTATATAAAGAGCTAGATTAGACTATTTGTTTTCTTATTTGTCACAGGACAATGGCCCGGTAGATGATGCAGTGGAAACTGAAGCTGTCAAACCCAAAAAGAAGAGAAAATCTAGGTGAACTGTCTGTTATATGTGGTTGTGGCTAGAAGGGATACAGCAATGGCAGGAATCTCGCTGTGTCTAAGTTCTGTTTTATACTAATCCTACCCCCAAAGTTGCATCCCATCTAGTCAAAACTGTTATATATAGATTTGTTAAAACTGTTAAACACCTCCCTGAACGTTTTTGAATACGTTTGCTCTGTTTAACAGGAAAAAGGCGGCCCTAGAACCTCCACCGCCTGTTGAGATCAATTTCCTCTCTCCTTTGGCTAGTCCAGCCGAACCAAATGCAAGAACCGAAAAGAGTACGGACGTGAAGGATACTCCCTTGCTGAAGACGAATCTACGACGTAAACGCATGAAATTCAAATGGATGCCATTTCCCCTAAACCAGTGACACGGAGAAAGAAACTTTGATTGTGATTCATCCCCAAAAATGCATGGGATCTGCTCTTCCCTTTCCTAAGAACTCTGCAGCCTGCTATTTTCTAATTAAGATAATGTTTGGAATAACTAAACATCTAATTTGAGAAATTATTTTATTATAAATTATGCTGTTTACTGAGGGACTTGAGCACCAAAAAAGATGGCTTAGTTTTTAAATGTTTCTACTAATGCAAATGTAAATAGTCTTTTAGCAATGCTATAAATAAAATTTGATACTTGTGAATTATTTTGTTACTTGGTTTGTTTATAGAACGGATTGTGTAGGAACTGTTAAGCCGGATCAAACAATTACAAGGTTTATGGGTTGCACCACTTGGATGATGTGGTTCACCTTGCATTGGTTAAGTGTAACAAGATGGTCTATTTTAAACGGATAAACATTTTGCTGTACTTGGCACTTAGTCTCCTCTATCATGAGGTCTTAAAGGTGCAGTGTGTAAATTTTAGTGGCATCTAGTGGTAAGGTTGCGAATTGCAACCAATGCTCACCTCTTGCTTTTGAAACACATAGAGAAGCTACGGTAGCCACCATCGGACAAACATGTCATCGATGGAGACAACTTAGTAAAAAAGTTTGTCTGTTGAGGGCTCCTGTATGCATGGCTGCACAAAATGGCGGCTTCCATGTAAGGGGACCCTCTGTGTATGTAGATAAAACGTCTCATACTAAGGCAATAAACACATAACGGTTCATTATGAAAGGTCTTTATACACCCCTGATAATTTAGTTTTTTATATTATTTTGCATGTTTGTCAAGAGATCCTTCTAATAATTACACACTGCACCTTTAAGTTGAAGAACCCCAAGTTTGTTCATTGCAAATAATGTACATTTATTTTTGTTCCGATGCATATTTAAAAGAGCATTGTGAACTCTGTTGTAATGCATATTTGCTTTCAAATACAAATAATTTACATTTCTAAAGAGATTTTTTCCACTTCTTTACTGGATTGTTGTGTGACATCATCAGTATTTTCATTTATGTAATTGTTTTGATGCAAAATATGTTTTCTAAAGGGCAAGACTTGTAAACAAGATTACAGCATTTTTGTATTTTGTACATCAAGCTCACATCTTTTACTCCGAATTATAAACAGTGCCTCATTTAAAGGGACACTCCACTTTTTTGAAAATATGCTCATTTTCCAGCACCCCTAGGGTTAAACAATTGATTTTTACAGTTTTGGAATCCATTCAGCTGATCTCCGGGTCTGGCTGTATCACTTTTAGCATAGCTTAGCATAATCCATTGAATCTGGTTAGACCATTAGCATCGCGCTAAAAAATAACCAAAAAGTTTAAATATTTTTCCTATTTAAAACTTGACTCTTTTGTAGTTACATCGTGTACTTAGACCAACGGAAAACTAAAAGTTGCAAATTTTTAGCCAGGTATGGCTAGGAACTATACTCTTATTCCAGCGTAATATTCAAGGACTTTGCTGCTGTAACATGGCTGCAGGATGCGCAATGATATTACACAGCAGCCAAAAATAGTCCCCTTGGTAACGTTCAATAGCAGGGGACTATTTTCAGGCACTGCGTAATATCATTGCGCCTCCAATATCATTGTACCTTTGGTTATTTTTTAGCGCGATGCTAATGGTCTAATCAGATTCAATGGATTATGCTAAGCTATGCTAAAAGTGGTACCGCCAGACCCGGAGATCGGCTGAATGGATTCCAAAACTGTAAAAATCAAATGTTTAACTCTAGGGGAGCTGGAAATAAGCATATTTTCCCCCAAAAAGTGGAGTGTCCCTTTAAAGGACACGTCTTAGCATGCTTCTACTCAAAAAACCATTGATTAGGATTGAATGGTCAGAATTTTGTTAAGGGGTTTTGTTCATGCAACTCTGTAATAATGGTTGCCTTAAAAAACACCTGCAATATCCATTGTGGTTTTGAACATCAAATGTTAAATTGTTCATTGAGAATTGCAACAATCCAAACTAGAAAAGGCAATAAAATGTAACCCTATGATTCATATACATTGTTAAAGCATGGATACTGAAAGTGATCCTTACAGAAAGTAGGTCTTGTATTATTTATTTTGCTTGGCCCTGATCGAAAGTTAACGTAAGGCTCAGGTTTCAGCGTGCCGCTCTGTCACAACACTGTGTTTTCTGGGTCCGTTTTAAGCAATGTCAAGCAAGGACTGTGTGAAAGTGGCAGTCCGAGTCAGGCCCTTTAATAAGGTCAGTATCATCATGTAAAATACTGTAATGCTTAAAATTGTTTTATGTTTTTTTTTGTGTGTTTGTAGGCTTTGATTGGCTGCTGTCTTTGATGATCAAGTACACTCAACTTGTTAATGCTTTATATTTTGCTTATGTAGAGGGAACGGGATGCAGGTAGTCGCTGTATTATCTCAATGACCTCCAACAACATCAGCATTCAAGATCCACGCAACCAACCCAACAGCCGCACCTTCACTTTTGACTACGCTTACTGGTCCCACAGTGGCTTCACCAGAAACAAAGATGGTCTGTTTGTACCTGAAGAGACAGGTGGGCGCTACGCAGATCAGGTAACAGACATTAGGTTTTATACTGTACTCAAACAAGAATGCATCTTTGTACTTGTTTACAGCCAAAGTTGGTTATTAAAGGAATGGATGTGTTTGTTGTAAAGTTGGGTTTTATTATAATTCTGTCATATAGCACAACTATTAACATTGATCAGCTAAACTAAGTTTTTTTTTGATACCTCAAAGGCAAATGTGTTTCAGGGTTTGGGTCAGGGTATCCTTGATAATGCACTGCAGGGCTATAATGCCACATTATTGGCATATGGACAGACGGGCTCTGGAAAGAGTTACTCCATGGTCGGTTATGGTCCAAATAAAGGCCTGATACCCACTCTCTGTGAAAGACTCTTTCAGTTTTTCAGGAGCACACAAGACAGCAGGCAATGTCAGGTGGGTAGATACATTATACTGTTCAAAACATTGATGTTTTGTATTGGTGGTACCCATTAAATAGATTCTAATGTGTACCATTTCGGTACTGATATGCCCCCTTTAGATACAAAAGCGTACTTTTTGAAAGGGTTTTTTTTTAGGGTTATTTTTAATATCCTTTAAGACAAGCCATGTGCAAATATTTTCTCTTATATTTTAGTTTCCTAGAACGGTGTGATTTTAAATGCCTCTGTTTTCTATGTCACAAGCATATTATAACCAATCACATTAATGTGTTGAACAAGGCAGTCTAATCGGGTGGAAGCGGGGACTCATTTGCATATTCATATTTAAAGGCGGAGTCCATGATGTTTGAAAGCCAATGTTGATATTTGAAAGCACATAAACAAACACGCCCCTACCCCAATAGAATCTGGACCTTCTGTTGATATACCCGCCCCACACATACGCAACCCGGCATTTGATTTGATTTGATTGGCTATAAGTGTGTTTTGGTAGTCGGCCCGTCTCCTTTTCCAACGTGTTTTTCAAACATCGTGGACTCCGCCTTTAATATCTGCATATTCAAATGATTCAAGGGTGTAGTTACAATTAATCTACTTTAAGACATGAATAGATGATTTAAAAAAAATTATAATTTTAAATATGTAATTTTGATGATCGAAGATGAATTTTAAGGAATAAAATGTATTGACTACGGCAAACTTTAATAGAGAGCTAGTCAACGCATTCTACAAAAACAACCTTTAGTATTAACTCATTCCCCGTCAGACTTTTTTGCCCGCCAGCATTTTTTAAAAATTCCGTCCAGGAATTTCTTTCTATAAAATATGTAAACATACAAATATATCAAATGAAAGAACAGACCCTCTGCTTTTAACAAACAAAACAAGAAAAAAAACGTTTCATCATATGTGTATTTTTTTCTTTGCTTATAAACTCTTAAATACTTTTTTTTGCAAAAAGCTGAAATGATTGCATTTTTGTGAAGGAATTTTGTTTGAGACCAGATTCAGAAGGATTATCAAAACATACACAGAGTTTAAAATGAGTAAATAACTTTTTGCTTGAGTTGGTTTATAAATTGGCCATCTACTGGATATTACAGATTAACATAAACCTTATCAGGAACACGTTTTTCATGCAAATGTTTACTCCTAATTGAAAAGATAACTCGTCAATGGCGGGGAAAGAGTTAATATTAATCTTGTTTGTCAACCCAATTTCAGGTGTTTTTCAGCATGTTGGAAATTTACAACGAACAGGTAAGCATGCAAATTTCTTTCTCATATTAACCTTTAAGACCAAACATCAGTGGCCGTTTGCATAAAACTTTAAGAATAGTCTTAAAAGTTAGTCATAAATATTTTTTTTTCATGACTAACAATAACTGTTTAAAGTATGTTACATAGAAAGGTAGATTGGTCTAATTTAAATCCAAATAATAAGACTGATTAGCCCATAAATAATAAGACTGATTATGCAACCGGCCACAGCTACTGATTACAGTCATCCAGGTTAGTAATGTTAAAACTTACCATATATACCATGCTCAGGTTATAGATCTCCTATCAAAGGCCAGCCGATCTTCTGGTGGTCTTCGGGTACGAGAGGACCAGCAAAGGGGTTTCTACGTGGAGGGTTTAAGGCGGGTGCCCTGTGACAATGCGGTACAGGTGGAGCAGCTGATGGAGCAGGGAACACGCACCCGAACCACTGTGGCCACGCACATGAACGCCAACAGCAGTCGCTCACACATGCTCATCATCGTCCAACTCAAACAGGTGATACTGGACTGCAATCGATTTTTCTAGATTTTCTACACGATCTTCAACGGTAAGATGTGTCTGTCATTGCACCTGCAGATATTCTCAAAGGAGTGCATCACCAAACAATCTAACATTAACTTGGTGGACTTGGCTGGCAGCGAGAGACAAAGGTCATCGGGGTCAGAAGCCGACAGGCTTAAGGAAGGGACAGCTATAAATCTCAGTTTAACAACCCTCGGAAATGTCATCAGGTCAGTGGATACACAATATATAACTTCTGTATAACATCTAAACACTAAACACAAATCTGATTATTTGATGCCTGTCCTTATCCAAATTAAAGTGGTTATATAAAGTGCTATTCTGTTTGTCTCTATAGTGCTTTAGCAGACATGGCTCTTGGGAAGAAGGTGGTTCATATCCCTTACAGGGACTCCATCCTTACCAAACTATTGCAGTCCGCCCTCGGTGGCAACAGTCGAACTGTCATGGTAAGAAAAATTATTGTTCACAAATATATTTTGTGAATTCACAAAAACGGTGCACATTGTCAAAGAAAATGTACACCGTTTTACTGCCTTATAGGCCATACACACCAAACGCGATTTCATCAATTTGCGCGAGTAGATTACATACAAAGTCGATGCAAAAATGCGAATAGATGCAGAGGGTGATGCGAATGAAGTGAATTGGGTGACGTGTTTGCCGCGAAAACATGCGCTATTCGCCTCAAACGCATCTTCGCTCGAGTTTAATATTTTCAAAAATCGCATGACACGAACTTAAATCCCGCAATTAATCTAGAGCGAGTAACGTGATGCCCCGCGTTTGGTGTGTACGTAGCATTGCAGTCTTTCTGTCTATAAGGACAATGAAAATGCAATAATGCCATGTGATTTATTCTGTATGCATGTTATATATTTAATAAGCATACTACTTTTATTGACTTTTATTTTCTTGTAAAGCTGCTTTGAAACAATGAATTTTTTTACATTGCTATGTTGTATTAATAAACAGATTGCAACTTTAAGCCCTGCTGACATTTGCTATGAAGAGTCGCTCTCTACACTTCGATATGCAGAGAGGTTGGTTTACATTTATTCGAGTGTATTTTTATTAGAGGTCTTCTCGGGTCCAAATAAAAGTACCCGACCCAAAATGACCCAAATCACTTTATACCCAAACCTGCCGTGCATAAATACTTTTTTTTAAAAGAAAGACCCGACCCGAGACAAACCCGAGAAAATTAGACCTGAGTCCGACCCGAATGTAATCGGCACTGGTGTGTATCCAGTCTGCAGCCCCACACGCAGCAGTCAGACAGAAAAATACCCCGGTGGTCTCGCAACCAATTTGGCGAGTTGCTCCATTTGTTTGAAACTGACACCCAGGTCAACAAAAATTAACCTACCGCCAGCCACACAATGTCGCAAGCGCTATATAGGACATTGACGCACACACGCAAGAGAGTGCGGGTTTTCAGGTCCATTTGGCAAAAACACATTCATTTTAAATTACCAGAGCCCCGATGCTGCTAATATTATACCCGACCCATGTCTGAGGCACACGTGAAACTTGAGTCAGACCTCGGATTTTCGGATCTAAGTGCACCCGTAAAGACCTCTAATTCTTATGTGTTTATATAAATGGTCTATTTCCCAGGATGTATTCACTACACTAAATAAAGTCTACAACTATATGTATATTAGTCTATTATACATATAGTTGTAGACTTTATTGTCTTACTACTTACTATATCAGAATGTTCATTTGTTTAGGGCAAAAAGAATCCAGAATCGAGCTGTGGTGAATGAAAGTCCTACAGAACGCTTAGTGAAGGAGCTCAAAGCAGAGAATGCCAAACTGCTGTTGAGACTGAGCCGACTGGGTCAAGAAGGTCGCAGATCAGATGATGAAACGAGTATGTGAGGTGGCCACGATACAAAGACTGACTCAATAATACAAAAATAAAGATGATAGAAGAACCATAGATGAACCATTTTTGGGTTCAAGTTAAGAAGCTTTATTGTCATTTCAGTCATATATAGCAGTGCAGTAAATCAGACGATGTTTCTCCAGAACCATGGTGCTACATACAGACAATCAACTAGATAGAACAACATTTTAACCTAGCCGCATAAAGTGCATAACAAAAATCCTTTTTATAGTCTAAAAAACATTTGTCCACTACAAAGAGAATTTTGTGAAACAGAAAGCTTCTTCAAATGTTAAAGGGGTCATATGATGTGATTTCATGTTATTCCTTGTCTTTTGAGTGTTTAAAGCTGTTAGCATATAGAAGAACCGTAAAGTCGCAAAGATTAATGTCTCAAACTCAAAGAGATATTCTTTCTAAAAGAGAAGGCTCGTCCACGCCTTCATAAAACGGCTTATTAAAACACGCCCCCATATATCTACATCACTGTGTGGGAAGGTTTCCATAAAAACGCACAAATGTATACGCAAAGAAAAAGGCTTGACTTTTATTCTGGCTGTTGTATTGTTGCCTCCGCCATGTCGTGGAGACACTGTTCTTTTGGAGCTAATATTCCAAACCTGGTAAGGGGTGAAACATTTCCCCCACGCACGTACCGTATTTTCCGGACTATAAGTCGCTCCGGAGTATGAGTCGCATCAGTCAAAAAATTTATCATGAAGAGGAAAAAAACATATATAGACCGTTTCAGCAGTAACAACATAAACAAGCGGCTGCACGTAGCTTCCGGTAAACTCCGCTAAGAATAAATAACAACAAAGTTCTTTAAACGTAGTTTATGTATATAACAAGCAAAAAACAACAACACATAGATTACCTAGGAAACCAAAACATTTGTTATTTTTCGACGAGGCATTTGTTCAAGAGATCAGTTTAGCAACTAGTCAGACCATTAAAAAAACGAAACCGGAAGTAAGGTTCGGATCCATACGTGTATCACGTGCTTCCAATGAAACGTCTATAAGTCGCACTGGACTTTAAGTCGCATTTATTCCGAAAATTTTAATTTTTTGGGGGGCATTTTGTTTAAGTCTTTAAAGCGACACCATGTAATTTTTCAACCTTCATAATACATTTTCGAGACCCTTGTGATAGTACATCGACTTTAAATAGGTTGAATGACATGTCTACCATAGCCTGACGGGGTGTGTATCGGTTTTACTCGTACTTTAAAACTTAGGGTTTCGGTTAGTAACCAGAGCACAAAAAAACCTACAAAATTCGACTGCTTTACGGCATACGTCATTTCCTCCACGCAATTTTTTTTACGTGAATTTTGCTGGAGGCTACTTAAGGAGTGTAGAGAGCAACTTCTATTATGTTATTCTGTGGCACTGTGTTAGGGCGCACTCACATTATCCAAACCAAACCAAGCCCCAGCGCGATTGTCACCCCTCCCTACTCCCCCAGATGCACGCACTCACACTGTACTTGTATCGATCCGAGTCCGGGCGCGCTTTCGTCATTAAGATGCGATTGTTTTAAAAATAGCAGGAAGAAAAGCTCTCTCTTAACACTGGAACCCACCGTAATGATAAGTCTGTGTTTTTTATTCGGAGTCGTTTGGTGCGCGATTACAGACAGCCCTCTCACATGTCATCATATTGCTCAGTTCATTTGTCATGAGTGCAGCTCGGACATTCACGTAACCCCGCTGCGTGCATCAAAAGGTTTTTACGGAGGCAGATGAAGGTGAGTGGTCGCGCAACTGACGTCTTCACCTTTTGAATCGCGTTCAGGCGCGAATGCGCTCACACCACAGCCTTCCGCGCCTGAGCCCAAGTGAACCGCGCTCCGGCACACCTCTGCAACCCGGCCGCGGCGCGATTAATCAATCCGCGCCCGGGCACGGATGAGAGCGATCACACTAGTCAATCAAACCATGCTTTGGGGGTCAAACGCGCCCGAGCGCGGTTTGGTTTGGATAGTGTGAGTGCGCCCTTAGTGTCACGGACCTATGACATGGGCGACCCTGGTTCGATTCCCCTTTAAGGCAATTTTTTATACAAACGCACGATCCTGATTCATACATAAATGCGATCTTCTTTATAAATGACGGCGATTATCTTGCATATAGTTCCCTGTATTCAGATGCTGCATTCACGTGTTCATGTTTTTACTTTTCTTTTACTGTCTTTGGTATTTACATTACAATCCAGGATACTATAGCAGTCAAACTTGTTCAAACTCACACAGTGTAAAACCAAACCCTATTCATTCACCAAACCCTATTCATTCACCAATCAGATCCGAGCATTTCTCTCTTCTCTCTTCCTCATTTGCTGCATTCCGCTGTCACTCGCGTGACGTATTACAAAACGGCAGACCTAAACACATCGGTTTACCTGGATTTGGAGCGACAATTTTCACCCAAAAGAGAGGAAATACGAGCGCCATTGCGGAAAATCCTGGTGGCGAGGGAGAGAGAGACGATGCAACAATATTTTTTTGGAAAAAGGCAAGGAAATACTTCTGATCGTTTCTCAATTGGGAGGCTGCAGCTTCCGGAGATCAAATTTGAAGGGGGCATACGTCATCAAGCCTGGTTTATTAAGGTAAACTGAGCATTACATTCACAAGTCATAAGCATACTGCAACAATTTACGATTAACTAAGTATAATAGTCAACTTTGTAATTGTTAATATTCTGAAATAAGGCTTGATGACGTATGCAGCTTAGAAATACGACATCCGGATGCTGCAACCTTCAGATTGAGAAATGGCTTCTGCCACGAGTTCCTCATCAGATAGTTGTAACATGACTGCGTTTCTCTCTGATGCCTCAAAATGTTGATCGTTTAGCATTTTAAAGGTTTAGTTTTTTAGTTTAGTTTTAAGGTTGGCCAGTTCTTTTCCTTTGCGACAGTGCTGCGGCGCTTGTGGCCTCTAGGGGCGCTAGGCGTGAAAAATACATGTCTAGCGCCCCCTAGTGGCCAAAAAGTTCTGCGGTGTGCCTTTAAGTTAATGTTTCAGTTAACAGTTTTTTTTCAGGGGTAGGCTACAGGAGCAACATATAACGCCCTCTCGTGGCTGTAGACAGTAATGTTTTCCTTTGGTTCATGTTAGTCAGTATTAATTAATTTTGACATATAAGTCGCACTTGACCATAAGTCGCAGGACCAGCCAAACTATGAAAAAAAAGTGCGACTTAAAGTCCGGAAAATACGTTAAGGTATTGGGCCAATGCACTGGGTATCTTGCCAATCACAGTACACCATTTTTCAGAACAATTAGAAAGGCGGGGGATAGAGAAACGACAATAACACCAAATAATTTTCTTTTTAGCAACGTCATATGACCCCTTTAAAGCTTCTTTAAAAAATGGTTCTTTTTGCAACTCTTTTAGTTTTAAGATTGTAAAACGAAGTACACTTAATCTATTTTCAATGCTGTATTATAGAGGAGCTGCGACGATTGCTGACTCATAATGAGCTGCAGATCAGAGCTATTCAGACATTGTGGGAACAACATCTTCAGGAGGCTCTCAAAGACTGGGAAACGCAGTATGCCACTATAACACAGGTAAAGAGGGCACCTATTATGCCCATTTTTACAAGATGTAATGTAAGTAATCAGGAGTGCCTAGAATGTGTCTGTGAAGTTTCAGCTCAAAATACCCCACAGATCGTTTATAATAGCGTGTCCAAAATGCACCTATTCTTTGGGATTTCGTGTGTGTACCTTTAAATGCAAATGAGTTACAGCTCCTTACCAACAGACAGCGAGTGCCTTTGGTGAAAAATAGATCTGATTCCTGTGAATAATAGTATCTTTAACCACAATAGTGCTGCAACGTGCTAACAAACACATTTGGAAAAGCTTTTGGTTAAAATTTTCCAGTCAGTCAGTGGCCATGGGTGGGGCTTTATCAGTGTGATATCACATTAACAAGAGAATCCAAACAGCATGTCTAATAAGACTGCTTTCGTTCAATGGGGATTCATTTTAGGGTTGCTTTATTTACACACTGCCAACACACATTTATTTCCAAACATCTTGTAAAAGTGGATTTTGCATAATATGTGCCCTTTAAAAGTACTCTGACCTCAACACTATAGGACATTTTGCAAGAAATTCATACTGACATAACCATCACTTAACAGCCAGCCGAAGCGGTAGTGATTAAAATAATACTATTGTAATATCAGATTGAATGTGTTATTACTTTTGGACATCTGCCATCTCCAGTATGTTTTCTCTGCTCTGTTTGCTCATGTTAGGAACGAAGGATGATGCAGATGCATCCATACATAATGAACGTGAATGAGGACGCTCAGCTGTCTGGCGTGGTAAAGCTTTTTATTCAGGATGGTGAGGGAATATGTCTCATGTTGATGACATCATACAAGTCACAATTTGAAGATTAATTAAATATAACATCTCATTTATGTTCTCCTGTGTATAGGTGATTGGGATATAGGTCTGGCAGATAACTCACCCAGAGCTCTCTCCATTAGGGGTTTAGGGTAAGTCAAGTATAGGATAGGTGATTTGACTACAGAGACATGTTTGACAATGGACATGTTAATATTGTAAGCCAGGGGTCTTTAACTACTCTTCTTCGAGGGCCAGATTTTAAAATAGTAAATATGATGCGGGCCAAACTTTAACCCCTATTTTTACCTTTTATATATTTTCACTTTTACTTTATATGTGTTATAACTTTTTGTTATATTTTTATATATTTTTGTTATAGGTCATGAATTAAAGCCTTTTAATTACTGAAAACTCATATTGCTCATTTGCAGTTTGCAAGAACCAAATTTTAATAGTTCAACTATGAACATGGCACAAAAATTGCAAGTGTAAATAATCAACACATGTGGAGCTCTTAAACTTCTTTTGTTTATAACTGTTTAACTTTCATAAATTGTTACATTTCAAGTACTCACAACATATTGTCAGTCTTCTCATAATGACTAAAATGGCACTTCATGTTTTCTTTTTTAATATATTTAAGATATATTGGCTAAACCGCCTTTCATAAAAACACTACATCTAGACACGACGGTCGGAGTTCGCCCCCTAGTGGCATTCGTAATGAAATTTACATTTAATTTGTCATGTACAGTGGAAAGGTAAAAGTAACCACGCTGATTTTAAATCAGACAAAGATGACCGGCGGGCTGGATAAAGATAATTGGAGGGCCGCATTTGGCCCGCGGGCCGACATTTAACTAGCCCTGTGCCAACATTTATAACACTTTTTTTTAGCCGTTTCCAATCTGATAGTACAGTCTGCTTTCGGCCCAGTTAGGTTGGGTTTATAGGTGGGGTTAGGGTTGGTTTTGCATTATTTTTAATAATCATAATTTTTTTATGATTCACATCATGCAAATACAACATTGCAGCCTCATTAAATATTATTTCCTGTGTTGATGTTGCTCCAGAACCGTGACCTTGTGTTTAGTTATTTTAAGCAAATGAATCTTTTATCTGTGAATAATGCTGTTTGTCTTTAGCATCCAGGACAAACATGCTGTGTTCTCAAATCACCAAAGGAAAGTATCGATTACACCCGTCTCTGGATCTAAGGTCATTGTGAATGGGATGTCTGTATCAAAGATCACAGAGCTGCAGCATTTGGTTTGACTTTTTTCTGCACAAATTATAAACATATTTATAGTGAAATCAGATAAATATTGTAAGTTTTAGGTGATAATATTAAACAACAACTGGCTTAGTTTGAACCTCTGTCTTTACTCTGTAATGTTCAAGGATCGACTCGTCCTTGGTTCGAACAGCACTTACCTGTTTATTGGCTTTCCTTCGGAGCGTTCGGTAGAGGACTGGAGCCGATACGATTATGACTACTTTCAGTCTGAGCTAGCGGCGGCCGAGGGCATCCACATTCAGTCTCTGTGTGATGACCAGGGCCAGAGTATGTATGTGTGTGTGTGTGTGTGTTAAACAAATCCCATTAAAAGGTTTTATGAATGTATTTCCTGTTATAGCTGGTTTCATCGGACACACGCGTTGTTACTGTCTGTACGGCAGTGATGCGCATGCAAGCGTAATCATCATTAAAAAAAATATTTCAGTCTAGGACTCATCCCTGTCTGGGAAACTGCCCCTTTATGTTTATTTACAAGTACACTAATATATAGATGGACTATTTAGTTAATTGTTTGGGATGAAACATTGTGTAACTCTAGAGCCGAACCAGACTGATCCCAGTCTCCTGGCTGTCTTCTATGACTACATAAAACTGATGCCCATGGTGACCGAAGCAAATCAAATGAGTAAAGAGTTAAAAAAGGTGACTTTATTTAATCATTTAATCAATTTAAAGCAATAATACATGTTCATGACTTCATGGTGATTCTTTTTATTCAGGGAGTTGAATTTAAATTGGAAATAAAGAACTTGGCGATGTCAGACTCTAAGGGTCACGATCTAGAGAAGGAAATTGCTGTGAGAGTGACGTCTGTGGAGAGCAAGCAGGTGAGATGCAGACGTGTGCTTCTCTCTGCATTTTAATGTGCTCCTGACACTCTTAAAACTAAAGGTGATTAAAAGGTTCTTTACAGGGATGGCATAGAAGAACCATTTTTGGTTCCTTAAAGCCACAATATGTAAGATTTTTGTAATAAAATATCTTAAAAAAATAAAATAAAAACAGTTGCATAGTGTGATATATTTCATGGAGTTGTGTACTTACTTTTTCCTACAAGTATAAGTATTTGTAAATAAAACAAAGTATACTCATCTACAAGAATACATGTCAGACACAAAGGGTTTTGCATCTGAGCTCTTCATATTTTATCTAGGACCTTAATGATTTTTTGAACCGAATGGTGGACCTGAGAGGGAGTTTCGGGAGTGTATAGGTACAGTAGCAGAACAAATGTTTATTTTAAAAGACAAATAAAAAACTATTTCTGTTTTTAAGGTATGGATGTGGTCCAAGGCTAAGTTTGTGAACCGCAAGTTTTTGATGGAAGAGGTGTACCAGCAGGAAGTGGTTGGAGGTGAGGGGGCAGATAGAGCCCCTCTTCCCCGGGACAGAGACCCGTTCTGGGACCCACTTGAACCCCTGCACCTGGGCAGTGCTCACCTGTGGCTGCAGTCTCTGGCGTTTCGCATACCTCTGGAGGAGCAGGTGGAAGTGGTGGGACCAGAGGGAACAGAAGAGGCTATACTACAGGCACAGTTAGTGCCATGTAGCCCCATGGGATTGTGTGTAACAATTAATTTAATTAAAGGAATAGTCTACTCATTTTCAATATTAAAATATGTTATTACCTTAACTAAGAATTGTTGATACATCCCTCTATCATCTGTGTGCGTGCACGTAAGCGCTGGAGCGCGTTGCGACGCTACGATAGCATTTAGCTTAGCCCCATTCATTCAATGGTACCACTCAGAGATAAAGTTAGAAGTGACCAAACACATCAACGTTTTTCCTATTTAAGACGAGTAGTTATACGAGCAAGTTTGGTGGTACAAAATAAAACGTAGCGCTTTTCTAAGCGGATTTAAAAGAGGAACTATATTGTATGGCGGAACAGCACTTTTGGGAGTACTTCGACTCGGCGCAGTAACACCCTCCCTCTCCCACTATGAGAGTGAGAAGGGGAGCGGACTTTTTAGGCGAGTCGAAGTACTCCCAAAAGTGCTATTACGCCATAAAATATAGTTCCTCTTTTAAATCCGCTTAGAAAAGCGCTACGTTTTATTTTGTACCACCAAACTTGCTCGTATAACTACTCGTCTTAAATAGGAAAAACGTTGATGTGTTTGGTCACTTCTAACTTTATCTCTGAGTGGTACCATTGAATGAATGGGGCTAAGCTAAATGCTATCGAAGCGTCGCAGCGCGCTCCAGCGCTTATGTGCACGCACACAGATGATAGAGGGATGTATCAACAATTCTTAGTTAAGGTAATAACATATTTTAATATTGAAAATGAGTAGACTATTCCTTTAAATAATGTCTGCAAAATAA
This sequence comes from Paramisgurnus dabryanus, assembly GCF_030506205.2. Classification (NCBI taxonomy): domain Eukaryota; kingdom Metazoa; phylum Chordata; class Actinopteri; order Cypriniformes; family Cobitidae; genus Paramisgurnus; species Paramisgurnus dabryanus. The sequence continues at coordinate 5,348,724 of NC_133353.1, forward strand.
TTAGTGTACACTTTGTTGCACAATAGTGTTCAGATCAAGCAAGGACAATGTTTTTTTTACTGGTGTGGTTATCTTGCAGGCCTCTGGGTGAAGACGACATCCTTATTGACCCATCAGAGCTTCTTGGGAAGCGGTTGGATTTTCAGCTGGTTTTAGATCAGTGTTGTGGCCTGCGTTGGGTCAAAGAGGCCCGAAACAGAGGCGTGCAAATCGGGTTAGTTTTGTCATTGCTTCTGCTTTAATTATTTCATTACCCAAATTATCTTAAGGTCCTATAATGCCAGTATTTTCAGAGTTTTAATGTCCATCCATACTTATTTTTCAATCTATTTTATTAAGATACAAACAGAAAATACAGGAAATATGTACAAAAAACAAAAATTACATTTTCAGGACTAAATGTCTTCTATAAGCATCGTCTGTGTTTAGTGTGACCTCTCTTTAAGGATCCTGCAGTTTCCTGCTATTGCTCAAGTGGAAGGGGAGTTTACCCTAAATACTTGACATATCAGTTTACATTTTTATACAGTTTTTAATACTATATACAATTATCAGTGGTATATAAAGATCTAATATAATCAGACATTATTTTTTATTACCTTAGAATGAGTCGTTTTACCAACATAAACCGCGGAAAATCGCCATGCCATTTTGCGCCACCATTTTTCTACAGTAGCCCTAGGCGAAACGGACAAACGGCTCTACAGAGCATCTTTTGTCAGTATGCTGTCTCAGACGATGACATGTTTGTCCAGTGGTGGCTCCCGTAGCTTCTCTATGCGTTTTGAAAGGGAGGGTTGAGCCGCGGACTGAGCTGATGGTTGCAATTCACATTCTCACCGTTAGATGCTGCTAAAATCTACCCACTGCACTAAATGTGACCCTGCCTGGATTACAAAATCAGTCAAGTTGCATGGGTATAATTGTAGCAATACCCAACAATACATTGTATGGGTACAAGTACAAATTAGCTAAAAATCCTTAAGATATTAAGTAAAGATCATGTTCCATTAAAACATTTTGTAAATTTCCTACCGTAAATAAATCAAAGATTTATCAAAGTAATGTGTGTTACACTAAGGACAAATTTAAAGGCAATTTTCTCAATAATTTTATATTTTTACACCCCCAGATTTAGGTCAAATATTGTCCTATACTAACAAACTATACACAATGGAAAGCTTATCCAGCTTTCAAATGATTGAATCTCAATTTCAGAACCTTATGACTTAGGGTTCTGTGGTCCAGGTTCACAAATTATTCATCTTACACTGAATTAGTATGACTACTACTAAATACGAATCAGTGGCGAGGCTACATAAGGGCAAAGGTGGCATTGGCCCACTTAGATTGACGGCTGGCCCACCCAGTCAAAAGAGAGAAAAAAATATTTATGTGGAAAAGTGCATAAAAAATGCATAAATAAGAATCGGCCAAATACGCATAATTCAGAAATAAATAACTATTTATATAGAAAGTTTATCATTTGCACGTTTGTAAACCTTGAAAATGTTTATATTCAAGCCATTTTAAACAATTTAAGAGCAAGATGATGTAAAAATCAGCTTATAAAATCAGATCCTTTGTGTTGTCTGCTTTTAATACAGTAGTTTTAAAGAGCACTTATTTTCAGAATCACGTTTTTACATTTCCATTGGTGTGTATTACTGTAGTTCATGTTAACGATACGCAAAAGGTACAAACCCCAAAGTAAACTATGACGCGAGTTATCGTCTCCAACATAAATCTCGTTTCTTGGACTACAACAAACACACGGATTGTAGGCAACAGTTTACTTCCTGGAATTGGTAATGTTGACAAGACCGACATTATCATTATTCCTCCCGCTTCGGCCTCAACCTGTAAGTTAACTTCTGTTAGCATTGCATTGTGAGCAAATCTTTTAAACATGGTACGGAGCGTCACATTTCTGGCTAACGTCAGAGGTATTCAGATTAATCACAACGTACAGATTAGCTGGACAATCACAGCTTTTCAAATCCGTGCCTTTCAGAAGACAGGGAAATCTGGAGCAACAAAATTGTACGGTATGTGGAAAATAATGTGTTTTTTTAACCATAAACCACGCAACAGATTGTATTATACCAAATACACAAAATAACGTTTTTCAAGCAATGAAATAGGTGCTCTTTAACATTTATGCACTTGGCAGCGACATACAGTGCAGGCTATACATTTTTATCTGTATGCGTGTTCCCTTGGAATCAAACCTTGTCCTTGGCATTGCTAAAGCAATCCCCTACTATCTGAGCTACACCAATACACATTTTCTTGCAATATATTACAGGTTTACTGAAGTCCAACCAAACATCTGATTCATATTAACAGGTTCCAGATGTTTGACTGTCCACAGCCTCTGTACTCCCCAGCAGTGTGGCACAATGTGAACCCATTGCTAGATCACCGAGTTCAGTTTACTGCACTGAGAACCTCACAGGAACTCTTAAACTACTTACAGAGCAATGCCCTTGTGCTGGAGCTGTGGGGCCTGCAGGGTCAGTTCAAATTTTTCACCTGTAAATAACTGTATTATAAATAAACCACAGGGTTATTGAACTCCTATAAGCTATTCTTATGTGTGTGCTTATAGAGGGATGTTCTGAGTTAGTCTCCTTTATGGATGGGGTGAAGATGACCCAAGAAGAAGAGAGCATTATTATAGACAAGATCAGTGCATCAGAAAACTTGGTAAGTTCCTGTAGTACACCTCAAAACCATACATGTCTACATACTGTAAATGGATCTTTGCAGTGATGCCATTGAAGAACCATTTAAGTCAAAGCTTTCTCATATAACACATTCTTTCTGACCTTAATGATTGTTTATTTCTATTTAGGCTGTAGAAACCGGAGGATCTCACCTAAGTTCATCTCTGCGTGCCCTTCATCAGGACCTGGAACAGCTGAGGAACGCTAATGCAGCACTGAGGAAAGAAAACAGCGCTCTGAGAGACCAGCTTCATTCAGCCAAAAATGGTGAGCATCTGGTTTGGTCACGTGGTACACGAGTGCTTGGTCACATTATAAAGAAATAAAAATACAGTAATCATGATCTGTGGTCAGGTGACAACAAGGGTTGAATCTGAGCCCAGCATCTCTCAATTTGTATTGTGACAGCAAGCATGAAAAATACCGAAACGTGCACACATAGCAGATAAACACACTTTTGCATCTAACATACTCGACAGATCACACCCATACACACATTGTGTTATTCGGCTGCAGGTGTGGAAAATAACCGCGGTCGACACGATAGAAGAGGCAGCTGCGATGCTGAATTCGCCAAAGCCTTAAAAGTGTTTTACCACGGCATGACTTCCGTCAGAGGACAGCTACAGCGGCTGCGCAGACACAAACCCAGCGTGAGTATGCGGCACGCTATACATCAGACAACAAAGCCTCTCATTCCAGGTTCAGGGTTCCCACGTGTCCTTGAAATCCTTAAAAGTTTGTAAATCTGGGGGAAAAATTCAAGGCCCTGGGAAGTTTTGAATCTATTTTATGCAAGAAGTTTTCTGGAAAAAAACATCTGTATTATTCCCTGTGTAGTGTAGGATAATATCATAAACATTCTAGACTGTTTAAGCACACGTGCTTAACTGTTCACTTTAAATGCTTATATCTTCTGTATGCGAATGTTGATTCATACCAAACATTTTTTTGCATAATTGTGTTTGACACATAAAAACATCTCGGGTTACGTATGTTGTTCCCTAAGAAGGGAACGAGATGCTGCGTCTCCCTTGCCATACTTCCTGCGTCCCTGTAACGCCGCCTTTGGCAATATTTCAGATAGCGATATACTTCCTGGCTTCTGCGTCACCCTGTCTTTGTCGTTAAGCCTCACCATTGGTTGAATTTGATATACACATTCAGACGCACTTACCCCTGGAGGCGTCCCCAAAGTGTCACCGCAGTAACGCAGCACGAGTTCCCTCGAAAGGGAACTGTAACAATGTATCTTAAAAGATAACACGATGTAACCTTGCTCTCACTTAAAAAGTGTCCCCACATTTAGTCCTTGAATTTAAGGGTATTGGACCTGGAAAGTCCTTGAATTTGAAGTTAAAGGAACAGTATGTAGGATTGTGGCCAAAACTGGTATTGCAATCACAAAACGTGTGGCTAAAACTGGTACTGCAATCACACAACTGGTGGCCAATATACCAAACGACAACATAAACATCAGTTGAGGGCTGCAACTCCACTTTTTAAATGACAATATCCTGGCCGGACCGCTGTTGTCAATGATATAAGTATTTGAAATGAAAATGATTTCTTAATGTCTAGTGACATTTCAGGGCAATTTAATGATTAATTGATATAAATTTCTTACATACTGTTCCTTTAACTAAGGTGTGGAAGGGGTTGTATAAATGTCAGAATAATTTTATTCATGCAAATACCAGAACTCTTTTTGACTGTATATGCGTTGACATGGGAATATGGTCGGATTGTAATACAAATGTAAGTGTTCAGATCATATATATATATCTACATATTGTGTTTATGGCTCTGTAGGAAGAAGCAGATCTGCTGGGGCTCAGGCTGTTTGTGGATGAACATGCTTATCTCCTGAAGGACTTTGCCGAGCATCTGGAACAGTGTGTCACGACTCTTAAACAAGATGTGGCTGCTATTGTGCGCAGAAAGAGAGAAAAGTCAGGGATTTGGTCCTAACTGCTTAAAGTACATCTGTAGTCGGTAATTTTATCACTTAAAACTGATCTCTGAGCATCATGATAGCGTATGTAAAAGTTTTTTCATGTGACAGTAATTTCTTCTTGCTTTAAAACGGCTTGAATGTAACTCTAAACTATGCCTTATTTAATATACACGGAGCTGTGAATATGCGAAGTAGTAACCGCCTCAGACCATAGATATATTTGTAAATAGATGCTACATTCTGCAGTTTCTAACACATAACTGTTAAATCCGTATTGATTACTCAAACTCCTGATCCACTCGTTCAACTGTGATTGGTTACATGTTTCTGACGTTTGAAACAAGGGCAATTTTAAACCCCTTGTCTTTGGAAAATTTTATAGAGAAAATACTCATACTGATGAATTTGCACATGGTTTGTCTTTAAGTATATTAAAACACCACAAAGATACATAAACAATAAAAACTATTTTTTTCCCAAGGGGACTTAAACCTATCAGCCCAAATGAACCTGTGTAGACCTATGAGCATGCTTATTGTTGATTACAAGATTTACACAATTAATTTTTTCAGTTGGGCAAATGTTTGCTTACCTTCTCGAATCATTAACACACTGATTTAAAAAAATCTTAAAATATGTTCAGAGTGGGAAAATATTAACTATTTTTTAAACAGAAGTATATAGTTATGATTAAATAGCAGACAGTTAACTCTTTCGCCGCCATTGACGAGATATCTCGTCAATCAAGAGAAAACGCTTCCATGCCAATGATGAGTATTTCCGGCTTTCCGCAATACCGCAATTATCCACCAGGTGGCGCCCTTCCGCAACTTTTTAAACCCGGAAGTATTGCCCTATGGCAAGCGGCTGCATGTCCGTGTCTGTTTTAAAGATCACTCTGAATGGGATCTCTATGAAAAGTCCGTCACAAAAATTGAATTATCTATTTGCTCAAAATGTGGTGTTTTTGCAGAAACCTACCCATATTCAGAAGCTGATTACAAAAGAACTACTGAAGGTAGGATGAAAGGTTTTTTTTTAAAGCAGAGAAAGTTCTTTCATTTGGTATATTGTATGTTTAAAGAAGAACATTTTCTGGAAGGCATTAAACTTTTGTGAAAATCATGAAAAACGATGGCGCTGGCTGGCAACTTCAACTCTTAAAAAAAAACCGCTGGCGGCGAAAGAGTAAATACAGTAAGTTATGTGTTAAGGTAGTCTTACATGCTGAATGTAGCCTTTAATACAACTATATGCTTTTATTCCAGAATACTGCGTGATATATTTATTTGGTTAGAAACAAACCAGAATAATAGCAGGCAATAAGAGAAACAAACATTTATCTAGCACACTGGTTCCAACAATAATGCAAAAAAAATCCTGAAAATTGCATGTTCTTGAATAAGTTTCAGTATTCTGCAAGTTGTTGGCTACACATGTACTCATGACAACATTACAAAAGCTAGTTTTCGTTTTACACAATTATATTTTCTTTCAACTCTGTGTACTTTGAAGATGTTTTTTTAGAGATGTCTTTCATCTGTATTAATATTTTGTACTTTATAAAACAACAAACGGGAAATGATTATGATGATTAAATAGAAAAAGTGTGCCACACTCATATAGTGCAAATTCTCAGCCAATGGAGCAAAGTGCATGCTAATAAATCCAGCCCGGTCTACTGTGTGCAAGCCAGGACACTAAACTGGAAAACAGCAATGCTGTAAATGAGCCGAGAAAGCTACATATAGATTTCTCTATGTTTGAGCAAGCAGATGAACCGGTGCCTTAGAAGTCATAGGGGTCCAGAATCATTTTATACCGCTTAAAGAACAGAGAACTGGATGCCGTGTTTGTTGAGGCGGTCGATGAGAGTGGTCTTGGCGAATGTCGCACCTGGAGTGTACACACCGCCTCTGTGAATAGTAAACCAATAAAATATACATTCAATGAAATGTGAATGTTAAATAATCTATGAAGAAACAACATGTGACCCTGTCTGTGGAGGCCAGGCTAAAGTCTCAATCTAATTTTGAGATTAGGAACAATCAAAGTTTGATTTAAATCTTTAAAGGGAGAGTCCACTTTTCTCAAAATATACTCATTTATCAGATCCCCTAGAGTTAAACATTTGATTTTTACTGTTTTGGAATCCATTCAGCCGATCTCCGGGTCTGGCGGGACCACTTTAGCATAGCTTAGCATAATCCATTGAATCTGATTAGACCATTAGCATCGCGCAAAAAAATAAACAAAGAGTTTCGATATTTTACCTAATTAAAAGGCAAGACTCTTCTGTAGTTACATCGTGTACTAAGACCGACAGAAAATTAAAAGTTGCAATTTCTTGGCAGATATGGCTAGGAACTATACTCTCATTCTGGCGTAATAATCAAGGACTTTGCTGCCGTAACATGACTGCAGGAGGAGGCGCAATGATATTACGCAGCAGCCGAAAATAGTCCCCTTAGTAACTTTCAATGGCAGGGGACTATTTTTGGGAACTGCACTATATGAGTGTGGCAGACTATTTCTATTTAATCATCATAGAAAATTGCAACTTTATTTTTTTAGTGAGATGCTAATGGTCTAATCAGATTCAATGGATTATGCTAAGCTATGCTAAAAGTGATAGCGCCAGACCCAGAGATCAGCTGAATGGATTCCAAAACTGTAAAACTCAAATGTTTAACTCTAGGGGAGCTAGAAAATAAGCCTATTTTCAAAAAAAGTGGAGTGTCCCTTTAACACAGCCTTACTCTGTCAATATTAAATATATAAAGTTTATATTTACACAGAATTTTCTTTATATTATGTAGGACAATTTTATGTAGAAAACACAAATCACAAAAACATTTCCTGTTTAGCATTAACAGAAAGTAAACCTGAAGACCCTAAAGTGTATGTATTCGGTTATATACCAGCACTACTCACGTTTTAGGCAGGGATTTGGATTCATTCAGCATTGTAATGGCTGCCTGAACCATAGCGATTGGTGTGGCGACATATCCAGCCTCTGGAAAAAAGCAGACACAAACTTACAAGTTATATACATAAAGTCAATAAAGCTGTAAATAGAGATGAGTTATATGGATTCACACTAATATAAGGCAACGGTGAACAAGGTACCTGGTCCCTGGACAGTAGTGCGGATTTTAGCGTTGGGTTTTCCTTCGGTGGGGTCAACACCTTCAGTGTAACCCTCGCCAAAAAATCCAAAGCGGAAAGAAGAGCCCTCCATCTGCAGATATCACAATTAAAATCATGACGATGGAGGAGGACTGCAAAATGGTAAATAGCTGCGTTTCCATTACCCTTCAAATTGCGCAATTTCATAATTTCGCATAAACTCCCATATATCGCAAAAAAGCAGACATTTAAAAAAAAAAGGAATATCACACAAAATATTTCACATATAAAGGTCACCTAATGTGCGTAAAAGTCCCATGGTCATTCTTTAAATATGGTGCGTTATGTCTGATTGGGGGACAAGACAGAAGATGTGTCTTTTAGGGATGCACCGATAGGATTTTTGGGGCCGATACCGATTTAAACAGACAACTTCTGGCCGATACCGATATTAAACACTTGTATACAATACTATACAGTTGGTCTATTAGCTAGTTTATTTCTGCATCAAATTATTTTTACCTGAACACATATTGGATCTAATTAACATTCAACTGACCAACATAATAAGAGAGGCACAAATTAAGCTAAAACAAATATAATAAGACAACATGACAACCTTCAAAGGTGGTTTTTGCTATTCAGCATTTATTTTATTAACGACATTAACTTATTTTTTACATATAATGGATTTCTTTATGCAGTTAATTAATAAACAATCGGTATCGGCCTTTCTCGTGCTATTGCCGATATGCCGATGGTTTCAAATTCATCAAATATCGGCCGATAAATATCGGTGGCCGATACATCGGTGCATCACTAGTGTCTTTAACTGCATGCGGCGTCACAAGAACCGACAAGCGTATGACATCAAAATACAGTGACAGTGATTCGGGAGTCGACTGCTCTGTATGCTTTTTAGTCACTCTCACAATATTTTGATGTCATTGGGATTTTGTTCTGCGCGGTGCTGTATGACACATTCGATTCAATGGTTTTGGGAATGACTTATCGTGATAAGAAAATAGCGTTTTAGTCACATAACATTGGTTAATGGAAACGTTGTCATTCCACAATTAGTGCTGTATAATGTAAATTATACATGTATGTGTGTGTATTTTATACATCCATAATTATTATACACCGTACACCCACATATATTATGTAAACAAAAACTTTTATTCTGCAAATGATTAGTCACGACTAATCTAAGGCAGCACTATTCACAATAGTTTTTTGTTGACATTTAGAAAATAACGCTAAAGTTGTGTGCAAATCCATAATGGAAATGCAGCTAGTGACCCTAAATGTATTACAAACAGGACAGTGCTGATAACACACTAGATGGTGGTGATATAGGGTGTGATACCTGTTTCCTAGTTGGACCCGCTTTGGAGAAGAAGCCGAAAGAGAAAAATTCTGGAAACTGCAGAAATAAAGTAAAACATTTTAAGTTAAGAATTACATTTAATGTTATTCTGCAATACCAATGTTAAGGATGAAGTGTTAAGTTTTACCTTAATGAGGAGATTTCTGCCAAAACTGAACTTCACGAGGATCCAGAACATCATTCCCGCAAAGAAGAGTTTAAAAAGGTTGGAAATGCCACCAACACCAGCATACGCCCCATACTGAACCTGTAGGATACATACGTTGAGTTAATACAAAGCGTGCCGCACAAGCTCTGAAAAGTGAAGCCAAAACATCTTGATCGCCCCCTCCAGTGACTAGTCCAAGTATAGGTCATAACCCCCCCCTCAATGTTATTCAATGTGACTTGAGACCAACTAAACAATTTAATTTCACTTTTCTGAAGCTGGTTTCTGTTATTTACTGTAGTTTTTATCACGCTGATGTAAATTCAAGTGTTTGTTTTTAAAATAAGTTTGTTTTTAGTTAGTTAGCTATAAAAACGGTGCTGTGGCTTCATGATTGACAGCTGTGATATGCACATTCTGCGAGGGTGGGGCCTTGATTTCGCAGCTTTACTTCCTGCTCACTACTGCGAAGGACTGGTCCCGAAATCGCTACTGCGCAGACTCAAGACCCAAGATGTCAGCGCCGTATCGGGACACTGGCGACTTCAGTTTTTCACCAATGGAAGAAAGCGAACGGGCATCATCCATCGTTTTTACAGTCTATGGTCAATATTCATATTGAAATGATTCTGAGATAGTAAGACTTATGGCAATGATAATGTTTTTAAATTGAGCTTTATCCCTAATCTGAAAGCTGAATAATAAATAAGCTTTAAATTTATGTATGATTTGTTAGGATAGGACAATATTTGGCTGAGATATAACTATCTGAAAAAGTGGAATGTAAAGGTGCAAATAAAATCTAAATATTAAGAAAATCGCCTATAAAGTTGTACAAATATAATCCTTAGCAACACATACTACTAATGATAAATACATTTTTTATATATTTATGACAGGAAATTTACAAATATCTTCATGGAACATGATCTTTACTTAATATCCTAATTATTTTGTTGGATATTGCAACAAACATACCCATGCATATTACTGGTTTTGTGGTCCAGGGTCACATATTTTATTTGATTTGATGTAAATGACAGAAATACATACGTACAGTTGTGGACATAAACTTTGGAAAACAGAACAATTAGATCTTTATTTTGCCCATCCGTCAGGGACGTGCACAGACATTTTGAGGGGCAGGGGCTCAAGTGAAATAAAGGGCACGTCTCTTCTTTTTTTTTTAAACAAAAAGTATATATATTAACGCAATTCTGACTTCCTTTTTAAAAAAAAATATTAAAAAAGTTAATTAATTTTATCTTCCTCAAACTCACGCAAATGTTTAATTTTCAAAAGATGTCTACAAAATAATCAGTTCACACAGACACCATGGTCTCCTTAATAGTCTAGGTTTATAGAGCAGCAAAGGAAGCCATTACACAATGTGCATGTTTTGAAAACATTAAATTACATTACAATAACATTAATTACAAATTTGTTAAAATGCTAAAAACAAAGTTGTGACTGCTGAGTTAGCGCTACATGCCAATAAATGCTATATCATATGCTAGCGTTTAGCTGATTAGTTGTTAGTTGTTACTCAAAATGTATTTTTGTCTGATAAGGGCTCAAAATATAAGGTCTGTTTACTAATGTGAGCTTCTGGCATGAGCCTCAGAGCAGAGCTCAACATTATTATTCATGACCCTTTCAAATAGGGCAAAAATAGACCATTTCATTAAAATGTCAAATTCTAGGGTTGTAAATGGACATGTAAAAACGTTTCTGGATAATTTTTGCACTTACATTAATAAAGCAACATACCTTCTATGTAATTGTCAAAGAACAATTTAACATATTATGACAACACATCCTATGGCACCTTTAATCTTAGGTTTAATATTTATTAGGGTTACACATGTCAGAAACAACAAATATAGATTAGGCCTATTTTATTTGTATTTTATATTTTACTTTTTTTGTGATGTCAGTTAAAATTCAGACTGGGCAAGTAAAATACTGAACCATCAGATTTCTTCCCAATCTACTCCAGCACTCCAGTATAACACATTATACTTATTTAACAGCCATTACAAAAAACGCAAACAAAAAAGCTTACTACTGCAGTTAGCAATTATTTTATTGTTTGTGCTTTATTATTTTATGAGCAGTCTGTTTAAACTACATACACTACACTGTTACAAGTTTGCAACTCTTCAGCTTAATATGGGATTGCCATGGAAAACAATATCCCTGAATCGTTATGTGTAACAACGTGTTCCATATTTTGTGCATAAAACTGTTAATATAAGAATGCTTTCTTCCTCACACACTTACCGATAGCCTGCCTGTATAATCATGCACATGATCGCGTCTCGGTTGGGCTGAGCTTTGGCGCTTGAAGCGCGATTGATGCAGCACGAGTGTTGACAAACCAATCATAAAGCGAAGTAAGTTAGAGAGGCGGGACTAAGGAAAGGTAAAGCCAATGATATTAGCGATGTGAATTTTGGAGGCGGGACTCATCTGTTAACCATTTGTGTGCCACAAATAGCGCTATTTTTCTTTATATAAGAGTTTAAATCTCATTTAAATGATTTCTGAATAAATTCATATTAAATTAAATAAGCAACAAGTAAAAAACACAGGAAACAGACAGACATCAGTTGTTATATGAATAAAGATCATATTATTATTATTTTTTTAAAAGCACCCCAGAAAAAAAGGGCACTTTCTCTCCAGGAATAAAAAGGGCAGGTGCTCAAGCCCCCTTTGATGTCTATGTGTGCACGTGCCTGCCATCCGTACAATAACCATAATACTGTTTGCAGTCAATGTAACCTTTGTCGTACTGTCCCAAAAACATGCAAATGTTTCAGGGGCCATCAGGATTTTCAGATACTAGTTGGACTAGTTCAGCTTCAGTCCAGTTAAACAGGTTCAAGTTTGAATCTTAACTGACAGTTTCAAACTATACTCATGCCTGGGAATGGTTGCTGAGAATTCTGGGAATACAGGGTGTTTAATAATGAACTGATGATGACTAACCGGAGTCTCGTTGAGTTCCTCATGTAGGTAACGTTGGGTTCTCTTCACCACTGATGGATCGGTGCCCATGAAAGGAATGGCATACTGCTGTACCTCATTACTAAAAAACAGCGCTCCTCTGTAGAAACACGACATCAGGACAGTTTTGGTTAACAAATTCATTGTAGATATCAACATAATATCACAGTTCTTACAACTGTGAAGATAAAAAAAATTTGTCTGTTGTACCTCCTTTTCATTTTAGCCCCCACCACAGGCAGAGGCTTGTGACCAAACTTCTTCCTAAGGCTCCGCAACTTGTCGCTGTCGGCAAGGCCATAAATGGCCGACTGCCAGGTGCCATCATGGACGCATCCTCCCTGCGGCAACACACGAGAATATGAATCAGCTGAGACTTCAACACAAAATCCTTTTTAAAGTGTTAAGAATTGTAATTCTTTGGTGTCCACTTTTATAAAAAACTGATAATTAACTTGCCCCCATGTCATCCAAGGTGTTTATGTCTTTCTTTGTTCAGTCAATAAGTAATTAAGCTTTTTGAGGAAAACATTCCAGGAGAAAACATTTCTTCATATAGTGGACTTTATTGGACCTCAACAGTTTCCGGTTTCAATGCAGTGTAAAATTGCAGTTTCAATGCTGCTTCAAAGGACTCTGAACGATTTCAACTGAGGCATAAGGGTTTATCTAGTGAAACAATTGTCATTTTCACAAAAAAAAAATTAAACCACAACTTCTCGTCTTGCACTAGCCCTGTGACGCGCTAGTGTGACCTTACGTATTACATAGTCACGTCGAAAGGTCACGCATGACGTATTCAAAAATACCACTCCAGTGTTTACAAGTGTGGAAAAAGATGACCGTTACGACGTTGTTGTATGTGGAATGATACTAATTAAAGCAACACCAAAGAGTTTTTGCTCTTTGCTCCCCCTACAGGTTGGAAGCGGAATTGTTCATTACCACTGTCGTAAATACTGCAGCATAGCTGGCTCTGATTGGATTGTAGGTCTGCCGTAAAGCAAGTTTTCACTCGAACTACAGGACCGCGACCCGACGGTTGGAAACTTCTTTAGTGCGGTTTTGGCCATTAGAGGGCTGCAAAGCGAATGTGAAAGGGCCGTTCACCCTGTTTCGAGTGGATGAATTACTGAAACTTTTTTGGAAACGTTATTTTAAGGTAAAAAAAACTCTTTGGTGTTGCTTTAACATCTTTTTGTCAGTTTAATATGGTCCGCAAGTGTGCGTTTCACATATGTAACACGTGACCTTCCAACATGATAGTACGTAAGGTTGCGCTGGTGCATCACACGGCTAGTGCAAGACGAGAAGTTGCGGTATAAAAGGACATATTTCATTATTTTTTTGCGAAAATGACAATCGTTTTGCTAGATAGAACCCTTATGTCTCGGTTGGAATCGTTTAGAGTCCTTTGAAGCTGCACTGAAACTGCGATTTTAAACTGCATTGAAACTGTAAACTGCTGAGGTCCAATAAAGTCCACTATATGGAGAAAAATCCTGGAATGTTTTCCTCAAAAACTTAATTTCTTCTTAACTGAACAAAGAAAGACATAAACATCTTGGATGACAAAGGGGTGAGTAAATTATTGGGATTTTTTTATGTAAGTGTAGTAATCCTTTAATTATAAAACACTGACCTCCGGTCCTGCGCTCGCAGTCAAAAAGCTTTCCACAGCTGTTAGTGTTCCTGGTAACAAATAAAACAAATCGATGCTTAGAAAACAGCTGAAACAGATGACACTACTAAAAGACTTTATGCAATGAGATAGCAAGATAGGGCACGTTTAAAAGAAAGTAAATTAACTCTTTGCAGCCGTGAATACACTCACCTAAAGGATTATTAGGAACACCATACTAATACTGTGTTTGACCCCTTTCACCTTCAGAACTGCCTTAATTCTACATGGCATTGATTCAACAAGGTGCTGAAAGCATTCTTTAGAAATGTTGGCCAATATTGATAGGATAGCATCTTGCAGTTGATGGAGATTTGTGGGATCCACATCCAGGGCACCAAGCTCCCGTTCCACAACACAAATATGCTCTATTGGGTTGAGATCTGGGGACTGTGGGGGCCATTTTTGTACAGTGAACTCATTGTCATGTTGAAATGATTCGAGCTTTGTGACATGGTGCATTATCCTGTTGGAAGTAGCCATCAGAGGATGGGTACATAATGGTCATAAAGGAATTGACATGGTCAGAAACAATGCACAGGTAGGCTGTGGCATTTAAACAATGCCGAATTGGCACTAAGGGTCCTAAAATGTGCCAAAAAACATCCCCCACACCATTACACCATTGCATTAATGAGAAATTGAACAGGTGTTCCTAATAATCCTTTAGGTGAGTGTATATTCACAACCTCGGGTACCTTATTGGTTTTACAAAATTTACTACAAGATTCAAGTATGACAAACTTTCCATAAAAACGATTTAAAGAGCACATCCAACTTTTACAAGATGTTTGGACATAAATGTGTGTTGGCAGTGGGTGAACACAACTACCCTACAAATATCCACCCTATCCTTTTTAATGACCATTAATCCAAAGCAGTCTCATTAGACATGCCGTTTTGATTCTCTTGTTAATGTGATGTCACACTGGTAATGCTCCGCCCACGGCCACTGACTGACTGTTTAATTTTACCCAAAAGCCTTCTAAATGATTGACTCAAGATTGTTTCATAGAAATCAGATCTATTTTTAACCAGAAGTGCTCACTGTCTGTTGGTTAGGGAGGGAGGAGCTGTAGCTCATTTGCATTTAAAGGTATAGACACGAAAATTGTGCTTTTTTGTTGTTCATCTTATAGTACATCTTGTAAAAATGGGCACATGTGCCCTTTAAGCAAATGCATTAGGTGATATAACTAGAAAATGCAGTCTGTGATATGTAAACAATCACACCTTTAAACTGGTCCCTGGTATAAATAACACCCATGTCTGCAGGAATGGAGTCGAACCCGCAAGCTCCCACAATGTAAACACCCTTTTCAGCAGCCTGGTTATGGTAGTTCAGCTGCATACTCTCCAGAAACTACAGTAATATAAAAAAAAATTGGAAGATGAGCCAAACATGTCATTCATTTGAATAAAATCAGATTTTAAATGTGACTGATGATGATGTTTGACCTGTGGTTCTCCGCTGATGTCCAGGTAGTGGGCTCCATTTTCCACACATGCCTTGACAACCGGTTCACCAAAGAATCTGTACTGTAAGTACAAAACACCAAATGTTTTGTACAAAATATAATGTATGGTGCAGGCAACTAAAGTATGATCAAATTATGCAAAATAACATCAAATTGCTTTGTAATGTGATAAGTAAGTCCATAATATAATGATAAAGCGTATCAGGAAGGTTTTAATGTTCCTTATACAATATGGAAGCCCTAATATTGGGACCGGGGTGATAGGTTTTGTTCATCATGTACACCGGACCATCTGTAATATCGTGTGCATACTTACAGGCCCCACACAGTTCAGCACAATCACCGCTTGTTTGCACAAAGCAGCCAATGAGTCCGGTTCACTGACATCCGCGACAATGACGTCCACTTCTGACGCCAGCTCGGGCTTACCTGAAAACAATGTTAAAATTTTCAATTTTGGGTGAACACTTTAAAGAGTAACTAAACCCCTGGTCAGAGCCTGACTCCACCCACTGGCAATATTTGAAAAATGCAAGAAAAGTGGGCAGATCCCAACGAAGATAGAGGGGACGAACTAAGCTCGTATTAAGTGTGTGGTGAGATCGTAACAAGGGCGTGGTGAGCTTGAATCTGCCTACGTCACGAGTCATTTTTTGGACCCAACATCCAATGGGAAAATTCAACTGCAGTAGCCACCGTTCAACCTGAAGAGGGCAGCAATCAGACGTTTTTACACCATATATTGTAGTATTGAAACACTTTATATCCAAATGTCAAAAAAATTACTAAAATCAATGAACAGCACTAATAAAGCCCCATTCTTACAGATCATTAACTAAAAAAAGTTGGTTTAGGGTTTAGTTACTCTTTAAATCATAATCTAATTTGGAGCATCAACATTTAATTTTCTTACTCCGTCAATATTAAAGATATTAAGGTTATTACTGAATATTCTTTACATAATAATATAAGATGATTTTATGTAGAAAACAGTAAATCAGAAAAGGACTTTAGGTGGCTTTATACCAACGGGGTCACATATCTTAAATAACCTTATTCACAATCAATAAAATGCTGGCTTTGATTTGACGTAAAATCTAAAAATAAAACCACATCTGAGTCGGCCGATTCAAAGCTACAGAATTAAAAGCACGAGTGTGTGCTGTAATATGTCAGTGGAAGACAATTTTCCATCAGCTGTTCAGGATTAATCAAAACCGCCCTGGAGACTGCCATCCCAACACTAAAAGGGCATTGTCTGAAAAAATGCAAGTACATTATCCAAGCAAAACAAGGAGATGCAGTGTCCCACAGCTGGGTATTTATTTGTTAAAGGGACACTCCACTTTTTTTGAAAATAGGCTTATTTTCCAGCTCCCTTGGAGTTAAACAATTGATTTTTACTGTTTTGGAATCCATTCAGCTTATCTCCGGGTCTGGCGGTACCACTTTTAGCATAGCTTAGCACAATCCATAGAATCCGATTGGACCATTAGCCTGGCACTCAAAAATAACCAAAGAGTTTCAATATTTGTCCTATTTAAAAATTGACTCTTCTTTAGTTACATTGTGTACTAAGACCGACGGAAAATTAAAAGGTGCGATTTTCTAGGCAGATATGTTTAGGAACTATACTCTCATTCCGGCGTAATAATCAAGGACTTTGCTGCCGTAACATGGCTGCAGCAGGCGCAATGATATTACACAGTGACCGAAAATATTCCCCTGCTATTCAAAGTTACCAAGGGGACTATTTTCAGGTGCTCCGTAATATCATTGCACCTGCAGCAGGCAGCCATGTTACGACAGCAAAGTCCTTGATTATTACGCCAGAATGAGAGTATAGTTCCTAGTCAGATCTGCCTAGAAAATCACAAATTTTAATTTTCCGACGCTCTTAGACTATATCCACACGAAGCCGGTGCATTCCCTATCCGATCATTTTTTTTCCTTGCTCTAAAAAAATAATCCGTAAACACGAAACCACTGAAACCGACAGAAAGCGGTGTAGTATATATACCGGACCAGTATGGGGCGCTGTAATTCTGCCACAGATATACACTATACACGGAGAAGAAGACTTTGAACATGCGCATAGCCAACGTATGGTGTTGTCCATTATCGCTTGTTGGTCACCACAATTGCATAGAAGCAATAGATTTTGCTGTAATAAAGCTAGTAGGCTTTAGTAGCTTCTGTAGCACGAACACAATCACGTAATCCGCCGTTATTGTTGTTGCTGTTACGTGTGACGCTTCCGACACGTGATGTGATGACGTTTTCGTTCACAAAATATACGGATTGGCTGTACACACGAAACCGCAAGGGTGTCGGTTTCAGATTTATCCACTTAAGGACCAGGTTTCAAAAAATAGCGGTTTCACTCTCTGAAAACGCCGGATCCGTGTGGATGAAACGCCAATACGATAACAAATTTATGCGTATACAGTGATTCGCGTCTCCGTGTGGATAGCCCCTCAGTCCACGATGTAACTACAGAAGAGTCAAGTTTTAAATTAAAAAAAACATCAAAAACTATTTTAATATTTTTGAGCATGATGCTAATGGTCTAATCAGATTCAATGGATTATGCTAAAATGGTACCACCAGACTGAATGGATCAGCTGAATGGATTCCAAAACTCAATTGTTTAACTCTAGGGGAGCTGGAAAATAAGCATGTTTTCAAAAAAAGTGGAGTGTCCCTTTAAGCTTGCAGTAGGAAAATCAGTGTGGGTCAAAGTCAAGTCCAAATCAATAGTGTGAGGTCATCACAACCCTCCACGAATTTGCACAACTTTGCCAAGTTATCTATTCTTATCTGCCAAAAGACCATAAAGGGTTAGAAGGTCTTAAAAGTGTCATACATGATCAAATTTAGTATATACTTTATTGATATGCACATGCAGGTTTAAAACAATTATCAGTTACAAATCCTTAACTGTCTTGCCACATTATGAGATAAGGATCAAGAATATCTATACAAAATAGCAACATGTTAACCACAGATAATGCTACAGTTATTCACGCTATATATATATATATATATATATATATATATATTATTCATTACAGTAATGCATTATATATTAATTTTTTGGGTTAGCCACTACTGTCATCCCAAAATAAATTCAAACAAAGATTTTAAAGGCTTACAGTTTTTTTAAATAAAAAAAATCATAATTTCAAACGTAGCATCTATATAAGTTTGACAGAAACTATGTTGCCAAGATGATTTCTTTGATCACAAGCTAATTAAATTGTGCTAAAACATGCTGAAATGACATCTCATAAGTTGTTATTTTGTTAAAGACCACAAACAGAGGGACAAGTGTGTCTCTACGCACTGAGAACTGCGGCGGCCTGCTCGAGAACTTTGTCCAGTTTGGCTTTGCTTCTCCCGGCTATGGCCCACTTCAGAGTCCCCTTAGGACCTTCGGACGCGGTGCGGGCAACCTCCTCCACTACGAACTGTCCGGTAAAACCCGTAGCCCCGAAGATGATGATGTGATAGGGTCTCGCGGAGGATGTGCTGAACGATGCCATTGCGCTGTGTGCTGCTGATCGTCTCGGATAAACACTGAACACGAATCAGCGTGCAGACGCGCCTCTAACGGGCGCTACTTCCGTATTGAATTGGTTCACTCAAGAGAATCAATGATGCGCGGGTTTATGCGCAGCCTCTGACGTTTAAAAATTAAACAGGGACACTTTATAAAAACCGTTTAGGCGTAATGACAAAATGAAAATTAAACGAGGAAAAAATTGACACTTTATTAAAACCGTTTATCGCATTTATATTTATAAGTAAGGGTGGTTTGTGTTTATCAAACTTTGACGTATAGTTTGCGTCGGTGGTACGCATAACGACTCCTACAACACGAGCTTCTGTGGTGTCAAATCATCTCGTTTCTGATTGGTCTACACAGATTATAGGCGGAGTTTGCGTTGGCATAAATGGATTTATAAGATTACAAACTACTTGTTGTGTTTTGCTTGTAATTTATTTTTATTGAGTCGTCAAAGAGCAGTTGATAAACGTGTGTGTCAGTGACAACATTTTAAATTTTAAATTGTATTATATTTAAAACACACAGGTTTCCTGGACAGGGTTTAGATGAATCCATGACTAGGTCTTAGTTAAGGACATTTAAGTAGTTTTTACAAACAAACCTTACAAAAACAATACTGGTGTGCATATTGAGACAAAACAATGGCACTGGTGTATATTAAAGGGGACATTTTACAATATTTTTTTCAAATGTAAAATAAATCTTTGGTGTCCCCAGATTATGTATGTTAAGTTTTAGCTCAAAATATCATATAAATAATTTATTATAACATGTTAAAATTGCCACTTTGTAGGTTTTGATAAAAAATGTGTCGTTTTTGGGTGTGTCCTTTAAAATGCAAATGAGCTGATCTCTGCACTAAATGGCAGTGCAGTGGTTGGATACTGGAGATTAAGGGAAGGTATTATCCCTTTCTGACATCACAGGGGATCCACATTTCAATTACATATTTTTTCATATGTTTGCAGAGAAACTAACAGCCAAAAATCGTGCAGTGTATCCCGGGCTTTAGTCTGGGACTAGGATAAGCCTTGTCTGGGAAACCGCCCCATACTTTCTTAAATAGCACTATATAGACTAGTCCCAGATGTTTTAACTGTCTTACTTGAAAACAGCTGGCATTGCCCTATCTTTAAACATATCAGGGTCATAGATTTTTCTTAAGATTGTTTTTGATTGATTGATTAATCTAAAAACTGGTCAAGGAAACCACCCAATAATGTTCAGATTAATCACAGAGAATTATTGCAAGTTTTTTTGTATTTACCGTCTTTACTAAAACATATTTACTGTTTAATATATATATGAAATGCCTTAAGAAAATAAACATGAATTTAACATAAGGAACAAGCAAACAATAACCGAGACAGCCAAGTCACAACAGTAAGATTTATTTGCCAGGTATTTTGGTCAAAGGCATCTCATTGCATTCACCTTTAAATTTTTCTCCCAAACCAGTAACTAAACAGATCTGAACTATACAGTAAGGAAATACAGCATTCTTTACATAAAATATACACAAAATGATGAAAAACAAGTATAAGGTTTCCAAAATTTCAAATAGTCTCTGTACAGACAGGAGAGAGAGCGCATGCAGTCGTACATTGTGATTCTAAAAAACGTTCTGCAAAAAATAAATACTGAAAACTCACACGATAAGACATTCATTGTCATCTGAACCAGCCAGACAACATACAAATAAAAATACACAAAACATAAAACATTTTACAGTTCTCGCCAAGTACGTTTGTGAACGCGAGCACAGCAAATTGACAACCGTGTTAAAATCTACACATTAAATTTCATATACTTGTACATGTTGACAATACAAGAGCAGGTCTGTGCTTCGAAAGGAAACAACAAATAAGTCTGTGAAAACCCAGCTAAAGTCGTTTTTTATACATAAAATCATCTTACATAAAGATCATGGAGTTAAAATACAGTATAACGCTGATATCTTTAATATTGACTGAGTAAGATCATATCAAACTTTGATGCTCCTTATCTCAGTTATATTATGAGACTTTAGCCTGGATTTCACAGACAGGGTCACAAATGTTCTGCGTAGTGCAAACACAATGCATTCATGACAAAATAAGAAATAATGTGACTTAAAAGAAGTTCATTTAACACAGGATTTCATGTTATAATAACTTAAAAACAAAGTATTCGAACACCATCATTACAATAACTGTTATCATCGATAAGACCATGCCTGAGAAAATAGTAAAATCACAACAATTATCTCGCAGTAGTACCAAACTCCCCATTCATCTATACACTCTAAAAATGCTGGGTTATTTGGGTCAGAAAGGGACAAACCCAGCCATTAGGATAAGTTAACCAAAACTAATTTGTATCCGACCCAACAATGGGTTAAAACCGAGGGGCAACCTTATGATCTCTCTGATGTAGCCAATACGGAAGTGAGAAATTCCCATGTTAAAATGCCCAAATTTACCGTAGAAAATATGTTTATAGCCTGGTACAATATATTTGGTCTGTATAGCTAAATTTGCCCTTTATGACAACTGTTTAAATTATATTAAGTCTTAAAGTTCTGTATAATTAAGAGCGCGCTACTTGAGTGACAGGTGAACTGCCACTTCTGCTGTCAAGCTAGGCAGGTGTGGTTTCAGCAACCAGCCACCTCAGCTTTACCCAAGTCCTGCCTGCCTCTTTACAGGGTTCCCACACCTTCAAGGACCTTTCAAGAACTTTCCATGTCCAATACCCGGAGGTACCCAGGGGTAAGTGCGTCTGAATGTGTATATCAAATTCAACCAATGGTGAGGCTTAACGACAAAGACAGGGTGACACCAGGGCCAGGAAGTATATCACTATCTGAAATATTGCCAAAGATGGCGTTACAGGGACGCAGGAAGTATGGCAAGGGTGACACAGCGTCTCGTTCCCTTCTCAGGAAACAACAGTTACATACGTAACCTAAGATGTTTTCATGTGTCAAACTTAAATATGCAAAAAAGCATTTTGGTATGAATCAACATTTGCATACAAAAGATTCAAGCATTTAAAGCGAACAATTTAGCACGTGTGCTTAAAAAGTCTAGAATTTTTATGATATTATCCCACACTACACAGGGAATTATACTGATTTTTTTCCAGAAAACTTCTTGCATAAAATAGATTCAAGCATTTTCATTGACCTGTATCTATGTATGTATATTTTCAAAAACTTCCCTTGATTCCCCCCCCCAGATTTACAAACTTTCAAGGATTTTAAGGACCCGTGGGAACCCTGTCTTTACCCATTTTCGGTTATTTGCAAGTAATGCATGGCCAAAATGTAGACGGCAGCTATTGGCTTCAAAAAATCTCTTTACAAACCTATGGGTGACTTCACTATTTTTTACAGTTTATGATTAAACCAACACAGCATAGGTTTGTCCCCCTTTTGACCCAATGCTGGGTTGAAAATAAATAACCCAACATTTTTTACAGTGTAGATACAGTCAGCAAGGCATCATATATTTGGGGAACTGGTTAAACATAGGGATTAACAAATCCTGGGCTGTGTCTGAAATAGGGATGCTTAACGATTAATCGCGATTAATCTATAGCAGAATAAGAGTTTTTGTTTACATCATATATGTGTGTAAACTGTGTATAATAAATATGTATATATAAATATGCATACATGCATGTATAATTTTAAGAAAAAAATGTATTCATATATTAAGTATTTATATATAATATAAATTATACATAAATGTACAAATGTATAAACACATGTAAACATTTCTTAAATATATACATGCATTTGTGTGCATTTGTTTATACAAAGTTATTATACACAGTTCACACACATATATGATGTAAACAAAAACTTTTATTCTGCTATAGATTAATCGCGATTAATCGTTAATATGATTTTTAGCTGTACCAGCTACTAAAATATTTAAATGAGCAATTATAAAAAACTTAAATCTATTACAAGTTTTCTGTCGATTTACCAATACCAAATTGAAACCAGCTTTCTTCCCCCATTTGTATATTCTTGCTGACTGTAATGTATATATTAAGACACGTATTGCTTTTTTTGTCCTTTTTAAACGTTTTCTGTAAGACCATCCAGGTTGACCGCAGGAGGATGCTACGTCCAGGCTACAGATGGTTATGTCCATAATTTTTCTGTAGTGCTAATATTATTTGAATAAAGAGAAAATCCCGTCTACCAAATATTAAGACTTTAAAAACAACATCTCTTTGTATGAGGTTCAGTCGATGGCAGTAAACAGTGAGCTACTGGAGTCAAAAACTGGCCAAGAAGTCTTCTGGAGGACGGGCGTCCTCTTTTTCACACCTGAATGACAGGCTTAAGGTTCATTTGGGTGTCTTCTGTGACAGAATGACCCAGCCGAGTCCTGTATATGAACATTTTTTAAGTCACAGCATGAAGTTTGTTGTGCTGTAAGTGTTGCAGCTTAACATATTTTCACTTCATTATTAAGAAATTATACGAGAAGACAGCATCATTTTGTCATTTCCTTGTCCTGCTATGAGCTCGGAGACAGCCAGTGTTTGATCTCATCCATCCCTCTCTGCACCCGGCCGATGTAAAAGTCCACGTTATGGGAAAAGTCCGTGCACACGCTGGATTGGGCATCTCCAAAGGTGCAGTACAGCGCGGTCCCGCCCACACTGATCACCACAGTGGCCAAGCACAACAAGAGGAGGAGGATCCAAGAGTCTCCGCCTACCTCATCTGCATATCAGGTAAGAGCAAAATAATTCAGAATGGGGAAACTAAATGACTTTTTAGGTAATATCATTCAAGTTTAATTCTTACCGTGGTCCAGGCCATCATCTGGTTCTCGGAAACGGACCTTGCGGACCTTGGGTTTAGGAGCAGCGGGGGCAGAACTGTTGGCTCCTTCTAGAGACACTTGCCTCTTTAAAATAGACACGAGACCTGCTGCTGGTGTGATCTGAAGGGCAGAAGGCATAACCAATGATTTACTGTGGTCTTTACACATTATAAACATAAGTGGTTTCACAGGGTCAGGTTTTAGTTGATCACAAAACTCACAAAATCAGAGAAAGCATTGCACTAACATAGTTTATCCACTAGGTGTCACTATGAGCAGACTAGGCAAGTGGACCATAATACAAAATTGTATTTTAGGTATGATGATTTGTAATTATAAATGCATAATAAATAATATTTATTAGTTTATACATATAATATAAACATAGCATGCATGCATGACCATATGTAAAATAAAATAGATTAGGTGCATGGAAGACAGCGCATAACAAATCCTCATTATCCTGCCCAAGTATGTTTAATATTGTATGATCTTTATTATTCAGCAAATAGCTGGAATCCATTTGACCAGCACATAATCTGAATCGAGTGTTACCCAGTCTCATAAATAATGCACATGACAATGAAAGTATTGGAGATGGGGGGAACCAAGTCATTCATGTTACATCACCAGCCGCAGACATGGAAAAGTCACAGAGGTCACACTGACAATGAGCGTATATTATTTAGAGCCAAGAGCCGCCAACCGACCAATCAACGCTGAATGCCATGCATAAATCTTAATATTAATGAACAAGCACAACCAAGAACAATACATCACAGAGAGCCATTTATAAATACTACTGTATAGTACGTTTTAAATGATACTGTACTCAACGAAATCATTCAATATAATAGTCACGGATGTTGTGTAGTGTCTAAGATGAAAATAGGGTATTCATGTAAATGTGAGTCTTGTTAAGATGATGTCATGTCAAAAACAACAGATATCTGATAAGTGACATATTTTTTAATCAGCTTAAGAAATACAACGTCTGCCAAATGCATAAATGTAATATATATGAAAAAGGGATATTTTTTACTAAATGCATGAGTAATCTGTAGTGTGGACTAATTTATCCAGAAAGCTTATTTGTGATTCTGGACCACAAAACCACAATCATAAGTCGAACTGGTATATTTGTAGCAATAGCCAACACTGAAAAAAAAGGTACACTGAAAGAAATGATTCATTCAATTTTTTAAGGTAAGTGGTTGCAATCAATTTATTTAAGCTTTTTGTTTAAATGTAGCTTAAATAAATTGATTGCAACCACTTACCTTAAAAAAATCGAGTAAATTGAATGAAAATTTAATATTTTTTTCAGTGTAACTGGTTGCATGCAATTAAATTATCTGAATTTATTTACATATATGTATTTAGTTGAACTTAATCAATTGTTTTGATGCATATAATAACCCTTTATTCTGATATTTATTCTCGTTATTGCAAACTGCAAAGCATGCTGGGAACTGGAAATCCCCACCCAGTTTTTGCAATATTGTTTTAATGCAACACAAATTATTCACGTAATCGCAAATTAAGTAAATCAAGTTCACATAAGCTGATTTAAAACACATGTGATACATATATAGAAACCACAAATTTTTTTTATTTAAACCAAAAACGATATTGTAATGGATTAAATTAGCAAATTTTAATTAAGTTAAATTTAATTTGGGTCGTTAAATTTTTTTTCAGTGAATACATTGTATGGGTCACATCACACGTCTAGTGCAAGACAAGAAGTTGTGGTTTAAAAGTGCTTATTTTGTATTTTTCTGGTCAAAAATTACTATCTTTTCGTTAGATAATAGACTTATGCCTCGGTTGGGATCGTTTAAAGTCCCTTGAAGCTGCGTTGAAACTGCAATTGTAAACTGCATTGAAATTATAAACTGTTGAGGTCCAATAAAGTCTCTTAAAATGAGAAAAACCCTAGAATTTCCTCAAAAAACTTAATTCTTCTCGACTGTACAAATAAACAACTTGGATGATATGGGGGGTGAGTAAATTATCGGGATTTTTAAAGTAATCCTTTAAGTAAAGTTCATGTTCCATAAAGATATTTACTAAATTTCCCACTGTAAATATATAAAAAAATGCATTTATCATTAGTAATATGTGCAGCTAAGGACTTCATTTGGACAACTTTAAAGATGATTTTCTCAATATTTAAATTTTTTTGCACCCCCAGATTCCAGGTTTTTTAAATAGTAGCCAAATATTGTCCTATCATACCAAACCATACATCAATTGAAAGCTTATTTATTCAGATTTCAGATGATGTATCTCAATTTAAAAAATAAATAAAAAAAAGACCCTTATGACTAGTTTTGTAGTCCAGGGTCACATTTGGAGATGTTTGACTTGAAAACAAATGTTTCAAGCATCGCCATAACAGTCTATAAATCCACATTGTTGTGATTTCATTTGACAGCCTGAAAATAATGCTCAAGTTTTTCCCTACACGCTTTCAACACAACCTCTAAAACAACAAAGCCATTCAATATACAATAACTCAATTCCTTAAAACAACAACAACAGACCTCATTTGACCACCAAATGCCCATTTTACTAAACTGCTCATTGCCTTTAAAGTGTAATGGTTCTTAGACTTGCATTATACTCTCCCTATTATATTTATTTGAACTCTTCAAACTTCTCTAATAGAAAAAGCATCTAGTCTAATAACTGAGGTGGATGTAAAACCAATACTGAGAGTAATGTTTCAGTTCATCTGTGGTCATCCACACAAACCAACACATACTTGCAGTAAAAGCAAACCAAATGAACTCCATCACTACCCAGACCCACAAAAGAGAAGTCTGTACATCTCAATAATACAGACTCAGCCTTCAAAATGAAGCCACAAAACTTACAGAGAAGTCTGATATGTTTAAAGTCAAAACTGCACATGTGTTACAGCTGACAGATCAGACTGAAGGTCAAAATTCACCTACACGCTTAAACTAGGAATACATAACGATTAATCGCGATTAATCTATAGCAGGATAAAAGTTTTTGTTTACATCATATACTGTGTATAATAACTTTGTATAGATAAATGCACACATGTGCATGTATAATTTTATTAAAAAATGTATTTATATATTAAGTATTTATATTTATATATAATATAAATTATAGATAAATATGCAAAATGTATATACAAATGTAAACATTTCTTAAATATACACATGCACGTGTGTGCATTTATCCATACAAAGTTATTATACACAGTTCACGCACACATATTTGACACTTTTATTCTGCTATAGATTAATCGCAATTAATCGTTATGCATCCCTAGCTCAAACACCATGGTAGTTTACCCATAAAATAGATATAATGTATTCATATCAATATAAGGCATTTAAAAAAAAGCAGTAAGCTTGTTAAAAGGTTAACAGATTTTTTATTAATGGACAAAATTTATTTTGGCCCTGATCGCTCTGCAAAAGCATCCACAAAAAGTCTTCATATCAGGACAGGACAATTCCTCAAAATTAAGAACAAAGTGTCACATGTTTGGAAACAAAGCACAACATTGTGCAGGCCGCAGGGGATGTTAGGTTCATGAAGGCCTGTATTGTGTGAGCAGAGATCCGTGGTCCAGATCTTATTGTCGATTGTCTCATTGAGGTCAGAAGCATCATGATGACATTACACAAGGCGGGGCGGCCAATTACAATCATTCATATCTGACATACAGAGAAAAGATCATTCTTTAAGGCTTTAAGTTGTTTACATCCATTTGTAAGAATATTCGTGACATAAAACTTTGAATTTCAATTAAACCAAACATATTCAATTATAAAAAGTAGTGCTGTTGGTTACTAGCCTTATTTTTCTGAGGTTTAATTGCAAAGAATTTATGATGAATTAATGCATTTTTAAAATGTGAAAAAAAAACTGGGGACCCCCTGGCACCATCTCACTCCCCCCGTTTGAAAATTAAAGCTTTACGGCAACCAGTCCTGAATCACAACTAACCTTTTGATAAAATATATGTAACTGATATATAAAATGTGATTTGATGACTAACTTGTAAGACTGGTTTAAGCAACCAGCCACATGTCTAATGCCTGTGACATGCTGCCAATTTCCATGCGGTTCTGACCTGTGCTTCAGTTTGTTAAAACAAATTTAATCTCATTTACACCAATGCACTTAAAATAAAGTCTATGTGATGACATTTGCGCTAAATTCAAAAACATAGAGCCGTTCGTAGTGGGACTGCATTTGCAAATATTGTGAAAACAAAGCCAAGATATAATGTCATCCACTATGATATCACTGAGATTGCGGCTGCATCCGAATGATGACTGCATCCACCCAACCAGATATTAAATAAATGATAAAAAATGTGATTGAAATAACAGAAGCATGAATAAATAATGACAGTTTTCATTTTTATGCAAACTGTTGCTTTAAATCAAAGAGTTTAGTGTTGCTGTTCAGGGTCTCCCATGCAAGATGATGTCACTATGACATCACTCACTTTTTTTTAAAAATTATTTAACAATAACAACTCTATGCTAATCAACATAACAAATAAACCGAAAAGATATTCAATATATCCATTACCCACCTCTTCCACCTGTATGCGTTTGGCCATGTCGTCCAGCGTGGACACGGTTATAACGTCCAGCGTCTCCACCCCATGTTCATCCTCCAAATCAAACTCTGGAACGTCCTGATCATCTCCCGTCTCCTCTTGCTTCAAAACATCTGCCTTTTCAACCATCACCTCTTCCTCTCCTCCACCATCCAGCTTAGAGCGAGTATCTGTCTCCTTCATGTCCTGCCACGTGTCCACAGCGTCTCCCGTCCGCTCCGTCACCGCTTCAGGCCCATCTGTGTCCGTTTGGGGCTGCTGGGCCTTGACGTCCCCTGGCTGAGGGGCATCCATCGGCGACTCAGACGGGAGATTCTCGGGCTGTGGTGTTGCATCCCCGTGAGAAGCTGCCACGCTTCTGCTCTCCTCTTCTAAGCTTGCCTCCTCACAGGCAGAAGAGGAGGAGCTGTCCGTCAATGCTGAGGAGGAGGGAAGGGGCGTGGCTAATGAGGGGGAGGGGTCATGGGGCTGTTCACTCTGCTGGGGTTGTAGGGCAGTGCTGCTACTATCGTCAGGCTGGGCGAGTATATCAAATGTACTGTGCTCTTCCATAACGTTCCCTGTTTTAGAGAGAGAGACAGAGAGAGGTTTATTATATAATCAAAGGTTATGTTTAGAACAGAATCAAATTTACATTTATGTTAATGCATTTGGCAGGCGTTTTTATGCAAAGCACATTCGTATTGTGCGTCCTGGTCTTCTCTGGTTGTATACTGCACATTTATGCATATGTAATAGCTGAAACGAGCAGTACACAGTCATCATTCATACAGTGCTATACAAATTATAGTAGCTAGTATGCCAGCCAAACTTTTTACAACCCAACAGAACAGATCAATGGCAGGCGATCAATCACTATCGATACGTCACATCCCTGCTGAACGGATCCCTGCCGATCAATAATGCAGGACTCAATGTTCATAAACACACACCGGGCACTGTTCTGAGACCTGTTCTGTGAAAACAGCTCATTGACTCCCAGAGAAAGAGATCAATGCTGCAAACGCGGTTCTGTGCCGGATACGGTCTGGCCCTTATCCGAGATCCATGGGTCAATGACGTGACATTAATTATTTTGTGTCCGTATGGTTCAATTAAATGTAAAAGGGTTAAAATTTTGAAATAATTTTCGAAATTTTCCATACATTTTCTTTTTTGAGGACAGTTTAAAATTTTGATTTTATTTCATTTTGAAAGAAAATTTGGGAGATAATTGCAAAAATGTCAATGTGGTGTAACCGGTCTGTGTCAATTGGTGTAACTAGTATTTTTTTAAATGAAAATATAAATATATTCATAAAAAATTTGGAATAAAATATAATCATCTAGTTTAGTGTAATATGATTTTTTTTATGATTACGCTAACATGCCATCAAGGTGGAAAAAATATTGAATATTTCTCATTCTTTGGCGCATTTGGCGGTTACACCATTGGACATTTTCAGGTCCATTCAGTCTTAACTTTCATAAAAATTGTGCAAATGTAATTTTTTATTGCATAAAATTAACATAAATAGAGTACAATATGTGCATTGAAATAAACCTGATGCGTGCTTTTAAAGGTGACATAGAATGTAAAGAAAGTATTTATTCTTGTTTTGTGATGTGACATGTAGACAAAACATTTTTTGTTTGGGTCTGAAATGCCTTAGAAGCTTCCTAAAAACCTCTCTCAGATAGCTCTATTAGGGTGGGGGATTTTAAACAAGTAATTTTGCACCTATTTGGCTCCCCCTACTGGCTTAACTTGCAATCTCATTACTGATTGGCTGACTTTGCTGCCACTCTAAAAATTTTGCCAATTATTTTATTATAAGCATCAGTTTTTCAGATTGGGCCGTTTTCTGGCTGACATTTCTAAAAGAGGAATTTCTATGAGACTGAGATGTTTAGCATGTCTAGCACTTTTTGTATGTTTGTAAATGCGGGAAGACTACAATTATTCAACAAAGACAAGGTAAAAATGGTTTTTCATTCTCTGTCCCCTTTAAATCAAGTTTTTTAAAAAGATTTTTTAATTTCTCATCTTGCCAAACCGTCTTCAGACGAACACATTTGGAGTTATTTTAGTAAATTTACTTGCTTTTCAAGCTTATTACGCTAGAAAACAGGGAACAACTTCGGACTTTAACCCTCTGGTGTCTTGGCTGATTTTGCATCCTAAAGGCCGGGGTATACTTTTTTGCGCATGCGCGCGCACGAGCCGGCAGCTTTCCAAGTATACTCCCCGTGGCTACACCCGGATGGCCGCATTGGACACGTATACGCAATTCAAATCATTTCTTATTCAAATGATTACCATTGAACAAACGCTCACTACGCTAAAACTTTCACGCAAGTCCAAGATGGCGCCCTACCAGAAGCTAGTTATTACAGTTTATAAAGTTTAAATTCTCAATATTTTACTTACAAAAATCACATCGATTACCCACAGAAGACCTTTATTAACACATTGGAACTCTGTGAAGGATGGATCCCCTTTTTTTTTTTAAGTCAGAAGTTGTTCCCTGATCCCTGTTTTCTACCATTATAAAGCTTGGAAGAGCATAGACATTTACTAAAATAACTCCAGATGTGTTTGTCTGAAAGATGAAGGACGTATGTATCTCGGATTGCTAATTTTGATATTTGGCTTTAATAACGCAGAGCAAGATGCACCTGCTGCTGGAGTCCCAGACGAGCACTATACTCTAGAGCAGGTGGCCGGGCACGGGGTGCTGTAAGAGTGACAAAATGTGTGCGTGTGGTGCTGCCGTGCCTGTTGTGTAAAAGTGAAACAGGGTCAGGAAACTCAATGCGAGTAACACAGTGTTCAGGTAACGAACCCCATCGGCTGCTGGAGCTATTGAGAAAGAGACGTCTCATCAATAAGACATGTGTAAGAGCTACAGGAGGGAACTCTAACTGTCTATCAATGTGTTTTAAATGAAGGGGTTGCCTCGTCTGCATGTGGCGAACGAATGTTTGTAATCGAATATGTGACGATATGCAACTACTTAGAATGACATCTACCGATACCAATGTGACCCTGGACCACAAGTTATAAGTTGCATGGTTATATTTGTAGCAATAGCCAACTTTAAAGGTGATTTTCTCAATATTTTGATTATTTTGCACCCTTAGATACCAGATTTCCAAATATACATTCACATTACAGTTAAAGGAACACAAAAATATGCTAATTATCCAGCTACCATAGAGTTAAACTTTTGATTTTTACCATTTTGGAATCCATTCAGCTGATCTCCGGGTCTGGCGCTAGCACTTTTAGCATAGCTTAGCATAATCCATTGAATCTGATTAGACCATTAGCATCGCGCAAAAAAATTACCAAGAGTTTGGATATTTTTCCAATTTAAAACTTCACTCTTCTGTAGTTACATCGTGTACTAAGACCGATGGAAAATTAAAAGTTGCGAATTTCTAGGCAGATATGGCTAGGAACTATACTCTCATTCTGGCGTAATAATCAAGAACTTTGCTGCCGTAACATGGCTGCAGCAGGCGCAATGATATTATGTAGTGCCCGAAAATAGTCCCCTTGGTTACTTTCAATAGCAGGGGACTATATTCACGCGCGTCCCCACTCTGTCACTCCCCTTACAGCATTGTTTACGCATATTGTTAACACATAATGCTTTCTGTGTATGTTACAGCAATCTTACTAGGTCCTTTTCCTCTTTCCAAAATGAGGTTATAGTGAAGCTACGGTAGCCGCCACAGGACAAAAACAACATCATCATCTAAGACAACGTAGTGACAAAACACGCTCTATATGTCAGTTTTTCAGTTTAGGGCTACTGTACAAACTTTGCGGTGCGAAATGGCGACTTCCATGTAAGGGGACCCACTCATTCTAAAGGGGGTTGCACAGCGATGTCTAAAAAAAACCCACTGTTTTCTATAACCCCTTGTTCAGACAGCCAACGACAAGCAGTAGCAGAGCGACGCGATCTCATTCATTTCAATGGAAACCTGGCGACTTCCGGCGACACGAGCGACAGTGACCGTTGGCGACCGTATGGGCGTGTCCAGCGACGCCAGAAAGTTAAGAAAAGTTTAACTTTATGCAAATGTCGAGCGACTACCAATGAGAACAAAGCAATGGAGTTCACCTCACCCTTCTCTCGTCAGTTACTGGCGTGGATGGTACTCATTTGTTTATGACAAGCAGATTTAGAAACGCCTCATTGAAAGAGACAAGCGACACACAGCGATAACGTCGCTGGCTGTCTGAACGAGGGGTAAGTATGCGCCTGTCCGCGGCGCCCAGCTACGACTCAGGAAGTTGCTCACATCCCTGTCGCGGCACAGAGCGCCACTCACATAATTTAACATTAAATAACATCATATTTGTCCCAAATCATTAACGATTAACATTGGCTGCTAACGTATATTTTGTATTTTGAAATAGACGCGCGCACCAAGCTCGCACTATTTAATGTGCACATCCAGCTTCTCATCCGGTGTGCAACCCCCTTTAAGTAATAAAAACAATATGGTTCATTTTGTAAGGCTTTTACACACCACTGATTATATAATTATGTATTTTATATTGCATTTCTGTCAAGAGATCCTTCGAAAAGTTAAACAATGCACCTTGAAGTGACATTCACTGAGACAAATTTTCTATACTATTTAAAAATAGTAACAGTATTTGCAACCCGTTTTACTTCTGTAATGTAAATTTCTGATATTCAATGAAAAATCTGTGTCATTATTCTACTGCTAACCTTGAAAAGTCCACATTTTATTTACTACATGTCAAAGAACTGTTACAAAGATGTGAAAATAATGTATACCAAAAATTGTGTACAATAAGAAGTAAAACATTTTATATTTAATATCTACAATTACTCATCCTTACAATAAAAGCAGTCTACATGTTTAAAATAAACATTCAGGGTAAAAGACAAACAAGATGATTCTGTAATCTTTAGCATAAAACCCCCTGAATTTTATGTTTCCCTACAGAAGGATACAGTATCAGAAACCAAACATATAAAACTGATAAAGTCTCATATCGAATTTACTTTATACTCCCAGTACTTCACAATCTGTTTCAGGTGATCTGAGCTGTGATTGGAGAAACAAACCTCACCTGAGCGGCATGAAAGTTGTTGAGTGTTGAGGTCTTCTTCAGCCAGGTCCTCTCTGATCACGCTGTTCCTCTGAACTTTGGACACCAACTCACACTACCAACACACACACAGACACACAAACTTTAACTTTTGCCCTATGATCTTTAAACATGAGCTTTATCATTGACATGCACATCTCAACTGCGACACCTAAGTTATCTTACCTTCTCAGCGCTGTGTGCCGGTCTGCAAACAAGACAAGAAAAATGAAACATCAGTCAAAACCATCTTAAGTCGCTTAAGTATCCTTATATTTTTACTTCTCTCCATCTCTTTCGCAGCTCGTAGAAGAGGGACCCAAATCTAAGGGCGCTCAGCGGGAATCTAATATTAGCGTGGCACACTTCCCATACCGAAACACTAGAGCTTGTCTCGAATTGCTAAAAGCACAGCAACGGCCATATGCTTAAATCATCACAGGACTTTAAAATGCAGCCAGAGAGCAGAAATGAGACACAGAAGGGCTAAATTTAGGAGGGAGGCTCAGGTGTGTGGCCGCCCGGTGAAAGTGTCTGGGACAAAAACACGCAGCTTTAACATGCTTTTAAATTGTCCAGTGGCTCGAAAGGTTAAACATTTACTTGTACTCCAATTACAGAGCTGCCAACATATTTTACACCACACATGACACCTTGGAAGTGGACAGAACAGACTGTATTATAAAATGTAATGGAGATAAGACATTAAAAAATGCTTGCAGAAAGACAACAGTGTACTTAACACCAAATTTTTAAAAAGATTTTAAACCAAATATTTCTTTGGTGAACCAAACTAAAAAATTAAAAAAAAATTTTTTTAAAGAAACAAAAAACACATTTTTTTATAAACATGGACAAAAATACTTATTTTAGTTTTATTTATAGACATAGTTTATTTTATTTTATTTGAGTTGTACTAATATTTTGAATTGGCTTTTATTTTTTTAATTCATTTTAGTTTAATGTTTAACAACTTTGCTATGAACTTTAATTTTATTTTATTTTGAATTCGCTTTAATTTTTATGTTTTTAATTTTTTATTCATTTTAGTTTAATGTTTAAAAACTTTGTTATGAGCTTTTATTTTATTTTATTTTGAATTAGCTTTTATTTTTATGTTTTTACTTTTTCATTCATTTTAGTTTAATACTTAACAACTTTGTTATGACCTTTTTAATTTTAAATTAGCTTTTATTTTTATGTTTTAATTTTTCATTCATTTTAGTTTAATGTTTAACAACTTTGTTATGAGCTTTCTTTTATTTTAAATTAGCTTTTATTTGTATGTTTTTAATTTTACATTTATTTTAGTTTAATGTTTAACAACTTTGTTATGAGATTTTATTTTATTTCATTTTGAATAAGCTTTTATTTTTAGGTTTTTGATTTTTCATTCATTTTAGTTTAATGTTTAACAACTTTGCTATGAGCTTTTATTTATTTTGAATTAGCTTTTATTTAAATGTTTTTGATTTTTCATTCATTTTAGTTTAAAGTTTAACAACTTTGCTAAATTCGCTTTTATTTTTATGTTTTTAATTTTTCATTCATTTTAGTTTAATGTTTAACAACTTTGTTATGAGCTTTTATTATATTTTATTTTGAATTAGCTTTTATTTTTATGTTTTCAATTTTTAATTCATTTTAGTTTAATGTTCAACAACTTTGCTATGAGCTTTTATTTTATTTTGAAATAGCTTTTATTTTTATGTTGTAATTTTTCATTCATTTGAGTTTAATGTTAAACAACTGTGCTATGAGCTTTTATTTTATTTTATTTCTGATATTGCCATGTCAAGTTTTAAATAGGAAAAATATCTAAACTCGTGTTTTTTTTTAGGGCGATGCTAGTGGTCTAATCAGATTCAATGGATTGTGCTAAGCTATGCTAAAAGTAGTACCGCCAGACCCGGAGATCGGCTGAATGGATTCCAAAACTGTAAAAATCAAATGTTTAACTCTAGGGGAGCTGGAAAATGAGCATATTTTCAAAAAAAGTTGCGTGTCCTTTTAATCTTTACTAATGTTAGCTTTTTTGCTAAGCCAACATTTCTAATGATAATATACTTCAAGTTTTTCAACTAAAATTTATGCCTTTATTTAATTTGATTCCAAATAGCAGACATGTTTTTAACAACCCTAAAAAGCACAGTATACTCAGAAGATTGTTGATATTGTTGTCATTTTTTGTCAATGACCTTTCTAACACCAAAACCAGTTATTGACATCATATCTTATGCTTGTATAATGCATTAACAGCACTTGTGACTTAGATAAATGATTCAGATCAATATCAACCGAAGAATCATATTCTCCTACGTCATCCCCGGATCAAAACATCTCAATTCATATTGTCACTCAGCTGCGTGTGTGCGTGTGTGTATACTCACTGCCTGTGTGTCCTGCAGATGTGCCGCAGTCTCTCCAGGTGTTCGACATCCAGGTCACTTCTGTTTTCTTTACTGTCCTGACATCTGCCGATCAAACTCAATCGGCTCTCTGATCAAACAAGTATTGACATTGACATAAAAGACTTATAATAATTACGTATAAAAGCTTGAAATTTCACATAATACAAACAATGCACTTACCCCACTGCTCTTGTAGGGCGGCGAGGTTGGACAGCAAGCGTTCGTGATAAAGTCTTTCTAACTGTATGAACCGGACTGCTCTCTCGTCTGGGAAAGACTCAGGTTAGGGAAAATGATGGAAATGGAAAATCTCAAATCACCGATGCACTCCACTCGACATGCATTATAGAGTGTTGCAGTGAAATGTTATGCATTAATGCACAGGATTTAACAGAATTACAGGATAACCGACACCAGACATGTCCAGAAATATCAAAACAACCAGCATTCAGTGAGGTGTAAAACAAAAGCTGTTATGAAACAAACATTAAACACTAGAGACACTTTATAAATAAAATACAGCATAGTGCTTAAATTTATTCGGAAATTAGGCAATTTGTCTCAAAGATCATCCGGCATCATAAAGTGTTTTAATGTGGACTCTTTCCTTTACTTACTTGGGTGGTGGTCTAATAAATTTAAGCATTGTACATATACATATATTATGTACATACATATATATAAAACTTAACAAACATTGTTCAGGATACAATCTTCCTCACGGATAAATGACTCTGCAATCTGAAAGAGAGTTTGAATTTTATTATGCATTGAATCACACAATGAGAAACATCATTATAGAAGAACATAAGGAAACACTTTACATAATAATAATAATAATAATAATAATAATAATAATATTATTATTAAACAACATTGTTATTTCTATTATTAGCATTGTGTTCCTATTCTTTATTCATAGTTTACTCAACAATCAGTAGTCTTATATAATATGCTATGTATGGTTTTTTATCACTTTTCTTGATTAAAATCACAAAAATATATAACATATAACCCTGTATTACACTTATGGATTATAAAAATTACTAAATCATGCTGCTTAAAAACGTACTGTAATTTTACAAACGAGTACTACCTGATAAACAAGTTAATTCTGGTTAGACTGCAGTTATTATACTAAACCTTTCTCCAAGAAGCTGACTCATGATTGTCATTTCAGGTGTCATTGAGTAAAACACTCAGCAATCTTTAAATGTCTTGTTAAGTTTATAGTATTTAAGAGCGCACCAGGCAAATAAAACATCATTATAGCGTTCATTCGCAGTCCACGTAATACAACATAAGAGACGTCTCGCCCAGTGTGTGGCAGTAAAACCTTCTGACCTTTATTTTCGCAACCGTTTTCTCACTTCAGCATAAATCTATCACTTTTTCTATACACTGTAAAACATAACATTTCTGTAGAAATTACAGTATTACTGGCAGCTGTTTGCCAGTAACTTACTGTAGATTCAACAAAGTTAAATGAACAATAAACATAAACAAGTCTATATCTTAAAGAATAAAACTATAAAATAACAGCCTCATGCAAAGCATTCTGGGAGCTAAAATCTAAAGGAATACACTGAAAAATGTTAATAAGGATTTCTGGTTCCCAGAATGCTTTGCATGAGGCTGTTATTTTATAGTTTTATTTTGTAAAGACATAGACTTGTTAATGTTTAATGTTCATTTAATTTTGAACAAACTGTTCCCAGTAAATAACATACATTTAAATCTACAGTAAGTTACTGGCAAACATCTAAAGCAAATTTTTTACAGTGACATTTTTGTAGCATTTTTACAGTGCATGACATTAAAAATCTTTCTCCCTCCTTCTACTCAGATTTATTTTTTAAAAGACTTAAAAAGTATTACATAATTATAATATTTGCATAGTGAACTCTTCTCCTATAGGTATTTTTTACTTCATCTGTTTTTAGTGAATTGTGACTGGCCTTTCTCTCTTACATCTATTATTTAACCATTTAACCACCTGTTTATATTGATGATGTTGAATGTTTTTATCAGCATCACAAATTCAAAATCAAAATCCAGCTAAATTCTGTACCACTGTACAAGCTTCTTGTAAAACACGCTGAATACGGTCAAGCTCAAATAAATCTTTAACAGAGCATGACCATGTAGTTTCTTCTGTCATGCTATTGTGGATTTGCAGAATGCAGTCGGCTCATGCCAACAATACCATCAACATACTTACAAGAGCGTATTTAACAATGCTAAAGAGTACAGGTGAATTCAGCTTGTGTTCTGAATGGTACTAGTTAGTGAAAGAGTCAAGACAAAGTTAATAAGTGGTTTTCACCATCTGCTTGAAGAGAACACGTAAAGTCCAGAGTAAACACGGTAATGCATTTTCCAAACCAAATTTAACACCACAATTACTGGAGTTGAGCAGAAAGAGAGCGAGACAGACAGACTGACAACACTATTAAAAACCAAGTTCGAAAACACACATTATATTATATTTCAAACACAGCACAACACAGTGTTTTGGAAGTTTTTCTCTGCCGAAATTGAAAATTAAAACCAGATTAACCATTTCATTAGAAATACAGAAAACTGTATGCAAAATATGTTCCAAATTATTTCACTTTCAAGGTGATAATATAAGTGATGAGTGAAGTGATTTCAGTTTCACTACAATCTCTAGACAAGACTGCCAATATTAAAATTAAAAGTCAAACGTGAAAAAATACTAATACAGTTTTCAATGCTTTTTATTTATGCTCAGGAAATAATATTGACAAAAATCTAATTAAAATTTATAGGCGGGGTTTACTTGCTCACGTAACAGTGTGTGAGGAAGTGTTGCCAACTTCATTGCTAGATTTAGTAACTTTTAGACCCCTGATTTTTTTTTAAACAACAAATTTAGCAACTGTTTGGATGAACTTCTCACATCTGTACAAATTCTGTGTTACCTGTATCGCCCCACGCATGTCATGTTTTGCTTTCTGGCACACTTTTGCATAACGTTTTCTTTAATAAATGGTAAATCTGGTTTTAACTTAAATTTTTTATCATTTAATAAATTTATTTTAAATTGCCAGAAATAAACTTCCATACAGTGTCACCTGGATAAAAAAAATATTAATATTATTATTAGGGATGCACCGATACCACTTTTTATTAGGGGTGTCCTCGACTAAGGATTTACATATTCGAATCAGAATTGTCGAATCTTTCCATAGTCGACCGATAGTCGAATCATCTATGTTTGTGTGCATGGGTTGGGAGGGGGCCAGACCAGGTACAAATTGGTAACTTTTATTTTCTTTCACAAGCAGCACACATAAACAACTTTCTGATAAAGTGACCAAAACTGTCTTTCAAGTAATAAACGAAGACAAAACTGACGATGCATTTATATATATATATTTTTTAAGGTCAAATGTAAGGCAACATTTGTTTAATTATTCCTCATAACATTTTAAAGCCACGATCTACAGAACATCACACAAAAATACATTTTGATAACTAAACCTAAAAAAAATAACAAAGGTGATCCTGCCTTGGAAACTCCGGCTACAATTAAGTGTTTTTATTTAATTTGGAGATAGCACGTCAAAGCAGTCATGACCAAAAAAACCCGACAAATGAGAAATGACAAATAATTTGTGATTGTGACTGTAAATGATAAAACTAAGCTTTATATACAATTCATTAAACGTTAATTTATAACAAGAAAAACACTGAAATTAATGATTTTATAGACACTACGCGTTATTATTTGGCACAGAAATACCTGCTTGCTTGCTTTGACTTTGATCATCTCTGTATTAACTTTAGATACAGAAAGACCGGATTATATTATTTATTTCAGGAATCTCTTTGCTATCATTTGAAAGTAAACACCGACCCACCATAATATTAAATCACAAGAAAGACATTCGTGTCAGGCAGAAATAGGTTCGGTGCAGATACTAGTTTCCGTTTCATCACCGAAATAAAATAAAAACGGCTTACCTGTTTTGACAAGATAACCACTATGTTTTAAATACATTTTAAAAACTTATACTCGTCGAAAAACATCCGTTTTTTAACGTTTAGTTTGATGAACTCCTAAATATGAGACGCAGAGCACCTAGCCCGTTCGGCTAAATTACATGCGCAACCATGGCCAGCACGCAATAGCGCAACATCGAAAAGCTATCCAAAATTTACAGACTTAAATTAGATCACAATTTACGTTTATAATAAATATTTTTTTTTAATAAAATAAGGTCAGAAGTTACAAAGTGCAGAACAAATATGCAAAATGCCTCAAGTGCACGGAAACAAAACATAAGCCAAATAGTTAAATCAGATAACACAAAGTGATTTATAAATCAAATAAAATATAGAAATTATTAAAAGAACGAAAGGCATAATATCATTTGCCAGCTTTGTCTTTTTAATGTAGAAACAAAGAGGCAATGGTTTATTAACATAGAAACCTCTTATGGACGTGTAGCCCGGTCACAGGGGTAGTTGGATTTATTAACGCATTTTAAAAATATTTATTGAAAGCTGCTACTTCACATATTATTTGCATTATATTAATATATTGTGAGAAAGCTGTTATATGTGAAATCAGATAATGTGTGCACCCATATACGGCCAAAATTGAATGATCCTCATTTCATAACACATCTGCGACGATTCGACTGTGAGATTGGTAGTCGAATCAGGCTTCTCCTATCGATGCATCGAATCTTCGACTATTCGGGGTCACCCCTACTTTTTATCGTCTGATACTCAGAATTCTGGTATGGGAAATGGAAAAAGTGGATTCAGTGATGTGGAAGGACTTCGGGAGCTTGGTGAACTTGATTTGGGTTGTTATGTTAATTTAGCCTATTCAGCCTGCCAGGTATATTCTGTATGGTATTGTGCTAGCTGAATAACTGTTAATGTTACGTTAACATGTACAGTCATCTATTCAGCCCACTGTTCTGTGTGCCATTGTTTAGTTGAATAACTTGCCTTTCCAGATTAAATGTCTGTTCTTTGGCTTGGATTTTGTGAAATAATTTTCTAAATAAATCCGATTTATAGTCCAGTGCAACTTATATATGTTTTTTCGTCTTCATGACGCATTTTTGACTGATATGACTTATAATCCGGAGCAATTTATAGACTTTAATTTAAAATGATTTACAAGTTACACGAACATTAGTAATTATTAATCATGGCAGTGTTTAGGAGAACATTTAATAGGTACGTCTGATCAAATTAGTATGCTAAATATATTTTCCGCAATTGCACAAAACTTTCACAGTAAAAAGCAGATGGTTATTTTGGGAATTATGTGCTTGACCGGACTTTTTATGCACATCCCTGGTGCAGAATTGATGCGCCTAAATCATATACATCCTCTCATGGAAAACCTCACTCCAAAATGGAAAGTTCATAACTGTTAAAACACAAAGATAATAGATGCATCGTGTGCTCAGCACAAAGTGAATTGCATCCATCCAATGGCTTACTGAGACTTTTTCAAATAAGAACTTTAAAATAGCCTACAGTTATCATGTGTGTGCGTGTGTGAATCACGAGAGAGAGTATAGTACACAGGAGACGGGGAGGTTATACCTGGTGGAGACACTGTGGCAGAAGTGGGTTATCTCCCTCCAGCGACACAGCCAGGGAGCGAATAAAGCCATGGGGTGAAGCAACTTCATTGTGTGGTGTCCCTACAGGACTCACAAGACTCTCTGAAACTGAAAAGAAAAACATAATCCTGATACTTCCAACTCCAAATCTGATTGGATGAGACACATATAAAGCCATAATTAAAAAAGCAGACCACACAATCAATACCCAATCTTCTAATGTACAACAACATGACTCAACACAATCATTTAACTCAAGGATCATGTTAGTGTATTACACATTATAACAACTTCCTGAATGTGATCCATGACTTTGCCAACTTCTTTAAAAGGCTAGACTTGTAGCCGATTGTAGTCTGGGAAGCTAAAGCTTTGAAGTAGACCACATGATCTACGAGAGCATTATTATATCCAGTGTTTTTCAGACTGTGGTCTTATGGGTGTATCTGTTTTTTCACATTGAGGATGTCTGTTACCTGTGGGACTAGGGCTGGGAGTCGGTGAATCTCGGATGTGTCCGTCCAGCTCTGGAGAATACGCTCCACTGTGACTATCCACCCCCTCATCTTCATTATCCTCCTCATCCAACTTGGAACCATCATAATCTTCATCATCTGCGTTATTATTTATATTGTCGTGTCGGAGGATCCTCTGCCCTCCCCGAGGACCTTGTTCAACTTCCTCTGCCTCCTCGACCAAGCGGTTCTGGTTCTCGTCCGGGCTGGTGCTTGACTCGGAGTCGTTTAGGAAATCTGGGTCGGTTTCTCCTCCTCCTCGCCTCACTGGGCCGTCGCTCTGCCACTGTCCGTCATCCATGAGGTACAGCTGACCCAGAGCATGAAGATCCACTTGAACCCCTAAAGGCCACTCAATGATGCTTCTGCTCAGCTGCTGCTGGAGGAATGAAAGCTTGTGAGCCATCATGAAAAAAATAAGAGACTAAATAACTTAAAGGCTGTATTATGCATGTAAGGCCAGTAGATGGCGACGTCACTTCGTAAAGAAATTTCTTCTACAGAGGAATAATTCCAGAATGCAAAAGCATTAAGCAGTTTTGTTTAAATGAACGATGAGGTTGGTTTATCACTACAAGTTACTCTGGACTATAAAGTGGCAAACTTTTGTAAACTTTTCTGGAGAAGTATTAACTCTTTCCCCGCCACTGACAAGTTATCTCGTCAATTAAGAGAAAACATTTGCATAAAAAAACATGTTCTGTATGAGGTTTTATGTTAATCTGTAATACCGCGATTATCCACTAGATTACCCAATTTATTAAAAAACTGAAGCTGAATTTTTTTTACTAATTTTAAACTCTGTGTATGTTTTGATAATCGTTCTGAATCTGATTTCTAACAAAATTCACAAAAATGCTATTTCAGCTTTCTGCTAAATTTTTTTTTAAAGAAAAATATCAATATTTCAGATTTTATAAGCAGGGAAAAAAATAGTTAGGATGAAACGCTTTTTTCCCGTTTTTTTTGTTTGTTTGAAAGCAGAGGGTCTGTTCTTTCATTTGATATATTTGTATGTTTATTTACTAATACTATATGAAACTTTTGTGAAAATTACAAAAAATTCTGGCAGGAAACTTTCAAAAAATGGCTGGTGGGGAATGACTTAATAAACTGAGCAGTCTTGTAGGTTGCCATTGTGGTTTTGGTTATACTTGCGCATGCTTATGGACTGAATTACAGTGCACATGATGTCACCGTTATCACAGATTCACAGTTATGTAGTCTACAAAAGTTTGTATTTTCAGGACCCCAAATAAAAGTTTTGAATAAAAACGTTTCTGGTTTCATTTGATAAAATTTTTTACGTAAGTGCCTCCCTAGTTTACCCATAATCCACTGAAACACTTTTTTGTTTGCCTGTCATTATTATATTGTTTCTTAGCTACATGACTCCTATGTTTTTACAAATGTTTTTATTTAGCTAAAAAAGGTTAAGCATCATTACCTTGGTATGATGTGGTCTGAAAAGGTTTTGCGTTGATTTATTGTAAAGGGGATTTTGAAAGCACTAACAAAAATAAACTGAACCTGACAACACACACAATATCACAAACAAACACATGAATGACAAACCATTTTGGCTCTGCAAAAATTTGGGTCATGATGACTTGTGACTAAATACAAACAACAAGCATAACAATGCGAGTGATTGCTGGTAAATACATAACACACGGTTAAAAAATAAAATAAAAAACCATTCATTTATAAATAGCCTTTATATACACAAGCATAAACTTTTGACCTCCTCTGTACTTTAGTTTGGAAAAATAACAAAAAATATTTCCTAAATAAACAGCTCTAGTTTCTATATTTTCATCCGTCTCCCACTCATTCCTCAATGTCCCACTGATTGTTTGGTTTCCCTGAATAGTGAATTCACACACCATGGAGATTTTCCATGATGGTCCCTGTTGGGTTGTTATTGAAGAAAGTGCTTCATGCTCATCTACATAAGGTCTCATGACACAGCTTATGCAATATTATACATTATCTTACAGATCTTACAGCGGCCTGACTGTTTGCTTTGGGGATTTTGGGATGGCAGAAAGAATGAATGAAAACTATGATGCTTACAGTTCATCGAGTGCACATATATATACATATATACATATATATATACATATACATATACATATACATATACATATACATATATATATTACAGAAACATATATATATATATATATATATATATATATATATATATATTACAGAAACATTTTCCTAACTCAAGATCCTATCTGACCTGTTTGATAACTACTGTGATTTTAATTTGGATTCCATTTAGAGCAGATTTTAACCTAACTGTAATATGGCCCTTATGAGATTTACAGTCATTTAAAAACGTCAATCATCACTGAGAATGGCCCAGGGAAACCTCTCAGTACTGCTTGACACATCTGGGTCATTTGTGCCGACTCTTCTAGTGGTTGTTTACAACTTTATGAAATAATACAAAGCACATTGGCAGAAGAACTGTACAATGAAAACATCAAAGACCTCTCATTACTGGATTATTATGTTCAAAGTAATAAAAGCGGAGATGGGTCGACCACTGTAGAAATATCTGTTTATATAACACGTGTCAAGAGCCATTAAAAACATTTTGTTTAGTGTAAATAGTTCATGCTAAGAATTAAAGGCAGGCCTACAGTAACATGAGGTTGGTCATGGTATAGCAAGTGGAGATTTGATTTAAAACTATG
The DNA here is from genome assembly GCF_030506205.2 of Paramisgurnus dabryanus. Taxonomy (NCBI): domain Eukaryota; kingdom Metazoa; phylum Chordata; class Actinopteri; order Cypriniformes; family Cobitidae; genus Paramisgurnus; species Paramisgurnus dabryanus. The sequence goes on from NC_133353.1 coordinate 5,393,640, forward strand.
TTCATTTAACTTTTACAAAAAAATGTATAATGAAAGACAGCAGCACTCTTGTTAACTCATGCGAAAAACGTTAAAGGCTGAACGTTAAAGGTGAATCAGAAAGAGAAGTTTACTGTATTCATCCTGAAAAACAAGACTGACTGGAGCAGCTACACACGTGGAACTACATTTATTGTACTGTTACACACATGACTTACATATGGGTGATTCTCACGAAATTAGACTTGATGAGATGAATGAGGTGTCATGAAACATTTTGATAAAAAGTAAGAGTATCAAAATAAGAAGCATACAGTTACAAACATCTCTTCATGTACTATTTTGCAAATGATTTCAAATGTCATCATACAAACCAATTTTTTTTTTCCACATTTAGGGGGAAAATTTTCATTACCGCAACGTGTTCATGACTGGATTTGGGTTCTTTGACATGGAAATATTTATAATTAAAAAATCTAAAAAATAAAAAGCTTCAGTGCATGTTATACTATAAACATTTACAGTAAAGAAACATGTGGTATTTGGTGATCATTGGTAAATGTAGAGACAATAATAAGGAATATAAATGTGTCCAAGACCAATTTTCTCATCCTCCGCAACAATTTTCAATCATTGTTTAAGCCCTCAAGGAACTAACATTTAAAAAAAAAATTGTTGGAAGGGACATAATTGACTGTGACACTCAAGATGGCTACCAGATAAACAGTTATTTTTTTCTCTCCAGATAAAGTTGAAATTTTGTTTGTCTAACCGATTCGCATCGCCCCGCGCGAGTTTGCATCGACTTTGTATGTAATCTACTTGCGCAAATCGTACCAAATGTATACCTTTTCGACATTTTTGACCATTTTTCCTGACAGTATTCTAGTACATGTGACAATAAATGACTTTAAAAACAGTGCAGGCTACAGAAACTAAACTGTAAATAGTTGACCTTTGAGAGAAGTTGTATCCTCTGAAGTGTCAATACTTTAAAATGACGATCCCAAATAGCCTGAATACTTTTCCACCATAACAGTGATCTTTATCCTTGTACACAGCACACAGAAATATATCAGCACTCATACATAAGCAAAACTATTTGTACTGTAACATGATGGCTCAGGCTTGAACTAAATTGTTTTGCCTGTATGTGTTTGTGTCCATGTTGAGAAAACATCCCAACCACAACAGAGAAAATGTGAAAAGTAAAGTACTTTTAAATACGTTTCACTTCCCTTTTCATATTCTCATGTATCACTAGAATAAGGATTTATGAACACACTGACACATGCAAATTTCTCTGAAATGATGCTTAAACTTCCTCATTCACTAAAACGTTATTTTCCAGTGTGATACACAATCAATACTTCAACACTTATAACAAAGAGACTAAATATAGCTGATCACATATAACGTGATAAAACAGAATGCTAATATTATATAATACAACCGTCCATCATGGTAACGATACACACGTGATGCAACATCAATTCAATGCAAACAACAAATCTCAAAGCTGCTAATAAAGACATGGTTTATCAATTTAGGTACTGATGGTGTGGATGTGCATACCTATATATGTTAAAGATGGACCTGTCATTGATTCGTGTGCTAACATGCATAGCATCTTGAGTACATCAAGTCTTATTCCACGAGCCGCGCGTTTTATTTGGATCCTCGCGCGCTGTTACTTTGGTTTACAAATATTTCTGTAAATAAATAAATAATCACTACTCACGGATCGACCAGGCAGATGGTTTCAAGTGGAATCGAGGGTTAATACACCGCAGACGCACAGCTGCGTTCTGAGCTGTCGGTAGATGCGGGTTTGTATTACTGCTGCACATCTGCGCAGGTCTTCCTGCCTCTCATCCGGGTACTTCGGCGAGCTGCGCAGCTCCGCCAATCATCCGGGCACTTTAGCAGCAGATGGGGAATTCGGATGTTAATTAAATTTATTAATAGTAACGGTGTATTGGATGTGTTGCTGTGTAACCTTACGCAAATGTGGCCTCATTAATATCCTTTATCCTGCCTCCCCGATTGCACCTTGTCAATGTACAGTAGCTAGTACATTCTTATTCTTTATTCTTATTACTCATATAATGCATCGGCATGTTTTCCTGGCTGTGTTGTAGGGTGAGCCAACTGATTGTTGATTAAATAACTCTTTTACATTATTGATACGCGTTTTTTATATATAAATAATATTCATGAAAAGCCATAGCGCTCGTGAATTCGCCAGTGTATCGATTAGATGAACATTGCCACCTTGTGGATGATATAAAAATGGCGCTTTCTCCATGTAACAGAAAATGTGTTATTAGAAAAATATCTAGGCTACAGTTTTTCTTATATTAAAAAGTGAATGGTGGGCAAGGTTGTCAATTCATTTAAAATTAAATTAAAATACTGTAAATATTCTTTTTTTTACAGTCTATGGCCGTTTCTCACTCTGAAGGCTGCAGACTCCGGAAGTCGCATTTGTAGGCTGCATACGTCATCATTACAGTTTTATTTCAGAAAATTCAAAATTATTAAGTTGACTATTATCCTAGTTAATCGTTGTAATATGCTTATGACTTGCGAATGTAATGCTCAGTTAATTTAAATAATCCAGGCTTGATGACGTAGCAGCCTGCATATGCGACCTACGGAGGCTGCCTCTGCTTGCTACAGTTTTAAATCTAATGCGCATGCGCAAAGCAAATTATTGAATAAAGTTTCGATGCAATTTTAGCACAAGAAGCGCAATTTATAATACAGTCTATGTCATGTTTAAATATAGGTTATAAATATGTTTTTTTTATTTTATTACGTAGCAACTGTAAATATATCAGTGTTCCCCAATTTAATGGGACTTACCCTTGTATAACTGAATTAGAGCCAATATGGACACAGATTGTGAAGACTTTCCTTAAATTGGTGTTGTTTAAAACCTCAGAATAACATCTTATATATTGTCTGGAAATGTATTGCCATGTTGGTTCTTAAGTGATGTGCATTCCTCCCAGTTTCTCTGTTATTTTATTAAAAATTCATATATTGTTTTAAATACAGCAATCATACAAAACCAGAAAGAAAAGTTGCAAAAAAATATTGTGAATTAATCTGAAAAGCCACATTATAATAAATGTGATTGGTATCGTCCTAATCATTAGCCATTTTTATTTTTTTAACGTTGAAAATGTAATAATTCCCACTGTTCATGTAAGAGATCAAGCAGGTAGCTGGTGTACTTACAGCACACCCCCCATTTGTTTCTCATGCATTCACTGTCTCTTCAAAATAAGACATAATTTTGTCTAAAAGTCTTAAAGTCCTGCAGGCAGTATGTCCAGACACTGCTACCCATGTCCAGTGTTCTTAGTTTCCAAGGTCTCTTCGTAAAGCCAGCTCTCTGCAAAGTTCCCTGACTGCTCCATGAGCTCAAACAGACGCTTGTACTCCTCAGGGTAGACGTCGCCTGTCAGAGTGTCTTCAAGGAAGCCAAGTTTTGAAATGAGCTCTGGTCCGCTTCCAGGATTCCATGAGCTTTAAAAGACAGCAGGCAAAAACAAACACTTGTTTAAATTGACGTGCATGTGTGTGTAAACAGTAACACTAAGAATATTCTTTATAATGAACATACTTTATTTGTTCAATCAATCTGCTTCTCCTTTTGGCAAGACACTGCTTCACCATCATGACCAGAGTGCTGCCGTTCAAGGGTGTGAGGTGAGAGTTGAATAAGTCTTCACGTGGTGTCATGCGAACCAGACAGAGGTTGTCACCCTGGGATAGCTGTGTGATAAATGTGGCAAGTTAAAGTCTGGAATATCGTCTGTATTTTGTGAACGCGAGCTTCACTTTTATCATAAACCCTTTTGATGGGTGTGCAGCAAGCACTTATTTTGACAAGATGCATGATGCACATTCTTCGCATCGTGAGCCCTCGAAAAATAAGTCACGTTTGGCTGAAAGAAGAAAGTCATATACACCCAGGATGGCTTGAGGGTGAGTAAAATATGGGCTCATTTTCATTTTTTGATGAACTGTTCCTGTAATAAAACACATTTTGTGTTTTTCCAATTAAAATAACAGCAAAATATGTTGCAGATAGCCATCTGCATGTTACTAAATAAGAAAAACATGTTGATTCATACCCACGTACACAAACAGCAGTATGTAAACACATTTCAGGAAGTACTGGTATCATATGTTGATTTGTAGACTGATATAATTGAATGCCTTTTCATGTGGCAATACTTACGGTGCTTTTTGTAGTGGATGTCCCATTTCTCTTGGTTGTCAAAAAAGATGACAACGGCTCCTGAAAATAAAAGCAAAACAGAAACATGAATGGAACATTCCTCAAAACAGTAACAATGACGGAAACATGAAATGTCTTATAGTCTTACCTCATGTAGTAACTCAATGTCACTAGCCATCTGCCACAGAACACTATAAGCTTGATAGTTCTTATAATCTCTTGGACGGGTTACTAGTTTCTGTCACAAAAGAATCATAATGGTGACTCAGCTGGACCTCAACCACTGTTGGTTATTTTATTAAAGTCATATGAACTCACTGTGTATTCTTTCTTGCTGATAAACATGATTAACTCCACACGTCCATAGCGGAATATGGACAGGCGCTCAAACAGGCAGTAGATCAGCTTCCACAACAAGCTCCTTTCGTTCTTTTGAGAGAAGATCCCCACCACCTTCACTGGGATATCTGTCTCAATAAAAATAAACATTGAACTTGATTCAAAATGCCTCATTTTTAATAATTAGCCCTACTTTGCTTGCACCAAAAATTGTGAGGTTAACAAGTCCTGTATTTGACCTATATCCCATCATGAAGGTTAAGGGTATTTTTTATTTTTGAAATACTTTAAGTAAGTTTAATTTTCCTGACAGGTATGAAAAGTACCAACCTGATGACCACGGCACCTCAGAGATGCCAAGGTTAGAGAAGAGCTTCTCCGAGTACATGGCAGGTGGTCTCATGCTGCCGTGGCCGATGGGATCCAGCTTGAAAAAGTCGCAGTGAACCACATCCAACTGCCCTTCCACATGCCTCTCCAGAGCCTTTGAGATCAAGGATTAAACATTTAAGATGATATAAAAAAAAAAACTCAAGATCCTTCCAAAACACAAAATCTACCTGCAGCTCAGGAAGAAAGTGTGCATCATTTTCCAGAGCAACGACTCTCTGAGCTCCACGATTCAACAAAGCTCGCGTCAACACACCAGGACCTGCGAAAAAAGATAAATCCCAGGTCTACACAGGGACTACTTACGTTTAACCATATCCAAAAATCATACTGTTGATCGAAGACACAAACCTGGGTTACATTCAAATATAACAGCTTTCCCATCTTCAATGTCTTCAGCGAGATGGTCAGTAACGATTCTTGCAAGTGTAGGGTCAACTATAAACCTCCTTAAACTTTTACAAACCAGTGCTTTCTGTGCATTCTCATTCACATCGCCCAGATCTAAAAGATCATAGCGGCAGAGGGGACGAAACTGACCCTTCAGAGGTACGGCTACAGCTGAGAGGTTTCTCTGAACGCCTCCTGTGGACGGTGATGTTCGCTCTGGCCTGCCTGACTGAACTGGGCTCTTCTTTGATCCAGTAAACGAATCAAGAGAGTAACTTCTGGAGGAGGTGGATAACGTCCTGTGTTTTGTTAAAGGCAGCGTGTGGGGAGATGCAGATCTTGACGTTCCACACAGAGTTCTTACAGTCAGAAAGAAGAGCCTACATCCTCCACATGTTGCCATTTCGACACTGCAGGGCTGGAGAGCCCTAAAATCACATGCAAAAAAAAAAAACTTGATTTTTTCCACTTACGATAGTTTTTTCTTATAGTAAATTATCAATTCAATTGCGGCAAAGCTGTTTTATGAAAAAATAATATGGGCACTAAAGGCATAAATATAGACTTGACATGAAAACAAAAGAAACAATTGTTATAATATTATTATAAGATGTAAATTAACATTAATAACTGTAATAATTAAGTTCCATCACACTTATATTTCATTAATTTCCATGCTTTTTTTGAGGAAATACAATTTAAAGGGATAGTTCACCCAAAAATCATTCACTCACTCTCATGTTGTTACGAACCTGTATAAATTTCTTTGATCTGATGTGTTTGTAACCAGACCGTTTATGAGCACCATTCACTTCCATAGTATTATTTTTTCCTACTATAGAAGTGAATGGGGCTCATGATCAGTTCAGTTACAAACATTCCTCAAAATATCTTCCTTTGTGTTCATCAGGACAAATACATTTATACAGGTTTGTAACAACATGAGAGTGAGAAAATGATGACAGATTTTTCATTTTTGGGTGAACTATCCCTTTAAATGTCTTAATACCTCTTCCTTTAAAATGTAAATAAAAAGCCATTAAATACTGGCTATTATTTTCTACTTTAAGCAGGCAATTGCCAAAAACTGTATCATTTACAATAAAAAACACAATGGTATAAATACAACATTATCATGTGCAGATTATCCCATGCATCTGCGGCAAACGTGCTCGTTAGTTAAACGCGTTCTTTTTCAACAAACGAGTGCATTATGTTGTAAGATAAATGTTTAATCATTAATTTAACGCAAACTAACCTCAAACTATGCGCTTTTTGTCCAGAGATCTACATTAATAATGCTGTTCATGCTGCACACCACACGAGTCCGTGACATTGAATCCGCACGTTGTTGACCTGACAGTTTCGCAACGCTATTGGTTGAGGCGCATGATCTACGTCATATTCCTGCGACGCCCAAATATGGTCAGATCAAAGGTGCGTCAAATGTGCGCATATTATAGTTTTAAAATGTTATTTTATAAATGCAATAAGCGGTCTACTCGTCTGAATATAAGCTATTTTTAAATATAAACATGTATTTATAATAAAAAATATATTATTTGTTAAATTGTATTGTTTTGCATTGCACACTTTTTTGGGGGAAATGCGCAGTGTGGTGTCAAATGGACTTGCATGAATACAAACACACTGAATCGTACTGACATTACTGGTGTGAGTTAACACATGGATGCTGCAACTGTGCGTTTTAAGTGATGTTATGATGGCTGTAAATATCGAGCGATTTCTTAGCGAGGGTAAAGGGAATGGTTTACGGGCTCTGCGTGAAATCAAAGTCGGAGAGGTTATTCATTCGTGTGAGCCTTTTGCATTCTGCATAGCGAAGAGTTTCTTGAAAACTACATGTCATAATTGTCTCAAGAGGTAAGAAGGCTGTTTAATTATTGAACGAATATAAGAGTTATGCAGAGGGTTACATCGATGCGTACTCTGTTGAAAAAAACATAAAATACATTAAAATTTTTGTGATGTATTCTGTGTTTTTCAGCATGTTGATTCTTGCATGCTAGACCTTAATTAAAAACGTTTTCAGTAATAATCGACCTCTGTGCTATCTGTTTTTTATGCACTCTCATGCCATGACTGACAATATGGACAGATTTTCTTGACATCAGTGCTAGCAAATTGACAGCAGCAGCACACTGTGGGTTGTTGCATAAAGTATTTGATTGCGGCCTCTAGGTGGAGCTGTTGGTCTTAGGGAACTTTGAACGATCCATGAATTATTGCATGGATGTGAGTGCTGTTTTTTTGTACTGTCATAGATAATTTTTAACAAATATAAATAAATATGTATTACAATCTTACTGTGTACCATCTTAGAGAATAAATATGTGTTTAATAAACCAACAAACCATTAAACCATTCTAAATTTGTATTCACGAGCCAGCAGATGGCGCTAAAACGTTGAAACGTCTGTCTGCTGGTAAATCCCACCTATAAAACAGTAACGTTAATTGTCTACTAGTTTTTTCTCTCATCGTTTTATTTGTCAAACCATTAAAGACACTTAACTTAAGTTAAGTGGTCTTGCTTTTCATCAAGACATTTATCTTTGAGTCAGTCTGTCATAAATCATGTCATCAAATCTTATTTATATTATATTATCCGACAATATTGACTGAATAGCTATTTGGCTATGGTTAGTGTTACCAGCCAATGCGCCCATTGGGGATGGGATGTCAATATAAGACTTCTATATTATAAGTTTTATATAGCAAGTTAATTTGCATTTTGGTTAAAGATTACAAGCATTTTTTTTTTACATGTATTAAGGACATGGGGTCAATATTGATTTTACCTCGACTTTAAAATGGTTTTGGAATTGCTGCAAATGCATATTCTTTAAAGTCTGTTGAAAGTAATTTCAGATAATTGTTTCTGAACACATTATAAATGTATTGCTGAAACACATTACAAAGGCTGTGAGGACTGTGAATTGTGTAGTTAAACAGTTTTTCTACATTTCTGTTTAGGATTATTTGGGCGGGGCTAAAACGGTAGCTCGATGATGCACTGAAGCCACCGAGCATGGCTCCGCCCCTAACACAATCGCGAGCATCCATTCAGTGGCTGTTTCTCAATTTCAAGGATACTTTCTTGGCAGGACTGGTCTTTTCAAGTCACTTCCTTCAGAGGCTAGGCGAGGCTCCTCTTTAGAATTTGGAAAAGACGTAACTGGAACAGGCTAGCAAGCGCACGTCATTGCATCATTACGTCAGTAAAAAGGTGTGCTTTCGGCGCTGCGCGCATAGGATTGTGGGTGATTTGATTGCGCTAAGGATACACATATGCATCCTTACCTGTATATGGGATATTTTTCGAACAAAGGACTCAGTCCTTGGTTGCAATTCCGAGGATCCTCGACATTGGAACAGTCCTTCGGATGTCGATGGCGTAGCATCCCAGAAATTCTGGCTTCCGAGGATTCTTCCTTGACATTGAGAAACAGCCAGGTTGTAGTGGTATTTTAAAGTTGAGAGAGATGGCAGCTTTCCCGCAAGTGGGCGTGGTTTAATCGTTGACAGCGGACACACCCCCAGCGTGTGAGGGCAGGATTTTTTTCCAAAATTTGTGGGGTTAATAAAACATTTTAGGTAGATTATTACCTACAAGCTATCATACATGTCTGCAATAAATGCATCATTTTCTTACTTCCTAAGACTCTTAAAGTATGCAGTTTGACTCCAAAGTGTCTGTCACAGAGCATAAACTATTCTCAGAGATCATTTATGCACGCCTACTTTATTTTTAAATGGAGTTAAGCTAATTCTCCCATGCACTAGTTTTTAGAGTATCATCTAAATACATGCATGGCATGCATACCCAAGTATCAGTCCTTTATCTTTTCACTTTCTCTTGTTTATCTATTCCCTGCTGAGGTATTAATTGCCATCTGCTTTTTGCCGTTTGGCCGTTCATCAAATTTCAGGTATGTCATTTTCCTGACTCCCGCTCAATGCTTTTCCATCTCTGACCTTGGGGAGTGGATCTTTCCGCTCGAGAGGAAGAAACCGCAGAAAAACGGGCACGAAAGACTGTCATTTCTGGCCAGAGATTATTGCTTTAGTCCCACTGATAACCTCGTCTGTAGAGAGACGTCTGCATGGAAACAAAAGCTTAATAATCCGCAGTATAAAAGCGCTGTATTGCAGTGATCCCTCTGTGCGGCTGGTCTAAAAATAAGAATTTTTTGTGTTATTGCAAAGTTTGTAACACAGCACAAACATGTTTCTGTTTGTTAAACAAACCTTATAGAATATAATATTTCATGTTTGTAAAAGCCCAGTGCTACTTCAGCAAAAGTAGGCCCACATTATTTTGGATGCACGTTGGTCATTCCCAGTAATAAACAAACTTATATTTGTTTTTTCCTGATCATCTCGCAATGTGCCATTAATGTTGTGTGTTCATGCTTAACACTTCAATGTAATGCAACATATGCTGATGTTGACTCGTTCTTTTTTGCTTCATTTAGGAGTAATGTGGCCTGTAGCATAGCACATAGGGAACTTAAAAGTAAACTGCATGAATCTGGATGAATACTAATGGTTGTACTTTGTAAAAGAGGTGCACCTGCTGTACATATAAGGCAAAATGGATTTATCCAATGAGCGATGGATTAAGGGTGACATTTCACAAGACTTTTTTAGAGGACGCGTATAAAGTTTTAGCTCAAAAACCATGTAGATAATTATTATAGCATGTTAAAATTGCCACTTTGTAGGTGTTAGCAAAGATGTGCCGTTTTTGGGTGTGTCCTTTTACCTGCAAATGAGCTGATCTCTGCACTTAATGGCAGTGCCGTGTTTGGATAGTGCAGATTAAGGGGCAGTATTATCCCCTTCTGACATCACAAGGGGAGCCACATTTCAATGAGCTGTTTTTTCACATGCTTGCAGAGAATGCTTTACAAAAACTAAGATACTGGGTTGATCTACTTCACATTTTCTAGGTTGATAGAAGCTCTGGGGACCCAATTATAGTACTCAAACATGGAAAAAGTCAGATTTTCATGGTATGTCCCCTTTAAAGACATGTATGATAATGAGGATGCTGGCAGTGAGCTTCCAGTGCAAAATAATAAAATTGTATATGCTGTTGTCGTATCTCTTGACCTTGGATAAAGCCAAAGTAAACAGCGGGCAATGCATGACTGCTCTGCTATTGAACTGCTCATTTTCAATTACAGTAGCTTGGAGTCATGCTCGAATCTCTGCTGCAGATCTGTTCAGCTGTGATCATATTCATTTAAAAGCCTTTTCAAGCACAGTGGGAATGCATAATGCATTTAGACTGAATTACGCATTGCTGTGGTGCTGTAACTATTTTTATAGCTTCATAATTTCTTTTATTATTTGCTAGATCTATGATAATATATATTTTAATTTATCATTATTATAAGTGGTGCTTGGTTGATCACTATACTAGTGCAGCATAAATTCTGATCCGTTTCCCTTCCCTTTTGATTGATTGATATCTTTTTTTTTAATCGGCTGATGTCTAATAGTGAGAAAAATGCTTTTATCTGCTGATATATTGGTGCATCCCTAATTTCTACATATCTAGGTTATGATGTTGACGTTATTGTAGACATGAGGCCCAGTCTTAAGTTATCATATAGTTGGTATGAACTCTTTCGACCTGGAAAAGTAACCCCCTAGCAACCACAAAAAAACATCATAGCAACCATTGAAAGCACTTTCAACCTCAGAGCATCATAGCAGCACTTTACCTCAAGAAAAAATATTTGTGGTTTTTATTCTCACTATTAACCCATAAATTATTCCTCCATGCCCTTATGTAGATGACCTGACATGAATCATAAGTTCTTGAACTATAGGTACACAAACAGGACATGATGTCATACACAAATGTGTGGTTCACAACATTTTGCTTTTAAAAGCTAATCATTTGTGTTTGTTTATTTGAAAAATCGAAATCAAGGGACATTTTAAATGAAATTAAGGCAACATCAAAGAAAAGGGTAATTGCTTTGTGCCTCTGTTACGTGTAAGTCTTTATTTGTAATGGGTGCTAATGACTATGGGTGGGCACAAAAAGGAGTCGCGGGTTCCTCCCCAAAACTGCATGTGTTCAATAGCTGGATATCTGCAAACAAACAAACAAACAATTATGGCATCTTTTCATGAGAGAGACTGACTGAAGTGTGCGACACAGAAAATAGTCAAAAAATATATTTGTGAATTATGTAAACAAATCATTATGTGTTATAAAATGTATTGATATATAAAACAGATTTTTGTTACTTTATTTGTAGATAATCAATAAAAATAAATTAATACAAACATCAGGGTTCCCACTGATCCTTGAAATCCTTGAAAGTTTGTGAATCTGGGGAAAACAATTCAAGGCCCTGGGAAGATTTTGAAAATATACATACATAGATACAGGTCATTGAAAGTGCTTGAATCTATTTTATGTAAGAAGTTTTCTGGAAAAAAAATCTGTATTATTCCCTGTGTGGTGTAGGATAATATCATAAAAATTCTAGACTTTAAGCACATGTGCTAAAATGTTCGGTTTAAAAGCTTATATCGTCTGTATGCGAATGTTGATTCATACCAAAATGCTTTTTTGCATAGTTGTGTTTGACACATGAAAACGTCTTGGGTTATGTATGTAACTGTTGTTTCCAAAGAAGGGAATGAGACGCTGCGTCTCCCTTGCCATACTTCCCCGTCCCTGTAACGCCGTCTTTGGCAATATTTCAGATAGCGAAATACTTCCAGGCTCCTGTCACCCTGTCTTTGTTGTTAAGCCTCACCATTGGTTGAATTTGATATACACATTCAGACGCACTTACCCCTGGAGGCGTCCCCAAAGTGCCACCGCAGTGACGCTGCGTGAGTTCCCTCAAAAGGGAACTGTAACAATGTATCTTTAAAGGGAACACAATGTAACCTTGCTCTCACTCAAAATGTATCCACACAGTTATTCCTTGAATTTGAGGGGGATTTGCACCTCTAAAATTTTTGGAAGGTCCTTGAATTTGAAGTTAACTAAGGTGTGGGTCTGAAACATTAAATTGCATGCATAATTATCAGAATGTATATGAGCAATTCCATGCCTTGTCAAATGTCAACCTTACCATAAAAATGAGTCTTTACCAAAAGTTTTTAACCAAACTGATAGCGGCTTAAATACAAGGTCTGAAATAATTTTCCATAGTGAAATAAGTGCAGCTTTTAGTATTCTCACATCCAACAGACAAATGTCACATACATAATGTTGTTTCTTCCTCATAAATGCATGCACATAAATAAAAATAAAATAAATATTATGTAGATATATTATATAAATAATAAAAATAATACTACATACATTAAATTATAGAATTAATATTTGTTCTTAGAATAGCCGTCTCTTCTCAATGTGTTGGGTATTATTGCTTCTGTTTTGCATTTAAATTCACAGAATTCCTACAAAGTATGTTTTTACCAAATATGTGGGTGTCCTTTTTTGTCACATCCATAACATATATTTTCCTCATCTGAAAAAGAAAACATGCAGACTGATATTTTTCTGATGTCTGGTCTCTAAACGCATGGTTCAATATATTGATAATAAATACACTCTCTAAAAAAATCATATTTTAATCTTTTACTGAAAATGTCACATCTATAATGCTGGAATTGGTCATATTATGTTTGCTCACACCTTTTCAAAGCTGTATAATTTCAAAGGGAGTTCTTAGTTTTTCATCTCTTATCAGTTAAATAGTTCAGTCTTATCACGTTTTCCTGTGCTCTTTGGTGCCTTGCTAATATGTGGCTATCAAAACCATTCCCATTTCAGATGTTGTATATCTCAGTATGTGACCGCAAAGCAGAAATGGGCCATTTTTGCAGTGCTGGTCACTGTGGTGGTCACCAATTGCTTTGAATCCTTCTGTGCCTGTTCTTTAAGTCGACCATCTGTTGTCATGGAGCGATGGATGCTTCTCGTTTCAAACCTCACTTCCTTTATGATCTGTGAACCAGCAGCTGAGTCACAATATACAGTTTTAACTGATTTTATCATTTATGTTTAGTTTTTTTGCATAAACATCTGCTCTTCAACATTATTATAGGAACAAGAGGCGTTTTGTTCATGCACAGCATTTTAGCAGTGCACTACCTAATGATGATTTGTGTCAGATGCAAATTTAATCCATAAACTCATGAATACATCATTTATCATTACCCATAATACATGTGTGCGTTTGATGTAACTACAGCCGTGAAATACTTGAATAGCTACTTTAATCTAAATATAAGTGGAGTGAACGCATGGAAACTGAACAAAAATGCCAATTACCCATAAACAACATGTAAAAACTTTTTTCAACCTTAATTTCACAATGAGTAAACAAAATTGAAGCTGTTCATTGTTATCGTTTACCGAAAACATTAACCAACGTTAACAAAATCAACCTTATTGTAGTGTTCACATTTTTTCTTAGAGAGATCTTTTTATCATGAGCATTCATTGGATTCACTTTCAGGTGTGCAGGAGTCTCTATCTCACCCCTCTTTCGGTTAGATGAGGATAATGGTATCGATCTGCACTTTTGTGGTGAATGGCGTGTTGGATTACTTTCTAGTTCCCCTTTGAACCCAATTCAAGAAGAAGTGCTAAATGCCATGGCAACAAGACAATTCATTGCATTGTGAGCAAACGGCATTTGTGAAAACATTCATCATACTCTGAAGAACGGCGTCAAGTGACGTATCCTGCGACCTTGAACGTTGTCTATCAGTTATTGTACTGCTGCAGTTCACTAATGTTGCTTCTTTGTCCGCTGTTCGATGGAAAGTTAATTGGAAAATAAAACGAAACGTGCAATTATCATCAAACTCAAGTGTAGAGAGACTGAGCTGAGCTTCAGATGCTGGCCAGGTTTTATTAAGCGGTCTGGAAAATATCCCGAAGGCATGACAGCTGTTACGCCATATCTCTGATCGGTCTCTTCTCATTAACAGGTTGTGGTATGTGTTATTTATGGATGGTTTAACAGGAAGTGCAGATTGTTTTTGGGTCTAGGATGTAGTATATGGAACAACTTTTAATGTTATAATTTTTTTTATTGTGGTCATTGATCAATCAGATTTTTTGGTAAGCATTGGAAAGTTTCTTTTGCTTTCATTTTTTTATAATTAAAACCTTACAGTGGAATTACTTTAAATCTCTCATGCTAAAAGAATACCCTCTATTACAAACCCAATCATAAGGGTCCATTTTCGAAATTGTGAAAGCTGAATAATGAGTAAGGATCGAACAACATTTGGCCGAGATACAATTAAATCTGAAAATCTGGAATGTGAGGGTAAAAAAATCAAAATATTGAAAAAAATCACATTTAAAGTTGGTCAAATCAAATCCTTAGCAACACATATTACTAATGATAAATATTTTTTTATATATATTTATTGTAGGAAATAACAAAATATCTTCATGGAACATGATCTTTACTTGATATCCTAATGATTTTTTACCTTAAAAATTTGATAATTTTGACACAATACAATGCATTGTTGGCTTTTCAAATCTACCCATGCAAATTATGACTTCTTTTTCGAGGGCGCACAACATGAAGCTTGTCAAAACATGTATTTAGCCCATCATGTGTGTGGCTCATCATGTCAAAATATGTGTTTGTTGCGTCATGTGAACCTTTGTGCATCACGCGTCGTGTCAAAATACGAGCCTGCTGTAGACGTTTTGAAGGGTTTTATGATAAAAGAGACGCTCATGTTTGCCAGATAGCTTAATCTTGCAGAGTTTAGTGTTAAATTGGCAAGGATTTTATGATCCATACAATGCATTGTTGGCTTTACAAATCTACCCATGCAAATTATGACATCTTTTTCGAGGGTGCACGATGTGAAGCTCGTCAAAACATGTATTTAGCCCATCATGTCAAAATATGTTTTCAGTGCGTCATGTGAATCTATGTTCATCACGCGGCATGTTAAAACATGTGCCTGCTGCAGACGCTTTGAAAGGTTTTATGATAAAAGAGACGCTCATGTTGGCCGGATACTAGCTTAAATTTGAGTAATCAGAGTTTAGTGTTAAATTGGCAAGTATTTTGTGGACGTGAGCGTCTCTTTTATTATAAACCCTTTCGACGCATGTGCAGCAGGCACATATTTTGACATGATGCATAATGCATATAGGTTCACATGATGCACCATACACATATTTTGAATTCGCGCCCCTCGGAATAGAAATCACTGGCCACCACTGGTCACAAATGTACAAAATTCCTATAGACTTACATCAGGAGGGACCCTTATCATATCTAAAACATTTATTCATTTTACATGTATTCATTTAGTAGACATTTTTGTCCAAAATGACTTACAAATGAGAGAGGATTTGGTCTTTTATGGTGCATTTAGGTGCATACATGTGAGGTAACAATATGTACTTTTAAGGTACTAATATGCACTCTTTAGATACAAGTGTGTACTTTTTGAAAAGGTATTACCTTTTGTACCTTTTTCTGAGAGTGTCCAAATCTGTTCCAGTTCCTTGGTGCCAAAATGTACCTTTTGGGTATCTAATATGTGCACACTTTAAGTACAAAACTAAAACCAGGGACCGATTTTGTACCTTTATTTCAATTAACACTGAGTTACTATAGGCTAATGAGTTTACAGTAGGTTTTATTGGTTTGTTTCGAGGTTGTTATCACAAAAACATTTAGCTTGATTACAGTCACAGATGGTCGGGTCTAATGGCGTCTTAGTAATTTTCACAGACTGAGACGCCCCGGACCATGAAAGAAATATTTAACTCACAGAGCCCCTGAGATTTATTTTCTTTTTAATCATAGATTACAATAAGTGAAGGTCTTCTTTAATAATTCACACTTATCCTCATGTGTTGTGACAAATAGGATTATATCCTGTGATGGTGATACTAATGGTTTTACGCTTGGAAAGGTCACAGTCTCGTATTAATGCCACGAATGTATACTGATATGACGTTCATTAGAAATGGCACAAAATGCCATATCAAATTAAAAACCCTTCTACATTTTGCCATGGCTGCTTGGCATCTAAAAGGATAAAGTTTTGGGGCATATAACCTACCTGTAATCTTATGCAGGTCTATACGGCTGGTAAAGGTTGTTGCTTCAGTAGTCGAGTAATGAATTTCTGCAGTACCCCGTGAATCCAGTAGCGCTGCGCTGTAGAATTAATAATTATTCAGCACGATTCTGCCTCGTTGTGCTTCAGCAGGTTTCTCATTTCCAGGATTAGTGGCCATTGGCTCTTCTTCCCTTTCTTTTCTTATTTTTTGCTGTGATTTGGTTTGTTAGATGTTTTTTATCCATGGACCCTGGCTAATGTAGACTCTGGAAAACACCATAATATTTATTTAAACCCTCTGATCTCTGGTCTGCTGTGTTAGAAACCCTGACACATTATGTTTATTGGTTTGTTTCTCAATAAAGAACCTTTTGTGAAACAGAAAGGTTCTTAAGATGTTAAAGGATTACTCCACTTTTATTTTTAAGAATAAATGCATTAGAAGAAGAAAAAGTGTTGGGAAATAAAACAGGAATATGGTCAAATTTGCAAGTATAAATCAATGATATTATGTTAAATTGTCTGATTATTATTAGTATTTTTGTTTAAAGAAGGTCAACCTATAAATGACGTAGAGCAGGAGTCTCAACTACGCCTCTTCGAGGGCCATTTTAAAAATGTAAAAATTATGCAGGCCAAACTTTTTACATTTTTTATATATTTTTTACTTTTACCTATTTTATTATTATTATTATTATTATATGTTATAACGTATGTTGTATTTGTTATTTTTGTTATAGGTCATATATTAAAAAACATGCATTTTCAAAAAAACTCTTAACTGTTTTAAAACTGTTTAACTTTCATAAGTTGTTAAATTTCAAGTATTCACAACAGTCATAATTCTCCTAATGACTAAAGTTGCTCTTCATGTTTTCTTTTTTTATATTTTAAGATATAAAGGCTAAATTGCCTTTCCATTGTACACTACATTCAGACGCGGTTGTCGGAGTTCGCCCCCTAGTGGCACTAATGAAATTTCAGTTTAATTGTAAATCTGTGTCAACATGGGACAGAAGCTCGTTCCAGTGCAAAGCCATCAATCTATTAATATATACTTATCAGTAATCAATTGTTTTTAAAGGGTCAAGTGTTACTGATAAAGTTAAACAAAAAAGATTCATAAATTTAACCTTGCACACAGTGTTTTAATTGGAATGCACTGAAATACATCAGTTCCGGTCCGTGTGTCACATGTAGTGTCATGGCACATGTTTTTTTTTATGCATCCAACACTCAAACTGTATCAGAAAATGATGCACCCGCATATGGTCGGCACCCCAAGCAGCCCCTGTCCGACTCTCCTTAGGGTTTATCTGCCATTTTTCATGTACAGTGGAAAGGTAAAAGTAACCACACAGATTTTAAATCAGACAAAGATGACCGGTGGGCCGGATAAAGATGATTGAAGGGACCGCATTTGGCCCGTGGGCCACCAGTTTACTAGCCCTGACGTAGAGTCTCTGCAGATGAACCTGAAATAGGAGAAAGTTTTTAAAAGGATAGTTCATCCAAAAATGCAAATTTTGCTATAATTTCCTCATCCTCGTGATGCTCTAAACCGGAAACACAGAAACAGTTGACAGTAGCAGGGGCGTCAGTTTGTGTTGAAAAGTGGTGGGGACAAAAAATCAGATGAAAAAACATTACAGCAGGACGGGAAAAATATTGAATAACGGCGCATCAAAAATGGGCATAGTGTAGGCTGGTCAACAACACAAAAATACTCAGCATAAAATCCTCAACAATGTCGACTGCACATGTAACAATCCCTGCAACACCAGCTCAACCGAACAGTGCCAAAGCACCATACTGTAGATAACAGCAGCACGTAAAGTCAATTACATTGAAATTCATTACATATGTAAAAGAAAACACACTATAAGCACACAATGCAACATATGTGACCCTGGACCACAAAACGTACACTGCAAAAATTATTTTCAAGCAAAAAATTTCTTTGTATTTTTGCCTTGTTTTCAGTAAAAATAACTAAAAATTCTTAAATTAGGATGCTTTTTCTTGAAAAAATAAGAAAATAAGTCTAGTTTTTAAATGAAAAATATTAAATTTGATATTTTTGGTCTAAAAACTAGATTTTTGCACATCAAGAAAAAGCATATTAATTTAAGAATTTTTTGATATTTTACTAAGAAATTTTTTCTTGAAAATCTGACTTTCTTACTAAGTATTTTGTCTTGTTTTCAGTAGAAATATCTAAAAATTCTTAAATCAAGACATATTTTCTTCATGAGCAAAATGACTTAAGAAAATAAGTCTAGTTTCTAGACAAAAACTGTACAATTTAAGTGAATTTGTGCTTAAAACAAGCAAAAATATCTGCCAATGGGGTGAGAAAATTTTGCTTAAATTAAGTGTTTAAGAAAAAATAAATCTTATTTTTAGATTTTTTTCTCACCCCATTGGCAGATATTTTAGTTATAAGCAAAAATTTGTCTAAAAACTATACTTATTTTCTTTATGTCGTTTTGCTCATCAAGAAAAAGGATCTTGATTTAAGAATTTTTAGATATTTTTACTGAAAACAAGACAAAAATACTAAGTAAGAAAGTCATTTTTGCAGTGTAAGTCGCGCAGGTATTGTTTGATTTTTCAGATAATTTTAACCAAATGCTTTTGAAAAGTGGTGGGGACAAAATCAGCCATTTCAAAAAGTGGTGGGGACATGTCCCCAGTGTCCCCAGTGTAAATGACACCTATGGACAGTAGTATTTGTTTTTCCTACTATGGATGTCAATGGGTTCTGTCTACTGTGTGCTGAATGCTTTTGTCTCATTTTATTAGGAGCATCTTTTTGTTTTCGTCCAATCACAGCTTTTTCTATCCAATTATTAGACCAGCAAAGAGTGGCATTTCTGGAAGTGTTGTCTGACAGGCTTTGAGGAGCTATAAGAGTGTTTCTGTCCTGTGAGGATAAACAATCTAATTGGCCAAAGTGTGTGTGAGTGTGTATGTGAGGTTTTGTATGTGTGTGAGTGTTTAAATGTGTTAGATTTGGAGAAAGTATGAAATTTCAGATAAAGGTGTGGGTCTGCTTCTTCTCTACATGTTGACACACACACAACCCTTATAAAAATTAACCATGGTTTTACTACAGTTAAAACAAAAAATTGTAGTAAAACAATAGTTACCACAAATAACCATGGTTATGTAATCGTAGTTTAATCATGATTACTGTAGCAAAACCATGGTTTTGCTAATAGTAATCAATACAGCAAAAAGAAACCCATAGTTACTACACTTTTACCACAAAAAACATGGTTAATTTTTGTCAGACACACACACACACACACACACACACACACACACACACACACACACACACACACACACACACACACACCAGATGATGCTGTCTGTCTTATTATAGCTCTCAGTGTGTGATGGGAACATGCAGGGAATTGTTTCAGGCTAGCTGTGTGTGGATCTGGATCTTTCTAAGCTCATGATAGATATTTGAATTCACTGGTCATGTTAGGGTGCCACATTTATGTCAAATTATTGTCAATTGTGATATTAAGAAACCCGGGAATAATAACGCATTAGCCATAAGGATAATCAGATTTTGACACCCTGTGGATTGGTTTTGCTCTGAAGAGATAAGCCTCAGGACATTTGTTTGTCACATAAATGTAATAAAATGCATTAATGTAAGTAAGGACATGTAGCCTGCTGATAGTGAGGGGGAGCCCTCGTGCCACCAGGGGGCAGTGTTTCTCTATGACACTTTCAGCTGTCTGAGAGTCCACTATCAATATCAAACACAAAGTAACACCTCAACCAAAAATTAAAACTGGCCTCATTTACTTTTACTACCATGCCCTCGTGTTGTTTCAAAGCAGTGTTCTGTGTCATTTCTTCTGTTAAACACAAAATGAGAAATATTTGCATACTACGTCAATACGTAAGGCTTCAGAAGAAAGACTTGATTATGATGTTTGTGAGAGATGCTTTTAAGGGGGTCCCTACAAAGACATCATTCTTTTCGTTTTAAAATAATCTTTACTGTCCTGTTTACTGTGCTTGAGCTTTTGCCATCATCTCAGTGATGTAGTTTCTCAAAAAAACTACACAAAGCATGCATATTAAAACCCAGTCGTTGGGTTAAATTAACCAACTAAATTTTATATTTGACCCAACGATGGGTTAAAACAACTCAGCATTTTAGGTTAAAGGGATAGTTCACCCAAAAATGAAAATAATGTTTTAACCCATCGTTGGGTCAAATATAAAATTTTGTTGGTTAATTTTAGGTTTATTTACTGTATGCAAACTTACTATTTGAAAACAAACAACTTTCCCATGTTTAGAAAAAGAAGTACATTCAGTTTAATAATTTGATTGATTTATGAAAAATATGTGTGGTTTATGTTATAAGCTCATATCTGAGACTCACCTGAAGTGAAGTGTGTCCTGTAATGGTTGACTTATTGATTTATTTGTCTTTTGTATGCTGCTGCTGTATGGCTCTTCTCTTATGCTTTGAATTACGGCCGGCTCTTTGCTATCTGTCGCGCCAAACTCTGTGTTTTCCATTAACATTCATGATTCTTGCTCTCGGAAACATCAGCATTTTTATAAGGGCTGAGAAATTGGGTCTGCTTTTTAAGATTATACAAAGTTCTAATAAATCCAATAGACACATTCTGAAACTAAAAACATTTTTAAGAAATCGTCAGTAAATAAAGTTAATGTCTTTTATATCAGAAGCCTGATAATAAGATGATCTCATTATGGTCTGTGGGGTTTAAATGCATTACATATTCATGATACCATCTTTTATTTCAGTGTGTTCCTTTTGTTTTGTTTTTTATCTAATGAAGTTCGTTCTTTTCAAAGACAAATGGGATTAAGATCAGCCGATAGCCACGGGCACGGAGGTCTGATGTTGATCTGGTGCATAGCTCAGGTTTCTCTTCTGGATCTCATAAGGGTTCTTGATGAAACTTTGAGATGTTGGAAAGTCTGTTATGATTTAATTGTGAATATATCATTAAGCTTCCACGACTTTATGCAAATTGTTTATGTGTGCATTTGCAATGTAAAGATGATTTGACCTCCACATTCACTACTGCTTGAGCTCTATTTACTTTGAGCTCATAGTGTTAAAAAAATTTGTCAGATAGTTTTGTGAAAGCTCTTAAGGCTACAATATTAAAATATGCACAATATATGTAAGATTTTTGTAATAAAATATCCCCAAACCACTTCACCAGTTCAATTGTGTATTTACATTATCCCAAAAGTTCCCAAGGATTTGTAATTCCAGAGATGGTGTCTTTTGATGGTGAAAACAACATCTCCCATAGTTCTACTCTCCTTCATGTCGTCATTAAAGGATTATTCAATTTTTTTAACCGGATAATTTACACACCATGTCATCCAAAATGCCATCACCATGTCTTTCTTTGTTCAGTCGAGAGGAAATTATGTTTTTTGAGGAAAACATTCTAGGATTTTTCTCATTTTAATGGACTTTAATGGACCCCAACACTTATTAGTTTTAATGCAGTTTAAAATTGCAGTTTCAACGGACTCTAAATGATCCCAAAAAGTCATAAGGGTCTTATCTAGCTTCAAGCACATGAAGAATGGTCATTTTTGGCAAGAAAAATACAAAATATGCACTTTTTAACCACAACTTCTCGTCTTCCTCCGGTCCTGTGACGTGCCAGCCCGACCTCACGTAATGCGTCATCACGTCAAGAGGTCACGGATGATGTATCGAAACTACGCCCCAGTGTTTACAAGTGTGGAGAAAGAGAACCGTTCCAACGATGTTGTATGTGGAATGATACTAATTAATGTCTTGTGTCGGTTTTTTCTTTAAAATGGTCCGCAAATGTGTGTTTCATATATGTAACACTTGACCTTTCCACGTCATTACGCAATTACGTGAGGTCACAGTGGCGCGTCACAGGACCGGAGGAAGATGAGAAGTTGTGGTTTAAAAGTGCATATCGTTTCGCTAGATAAGACCCGTATGCCACGTTTGGGATCGTTTAGAGTTCTTTGAAACTGCAATTTTAAACTGCATTAAAACTGGGGTCCAAATTCCTGGAATGTTTTCCTCAAAACACATAATTTCTTCACGACTGAACAAAGAAAGACATCAACATTTTGGATGACATGGTGGTGAGTAAATTATCTGGATTTTTTTTAAAGAAAATTGACTAATCTTTTAAGCTTCGCCTGTGTTATTGTGAAATAGCGACATCTAGTGTGAAAAACCCACATATTGTGTCTTTATGAATCAAAGTCATTTGGTTTGTTGACATTGGATGATTTGTGCGGTATGAGTAAAGAACACAATAGTTTTTCTTCAACTTGTATATTGTTTTGTATCAACCTGGCATTTGGATATAAGTACTGTGTTGTTTGGTTGTGTTCGCTCCAACTCCGTCTGATGTGTCTTCAGTTTTTCTTTCAGTTGTTAGTCGAGGGTTAAGAACTGCAGCCCCCAAAGTGATTGTCAAGAACTTACCTCCAGATACCAGGGCAGTGACAAGATCTTTCTGTTAATCTGTCTCTGCTAGACACAACCGCCTGTGATTATTTTCTCTTAGAGAGGAGTAAGAAGAGGTCTTGGGTGGTCAACCTGTGCCACGTACTGTCACACTTTCTGCTATCATTGAAAGATGTCCCAAAATATACAGCTTTGGATAACACTATCAGACATTTGCATGTTCACGCAGTTATCATTTGGTTCCAAAAACTATTGCATTAGCTTGGTGGAAGGGTTGTTTGGCTGTCCTATTGGTCATTTACCCAAGTAATAATTGGTCATTTACACTAAGGACAGAGGTAAATTGTAATTCTCTCTCTCTTATGTGTTTTTTCACAGAGGTGAAAGTTTACTAAGATGCTCTCAGTGTAAGACGGCCCGATACTGCAGTGCTCAGTGTCAGGTAAGAGCTCATCACAAAACTGTTTGGGTCTTAAAGCCAAATATCAAAATTACCTCATGATTTACCCACCCTCAAGCCATCTGAGATACACGTTTATCATCTTTCAGACGAGCACATTTGGAGTTATTTTAGTAAATGTCCTTGCTCTTCCATGCTTTATAATTGGAGAAGACAGGGATCAGGAAACAACTTCTGACTTTTAACCCCCAAAAAGTGCATTCATCCTTTACAGAGGTAATCCACACGGCTCCAATGGGTTAATAAAGGTATTCTGTGAGTAATCGATGCAATTTTGTAAGAAAAATATCCAGATTATAGACTTAATAAACTGTACTTACTACTGTAGCTTCCGGTAACGGCGCCTTGTTTGACTCACACAAGAGTTTTAGTGTAGTAGGCGATGGATATTTTTCTTACATTATGGCATGGATTACCCCCAAAAGACCATTTTTAACCCCTTGGAGCCATGTGGATTACTTCTGTGAAGGATGGATTCACTTTTTTGGGCTTCAAAGTCAGAAGTTGTTCCCTGAACCCTGTTTTCTCCCATTATATGCTTGGAAAAGCAAAGACATTTACTAAAATAACTCCAAATGTGCTCGTCTGAAAGATGTTTTTGAAATTTGGCTGAAGTATTGCTTTAACATTAGAGACTTTCCACATGAATTCATGATTTTTTTTTTTTGACCGGTTTCATACAGTACCTTTCAAATGAGAGTGGTCACATATAAATAAAAATGTTATTATAACTATAATAATTTCAACTTTAACATTGTGCTCCTAATAAGATCGTATCATCATTTACTGATAATTTTGTTGTTCTCGATATTTTTAAGCGTCTGTTTAAATATAAGAAAGTGTGGATTGAAGTCAGTGTCCAAAAGGCAGTGGCATTAAACATTTCTTTCATGCATTTCATGCACCAGTCATGCATTTTTCATTTCTTATAACAAAGGAATTATTTTGGACCCTGGTTGAAAGAGAATACTGACATTATAAATACCTTTGACTTGGTAATCCAATAACCATTTTTGCCCAATTTAATAATTTTGTTTCCAGATACTTGTGCCGGCAAATATCGGAAAAACTCTAACATTGGGCGCCAGTATTTAGCGCTTGGAGCCATACACCTGTAAAACATTTTGTTTTTATAGCATTTTCCAGTCATCTAAAATCACTTGGCTGTCACACAAATGCCACAACTTTCTCCAAGTACTTTCTCTCAAACCTAGACACCAGTGCTCCATAATATCACATCAATATCAAACCAGCTTTGTCTTCTCCAGGCACTCATGGCTGTCAAGCTGTCTGTTTTTTAATTGTAGGGCATTCTTTCATCATAATTCTCTATAGCCGGCACGTTCCACCACAGATCTGAGCTCTGATTGAAGATCACAGCTTCGTGTTTGCTTGTGAATTTTTTTGCATGGTGCTCCATCACGTTTCTTCCTTCTCCCAATTTTCTCCCAACAGAAACAAGCGTGGCCCGAGCACAAACGAGAATGCAAATGTCTAAAGCGTCTCCAGCCGAGAATCCCCACCGACTCCGTCCGACTTGTTGCCAGGATCATTTTCACACTGGTATGTGACTAAAGAGCACCTAACGGCGCTTCAGATGCATGTTTTGAATTTAAAGTGTGTTTAGTACCACTTTGGTACATTTGTCTAATCTTTTTTTTTTTTTTTTGCAGCTCAGCCAGTCAAAAAGCGACAAAGATGAGCTGTACTCGCTAACTGAACACCAGTCTCGTAAGTTGCTGTATGGTTAATTTTAACTCTTTCCCTGCCAGCATTTTTCATGATTTTCACAAAAGTTTAATGCCTCCTAGAAAATGCTCTTCTTTAAATATCAAATGAAAGAACAAACCCTCTGATTAAAAAAAAACACGTTTCATCCTACCTTCATTAGTTCTCTTTTATCACCTTTCAAATATTGGTAAGTTTCTCTAAAAACACCAAATTTTGAGCAAAAATCTGAGATAATTAAATTTTTGTGAAGGACATTTGATAGAGATCAGATTCAGAGCGATCCTCAAAACATACACGGGCATACAGCTATTTGCCCTATAGGGCGATACTTCTGGGTTTATGAGTCCAAGTTTAAATTATCCACCTGGTGGATAATAGCGGTATTGCAGATTAACGGAAATACTTGTCAATGGAGGGGAAAGAGTTAAGCACCTAACACAGTGTCCTAATTTTTTATCATTGCATCAATAAAAAGTAGCTTTATCTTCATGTACAGTACTGTTACTGTTATATACCAAATACAAGCTCATTTTTCAGCGGTTGGCAGCACCCGGCAAAATGTATTCTGCAAGGTTGATAGATAAGATTTCCTATAATGAAAGGTGAATAAATGTCAGTTCCTTGTATGAGTTTATTGTAAGATTATGAATGTTCCTCCACTCCTTTATGCAGGTCCTCTGTGAAACCTGCCCGCGGCCCTCGGCTTCTCAAAAGTAATTGGCTATTTTGTCACAATGAACCTTGGACTACTAGTCGGTCTGGCTATTTCCTATTCTCTCATAAGTTTCGGCCAGCCATTAAAGATTGTCCTTATGGATGGTCCTTTTGTGCCTGCGCTCCCTCATCACATTAACAGCTGTGTGAGACGTCCGGTGTAAACCCTTCACCTTGGTTCATGCATTATTCCAAGAAATCCATCAGATCCTCATTTTTGTGGCTGTGCGGTGACAGTAAGACCTTTGCATGGGATTTTATACAAACAGAAAGAAATCATTTTATTTCATCTCTCTCTGACCTAATGGTCAACTGATAAGGGTTTTCAGGAGCTGATGTTTGGAAAGCCAGGTGACCTATATGATCTTGATATATACAGTAGACCCTATGTAATGCATTTAAATGATAGCCAGTTCCTAAAATGAGATCTGAGAGCTACTATAGAAGAAAATTTATGCTGTTTATTTTGTGCTGTTGTCATTTTTGTAGCTCTGCAGCCCCAGCCCACACTTCTTTCCATCTACAGAAAAATAATGCATGGAATATATATAGGCAAAGTATAGATAATATCAGATAATGATATTGACCGAATGCTCTTAGCATGTATTAAATAATTTCGCTTAAATCTACTTTTTAACCAGAATAGATTTGGTAATGAAGTGGTTTTAAAAGCCTTTAGGGTACGAAGGCAGATCGTCATGCCCATTCAAACTGAGGGGGCGCGTGAGCCAAATAGATTTTGCATTTAACCTTAAAATCAAAGAAGCGTCCATTAATCTGTTACTTGTCTTTTATTCTGTTTAATATGCACAATATTATCAATTCTGTGCATCCCTGTCACTTTTCGAAAATTTTTGCCGTTTTGATAGTGTTTTCATCATGTAACATATCTTTAGTTTATTCTGGCGGCAGGCACTGCAGTCAGTGCAGTCGCAGACGTCATCAGCATCTGAGCACGCTCAAGAGCTCTTTGCTGTTGCTGCTGCATTTTGCTATCTGAGAAATTAAAATGTGTAAGTAACGCTCACAACATTTCCAAACCACAGTACGGTAATGTACGGTTCAGTTAACCTCCTTTGTGAAGAAAATTTATGGTTAAATGTGACCGTCTCGACGTTATATTAGTAGAGATTTCTAGAATCATCTTCTTGGTACAACACCAAAGTTCGCCAGAGTTCACGGGGGCGCGGAATCACATATGAGGTAAAATTTAATGCAATTAATCCGTTCCTCTAATAAGTTTATCTAAACATATTTTTTTAAATCATACATTGAACATTAAAATCAATCACATGGCTATAGCTTATGTCATTTTCGTTGTTTATAGATTTAAAATTACATTCATTTTATAGGATAATGCAGTTGTTGTGCAAAATGCATTAATGACACAATTAAACAATTAATTAAACCAAACGTAAATAAATAAAACATGCCGTTCCAGATGTAAATATGATGCCAATATGTCATTATTCCGATTGAATAGTATTTGAAATAAAAGTTAGTCAACCCTTTTATTTTGGAGGTTTTTGCATGAAGGCAGGGGCGCTCAGATTGTTAGAAATGTAAGTGCCATGGAAAAGACTGAAAGCTTTTTTGTTTGATGTCTGTGTATGGACAAGTTTCTGTGAGCTGTGCACACAGTGCCCCCTTAAAAAATTGGTGCATGACGCCCCTGTACGAAGGTAAAATTTTTTTTTTTTTTAAAGGATACCACCCAGTGACAGCTTTTTACCTTGTCTTGAGGGTTTAGCATGCAAGAAGTAATATAATGTCATCCTTATCATCTGATATATAGACCGTTTCATCGGGCGCACGTGCGGTGATGGGATTTGCGTTTGGTCCGAACTTTACTTTCGGTTTCTGTTTGTTTAATGGTCTGACTAGTTGCTGAAACTGAACTCTTAATCAAATACCTCGTTGAAAATAACAAATGTTTTGGGTTCCTATGTAATCAACGTGTTGTTTATCTTGCTTGTTATATAAATAAACTACTTTAAAAGGACTTATTTATTTGTTATTTATTCTTCGCAGAGTGTACCGAAAGTTACGTGATGACCACGAAACCGCGTGTTTATGTTGTTACTCCTGAAACCGTCTATAGTTATTTTGTTGACAATCCCCTACAGCTTCAGACTCATAATTCCACACAAAGCTTTTCCCTCCCACAACAAGTCGGAAGTATATATTCCCATCTTTTCCTGTCAAATATTTTGTGCTCAGGAGCCAGTCGGCCACCCGCAGTCCCTCACTGACCGGCTGCTATCTGTAATAATAATAAAGTCATAAATAAATTGCGATCACCTTAAGAACGGATAAAAATTTTGTATTCCGGTTTGTCCGACAAGCCTGAACAATATTATCGGGGGTCTGTATGTGGGAGATAAAGAATATGCAAGGAAAAGACGCTAAAGTGCAGGCGTACCAGATTTATGCGTTGAATCTGTAGAGTTTTACTACCGTGTGAGTCTGCGTTTACGACAGTGAACGTGTGAATGGTTGTGTGTGCGAGATAAAAGCTTGGGAGGGTTTTCCGCGGGTCAAGCGTTTGCTCCGTCTGCGGCTGCCGCAACACGCTGCACTTCATCGATGGTGTGTTTGAAGGAAATGTATCAGAGCAGAAGGGTTAATGGAGAAGCCCATATGTTTGGCAAAGCCGACATAAATCACACCGCACCGATACATCCACACATACAAATACACTACTAGCACTGTTTATTGCTGTCTGCCGTCTTTATAGGCATCTACCGTACTGAAAAAAATCTTATGTGGTCTTCACTGGTTTTGCTTTGTCAGTTGGAGGACCAGCTCAAACCATCTGCTGAACCTAAAACCAGCAACCTGTTTTCAACCTATTTTCAACCTATTTAACCTGGTTTATTTTAGCAAGGTCACTCAGAGAGTACAATACACACATTTCTGTTTTATTTTTCAGTCTCAACATGTTCAGCATCTGCCAAATGCATAAATGTATAATGTAATGTAAATGTCAATGTATTTGGTAGTACCACTGTATATGTTAATCATATAGATAAATATAAAGTACTATGGTAATCATAGCAGTATCTTATCATAAAATGATGCATATGAATGTCTTGTCAGTACTGAAGTTGTTTATGTCCTCTGCATGTTTAGACCTGGAGGATATGTATGATGAGAAGAGAGAAGGTCTGGAGGATCTCTGCTCCACCCTGCTGGTTTATCTCGGCGAGGAGAACTGTGATGTTTCTCAGCTGCCTCCCGGCCTCGAACCCATCAACCTGCTCGCCAGAGTAAGTGTCTTTTTGTTGTAATATACACCCCTAGTGTAGTCTGCAGGTGGCGGCTCGCAGGTCACCAGGTGCAACATCGAATCTGAAGTGCTGATATTGTCATCGCGTCACGTTGACCGTGCGGCCACATACTGAGCAGTTCGCTTATTTTTCTGTCCTGCTGAGAACCCATGCTGCTGTTTTTTTGTCTTTTTCTTTAAAGCGGTGACCGAGATGTTCACTGAAACTAAATTAGGTTATTTCACATTATATTTCCATTTCCATACATTTGGGTGGATTCCATACATTTGGGTTTACTTTACTTGAGAAGTATTTGTGTATATATTTAAATGGAGATAAGAGTTTTATTTGGTTTTGATGTTTATAATCATTAAATTGTCCTGAAATAAAATTGTTAAAGGGACACACTTTTTGGAAATTATGCTAATTTTCCAGCTCCCCTAGAGTTAAACATTTGATTTTTACTGTTTTGGAATCCATTCAGCTGATCTCCGGGTCTGCCGGTACCACTTTTAGCATAGCTTAGCATAAACCATTGAATCCGATTAGACCATTAGCATCGTGCTAAAATAACCAAAAAGTGTTTCGATATTTTTCCTATTTAAAACTTGACTCTTCTGTAGTTACATCGTGTACTAAGACCGACAGAAAATTAAAAGTTACGATTTTCTAGGCCGTTGTGGAAAATTGTCGAAAATTGTCGCCTGCTATTGAAAGTTACCAAGGGAACTATTTTCAGGCGCTGCGTAATATCATTGCGCCTCTTGCAGCCATGTTACAGCAGCAAAGTCCTTGATTATTACGCCAGAATGAGAGTATAGTTCCTAGCCTTATCGGCATAGAAAATCGCAACTTTTAATTTTCTGTCTGTCTTAATACACGATGTAACTACAGAAGAGTCAAGTTTTAAATAATATCCAAACTCTTTGGTTATTTTTTAGCGCGATGCTAATGGTCTAATCAGATTCAATGGATTATGCTAAGCTATGCTAAAAGTGCTAGCGCCAGACCCGGAGATCAGCTGAATGGATTCCAAAACTGTTAAAATAAAATGTTTAACTCTAGGGGAGCTGTAAAATTAGCATATATTTAGTGTCCCTTTAAATAAAAGTTTTGAGAGATGTACCATGACAGTACCATGTTTTAGGCATGCACTATGATGGTACCATGGTGTACCTTTAAGTCCCATACAAGTATAGTTTTTGTAGTAACCATGTTTTTGGCGTATTGATTACCATTTCTGGTAACCATTGTTTGGTTCAGCTATAGTAACTTTTCATATCTTCACACATCCCACAATCCTGCTGTTTTTCCTTTTATGATAGCCCAGGTGCATACTGAAGTCAAAGTTTATTTACAGATGTGTCAGCGAGATCGCTTATTTAGATTCCAGCGAGAATCGGTTTTATTTGCTTGTTTACCACCCGCCACTCTTTGCCGTAATTGCGAACACATTGGTCGAAAAGATATGTTTTGGGTTGAACACGGTGATGGTCTCCTCAGGATCGCATGTAAACACAGAAGGGGTTGCACATCTGGACGGTTACAAACAAATGCCTGTTGCATGTGAGCACGGGCACCTGTTTTATATAAGAGACAGCCAGCAGCCATCTCTCTCTTATAAAGCATCAAAGGGCTGAGTGTGGTTTTGATAAGCACTTCTAGTCCAATTTTAAACACTACGGAGGGAAAGACACGAGTTATGTGAACGTTTGTTTGAATAGTTTTGAAAACCCACAGACAATCAGATTAAGGAGGTCCAGATCACTTAGCATTTACTGGCACTGATTTTTAAAGTACATTTTTAAGTGCACTGCATGACACCACGTACCGTGCCGTTGGCATTTTTGTTACCCAGATGTGTTTTGTATCATCGTTGCTTATGCTTGTGTATGAGAGAGATACTTGCTGTACATACATAACTTCTGTTATGACATTTTTGGGACCATTGTAAAAACAATTAAATAGTATTATTTATAATATTAGCGATATTTAAAAAAAAAAGATTAATCTGAGTTCCATAGATTTTGTTTCAGGAATCCTCAAAGCTTTATTTGTCATTTTGTCATAAAGGTCAATCATTGGTTGAGACGGCTGAACATGGCAGAATTGTTGATGGTTTGAGTTGTGACATTTTCTGTCAGAAATGTGAGATACTCTAAAGAAACGTCAGTTCGGGTGTGCTGGAAATGCATGATGGAGAGAAAACGTAGTGAGACGTTATTGTCTCTTAAAAAACAAACAAACAAAAAAACTATCAAGGTCCTGGTCACTTTTTGTGCGATATAGGGATGCATAACGATTAATCGCAATTAATCTATAGCAGAATAAAAGTTTTTGTTGCATGCATGTATATATTTAATAAATTATATTGGACACATCATATATGTGTGTGAACTGTGTATAATAATTATGTATATATAAATATGCACACATGCATGTATAATTTTAATAAAAAAATTAAAATAAAAAAATAAAAAAAATATATATATTATTAAATATATTATTATTATTATTAAAATTATACATGCATGTGTGCATATTTATATATACATAATTATTATACACAGTTCACACACATATATGATGTAAACAAACGTTTATTCAGCTATAGATTAATCGCAATTAATCGTTTTGCATCTATAAGTCAATATAATCATTATCACGACAGGCCTATGTGTTTGTCCTGTGGCGGCTATCGTAGCTTCCCTATGGGTTGCAAAAGGGAGGAGTGAGCTGTAGCCTAAGCCATTGGTTGCAATTCACAGAAGATGCCGCTAAAAATCCCACATTGCACCTTTTAATGGTATTGAGATTTTTCGTGTTTTTTTTCTGGCCCATTTCTGACGCCTGTCCATTTCGTGAAGTGGTTTAAATTTGGTATAGTTGTCATCAATTCGGTTATTTTTCTATTTGGAAACTGGTTGTAATCTTGCAGACAAATATTTTTGCATTTAATGTCACCAATAATCGTCTATAAAAATGCAATAGACATTTGCTTAATAGCACTACCAAGAATATACTGCAAACATACTGACAATTTTGTCACATTTTGTATCACTAATAGACATCTTATATAATATTTTTTATTCACATATTTGCTAAAATAACACTATGAATATAACAAACCTGCATAAAGAGATGAGATGCAAACCCCTCTAAGTGCGACTGACATGTTATCTTGTAAATGTTTTCTCTCTATCTCTCTCTCACACACACACTTTCACAATCTTTCACTTTAATCTTAATGAGATACAGTTAAATCCTGAATGAATATTTCATTTGCGTGTGGGTGGAAAACAAATGTGCATAGAATTGAAGAAATGTGCTGCTTCTGACCCTGGCTGCTGATTAAGTCTCCTGTTCTGCATTATCTCTCCTGGTGCGAGCTCACTTCTGCAGCTTTATTGGCTTGGTGCTCAGTGTTTAACATTACAAACATTTAGTTGTGTTAATCCAACACTGAACCCATCACCCATTCAATGGAGCGATCTAAAAACCTCCATCCATGCTCCACAACCGATTTCAAATCAGACACATATTGTATAATTTAAAATGTATTCCTTACATACAGCCAAATTTCCTCAGGGGATGATTAGGTGTTTGTTGATTTATTTATTTATTCATATTAAGGAGGAACTAGAATAGGTACAGGCAAATACTGCAATTAAAGTGGCGACACATGAGAGAAATGTGTGAAAATTCAGATCCTAAGAGACTGTTATTCACAAGGTGGAGTGAATCCACTGATTTAATTAAAGTTGCACAGCATGCTAATGTTTTTTCCAGGGATTGGAAAATGTAAATAGTGCATTCTTCATTCATTCTTGCATATGTGTCTGATGCATATTTCCTTGAAGTGATATACTGTCATAATCCAAAGAGCAGATAGGTTTTAATATTCCTTATAAAATAAAATAAAAACCTTTGCACCATGCGTAAGATATCAGCATTCTGTTATGTTGAGAACTACTTTTGAGTGGCAACTATCATTTTTACTTTTGCCATTAACTTAAAATAAACATTGTTTTTGTGTTACACAGCAGTACCCAATTAGTGCAAGTAGTATTTCATACCATTATAATGTTTTTAGCATTTATTTTAATATTTTCTTATTTTGCCCGTCCTTCACAGCTGTTGTATTAAGGATCATTAATATTTTATATGTGCTCTCTTTTGTTTTATTTGTCTGTCTTATAATGGTCTGTTGTCTTCAGCTGAGATAAGAGATGAAAGGCAGTTCCATCTGTGCATGACAACACAAATGGCCAGCATTACTTAGTGCTAATTTAATACATAATGTAAGAATACTTCATGACAATACCAGCAGTCAGACAGCTCCAAAAGAAGATGCATACAGGACCTGTTGAACTCCATCCATCCGTCCTCTACTTTACCTGTCTTTCTGCTGTGTATGTCTGTTATACATGTCTGTCTGTTGTACCTGTCTGTCTGTTTGTCTATTTGCTGTACCTGTCTGTCTGTCTATCTGCTGCACCTGTCTGCTGTACCTTTCTGTCTGAAGTACCTGTCTGTCTATCAATCTATCTGCTGCACATGCATGTATGTCTGTCATGTCTGTTTGTTTTTCTATTTGCTTTACCCGCCTACTGTCTACTGTACCTGTCGGTTGGTCTGTCTGTCTGCTGTACCTGTCTGCCTGTCTGATATACAAGTCTGTTGCTGTACTTATCTGTCGGTCTGATGTATCTGTCTGTCTGGTGTACCTGTCTGCTTGTCTGTCTGTCTGCTGTACCTGTTTGTCTGTTTGTCTGCTACACCTTTCTGTTGTTCCTGTCTGTCTGTCTGTCTGTCTGTCTGTCTGTCTGTCTGCTATACCTGTCTGTCCGTCTGTCTGCTGTACTTGTCTGTCTGTCTGTCTGTCATGTCTGTTTGTTTTTCTATTTGCTGTACCTGTCTGTCTGTCTGTCTGTCTGTCTGTCTGCTGTACCCGTTTGTGGGTCTGCTGTACCTGTCTGTTTGTCTGCTGTACCTGCCTGTATGTCTGTCTGCTATGTCTGTCTGTCTGTCTGTCTGCTGTACTTGTCTGTCTGTCTGTCTGTCTGTCATGTCTGTTTGTTTTTCTATTTGCTGTACCTGTCTGTCTGTCTGTCTGTCTGTCTGTCTGCTGTACCCGTTTGTGGGTCTGCTGTACCTGTCTGTTTGTCTGCTGTACCTGCCTGTATGTCTGTCTGCTATGTCTGTCTGTCTGTCTGCTGTACTTGTCTGTCTGCTGTACCTGTCTGTTGTACCCGTCTGTCTGTCTGCTGTACCTATCGGTCTGTCTGCTGTACCTGTCTGTCTGTCTGTCTGCTGTACTTGTCTGTCTGCTTTGCCTGTCTGTCTGTCTGTCTGTCTGTCTGTCTGCTGTATCTGTCGGTCTGTCTGCTTTACCTGACTATCTGCTGCACCTGTCTGCTTGTCTGTCTGTATGTCTGTCTGTTGTACCTGTCTGCTGTACCTATCGGTCTGTCTGCTGTACCTGTCTGTCTGTCTGTCTGCTGTACTTGTCTGTTTGCTTTGCCTGTCTGTCTGTCTGTCTGTCTGTCTGTCTGTCTGTCTGTCTGTCTGCTGTATCTGTCGGTCTGTATGCTTTACCTGTCTGTCTGATTTACCTGTCTGCTTGTCTGTCTGTATGTCTGTCTGTTGTACCTGTCTGTCTGTCTGCTGTACCTGTCTGTCCGTCTGTCTGCTGTACTTGTCTGTCTGCTTTGCCTGTCTGTCTGTCTGTCTGCTGTATCTGTCGGTCTGTCTGCTTTATCTGTCTATCTGCTGCACCTGTCTGTCTGCTGTACCTGTCTGCATGTCTGTATGTCTGTCTGTTGTACCTGTCTGTCTGTCTGTCTGTCTGTCTGTCTGTTGTACCTGTCTGTCTCTCTGTCTGTCTGTCTGTCTTGTCTGTCTGCTGTACTTGTCTGTCTGCTTTGCCTGTCTGCTTTGCCTGTCTGTCTGCTGTACCTGTCTGTGTATCTGTCTGTTGTACCAGTCTCTGTCGGTCTGTCTGTCTGTCTGTCTGTCTGTCGTACCTTGTCTGTCTTCTGTATCGGTCTCTTTCTGTCTGCTGTATTTGTCTGTCTGTCTGATGTACCTGTTGGTCTCTCTGTCAGTCTACTGTACTTGTCTGTCTGTCTGTCTAATGTACATGTCTGTTTGTCTGCTGTATCTGTCTGCTGTACCTGTCTGTCTGTCTGTCTGTCTGTCTGTCTGTCTGTTGTACCTGTCTGTCTGTCTGTCTGTCTGTCTTGTCTGTCTGCTGTACTTGTCTGTCTGCTTTGCCTGTCTGCTTTGCCTGTCTGTCTGCTGTACCTGTCTGTGTATCTGTCTGTTGTACCAGTCTCTGTCGGTCTGTCTGTCTGTCTGTCTGTCTGTCGTACCTTGTCTGTCTTCTGTATCGGTCTCTTTCTGTCTGCTGTATTTGTCTGTCTGTCTGATGTACCTGTTGGTCTCTCTGTCAGTCTACTGTACTTGTCTGTCTGTCTAATGTACATGTCTGTTTGTCTGTCTGCTGTATCTGTCTGCTGTACCTGTCTGTCTTTTTCTCCTTATCTGTCCCCCCTCTCTTTTCCTCTTATTTCAGTTTTTTTTAGTTATTACATGTAGTTCTTTTGTGTGTCTTCCAGTTTCCTACTGCTTACGAGTATGATGTGAGACTCAACCATTCACCGTGTGAGTCATGTGTTATTTCACATTCTGCCCGGCAGCTCCAGTCATCCTGTCAGCAGATTTTGGGCAAATCTTCACCTTTCCCCTCGGAGTCATATATGACTTAAGAGCAGATGAAAGATGATATGAGGACATTTTCTTTCTGTCAGGGATCTGCTGACATATGTTTCATTTCTGCTTTTAAAGAAGCAGAGGTCAGAGGTCACATTGACATGATTCTGGGTGGTCTTTAATAAGAGAATGTCAGTGTCCGTATGCTTTTCTTGCGCCTATAAATGACCCCTTTCAATGTGCCCATCAGTGACCTCTAATGAAAATCTATTGTTGGTTGTTTCTCAGTATGAACATCATTTAGCTCGAAGCACTTTGGCTTGAAGTCATATTATTGTATGGGACATGATGATACATCTGTCTCTCATTTTGACTTCATCTCTGATGAATACTTTGAACAGATCACAGATGTCTTCTGTGGCAGAACGTCCTGAATGTTTCCCAGACCGTATTAGCTGGTCATCATTACTGTACATCATTCAGTATCTGTCTGTCTGTATGTCTGTCTAGTTGTGTCTATGTATCTGTCTATCCATCTGTAGCTATGTCTGTCTGCCTGTCTATGTATCTGTGTCTCTCTGTCTGTCTGTCTGTCCATCCATTCGTCCGTCCTTCCGTCTGTCTGCCTTTCTGTATCTGTGTATTACTGCCTCTATATCTATCTGTGTCTATGTATCTCTATCTAGCTGTCTGCCTGTCGGTCTATCTGTGTCTTTCTGTTTGTTTTTCTATCTATGTCTATGTATCTGTGTCTCTCTATCTGTCTATCTAGCTCTGTCTATCTATCTGTGTCTGTCTGTCTGTCTGTTTGTTTGTTATCTATCTTTGTCTACTGTATCTGTGTCCTTCCGTCTGTCCATGTCTGTCTGTCTAACTTTCTAGCTGTATCTTTGTCTCTGTCTGTCTAACTACCTATCTGTGTCTGTCTGTCTCTTTGTTATCAATCTTTGTCTTCTGTATCTGTGTCTGTCTGTCCATGTCTGTCTATCTGTCTGTCTAACTACCTGTCTGTGTATGTCTGTTCATCCCTAGTTCTTTCCATGTTTGTTTTTTTTCTGTCTGTCTAACTATCTGTCTATGTAACTCTGTCTGTCTTTGTCTGTCTATCTAGCTGTATCTATGTATCTGTCTGTCTCTCTGTTTGTTTATCTATCTGTATTCATGTATCTGTGTCTGTCTATCCGTGTCCATGTATCTGTCTGTTTGTTTGTCCTGTCTATCAATCTCTCTGTGTCTATGTATCTGTGTCTGTCTGTATGTCTATCTATATATCTATGTACAGTATATGTGTCTGTCTGTCTGTCTGTCCATATCTGTCTGTCTATCTAGTATCTATCTGTGTCTGCCTGTCTGTCTATCTAGTATCTACCTGTGTCTGTCTGTCTGTCTATCTGCATCTATGTACTGTATCTGTCTGCCTGTTTGTCTGTCTGTCTGTCTATCTATATATCTATGTACAGTATATGTGTCTGTCTGTCTGTCTGTTCCTCCATATCTGTCTGTCTATCTAGTATCTATCTGTGTCTGCCTGTCTGTCTATCTAGTATCTACCTGTGTCCGTCTGTCTGTCTATCTGCATCTATGTACTGTATCTATCTGCCTGTATGTCTATCTGTCTCTCTGTCTGTCTCTCTGTCTGTCTGTCTGTCTGTCTATCTATATATCTATGTACACTATATGTGTCTGTCTGTCTGTTTCTCCATATCTGTCTGTCTATCTAGTATCTAGCTGTGTCTGCCTGTCTGTCTATCTAGTATCTACCTGTGTCTGTCTGTCTGTCTATCTCCATCTATGTACTGTATCTGTCTGCCTGTATGTCTATCTGTCTCTCTGTCTGTCTGTCTATCTATATATCTATATACAGTATATGTGTTTGTCTGACTGTCCATCCATCCATCCATCCATCCATATTTGTCTGTCTATCTAGGGTCTGTCTGTCTGTCTGTCTACTGTATGTGTGTCTGTCTGTATGTATGTATGTATGTTTGCTTATCTGTCTATATATTTGTCCCTTTATCTATCTCTTTATCTTTTCTCTCTCTCTCTCTCTCTCTCTCTCTCTCTCTCTCTCTCTCTCTCTCTCTCTCTCTCTCTCCATCTCTCTGGAATGTAAGATAATGGATTTCAAACCATTAATAAATAATAATAATAATTTTGCACTTTTAAAGTGTGCATCAGTATTGTGTATAGAACTGGTTTTCTATAGAGTTGGCTTTGTGTTTCTGTAAAGATTAAACTCTTGATGTAATCTAGGATTTTAAGATTACAATGTGGGTTTATGGCTTCACTGAAGCACCACTATGTGGTTTTCTAAAGAGCTACAGAATATAAAATATTAGGTAAACATTGCAATGCCTGTTGTTACAAACAGGTGTGCTAAAACCTACGATCACACATCATAGAATTCTGAAAAATTATATGTGTGATTTATGCACGGTGTACCAACAGGGGGCAGCGTGCTCTTTAATTTCACTGTTATAAGAGCTGCTGGTATTTATATATTACATGTAATTCAAATAAACAGTTTGTTTTGTCTGTTGGGGCTCTCGGCCTTCTCTGAATGAACATGATTGTGTTCATGTCCTCTAGCTATTGATGGCACACCAAGGGTCCTCCTGGTTTATTTGAGACATTCAATAGAGCAGATAAGCCCCTCTTGCGTCGACATGGAAAGTATTGCATGGCATCTGGGTGCTTACTCGCTCATGTTTGTTTTTGTTGTATTTTAAGGGAGTGACTTTATTGCAGTTGATTGGATGAATATTTCCTTACATATGTAAGATCAAATGTTCTAACAAGGTTAATGCCTATCATCACCAACATTGTAGGGACCAACTAACAGTCCATATGAGAAAAATTGCATATTAAATGTTTCAATTAAATTTAAAAATGTAAAATGGTTTGTGTGAGGGTTAAAGGGCACCTATTATGCCAATTTTTACAAGATGTAATATAAGTGTCAGTTGTGCCTAGAATGTGTCTGTGAAGTTTCAGCTTAAAATACCCCACAGATCATTTATTATACCATGTCCCAGTTTGGAGCAAAAAAGTGTTTTTATGCCTGTACCTTTAAATGCAAATGAGCTACAGCTCTTCACTCCCTCTTCACTCAACAGACAGTGAGTGCTTTTGGTTTAAAACAGATCTGATTCCTGTGAATACAGTCTGAGACAATAGTATCTTTAGCCACATTAGTGCTACAATGTGGTAACAAACATATTTAGAAAAGATTTTGGGTAAAATTAACCAGTCAGTCAGTGGTTGTGGGCGGGGCTTGGTTTGTATGACGTCACATTAACAAGAGAATCAAAACAACATGTCTAATGAGACTGCTTTGGTTTAATAGGGATTAATAAAGGAGTGGGTGGATTTTTTTCATTGTAGGGTTGTTGTGTTCACACACTGACAACACACATTTATCTCCAAACGTCTTGTAAAAGTGGATTTTGAGTAATATGTGCCTTTTAAAGAATAAAATATAATATAATAAGAAGAAAATGGAAACCCCACCATGACTGAATAGCAGACGTATGTGTGTCTTGTGGATGGAGAGACTGTAAAATGGCCCATTACTATTCTGAGCACACGTTGTATGTGTGTGTGCTGACATATGCCTGGAAACATGGGACACATTTTATATCACAAATCATTCCCAACACAATTTTGTCTTGACACCGTCTCTGCAATTTAATCCTTGATTATCCTTCCCATAATTCATTGCAAAATTCTTTATTAACAAAATGCGAATGGGTTCACGAATTTTAATTGCACTCGATGCAGTTCCTCAATGTAACCTTAACATAAACGCAACAAATTAGGAGGAGGGCAAACATCCACAATCATACAGTACACAAAAGCAGCATTAGTGTAAAAATAAGCATTGAGCATTCAAACCCTATATATATATAGCTTCCTGTTTGTGTGTGTGGTAATTTGTTTTCCCTGTGCTCGATCACACCCCGCGTACGACTGCTGTGTCTTGCTGATATGGAGAAATTAAGGGCAGTGATGGAGCAATGACAAAGTGTAACTGTGTCCTTCTGCAGTAGGTTCTGCTTTATGTCCACTTAATCCCTTATCCTGACCGGCCTGTAACCCTGCAATACACACGATAGAGATGCCGTGCTGTATCCACACTCCAACAAACACGTAAATCCTACTGCAGGGACAGAAAGAAAGAGAGAAAGAGCAGTTTGTCTGGAATCAGAAAAGCTTCATTGCATGGCTGAGACGCTTGGGGGTGATCTGAATGGTTACTTTCTTAATATAAATTAGGGCTGGGTGATACTGATCAAAATTCATGTCTTGTTCATTTTGGTATAAGTGGTGACATACGATAAATACCTCTACAAAGGTATTTTCTACAAATTGTAATAAATGTTGGCATGCAAGCAGAGGCGGCGCCAGGGAGGAGCTAGGTGATGCTGTAGCTCCCCCTATAATATCCATAGCACCCGCCCAGCACCCCCAAGAAATGTCTGTAATATTTTATATGTTTATATTTTAATGTCATGTTTGAATAGTCTTTTTCATGTTGTTAAAAAAGGAATTAAATAATAATTTAAAAATATAAATTTTAGTGTAAAATAACAAGGCCCAAACAGGTGATCTTCTTTGGCCAATGGGCGCAGCGCCTGGTGAACCTTTGACCTTAACGCACAGCAGTTTGTTTTTGATAGCAAATTTGGAAATTTAGCAAAGACCCTTAATTGCGACAACATCATTGATGCCTTCGCACTCAATCAAAAGTTGTGAAGACGTCTATGGTAAGTGCTTGATTTTCCCCAGCTGTTGGCTATTACAAATTGAATTAATTTGGTGGTTAAAGCAGCAGAAATCTTGGCTCTTCATAGTTACATCTATAATGCTCCAACCATAGGAATACTGCTGATTTATCATTAGATTAGTGTTGGTAACTGGCTGTGCGATTTCGTGATCTGAGCAAAAGCGTGCACAGTTTCTGTTGGATTGTGTTGTTTGTTGCTCCGTTGTATTCAGGGCTTGACTGTGACAGAATTGTGAAATATTATTTTCAGATGTTTACATTGGCAGTCTTATGTATATTGTATCTATAGCCCTTGTGTTGAATACTTTTACATAGTCGCGAAAGGAGTATAGGTCAGTTAATGCGGGCGTGTATGTTACGCGTGTATGTTACGCGTGTATATAGACTCTTTTACTGTTTGTACACAATTACGACATGTCAACGAATGCAAGCGCAAATTGGGCAACGGAAGTATGGCGAGAATCACGTTGAAGCAACACAGACAGAGAAAGTTATTTAAAAAAAAGTTGACTTTCAACATTTTCAACACAGCCACCAGATCCGTGTACTATAGTGGAGTGGATAGAAGACGTTAGCATATATACGTAGAGTAGTATACTATGTTAGTGCAACCAAACGCAACAACCAGACATTTTGATTCTGGGAAACCGTTTTAATAAACTTTCTGAGTTGCTAACACGTTAGAACCAATGGGGAATAACACCACTTCTGTTGCCAAAATGCACGAGCAGGCTATTTGGTCACGGGGGCTGTAAAAGGGTCTATATATATATACCAAGGGTGGTCCAATGCAACCTCCATAATGAAACGCCCCCAAAATTCCAAGCACCTTCTCTTAAGTGTTGAGCATCCCCATAGCACCTGCATCAGAAAATCTCTGGAGCCGCCACTGCATGCAAGTAGGGCTGTGACGGTGGAAGATTTATACATCATCTGAAATAAATAAGCGTTCCATTTATATGGTTTGTTGGGATAGGACAATATTTGAAAAATTACAAAATCTGGCATACAAGGGTGCAAAAAATCCTTAGCAACACATATTACTAATGATGTTTTTTATATACAGTACTGTGCAAAAGTACCGAGCCCCTAAGTTGACATTGGTGTAAAAAAATCTAAAGTTTAGTTTCATGTGCTCACGTGAAAGTTTCGCGTGCTCATGTTAATTTTTCGCAGGCTCACGTGAAACTTTCATGTGCTCACGCAAACCTTCATCTGCAGATTTTTTTGCAGTTTCGCATGCGCACATGAAACTTTTGCTTTCACGTGCGCACGCAATAGTTTCACGCGTGTGCGATAGTATTTTTTTCGTGCGCATGTAAAACTAAACGCGATAGTTTCATGTGCGCATGCAAAACTAAGCTTTATTTAATTTTATCTCCATGTCCCCTTAGGGGCTCTGTCTCTGGCCACCATGCCAGAATTAGATTTGTTGTTTTTGCATGTTAAAGTGATCATATATTGTTTCTCAGTACACTAAACACCGACGAAGCGTAAAGAAGAAATTTGGTCCTTAAAATGTAATTTTTTTTGTAAATTTTGTGTATTTTCTTTTTGTATCTTAAAAAATAGATTGAAAAATAAATATGGATGGACATTAAAACTTCTAAAACAACAAGTCTGGTGGTGGTGGCCTAACTGTGGGATCACACCAGCGCGTTTGAGGCGTCAAAATTGGGTCTACCACGTCTAGTTTGCTGCATGAACATTTTGAGTTTACGCGCTTCATTCGCGCGTGAAATTCTAGTCATCGAGTCATTCACGCGGAAATTCGCATCATGGGAGGGGCTTCTGCGATTTGGCTCGCTTTCTGTAATCACGTCACTACTAGAGCAAGCTCCTGATTGGTTACCGCGGTGCGTTTTTCCGCCACAGTTCAAATTTTTCAACTAGATGTGCGAATGAGACTGAATCGCATTTACCGCGCCGCAATAAACGCATCATTCGCGCCGTGAGACCTCCAGACACGCGTCAACGCATCCTCACAATGACTTAACATTAAAATCACTTACCTTGGCTGCTCTAAATGCAGCATAAGACTTTTGCACAGTACTGTATATATTTATGGTAAAAAATTTACAAAATATTTTAATGGTACATGATCTTTCTTAATATCCTATTGATTTTTGAATCAGGGAGAAAAATTATAATATTTTGATCCACACAATGTATTGTTGGCTAATGCTACAAATGAAAAGTTTGGTTCCAAAACGCGATAAACGCCTTTTTTATGAGTTACGAAAATCAGTATTGTATCATATCAGGTCAGTATTCAAAAGTAAATTCTTAATTTTTTCGCAAAATCCAATATCCGCCGTGTTATTCTGTTATCTTTTCTCCCTTTTTTCCCAAAACGCGATAAACGCCAGTCCTCCTTTTTGCAGAATGCAATAAATCCACTCAACAAATCACAGCGCACCATTCCACACACTGTAAACAACAATGGTGGCGCGTTGAATACACACAAAATCCTCATCTTTTTTACTTCGTGATCAACAAACAAACAAAAACAAAATGATACTTTTGTTGCTCTGTGACAGGAAAGAAACAGAAGCCATCAAAATCGAATAGTTTAGGCGAGAGGCACTTGGGAGATGGAAAAATGTCGGCTGTTGTA
The DNA here is from genome assembly GCF_030506205.2 of Paramisgurnus dabryanus. NCBI lineage: Eukaryota > Metazoa > Chordata > Actinopteri > Cypriniformes > Cobitidae > Paramisgurnus > Paramisgurnus dabryanus. The sequence continues at coordinate 5,436,894 of NC_133353.1, forward strand.
TGTTCTCACACAACAGCATCAAGCTTCTGTCATGCTAACACATTGACCCCAGGGGATCTTATGAAAAACTTTTCATTATTTTACTCGAAGTCAACGAAAATCGAGCAGGACCAAAACATTTTACAGCGGATCACTGTCAAAAAAGTTCAGTGACGACATCCCAAGGATGACCGCAGCAATGACAGTGTTCTTAATATGATAAAGTAAGTGTTTTAATTAATACCATTCATGTTTATTTTTTTTAACAATGTATACCACTAGTCAACTAAATGAATATAACATGGCAAAGATGAATGCACATTTATATATTGATTCAATAGATTTATAGCATTTTGAAAAAAATCTTTTTTTGGATTTATTGCATTTTGTGGAAAAAATTATCAGTTTTTATAATAAATCTTTGAAAATCAAAATATGGATTTATGTTAAAGTATGTAACAGAAAATAGTGGTTTTCATCTTGTTACTTTTTTGGTGTAGAAAACACGTTTTTACTGAAATTTAGTCAACATGGATTTATTGCGTTTTGGACCCAAACTCTCTAAATATACCCATGCGACTTATTAAAGTGATTTTGTGGTCCAGAGTCGCACATATGAAAAATTCTTACCCTCATTCCAACCCAAATGTATAGGACTTCCTTTTCTTAGTTGAACACAAACAAAAATTTTTGTATCAAAATGCCGCCATGTTATCTACTAATATGGGTATCAAAAATGTTTAATCTTCACTATAAGTTTTGACAGTTTCTGCTATCCGCTGAGTTTGCCATGCACACGCTTACACAATTCCAATGAAAGTTCATAGTGTGGACCGTAGCGATCACAGACGTCTTGTTAAGTCTTAAGTCTATTTGTGGCTGCCAGCTGGCTTTGAATGTGTAAAATATGACACTTATTAAATTTTACCTTCCACTATAATCACCCTTTAATATTTTCTATTCTTAAACAGCAATAACATTTGATTCTATCTTCTTATAACACGTTTTTTTCACATGCATCGTCTGCACAGATCCCTGCTGTGTTTCTGTGGCTGTTTATCACCATGTTTCTCGCTCATACAAGAATAAAGATGCCATAGAATGTTAAACTGTATTGACCTAGGCATAGATAAATAATAAGAGTTCTGTACATGGCAGTAACATATCGAGAGCTTTAAACACTATTCTGTCCTCCTCCTTATGTAAATTTCGTGCATGTAAATGACTGTTGGAAAACAGGCTAATCTCAACATAACACCAGTCAAAATGTATGCCCCAACATTAAATTACACATTCAATTAATTACAATGTTGTTACAATGCTAAAAACAAAGTTGTGACTGTTGAGATAGCGCTACATGTTTATTAATGCTATTTGCATATCATTGAGGTGGAAGTTCTACTATTGAATTAAAGTTACGTTTTGCAGGTCCATATTGAAAAAACACAAATTTACCACTCAGAAACGTCTATATTAAATCTTCCAACAATCTGTGTCTTCGTCTGATACATGTTTGTTTGCTTTAAGAGCTACTGACATGAGCCACGCTGTGGCCAATCAGAGCAGAGTTCAACATTATTATTCATGACCCTTTCAAATAAGGTCCATACAGCCCATTTCATTCTTGGGCCAAATCCAAGAGTTGTGAATGGACATGTTAAACCATTTCTGGAATAAAGTCACAAACCTTTTATGTAGATATCAGCGAACAATTTAACAGATTTTGTGCAAGTCTTTGGCACCTTTCTTTAAAGTCATAAGAAGATAATTTATGATTTGTGCTCACCCTGCTTTGTTAACTTGAATTTGTCATTGCAGGCAGAGAGAAATTAGGTTTTTTGGCAGCGAGGTTTTGTAATTAATTATCTTTTAATGCTTTTATGTTGTATGAAATCATTACTGTAATGTGTAGTTATTGACTGTGTTGCAGTTATTTAGCACAGAATTGCCTTGATTTATGTAAAATGTGTACTGGAAATGGCTTGATAGAGTTTTTTCTTCTTAAAATTATGATCTACATCGCAGTTTCTTTCTTTCTTTTTCTCTTATTATACATTGCAAATGTGCGATTCTCACAAAATCCAGTGTCCGGTCTTACAAAATCCGTGTCCACCATCAGAATAAAAAAAAACTTGAAGCCAATTTTTTTTGCACATATAAGATTAAGGTTTATACCATTATTTTTAGAAGATTAAAAGCATATTTCCTATAGATTTATTTAAATTTTTTAGATTATCATTATCAAAAATTATCATTACTGCAACATGATATTACATTGAATATATGCATTTACAAACTCATGTTTCGGTAATGAGAACTAAAAAGTTGTTTAGGTATTATAACAAACAAAATTTAAATTTTTATCTGGAGAGAAAAAATAAGAACTGCTTACCTGGTAGCCATCTTGAGTGTCACAGTCAATTATGTCCCTTCCAACAATAAAAAAGCAAGTTCCTTGAGGGCTTAAACAATGATATGAAAATTGTTGCGGAGGATGAGAAAATTGGTCTTGGACACATTTATATTCCTTATTATTGTCTCTACATTTACCAATGATCATCAAATACCACATGTTTCTTTACTGTAAATGTTTATAGTATAACATGCACTGAAGCTTTTTATTTTTAAGATTTTTCAATTATAAATATTTCCATGTCAAAGAACCAAAATCCAGTCATGGACACGTTGCGGTAATTAAATTTTTCCCCTTAAATGTGGAAAAAACAACAAAATTGGTTTGTATGATGTCATTTAAAATCATGTGCAAAATAGTACATGAAGAGATGTTTGTAACTGTATGCTTCTTATTTTAATACTCTTCTTTTGCATTAACTTTTTTTATTAAAAAGTTTCATGACACATCATAAGTCTAATCTCGCGAGAATCACCCAAATGCCATTTTTTTGTGCATTTTTAAATTAAATTTGCGAGCAAATTTTTGTATAACTAGAAGCATCCTTTGTAGTATGATGTTTAGTAGTGTCCTGCAGGAAGTGGTGTAACGCTGCTTAATGGATACAGGTGCATGCATAAAAACCAGCAGCACAGGAGGGTGAAAATGAACGGTAATGGGGAAGATGATTACTGTATGTGAGACATTTTAGTCCTCACACAAGCTTTGTGTAAATGTGTGTGTGTGTGTGTGTGTGTGTGTGTGTGTGTGTGTGTGTGTGTGTGTGTGTGTGTGTGTGTGTGTATTCTGTAAGAGCTAAAGGAGCAGTATTTATTAGACAGCCTGTATAGTGCAGTTGCACTCTGGAGACGCGGTGTACTTTATAACTGTGATTGTAAAGCATGGAGATGAAATCTCAGAGGTGTTTTAGGCTACAATTTATGGTCCGGCCTAAAATGTACTGGCTAATTTTTTTCATATGAGACTCAAATTGTTCTAATATTTTAGCGCGGTGTTGGCTCAAATTTATGCGACTATCTATTTGAAAGTGCCATGATATTTTTAAAAGTATGCAATGTGAAAACCATGGTATAACTTTGGGTTTCATTGAAGTATAATGGTATAACCACCTAATTAAGTATAGGTTTTACATTTACATAACATTTATGCATTTGGCAGATCCTTTAATCCAAGGCTATCAAGCTATACATTTGATCAATATTATGTGTGTAGGTGAATATTACATTTTTTTCCAACCAAAATTACAGATTACAGACCTTTACCAGGAATATATTGTTTGTAAATGTATTAAAGGAGACATATCATGCTAAATCCACTTTAATAATTTTGTTGCATATTTGTAGTGTTTAGAAGTACATAAAAGTTGAAATTAGTCTCTTCAGGTGCTTTGTTGATATCTTTATATTCTGTTTTGGTCATATTTTCCAACCGGTTCTGATTTTTCTATTATCTATTACGTTTTTTGAACAATTACGTCACAGTATTTGCAGCGGAACTGCTAAATAAGGACATCGACTTCCAGCCCAACACTACGAGCAATCCGCCATTTTCAATTTCTTGCTGCGATATTGTAGTCCAAGCTCAAGGATGCAGAAGTTACGAGAGAGTAAATCAAAATGTTCGGTTGTTGAACCTGTGCCTGGTTGAGTTTTATTTTTCACGGAAATGTCATTTTTTAGTGCACGAAGCACTTCAAGGATAACTATTTCACCAACCTCCACCAGTATAAAGTAGGATTTGCCGATAGACTTCGTCTGGTTGAGGGGTCAATTACTTCTATCTTTGGAGACGACGAGCAGAGCACTTCGGTAAGCTGTAAATAACTTTAAAAACAGTAAAGTACACGGTTGTCATGGTTTAGCAGTGCTGTTTCTCAATCCGAAGGCTGCAGCCTGCGGATGTCGCATGTGGTCATCAACCCGGGATTAAGTTATAGCATATTACAACAACTTACAATTAACTAAGAGTAATAGTCAACTTTATAATTGTTAATATTCTGAAATAAGACAGCCGGCATTAACACACCATTGCGATACCTCCATATGAAGACGTTGTTCTGCAGGTTCGTCGTCTTCATTTTCATCTCGCTCCATTTCCGACTCTGGCGCGAACATATAAGGCTGGATAGACAAGTCTTCCGTTGTTGACATTTTGTGAATAACGAGTAAATAAAAAGTTTCTGTGCAGCTAGATAATAGTATCTCTGCTATAAAACTACAAAAATGGCCGAACGGGGTGGAGTTTAACCGAGTGTCACCTCTGCAACCTGGAGAGGGGGCAGGGTATGACGTGCATTTAAAAAGACAGTACCAAAACGAGTTGCTCTCAGATGCACATTGGAAAAGGGGTAGAAAGGGGGCCTGTGGGGCTATAATAATGAGGAATTCAGACCCAAGCATTGCAGTTTCGCTTTATATAGACCACAAATAGATGATTTATATGTAAAAAGGACAGATTTAAAAGCATGATATGTCTGCTTTAATGTATTAATATTATTTATGAGGTTTGACGTGCATTACCTTTAAGCATCCACGGCCCCCAACCACCGGCCTCAGACTGTTGCCATAGAAACCTGTTCTTGACATCCTAATGTTTCTCTCTCTCTCTCTCTTTATCTCTCTCTTTCTCTATCCAGAATAAAGGTCTGGCCTTGGTGTTGCACGTAGATTTATTTATTTTTTGTTGTATTAAAATTTGTAATTGCATGTAATTGTTTAGGTTGACCCTATGTTTCACATGTATATGGATGCATCTAATAGAGGCAATTTAATGTAAGCTCTCCTATTCTTGTAACTTCTTTCTTTGAGAATATCAATCTCTTGATTACAATCTACCGTGGCCAACACAGCAAACCATGCAACACACTGGAGGAGGCCATCAGCCAAGCACATTGTCGACCATTAATTCTGTGTAATGCTGCAGCAGAAATGCCATTGGTTAAATCTTAATTAGCTTACTGACAGGCTTAGCTTAATAACTTTAACAATGTTGTTCTGGCAGTGTTGTGCTGTTTTTATAGGGCAGATATAAGACCCTATTTGTTTAATTAACTGAGTATTTGTGTAGTCCATGAGTGCAGAAAGGAAATGGGTAATTTACATCTCTCTCTCTCTCTCTCTCTGCAGTTTATAAACATTTTTCCTCGACTATATGGAAATTGCTTTTAGCTGTGGTAATCAACATTTCTTTCTGCACATTTAATTGTAATTATTGTGCAGAGGTGTTATATTATTTATGACCAGTAGGACAACACATCTATTCATTATGTCAAAGAAACATTTACACAGTACAATGCACATAGATACTAGGAACATATGTTAGATTTTACTATGTACTCATATTATGTATGCACTCATTTAGCTGACATCTGTGTACTAAATTACCAAAAGGTTTCAAATACACAATGAGTATAACTATATTATTTCTTTGTAGTTTCCTAAAGGTTATTTTTTATTTGTGTGGTTAGTTATTTAGCTTATTGGATCATTGCAATATACATTCGGACATCTGTTAAGAGACACGTTTAAAGTCCCTGTGAACAGAAAGTCCCAATTGACTTTACTTTCATATTTTGATGCCCTTTTTTTAAGTCAAATGGAATATCACACAAGGAAAGTAGTGGGCGTGGCTTGTGTTTTCCACTGTGAATTGATTGTATGGTGGGGTTAACGGATGCTCCGCCCAAGCTGGCATCCTCAGAGAATTGCAAAGTTATTTGATTTTAGATTACAGACTTTTTTAAAGACTTTTTTTAAGATGTAAAATAAATCTTTGGTGTCCCCAGAGTACATACTGTATGTGAAGTTTTAGTTCAAAATACCCCACAGATAATTTATTATAACACGTTAAATTTGTTACTTTGTATGTGTGAGCAAACATTTGCAGTTTTTTTGGGTGTGTCCTTTAAAATGCAAATGAGTTGATCTCTGCACTAAATGGCAGTGCCGTGGTTGGATAGTGCAGATTAAGGGGCGGTATTATCCCCTTTTCACATCACAAGGGGAGACAAATTTCAATTACCTAATTTTTTATTATATGAAGGGATATGTCCCCTTTAATAATTTTTTTTTTAATTTGACTCATTGCCCACCTCTTGTAAGACACAAAAGCCTTTAATAATTATTGTTGACATGAACACAACAAATAGTTTCTTGCTATTTCATTATCCAAAGTTTTGTTACATATGTTCACACTTTTGCTCTTATCAGAAGACATTTGTCTCCAAGTTAAATTTTCCTGAACTAGTAAGAAGGATCACATCCGATATACATTGATTCTATTAAGCAAAAAAAATTATGTCTATTTTTTCCATTTATTAGCTGCTTTTGACTGAGGACAGATATGGGTTTCTGTCTATATAGCAAAGTCACAGCAAATCAATAACCTTTGATTCCAATCAATGTTTCATGAAGACATTTTCCCATTGCTTATACCGTATGTGTGTGCGATATTGAGTTAGATGCTTCTTTGAGTTTCCTCAAAGGCTTTTCTCTGGCACAATTTATGGCAGGTCTCCATCTTAATGGACTTTGGAGTAGAGATCTTGAACATGGCCTCTCTTGTTTGTAGCTGGCCGATGACATCATTATTTATTTGTTTTGGACACATGTTAAGACCGCCTTATTTACAGTATGGTCTGAACAACACTTTCTTGTTGTGCGATATGAGCAGTGAGTTTTATGTTTGTTCCAATGGCACACAAGTCATTCTGCACATACTGGTAAAATGCATTATGGGTAACATCTGCTGTTTGTCACTATTGTAGTTAAAGGTGTCTTCAGTTTTATATTGCAATAATATTTAGCAAAACTATTATCCTGTAAACAGAAAGCACTGTAGTCTTACTGATGTTTTTCACTGTAGATGTTTAGCAGGTTAATGTCAACTTTTAATACATTTGACATTTAAAGGGGTCATATTTAATTGCTAAAAAGAACATCATTTTGTGTATTTGGTAAAATGCAATGGGTTTACGCAGTTAAATGTTTAAAAACACATTATTTTCCACACGCCATACATTATTGTTGCTCCTAAATGCCCCGCTTCTTTTGTCAAAGCTCATCCTTCCAAATAAAGTGTGTTGTGCTCTAATTGGCCAGCTTTCCAGTGCGTTATGATCGGACGAATATTTCAAGTGTGGGATGTAAATGTTACACCCCTTACCATATTTGGATTATCAGCTCCCAAAGCACAGTGTCTCCACGACATGGTGGCGACAGACTCAATAGTACAGCAAGAATAAAAGTTACCCCTTTTTTCTTTGCTTATACATTTGGCCGGTGTTATGCAAATCTTAACACACAGCGATATAGATATGTGGGAATGTGTTTGAATGAAGCATTTAAGGAAGCTGAGATGAGCCTTAACTTTAAGAAAGAATATCTTTTTAGGTTTGCCACTTCACGAACACCTCCAAAGACAAAGGCATGCATGAATCTTTATCATATGACCCCTTTAAAACGTTTGACTGGATATCTTTAGTGGTGGCAAGTTTAATAGTACAGCTGGATTAATCACTAGATTTAGCAGAATAGTTTTTCTCATCAGAAGGCCTCCCTATAGACATTTACGAATGCTAAGAACCGAACCAGACAGTGATAAATCATCTGCCCCAAATGTCCAAAAACTCCTGACAGCATCTGTTTGCAGAGTTACAGTTTAAATAGAGCTGGGCCAGGAGCTCAGGGGATCGAACGCTCTGTTTTTCTAATGAGCTTTTTCTTTCCCTCTCATCTCATCTTCATCCAGGGGCAATAACAGACTAATTCTGGAGCTTCATCCTGAGATAATTCGGATGCTGTTATCCTCTCCGCCCTTTTCCATCTTGTTTTTCCGGCACCCCTGTCGTGTCCTTATGAGATGCTTTGAGAGCCTCTCGAACCCTCACTGTGCGGGAGTTTCCTTCGGGCAACCAACACTAAGCAGTAGAAAACCATGAGATGAACATTAACCAATTTTAATGGCATCCTGGATTAATGAAGGATGCAAGCAAGATTTTTATGTTTATGTTGTTTTGATGCCGATTTCAGGTGGCGGTTTCAGCAACAACAGTAAACAAACAGCTTTTCTGACCGCAAGATCCGGTAGACTTTCACATAGACTCAGTAACAACAGAGTCCGTTTACAGTAAAGCAAATAAATGACATTCATTCATATATCATTTCTAATGCGTATTAACTATTACATTGAGCTAACGTTTCTGTGTAAAATGAATGTATACAGTGTAAGCTACAGCAGTGGTTCTCAAACTTTTTTCACGTGCGGCCCCCCGGGGTATAGTGAAATCCTTCGCGGCCCCCCCAAGAAAACGAATGACAAAAAACGTAACATTTTAATTAAACAAAAGATATTAAATTAAACAAAGGATTGCTGTTGGTTAGTAGCCTTATTTTTTAGGTTTAATTACACAGAATTTATGATAAATTAATGTATTTTATAAAATGTTATAAAACTGGGGCCCCCCTGACACTATCTCGCGGCCCCCCTGGAGTCCCCGGCCCCCAGTTTGAGAACCACTGAGCTACAGGTCCTTGAAGTCTTGCCTGGCTCCCAAACCTCTTCGCACAGTTGTGATCTATGCTCGCCATCTCCCCTCATCTTTAGCAAACAATTTTTTTTCCGACAAGGTATTTGTTTCAGAGATCAATTTAGCCAATAGCCAGACCAGAAGTTTACTTCGGTTCAAGGATGTAACGGCGACAATGCGCGTGTGTCCAATGAAACCAACTTTAGTTTGGACACAACAATGCATTTTGTTGATGCTTTTATTAAAGAGCAACTATCGTCCGAGTCACAATTTTACATTTCCTTTGGTGTGTAAGTGTGTATTAGTAATATATGCAAGAGGTACAAACCCCAAGGTAAACGATGACGCTAGTTATCCTTTCCAACGTATCTCTTATCTCTTTTCTTGGACTACAACAAACACACGGATGGTAGGCAACAGTTTACTTCATAGGTCTGTCAGGGTTTCCCACAGAAAATTTGTTAGTTAAGGTGGTAGGGTTGTGCAGGTGGGCGGGCCGGGGGCGTGATAAAAATATTTAATTTTTAAAACACTCAAATAAAACTCAATTTTGAATAAACTATGACAGAAAATGAACACATACTAGATTATTAATTAATTAAATGTTTTATCAACAGGCTAGTTATCCTCCAGACAGTGACGGACCATGTCTTTCTCTCATTTCGGCCATGTGGCGTTTGGTGGAATTTTTTTTTGGACGACCTAGTTAAGGTGGTAGGGTATCCCAGCTTAGGTGGGCTGCCCGAACTGAAAAGTGCTGCGGGAAACCCTGGTCTGTTGACATGGACACAACCGACATTACCATAATTCCTCCCGCTGCGACTGTTAGCATTGCATTATGAGCGAATCTTTCAAACATGGTAAGGAGCGTCACATTTCCGGCTGACATCAGAGCTATTCAGGTATTCAAAAATGGTTCCTGTAAGGCAGTGGTTCTCAATCCTGGTCCTGGAGCCTCACTGCTCTGCACATTTTGTATGTCTCCCATGTTTAACACAGCTGATTCAAATCATCAGCTCATTAGCAGAGATCTCATTGTCCATCAGATAAGAGAGACATACAAAATGTGCAGAGCAGTGGGGCTCCAGGACCAGGATTGAGAACCACTGCTGTAAGGCATCACTGTAAAGAAACATTCGTAGCATTATTGGGTAAAGTGTATGACAGCATCTTATATGAAAGCACATTAAAGGGATAGTTCGGCCAAAAATGATATTAAACCCATGATTTACTCACCCCCAAGCTGTCCAAGTTTCATATGTCCATCGTTTTTCAGACAAACACATTTTCGGATATTTTAGAAAATGTTTTAGATCTTTCAGTTGATTAAATGTAATGTTACGGGGTCCACCCATAGTCCACGACCTTCAAGTCCAAAAAAAGTGCGTCCATCCTTCACAAATTAAATCCAAACGGCTCCAGGATGATAAACAAAGGTCTTCTGAGGGTAATCCGCGCGGTGTTGTTGTAGAAATATCCATATTTAAAACGTTATTAACGTAAATAAATACCTTCCGGTAGCACCGCCATCTTAGTCGCGTCCGCATTCAGGATGAGAGCTTACGCAGCCTACGGAGGCTACTCTGCTGCTGCTCTGTGCACCCGCCCTCCGAATTTGTCATACGTCACTAAGAAAAGTGCGTACACTACGCTAATACTTTCTCCTGAATACAGAGGAGTCTAAGATGGTGGCGCTACCGAAAGGTATTTATTTACGTTAATAAAGTTTTAAATATGGATATTTCTACAACAACACCGCGCGGATTACCCTCAGAAGACCTTTGTATATCATCCTGGAGCCGTTTGGATTTATTTTGTGAAGGATGGACGCACTTTTTTGGACTTGAAGGTCGTGGACCCCGTAACATTACATTTAATCAACTGAAAGATCTGAAACATTTTCTAAAATATCCGAAAATGTGTTTGTCTGAAAAACGATGGACATATGCAACTCGGACAGCTTGGGGGTGAGTAAATCATGGGTTTAATATCATTTTTGGCCGAACTATCCCTTTAAGGACTGATTTGAAATAGGGGTTTCGTAGGGACAACTGTTGTTGTCTTTGGTAGTCCTGTATCGCTGGGTATTTGGAAAGGATTCATGCTTAAATTGGCTTTATTCCCAGATTCTCACATACACCCATGGACCACTACTCTCTTTGGCCGGTCCAGCCAGCAGGCTTTGGAACAAAGATGTCACACCATTGAGTCTTCTGTTGTGGTGTCCAGGCTCGTTCGGAGGCTGAGAAAAATGTCTGGTGTTCTGGCCAGACACTACAGCAGCTTAGAGAACATGACATTTACTGAATTACTCTTGACTGTTGTATTTCCCAGTTGGTGGCCGCTATTATTGGTTTAGCCTTAAAGGTGAAGTGTGTAATTTCTGTCACTTGCAACATTTACTAGAATAATAAAAACATAATGACTGTTTGCCAACATGATTTTGACAAAACTACAAACCCATTGTCCCACCCTAACAACACATCCTCATCCCATGGCGTCAATATTTGACGCCACTTGACCATGCGTCAATATGTTACGCGGAGGGTATACCCTTCGCGTCATTTTTTGACGAACTGGGGACTTCAATACTATTAGGTACGCGAAATTAAACAGTTGTCGCCTGACATTGGGTTTAGGGATAGGTTTGGGTAGGGATGTCATTATGTAAATCTAACCCTAAACCGACGCGAAAATGGTAAGAAAATGGTACGAAAATAGGAAAGAGAATGCAACGGACTCAATAGTATTGAAGTCCCCAGTTCGTCAAAAAATGACGCGAAGGGTATACCCTCCGCGTAACATATTGACGCATGGTCAAGTGGCGTCAAATATTGACGCCATGGGGTGAGGATGGGCTGACCCTAAACTCACACTATTGGTTGAGCCATTGGCATTTTGTTGGGCAGGTCTATAAGCAATGTTTTCATTCTGTAATGAGTGTTTAAACTTGTCAGGTTAATTAATCTGTGAAGTTTAACACAAGTTAGTTTTTTTGTAGTTGTGCATGTAGACACACAAAAGGAAAAAAGTGCACCTATTGTCTGATTCACGATTTTACATTTCCTTTGGTGTGTAAGTGTTTACCCCCCAAAGTAAACCCCAAAGTAAATGATAACGCGAGTTATTGTCTCCAACGTAAATCTCTTTTCTTGGACTACAACAAACATGGATTGTAGGCAACAGATTACTTCCTGGGATTGGCGATGTAAAACTGACATTATCATAATTCTTCCCGCTTGGATTTACAGACTGTAAGTTAACTTCTGTAAGCATTGCATTGTGCGCAAATCTTTCAAATATGGTAGAGAGCATCACATTTCTGGCTGACGTCAGAGGTATTTAGGCCAATCACAACGCACAGATTAGCTGGCCGATCAGGGACACAGCACTTTTCAAATCCATGCGTTTCAGGAAGAGAGTGAAGTCTGGAGCTACAAAAATTTACGATTTGTGGAAAATAATGCGTTTTTTAACCATAAACCACAACAATATTTATAGTATCGTGATCTTTTGTTTGGCAATACTGTATCGGAAAACAAAAACAAAACAAAAATCGATATATAAAAAAAAAATTTCATACAAGATTCATGCCAATTGTTTCATTTGGAGTTTACATCCCAACCACTAGATGGCATTCTTCTTATATCTGATCTTAAACAGTGACAGGAAGTACTAACATAGGGGCATGCCACAATAGTTTTTTGCAAAGGTTTGCATATGTCGATTTGTTCTCATTGACAGCTTTCCTAAATTAGATCCTATTATATTCCTAGGAAATATCCCAATTTATGTCTGTGCTTTATAATGCCGCAATATATGCAATATATTGCATCGCAACACCTGTATCATGACACGTATCGTTCACCGGGATTCTAGCAGATACACAGCCAAGCGGTATCTATCGGTATTGATTTTGTCACAAAAAATTTGTATTAGTGCATTACTAACATTTAACATTAAACTAGAATAGGAGAAACGTTTTGAAATAAAATTACACATTACCTCTAAGAATTTACATTCATGAATTTTTGCAGACACTTTAATCCAAAGCGACTTACACTGCTATCGATGCATTTTACCAGTTGTGTATTTCCTGGGAATTGAGCTCGCAACTTTTGTGCTATTGCAGTTAAGCTACAGAAACACTATTACTATTAAAATCAATCCCAAAACCGGGAATAACCAACCATACTTGAGTTCACACATTGTCTGCGTGTCATGAATTATGATTGTGATAAAACATCCAGCACATTAGAGATGCAAAACAATCAACCGTGTTCGTGAAAGCACCAGTTCTGTGTTCTTCCTTCTCACTTTCACATGCACACAGTTATGTGCTCACATAAATTCGCTCACGCACACACCGCAAGCCTCGCTGCACTTTTAAAATCTGCACACGTCCACGTTTCCCTGTGGCGTCCAACAATTTGTCATCGTGAGTGGCTAACATCTCTCTGCTACCGTTTTCAGATCGTCAAGGCAACAGCACCTTCGTTCTCAAATGATTTCTGTGCTCGCCTGTTGTAGCAAAAGAGCATTTTCTGCATGAAAAATAACCCATAAGTTATATTTCCAAACATCCATTTATCTCCATGCAAATTGAATTAAGGACCAGTATAACTAGCAACATCTTGTGAATTAAGGGTGGTCTAAGTTTTGGGGGTCTTAAAAGTAACTTATTTTTTATGTGGACACTAAAAATGCTGGGTTTTTTCAACACATGATTGGATTAATTGTGGACATTTTATATGCTCACTTAAACCAGCTTTGTCCATATTTTACCCAACCATGGGTTGAAGTAAGACAAGTTAGACCTATTATAATTGAAAATCGTGTTTAATAATAGATTTGTTCATGTGGCTTAATGTGTAGAGCATTGTGTTAGCAATGCAAAGGTTATTGGTTTGATTTTAGAAAAAAAACACATACTGATAAAAGAAAAGTATAGATTAAAATGCACTGTAAGTCATTTTAGATTAAAGCTCAATAAAATCCAAATACTTGCTTATTGATTTTACATACAATATGCTATACGATAATGCTTTAAATTTGTACATTTTATTTAAATTTCATTGAAATATATTTAAAAACTGAAAATGTAACATTTGCGTTATTTTTTGGAAATTACATCATTACTTATCACTTATGCATACCATTGGGATATGAACAATAGCGTTATTTCCATAATTTCAATATATCTGCAAAGATATGGAATAAATGCATAAATGTGAATGTAGTGTAGATTTAATGTTTTGCTATACTACAATACTTAAAAGCGTCACAGTAGTTATTTAATTGTGTGGTTTATTGTTTCACCTTCATGAGAAACACTATAATGTTTATTAATTAAAGTGATTCATACATGTTTGTAAAATTGATTTGTCTGATGATCAGTTTAGTAAAATGGAAAATGTATTCTCCAAAGTGCATTATAGCTCTTCTCCAAAGACTCTCATCTCTTATTGGTTGAGTGTCTCCATGGTGATTTGTCAGAAACTGAGAGTCTTTTGAAGTAAAAGTCTGAATGTGATTTGATAATGATTCCTGCAGTGTAAAAAAATAGAAATGACCAAGAAGTGCAACCTTAGAGAAAAAGCCATTATGTTTTTATTAAATTGCACATGGTGCTTGAGAAAAAAATGCATTAATACCTGTAGATACAGAGGCAGATCTGTTCTGTTATTAGTTGAATATTTCAGGCCAAATGAAAACGGATCAGTTCATTAAAACACATGTGAATATTCACAGAATTAAAAGTGTATCTGGGAACAGACATAACAAACGTAATAACTGCACAGTGCAGTTAAATTGGTTCAATTTTTGCCCTGCATGCCCATTGTTTTAGTAGTAATATACTTGAACATTTACGCATTTTGCTGATGCTTTTATCCAAAGTGACTAAGTGCATTTGAACCTATACATTTTGTCAGTACTGTACGTGTGTTTCCTGGATTCAAACCCACAAACTTTTGCGTTGTTAACGCAATGTTTTACCACTAAGCTATACAGGAACAAATATTATTTTGAATGCTTGATTTCAGATAAGTTGTCCAATTCTGTAATACCCATATTGCCAACATGAGCAATCCACTCCCATAAATCTTTATGAATTACAAAACCAAGCCAAACATTACACACTACTAATTTGTTGCTGATTTTAAAAACTTTTTGTTTTTGAAGCAAATGTAGAAATAGAGCTGGCTGGTTATTAGGTTAAAGGTGTTATTAAAAAGCTTTTATTTATTGCTATTTGAACATTATGGCAACACTTCAGTAAGGGGAACACATACTGTAAACACATTTTTGCACTTACATTTTAAGTATAATCAACTTACAAGTGATTTGTACTTTGATTTTTTTATCTTTACTATTGATGCGTTGCTGTAACTTAATAAATAAAGTTAAAGGTCCCATTCTTTCTGTGTTTTTAAAGCTTTGATTGTGTTTACAGTGCACAGTATAACATGTGTTCATGTTTTACGTTTAAAAAAACACATTATTTTTCACACAATTTACTTATTTGTATACCGCTGTTTTCACTGTCCTCATGACTGGCTGATGTCTTCCTTGTTCTGTGAAGTCCCTCCTTCAGAAATACGTATCGAGTTCTGATTGTGTCGTTTGTTTAGTGTGTTGTGATTCGATAGCAGCTTAATTTGCCTTTAGCTTAGCTTTTGACTGAAGTATTCCTGTGGGCGGAGCTTAGTCAAAAAACTGTTTTACTGATGTCATTCAATCAGGAAGTAGAGGGCTGTATTCCAAACTGTCTGTTCGCTGTAGGCTTCTGTCAAAGAAAATATATCGCCTAGCAGTGAACTTTGAGCTTTATCATTTTACAGGTATTATATGCTATTATAGCAACATTACACACTAACTAGAGTTTAAAAAATGGGATCAGAAAGAACATGACCTTTAAAAAAAGCTAATTGAACTTTATTTTATAAGTTACAGCAACTCATTATTGGTCAAGAAAATCTAAGTTGAAATGACTTGTAAAACCAAGTTTATACTTAAAAGTAGTGATGCACCGATGTATCGACCGCCGATATGTATCGACCGATTTTTGATGAATTTGTAATTATCTGCAATAAAACAAGAAAGGCGGATACCGATTGTTTATTAATTAACTGCGTGAAGACAGTAAGTTGCATGTCTTTTGCATAATCCAGCATTTTAAAATAAAATTATCAAAATACACTAGTCAACATTCGAAGTGGATCAAAACCATTCAAAAAAGTTTACATAAAACCAATCCCTAATACCCATTTTAGTCTTGGGACAACTTTGATAAACTTTTTTGATCCACTTCAAATGTTGACTAGTATATTTAAATACTTCCGAAAACAATATAAAATCTTTACAATCTATAGTTACTAAAAATTATATTTACTGTAAAAATATTAAATTTCGTAGTTAATCACGGGAGAGATTACTCATTTACGTGAGCCATGCTGTCAGAGTAAGAGTATTTCGGAAAAATGTCAGTGGTCTGGGCTTTTTTCGAAATCTCGGAAAAAGCTCAAAATCGTCAACATTTTTACTTTGTGCCTTTCTTGTTATGTTGGTAAGTTGAGTGTTAAATAGATCCAATCCATGTTCAGTAAAAATTATTTGATGCAGAAATAACTAGCTAGTAGGCCAACTGTATATTATACAAGTGTTTAACTCTTTCACCGCCAGCGTTTTAAAAAAAAGTTTAATACCTTCCAGAAAATGTTCTTCTTTAAATATATAAACATACAATATACCAAATGAAAGAACAGACCCTCTGCTTTCAAAAAAAAAAAAAAAACGTTTCATCCTACATTTAGTGGTTCTTTTATAATCATCTTTTGTATATGGGTAGGTTTCTGCAAAAAAAAAGATAATTCCATTTTTGTGATGGACTTTTCATAGAGATCCCATTCAGAGCAATCTTTAAACAAGACACAGACATGCAGCCGCTTGCCATAGGCCAATACTTCCGGGTTTAAAAAGTTGCGGAAGGGCGCCACCTGGTGGATAATAGCGGTTTTGCGGAAAGACGGAAAATCTCGTCATTGGCAGGGAAGCGTTTTCTCTTGATTGACGAGATATCTCTTCAATGGCGGCGAAAGAGTTAATATTGGCATCAATAGTTGTCTGTTTAAATCCGCATCACCCCCTCCAAAAATTCATATCGTTGCATCCCTTCTTAAAGGTTTAAATGCAAAAAAATTCACAATGAACTACAGATTTTGCCTCAATAAACTGCTTATTTTTACTTAGTATAGCTGTTGTAGCATTCAAGTGTTTGTATGGGGTAGGATTAAGGCAGTGGTTCTCAAACCTTTAGGCACGCGCACCCCCACCCCTTGTAGGGTGCATCTCCTTCGCAACACCCCTCAAAAGATCTCAAACTTAGAATCTGAACTAAACAAAACATTAAGTTATACAATGTAGCGCTTTACAGTAGTGATGCACCGATGTATTGGCAGCCAATATGTATCGGGCGATTTTTATGAATTTGAAATAAGGTTAGTTAGCAGCCTTATTTTTTCTGAGGTTTATTTAGAGATAAATTTTATAAAATGTCATAAAACTGGGGCCCCCTGGCACCATCTCACCCCCAGCACCCAATCCCCCACCCCAAGTTTAAGACCCACTGGATTTAGGGATGAAGAATAAGTTGTGCATTAATATGTCATTTATTAGCAGCTAACATGCTAGTAATATTCAAGCTAATATGCAACTTGTAAAAACTGAAAACAGCTACCCATACTGAAGTGTTACCGACATTATAAATAGTTTAATTACTTTCAGAACCACCGCTAATGAAATAAATGGATGGTCACAGTTCTTTTGCAGGTTTTCTATTTAGGTGTCAGTAATGTGACTTTTAGTTGAAAGCCAGGACTGCTTTGCTTCGTTTTCCAACAGAAATTGCGGCTTCAGTGTAGCATATTGATCTAATCTCAAACACACAGCCTTGGATAGCTTTCACTAGCATACATCAGCACTTTCGGAGCCAAGGGGAGAGCCGGTTTCCGGAAATGAGGGCTCCATCTTAAGTCCACCGAGACCACAAATGCAGCACTATTACAGTGTGAGCTGTTAGAAATTAATTGACTCTTCTAGCAGGTATCGGAGGGATCCGGTAGTTGTGTATTCAGGTTAGTGCCGGCGTGGGCAAGTGTTGTTTTAATGATGCGGTGCGATGGCGGAAGGGGAGGGGGTGGTGCGCTATTCTGTAAAGCCTTGGTACACTCGTATACATGTAGCCGAGCAGAGAGCCGAGAGGGAGCAAATTAGGGCAGAGAGCTGATGCAAGAGTAAGGACACGGTCACCGCCTCATTTTCCCCGGGGCTTTGGTCGGATCAGTAAAGGTCTGCAGAGAGAAGCCGTCTTTTGACAGCTCTAGCCGAAGGCCATTTATTTCTAGCACCTAGAAGTCTTTCATTGGTTCACCTCATTGATCACCTTAAATTGTCCTTCGGGTTGTTTAGTTTGTGGCTAATTAATTAGAATTTCGCTTGAACGTGGAATTGAAATGCTAAACACACAGGAAACACAACGGGTATGTTCTTTGGCGTTGCCAAAAGATGCCAGATGCCCCTTGTAATGTATAATGCATAAAGCAAATCATCAGATGGCGCTTCTAACAGGTAATTAATTTCACTTTGCTGGCATTGCAGACAAAATCCCATTATTTCATTATTAAAGTCCACATGAAATGACTTTTGCAACCCACTTGTAATGTACAGTACTGTGATGCGTTTCTGAGGGAAACACCAAATTTATTGAGAACAGAAATGTAAAGTAGGACCTGATTTTACAGTGAACTAGGTGCAGGTCATGCCAGCCAAAAATGTTTTTGCATTGTGTCTTGTTGTCAATTCTTGTGTTTATTGTCTAGCTGGCATCTTTTTGCATTCACATTTTTGTGTTTGCCAGACGCATTTACTGTATCCAAAGTGACTTACAGTTCATTCAAAGTATACACTAATCAGTTTATCTTTTCTTTGAGATATAAACCCATGATATTGCTCTACTAGTTAAAGTACTAGAATAATATTTTCCTTATGGAGACTTAGTTTAGTTTTGACATCATGATCAATAGTGTTTTGATGCTGGTAGCGTGTCTGTGCTGTAGGCCATATGTGTAATCAGATCATGAAACACAACACATCAGTCATATGTAATGCTAGTGATGCCAACGTTGATGGATCTCACTTTTAAAACACATTACTATGACGGTTTGTAGGAGGATGTACAAAGTCACTGAAATATGATTGTCTTAAACAATATTGTTTAGGACTAAGACACTGCCTATATGAACCAATATATTTAGAAATTTTAAAAACATTTAAATGAGCATTTAAAGCTATATTTAAAACATAAGCCACACATTACCTCTTAAAGCATTATGTAACTTTTAGAAGGATCTTTTGACAGAAATGCAATGCAATACACATAACTATATTATCAGACCTTACCAAAAATGTGCTCATTATAAAAAAGAATGTAAATGCATAAGCCTGGTGGTCTTTTTATTGATTTTGGGGTAAAATATGACCCCACATGCCATAAACATGCCTAAACTAAACAGCTGTTTTGACTATTAGTTAATAACTAAAACTAAAGCTTAACTGTCATTAAAGAAATTTGATTGGTTGATTTCCATTAAAAAGTTTAAATACTGTACATCTGGGGTTATATCAAAACTTCCCTCTGTTTCTGAGATCTGATCTCAACCAGTGATGTACATTTTTGTTTGATTGACCAATAGCAGACAAGCATTGGCTGATGCGCATGTCGAGTCTTGTTAACATGTGATTATAATGTAATGTCAAGCCGGAGACGTTGCAGCATCATATGGTCCTTCTGCATCTAAACCCATCTTATAAACATCATCATTATGGGCTGGCGGTGACACTGTGGAGCTGAAGATCGGCTGATGAAATGACCAGGAACTGTGAAAGATCCCAACTGGCCTTTACTGCTCTGATCTCATGACCAGTAAGAAAGATTTTGCTTGAAAATAACTGCATTTCCATTTAATATTTGCACAAACTTATCGCGAGAGAACAAAATAACGTTTTAGTCGCATAACATTGGTTAATAGGAACATCAACGTTTCGCAATAGTTTTTTTGTTGACATTTAGAAAATAACACTAATGTGAACAGACAGGCATTATTTTCTAAATGTCAAAAAAAAAAGAAAACTACTGCGAAATTATGACGTTTCCATTAACCAATGTTATGCGACTAAAACATAATTTTTTACGTAAAGTTATCCTAAACGCCATGGCGTCATCGGTGTTCCACTTCTTACGGCGCCGGGCAAGCCATCATGCGAATGATATCAGTTGACTTTGGAATCGCTCTAATAGTATTTTGATGTCATGCGCTTGATTCTTGTGACACTACATGAAGTCGACCACACCTCCTCTGTCATATCCTATTTAAAGAATAATCATGTGATTTTTCTCACGTCAGGTGACCTGTAAATCCGAAAACTTGCAGTTGTGCGATATATTC
Source organism: Paramisgurnus dabryanus (assembly GCF_030506205.2). Lineage (NCBI taxonomy): Eukaryota > Metazoa > Chordata > Actinopteri > Cypriniformes > Cobitidae > Paramisgurnus > Paramisgurnus dabryanus. The sequence continues at coordinate 5,457,316 of NC_133353.1, forward strand.
CTTGTTCGAAGTGCCTTAAAAACCATATATATACTTACATATTAGCGGTTTATTAGTGCTTATAAAGGACATATTAATGCCTTGTTCTGCATGACCATATTTTACATTCCTTAACCCAATCCAATACCTAAACCTAACGTCTACAACAACTACCTTATTAGCTATTAATTAGCAGTAAATTGGGAGTTTACTAAGGCAAAAGTCATAATTAATAATCAATAAGTGTTCCCCATACTAAAGTGTTACCATATATATTTATATATAAATGCATGTGTGCGTGTGTGTGTGTGTGTGTGTGTGTGTGTGTGTGTGTGTGTGTGTGTGTGTGTGTGTGTATCTTTCTCTCTTTCCTGTACTGCCTCGGGGTCTGAAAGCTGATGTGTTTTATGAACGGTTAAGCCAGGAGAGGAAGAAGCGGAGAGAAGAAAAATTAAACCTCAGACTGCATATAAACTGTTTTGGCATCTTTTTACCTCCCACTGGTTTAAGTTCATCTTTACCTCACACTGTGTGTCATTTCAACAGATTAAATAAATGCCACGTAAATGTTATTTAATCAGTTCCTTTCAATCACAGAGAAATGTTTGCTTGGAAAAAGTCAAGTTTGATAATCCACTTGTTTTTATTGGAATCACACAAAAGGTTGCATGTGATGTACTTGAAAAGAAGGGTTCATCAATAGCTGTGTTTACAATACAGAATTGAAAATAGCTAATTGAAAATGCGGCCAATGGAAACACAAAAATTTTGGGTAAACTTCCATATATCGCACAAAAGTTTTCACGCTCGGGTTAGGTGGTTTTTCAGGCACTTCGAACAAGGAACAAAGTCACATTATTCTTTAAATGGGACAAGACAGGAGGTGTGGTCGACTTCATGCAGCGTCACAAGAACCGAGCGCATGACATCAAAATACTGTGAAGCGATTCGGAAGTCAACTGATATCATCTGCATGTTGGTCTGCCCGGCGCCCAACCTGATCTAACGAATTTCCGTGGTATAGTCATGGAATATTTTGCTCACTTTTCCGTGGCATTGTCACGGATTTCCTAATTTTTCCGTGGCCGCACCACAGACTTTCTTTTCCGTGTCATTGGGACAGATTGGTTACTCAACTGTTTTTCCTATATTTTACCATTGTCGCTTCGGTTTAGATTTACATAAAATGACATCCTTACCCAAACCCAACTCTAACCCTGATGTCAGGCGACAATGGTTTAAAAAAATTAAATAAACCAATTCTTAAAGTTACATCCTTACGCAAACACGGAAAAAAAAACGGAAAAATTCTGAGATCTGTGACAATACCACGGAAAAATTAGCAAAATATTCTGTGAATATACCATGGGACTTTGTGAGATGATGTTGAGGCACCATAAGAAGTCGAACACAGACGACACCATGGTTTTTTAAATGACTTACCGCAAAATTACATTTTAGTCGCATAACATAATAGTATAGTAATGCAAAGTCGGCAACACCAAAGCTCCAAAAGTATCAAAAGTATTTATTGTTTAAAAACTGATGGTCTGATGAAGAACCAGTGTGCTCGAAACGTAACCTGATGCCATGCACTGTTTTTAAACAATAAATATTTTTGATACTTTTGGAGCTTTGGTGTTGCCGACTTTGCATTACTATACTACTACGTTTTTTTGGTCGAGCACCCAATTTAAATTGATGTGCGTGCTTTAGCCTGCTTATAGTCGCATGACATAAACAACGCATCATTTTGCAAAAGTTTTTTTTTACATTTAGAAAATAATACCTGTCTGTTCCAACCCAATTTTTATTATAGTCACAAAATATTTGATTAATGTAAATATTTGATTAATGGAAATATGTGTTATAGTCCCAAAATATTTGATTAATGTATTCATGTTATTGACACGATTTTCCGCTGTTTTTCGTGCCACTGGAGCACGAATGTCTTTTTCGTGTCACACAGCACGAATTTCTATAAACAGTTTTTCGTGTCTGTTGCACGACTTTCTTTATTGTGTCATTTAATATTTTGTTTTTTTCATAGTTTTTTCCTATTTTTTTACCATTGTTGCTTGGGGTTGGGGTTAGAATCACTTTTTGTGACATCCTTACCCAAACCCCAACTCCAAGTGAGAATCATTTTAAAAGCGGAAGAAAAACATGTAGAAACCAATGTGTAAAATTACATCGTAAAGCAAACCCCGAATCTAACCCTAACCCCAAGTTAAATTGATTTAAAAATATATATAAAAAAAATAAAATGACACGATTGTGCTACAGACACGAAAAACTGTTTATAGAAATTCTTCTGTGTGACACGAAAAAGAAATTCGTGCTCAAAATCATGTCATAAATTAATCGAATATTTCGTGATTATAACACGACTTTGCGTAAAATAGGGTAGGTCTGGTCACATAAGCGTTATTTTCTAAAAAATCTATTGCGAAACGATAACATTTCTAAAAACTGATGTTATGCGACTAAAACTTTGTTCTCTCGCGATAAGTTAGTGCAAATATTAAATGGAAATGCAGCTAGTTATTTTCAAGCAAAATCTTTCTTACTGGTCATGAGATCAGAGCAGTAAAGGCGATTTGGGATCTTTCACAGTTCCTGGTAATTTCATCAGCCGATCGTCAGCTCCACAGTGTCACCGCCAGCCCATAATGATGATGTTTATGAGATGGGTTTATACTGTGCTCGTGAGATCCTCTTCTCTCCCTATGAGGACATGATGAGCGCTGGCTTTGACTCCATGTCCAATCAGCGTTGAGACCTGTCATCTCTATAGCAGACATCATCGCTTCAGCTGCCTGGAGAGAATAGAGAGACCTTCAGTATCTCTCTCTCTCTCCTCTCTCTCTCCTCTCTTGTTCTCTTACCATACTCTCTCATAGTTATGGTAAATTAGAAGATAATTAATGTAGCAGATAATTCATGTTTATAGCTACCAAGTAAAATTGCAATGCATTAATATTGAGTTGTCTTTACCAGCAGTTCACAACAGCTATGAATATTTGAACTCTTTTTTTTTGCTTAATGACATCATTGCTTCAGATTGTTTCCACGACCCATCACCAAATAATGCCAAACTGGTGTCTTGCTTAAAGACTAAGTGAATATCATGACAGATCACAGTCATGACTGAAAATTATTTCAATAAAAACGCTTTGATACCTGCCTTCAGCTCATAACACCACCTCCCTGTCCCCGCCCTTGAATAAAGGGCAATAAAATGAGAGGTGAATTATCTGCCACTGCTATTAACTTCATATCTAGACACCGTTACAGGATAACCTATGAATATTTCACAGATGCGTTTTATTGAAGTTAATCGCCACTAATTGGATCATTAGGGAGGATGAATTTGAGTTTGAACGCCTGATGGAGACGGTAGCACTGATCAAAGGCAGGTTATATCTCATCCAGAGCCGAGATTCAGGTAATAGATGTTTAGATGAGTTCAGTATGCTTGAAGGCAGCGTTCCTCGTGAACTCCTCATTTCAAGCGAGCTGAATAAATGAGAAAAAAATGGATTATAGGGGAAAATGCAAGTTGAAGTTAAGTGAGGAAGTAAATTATATATATTATATTTTACTGCTCTGTCATACATCTGTATGTAAATGTTCTCTGTTATGATATATGAAATGAGAAACGGCAATTAAGAGGTTTGCTTTTGTATAGATTTGAACTCATCCTTCCTTTAGTGAGAGCCAATTTTATTACATTTTATTACCTCATAGGTTCGATTCTCAGTGTATGCACATAAAACAGTGTCGCTTTGGATTTGTCTGACAAATGCATGAATGTAAAAGTACATTGCGACCCATTCACAACACTCTTTAACATCTTTGCTGAAATGTGCACCATGCTTGGCACACTTCATGCACTGCAAAAAAAATGACTTTCTTACTTAGTATTTTTGTCTTGTTTTCAGTAAAAATATAAAAAATTCTTAAATTAAGATGAATTTTCTTGATGAGCAAAATGACCTAGAAAATTAAGTCTAGTTTTTAGACCAAAAATATTAAATTTTAAGCAAATTTTTGCTTAAAACAAGAAAAAAATTGCCAATGGAATAAGTAAATTTTTCTAGAAATGAGTTTACTTTTTCATAAATATTTAATTCAAGAAAAAAATTCTTATTCCAATGGCAGATTTTTTAAGCTAAAAAAAACTAGACATTTTGCTCACCAAGAAAACACATCTTAATTTAAGACGTTAGATATTTTTCTGAAAACAAGACAAAAATACTATGTAAGAAAGTCATGTTTTGCAGTGTGTGCCTATTTGTCTTCCAATAATTACTGTATTTCACACTTTGCCTTAAAGGTGCCAAAGAATGCATTGAAATAATCTGTTAAATTATTCTTTGATATCTACATAGAAGGTACAGTATGTGGCTTTATTAAGGGCAAAAATTATCTAGAGACTGTTTTACATGTCCATTTACAACCCTAAGATTTGCCTTAAGATTGAAATGGTCTATTATTACCTTATTTGAAAGGCTCATGAATAATAATGTTAAGCTCCGCTCTGATTGGCTGTTTCACAGAGCAGCTCCTTTCAGTAGCTCTGTGTGTGTATAAACAGACCTTTATTTGAAACTGTATCAGATGAAGATACAGAACTTGAGGAATAATCATTTGTTTAGAAATTGTTAGTAGATGTTTTTTTCCAATATGGACCTACATTCATATTATACAGTAGCACTTCTGAGATAGCATAGAGCCTATGTCTCTCTTTATCTCTCTCTCTCTCTCTCTCTCTCTCTCTCTCTCTCTCTCTCTCTCTCTCTCTCTCTCTCTCTCTCTCTCTCTCTCTCTCTCTCTCTCTCTCTCTCTCTCGCACTCCCTCACTAAAACCTATTTACCATCCCACACACTGCTCGCTATAAGTATGACAATATGTAAATGTAAACATGTTTTCCTATACGTACCGATGCAATTAATGTCAGCGTCTTCTTTTAAAGTCGTGTGTGCTTCCCTTACTGACAGCAATGGCAATGAATCGGTCTCTTTTTGTTGCTGCTGTCTGACAGTAGTGGCAAAGCTGCAGTACAACGCCTTCACAGTGGCAGATCTGTGAAATATTACAGGAATCCTGCTAAAAGCCACAACAACCACCTCATGAATAAATGAACTGCTGTCAAAAATGTCTTTTTTAAACTAAAAATGCCTCTTATTTTTTAAACAAAAATTGACGTTTGTAATTTTCTTTAAAATGTTGGCAGTGGGTGGAAACCTTATATGGTCCTTTGCAAACAGTTTTTACTTTTTCTTGCAATGCAATATGGGATTGTTGTGATGCTGCCTTGGATTTACCCAAAAAAGCGGGATGTCGTGTACTGCTTAAAACATGCAGTGTGATTGTGTACCTGTATAAAATGTTGTCTAGGTGAAGATCACAATACGTGTTTTTACCTGAAAGAATCTGTTGTGATATACTGTATATTCCCCAGTCTTTTTTCTGTGTTTTCGACCATAGTTCTGTTGTAACCGGCTGGATTTTACCCTTGAATAACAAACTGGCTATGACCCCTCAGTCACAGGGGTCAACATTAATATCCAGAGCTTACTGCAGCTCTATGAATCAATAAACACTAAGAAGACACTCTTAGCTCGTGAAGCAGTCCCATGCTTGGTTTTCTGATGGAATTTCATCCCTGTTAGATCTTCCAGAGATTGCTTCTGGTGCAGGCGTGATAGCAAAACCTCCTCAGATATGAGACCAAAGACACCATTAGGGAAAACCAATGAGGGGTCACACCGCCCCGGGTTCCATGAAGCTCAGCGCTGACCAGATAGAGAACAATGACTCGGCCGTGGGCTGAATGACACCGAACGTTGTTCTTTTACATCATACTATACTGTTGTGGTCCTGTAGTGATGTTTCTTGGATGGATTATCTGACGTTTATGGGATGTAATTCAGTTAAAGAGCTTTGAAAGAGCTTTACTTTATATCTACTGTGGTCACATTTTAAGAATCGGATAAGATGGGGATAATAGGTAATAATAGGGTTGTAACAGTATGAGATTTTCATGGTATGATCACGGTTTCACGCTATATGCTATTAAACAATCATTATTAATATTAACATCAGCTATAATGACCCTTAAATGAATGAAAACAGGTTTTTGGGTTGGACATATGGTTTATTAGGGGAGAGCGGGGCACAACCTAACGCTTTTTGGTTTTGGCTCAATCATATTTGAGTTTGATGAATTATATTTTTACACAAGCCACACACACATCTCTGCTACAAATGAACATTTGAAGTTTGTTTCTAGTACTTACCATTCTTTGACAATTACACCAAATGTAACAGAAGTGCAAACGTTACAACTTACCCCATAGGTGGGGTTAATTGTAACAGGCAGGGGGTTAGTTGTAACACTTACTAAAAATTAAGTTTGCAGGCAAATATTTCAATACTATTTTGTCTATATACTTGAAGTGGATATTGTTTATATATCTGTCTATAATAGACAGGTATCCACACTGTATTCATTCATCCAGTCCTTTTGTAAGAATAGTTCAATTATAAATGGATACAAATGTCTAAATATGTGAGAAAAAGAAAAAAATTTTTATATGTGACCCAGTCTGTAATAACCATAATACAGTTTCAAAATCAAATTCTGAGATAATGAGCATCAATTCAAAGTCTGATTTTAGCCATACATTTCATTATGATTTAAACCTTTGACGTGACCTTATTCAATCAATATTAAAGATATGAACAAAAATAAATTTGACACACGATTTTTGATAAGACAGGCACATTTATTTTGTTGGCAGCCAGCAATCATTCGTGTGTAGCCTTTTTTAAAACAACGGCAAGAATTACGCTAACGTTAGCAGTTTTCATATCGTAAGTGCTGAGTGGTTAGTTGTAACACAGCGTTACAATTAACCCCGCTGGGTCAAAATATTTTTAAGCCCACCAAAAAAGTTGCTAAGAGCTGCAGACATATTTCAAAATGATGCTATGTTTTAGTCAACAAGACACCGATTAATATGACATAGCATTGGATTTGGTATCTTACACACCCAACTTAGAAACCGAAAAAAAAAACATATGATGAAAAAATTACTTGCATGCCACCAAAACACTCCTTCATCAATAACTCTCTGAAAAAACATTATACATTTCCAATTTAATTATTTAAATTAATTAATTCCAATTGAATTAATTTGCGGGAGATCGTCTTTTGGCAGCGTGAAAAAAATACTGTAAAAACAAAACGCTCAACCCGGTGCAACTATGTAAACAGTCCGTGTTAAAACTAACCCCATGTTAGTTTTTGCCCCGCGCAGCCCATATCATTATTATTTTATAGAAGTATGAGTCTACCATTTGAACAAAATAAAAAAAAGTAATTTCTCGCTAGATTAGACAAGAATAAACCAAAATGTACTTCTTCTTGAATAGCATAAATGGGAGAGCAAAAAGTGCAGGTCAATTCGAATACCCAAAGTATTCCCATACTGTACATTTTAAGGTTTTTTGGCGTGGATAAGCAAATGCATTTACACACTTTCAGAAAAAAAAATTAACAAAAGCTGTCACTGTGACATTATGCCTAAAGGTGGCATATTAGTACCTCAGAGGCACATTGGTATCAAAACGAATACTCTAGTAAAACCGTGTTAATGGCCATTCAAAGCCACATCAAGTGAGATTGTGATGGTTGAAGCCTGACTTAATGCCAGCGTCCCCTCAGCACATCATCCCTGCCAGACTAAATACAGTTATAATTTAAAACGTGCATTTTACCACTTAACACAGATACACGCGCTCACCCTCACAGACAATGCATTTTTATGCATATTCACTTAATTTCATGATATGTGTGGGTGACACGTTCATCTGTGCTGTGCAGTGCTGTGAAATGACATCCCTACCCAAACCCAACTCTAACCCCAACGCCAGGCGACAATTGTTTAAAGTTTAGAAAATATAAAAGAATAAATCAGAAAAAATTATATAAACCAATAGTTAAAGTGACATACTAATGCAAACACCAAATCTAACCCTAAACCGAAGCGAAAATGGTTTGAAAATAGGAAAAAGCAGTTGAGTAACCAATCCGTGAGAATGCCACGGAAAAAGACAGTCCGTAGCAGGGCCACGGAAAAATGCGGAGATCCGTGAGAATGCCACGGAAAAATGAGCACAAAATTCCGTGACTATCCCACGGAACTTTGTGAGATCATGTTGCTCTCTCCCTCTGTCCTTCACCATCTAACAAAGTCAGGAGCTCCAGTATCAGAATCACTATTCAACCAAGGCTTTATGTATGAATTACGACACCAAATTTTTTGTAAATGGCCATAATGCGGTCCGTCACTGTCTAACAATTGCCATTCCGATGGTGCTATTTTCAGTAAAACAATTATATCCAAAATATGCATGCAGTATGGTATCCCTGAAATGTCACAAATGACCTTTTCCACACTCTTTGACCCCTATTAACGAAACTTATTTTGCAACTGTACCTCTAAGACAAGTATTTTAGGGAATATACTGTACTGTATATCAGAAAGAAGTCATACATTTGCATTTGTATGTGTTTTGTATGCTTAGCCAAAAGGATTCAAAGGAGAACTATGATGAATCAAAGTTTGTCTCCTGTGATAAATGTGAATGAAACGGAAAACCAGGCTCCATCATTATCCGCACTCAGCAGGGAGCGTCCCGCTTACAGTGTATGTGATTTTTTTAACCAAAACATAAACTCTTTTCCCGTCAAATCTTCTTATTTTTGGCCGCTCGTTGCTGCTCCTCCGAGGGACTTTCTTATGAGAAAGAAAATCATAAAAAGCTCCAAGTCATTTGGCTCAGTTTATAACAGCTCCGTTGGTGCCAAACATAACTTCCAGGAAAATACGGTTCAGGTGATTTTACAGATTGTTAAAGTCGAGCAGTTATTTCATTCGACGACTTTACAGTGGGAGCCCTATTGGCAAACGGCCTCATTTATGTTCATTAACTAAAATGATTCAAACCTGTTGTACCTCCTCTATAATACATCAACTTATTGATTATTGTTTGTCCTTGATGCTGATTGGTCAATACAACATTTCTGCTGTGATGAAACCTGTGAACACATAGTTACTGTATAGCTCTGATGTGTGTTGTTATCAGTGAAACACAGAGAGGCGTTAATATTGATTGGTTAGTCTGGTTATTTTTCTAATTGTAAAGACAAACAAAATCATTCGTACAAAAAGTCAACTAGCCGATATAATCGATTAGTCTAATTAAGTTTGAAGTAGCTGCGAGACTTTTTAATTTTGTGTGTGTTAATGATCGGGTAAATTAGCTGCTTTATTACAGGATTTTGGTTTGGTTTGATCCTGTATGAGAGGTTTTGTGTTGTTGGCTGTAAATGCCGCTCGATAGTGGAATGAATGAATGAATGTAGGAAGGAAATAGTAGAGCGAATTTATTATTCTGCTTGTATTATTCGCCTGGGGCTGAACGTAAAGGTCAAAGTCAATGAACAGATCAGCACTAAAGGCTTAAACTTTAGGGACTGAAAGTAACAAATGCAACATTTTTTCTTACTGCAATGTGTGATTTTAAAGAGCATCTTTTATCCAATTCACAATTGTACATTTCCTTTGATGTGTATGTGTGTGTTTACATGTTAACAATATGCAAAAGATTCAAATCCTAAAGTAAACGATGATGCAAGTTATTGTTTCCAACTTAAATATCTTTTCTTGGACTACAACAAAGTCCAAGACAAACAACAAAGATTATTGGCATCCGCTTACTTCCTCGGCCTGTTGACGGACACGACGGTAATTATCATAATTCCTCCCACTTCTGACTCACAGCCTGTAAGTAGTCTATGCTTTCATATTTATGAAATCGGAGGCCAATCGGAGGACACTATGCCTTTCAGAAAGATGAGCTTTGTACAAAAATCGTAAATTGTATTTAACTTACCTTATTTTAGCAAGCCAGTCAAATGAGACGGTCAAGGGGCGTGGTTAAATTGGGCATGCGAGCGTTTGGGTGGAAGTTTGATACGCGGCTCCACCTCTGGGCTCCACGGACGATTCCGGTTGCGCATGCCCTTGCTCCAATCTGACGGTTTTGCGTAACATGTCAGCGCCCATCGTCGGACTTTTTACGTTCAGTTCATTACAATGGAAGGAAGCGGCATTGCATCGTCCATCTTTTTTTACAGTCTATGGTCCCTACCCCTAGTCCACAGATAGATCTCTACTTTCATGGTCACAGATATTGATCCAATATGAGATAACTTGACCACATGGGATCTATTGACTATTGCATGTGGATGCCACAAGAGTCTGCAACCCTGGCCTTTGAATATTGTTGAGCATTGATCACCGCTATATCTTTTAAAGAACAAAGTGATATATCACTGTTACAGTGTATAGCAAATATGATAGATCACACTGAAGAAAACATACATACATACACACATAACAGACGGTGACCTTCAGAATGGAGTTTAGATGGGGAGCGTGTCTTCAAACCTTCCTGTATCTGAAGCGTGGGGTTAAAATATGTCATCCTAGCTTGGATCAAAGGCTGGTCAGCTTTGGTAACCACCCATGGAAAACAGTCGCAGAGATAGGACCAGAGAAGGTTATGGCACCAGTTGTCAACATGCAGTTTAAAAAAAATCTTTATTTAAAAGTCAACCATTACAGTTTGTTAATGCACATGCATTGTTTTGAAAGATATTGACATATTTCGATTTGTTCATATGACAACATACAGTACAAACAGAGGGGATGGCAAGGTGAGTAAGTCACCAGAATTTTCCTTTGATGCAGAGAGAGCCTGCAATGTGCCAAAGGTGAGGCGGTCTTTGATGGCTGTTGCCGAGCAACACACTCCATCTGTCTTACAGTCAGGGGCTAGAAGGGCCAGACCTACTTCATTTCATTTATTCATGCCACATTTATCTGTTACTAGGTAGAAAAAGAGGTGTGAACTACAGTAACAGTTATCCTTATTTTTTTGTGTTTCTTTATGAACTTATGGACATGTAATATAAACAGAATTCTAAAATAAAAAATAATAAGTGGACATCTGTAAATTGACACATTATTAACATCTTCAAAAATAATTGTAAGACTCAGCCTCATGCCGTTCATCTTCAGAACACAGTTTCAAGATGTTTTATATTTAGTCCGAGAGCTTGTTGACCCTTCATTGAAAATCTACGTACGGTATACTGTCCATGTCCAGAAAGGTAATAAAACATCACCAAAGTAGTCCATGTGACATCAGTGGGTCAGTTAGAATGTGTTGAAGCATCGAAAATACATTTTGGTCCAAAAATAACAAAAATGACAACTTTATTCAGCGTTATCTTATCTTCCGCGTCTGTTATGAAGCGCATGCACAAGACTAAACTCACGTGACTGCAGTGACGCGGATGACGTGTTGTCCTCAGACATGTTTGCAAAGCTTTTTTCAAACTTACAGGGTGCGTCTCTCTCAGACTGTAAACGAATACCGGGCACACCAAAAACCCAAAAACAAAACAGTTGGGGCGCACCAGATAACACGTCAGCCGCGTCACTGCAGTCACGTGACTTTCATCTCACGCATGTGCTTCACAACAGACACAGAAGAGATGACAATGCTAAATAAAGTTGTAATTTTGTCACATGGACTACTTTGATGATGTTTTTATTACCTTTCTGGACATGGACACCGTACGTAGATTTTCAATGAAGGGTCAACTAGCTCTCGGACTAAATCTAAAACATCTTAAACTGTGTTTTCTAAGATGAACGGAGGTCTTATGAGTTTTGAATGACATGACGGTGAGTCATTAATGACATTATTTTCATTTTTGGGTGAACTATCCCTTTTAAATAAAACATAATTATTATTCTATCTCCTTTATTGACATACACTGTATTCTTTCTCTCTCAATTTACTTGATCAAACAAGATGAATATTTGAGTAAGATCAATCTGAGAACAATGCATTCAGTTATTGTTCACCTGTACTTTCATTAATTCTGAAATGCATGCATTATCTCGACTCGTTTGTTTATGCAGAAATATTTGTTATGAATTATTTAGTATTTACACATCTAATCACGTTTGAGCATGCATTGATTATAATAGCTGGATAGTCAGGCTTGCTATTTATTTCATTAAGATAAATGCAAGATACATTTGTTATTATAGTTACATTGATTGCATGTACCCAAATGTTTTTCATTATTGCAAATATCTCATTTATTATTTACAATATGGAAGAATGCATTAAGACACGTTATTTTATTGTATTAATCATCTCAGTACTAAACCTTGGTGCATCCCAAACCATTTGTGTTATGAACATTACTTCCAAATCATGGGTCTTGCTCTGCTGTGAAGTCATGGGTTTGATTCCCAAGAAATAAATGCAGATATACTTGTTTAGCTTATACATCCACGATACGGTGCTTTGAATGAAAGTATCTGCTAAAAAAAATGTATACTATTTTATTAAGGAGAAGTGCTATACATTTTCTAAGCAATTTTAGAATTATGTTACTTGGCAAAAAAAATCTCCTAGAAAGCCATATTTAAAGACCACTTAGTGACTTAGGGTCAGTAGGTAACCATTAAGCAATTTGTTGTGCATTTGTTTTAGGAAACAAAATTTTTTGCACGCAGTCTATGCAATTATGTTATTTAATGTGCATGAACTGCAGGCCCTGTTTAAAGTTCATGCACATTAACTCAAGCATTTGTCGTGGTAAGTTTTACTAAAGCATTTTTTTAGGAAATATATATTTTTTGCATGCAGTCTACGCCATTATTTCATGTGCATGAGCTTTAAACTCTTTTTGCCACATCTATTCAACTTTTCAGGTAAATACTCGCTTTAGAAACTCTCTTTATTTATGAGTTGTAAAATGAGCTCCCGCATGTAATTTCTTTTGCAACTAAAAAAGCACTAATTGTGTTTATAGTCTGCAGCGAGACTTAAATTTTAATTAAATCAATCCACATGTGTAAGCCTGCCATTGACTGATCTACTGTCTTTGAAATAGTGAGACGTTAACTGCATGCTGCCATCTGTAACTTAACAAAATATGTTATCTACACATTCAGACTCTAAATGCATTCATCTTTATTTCTTTGATTTATTTATTGCCATGCCATTGTACGAGTTGCCATTGTATTAAAACTCTGGTTATTTCCAAGCAAGAACCTTTCCAATCACCTGACAGGAGCACAACAAACAGCCCCCAGTTCAACCACAACTCTGATGACTTAATTAGGTTTGGCATAATATTTCAGCCAGTCACGGCAGCCTGTCTTTGACACACAGAGACCATTACACTGAATTATTTACACTGTTGTATAGCCCTGCATGTGAGTACTGCAGGTCTCTGTGGAAATGTTTGCACCCGTGGAGGATATCCAGCTGTATGTGGAGTGAAATAACTGTCGTTCCCTTCGCTGCCCATTTAGGATGTGGTAGAGTTACACCTCCATGGAGAAATAAAAGACCTTAATGAACTTCATTTAGCATTCTCTACATACAGTACTGATGTATACGGTCTAAGAATAGGATTAGCATATTTTCACATATAGTATATTTACCACAAACACATTTGACAGTTCTTTTTTTTGTGACTTTTTTAGAAGAATGGTGAGGAATACAAATGTATGATTAATAAACTTTAAGGTAATGGATTTACATACAATTTAACAAAAATGGAGCTAAATAGCACCAAAAGTGGCTTGTAATTATACAGGAACTACTTTAAGTCCTATGTATCACCTACTGAATGTGAAAGTGGTGCTAAACTACCACTACAGCACTGCTTATGGTTCTTCACAGCACTGTTTGACTAAGGATAGGTGCTACAGCAATTTAAGTGGTTGCCCATGTGATTATGAGCCGATGAATCACTTTTAGTGCTATTTCTAAAAAGTCTTGTAACTGCTAACACTTACACTCTCAGAAAAAAGGTACAAAAGTTATCACTGGGACAGTACCTTTTTAAAAGGTGCTAATATGTACTTGTACCATTTTGTTACAGATTTGTACCTTTGGTACCAATATGTCCAAGTGTCCTTTTTGAAAAGATACCACTCCAGTGACAACTTTTGTAGCTTCTTGTACATTTTTTTTTTTTTGAGAGTGTACATGCAAATGCAAATAATAATTGACAAATGGGTTGCATCAACAGGACAATTCACCTTTATCAGTTTCTATACAGTATGTTCTCTGAAAGTGAGACGGTTGTGGTTACACTGTCAAAAATAAAGGTACAAAGCTGTCACTGGGGCAGTACCCTATAAAAATAGGTCCTAATATGTACCATTTAGGTACAAATATGTATCTTTAAACTGCCAATATGTACCTTTGAAGTTCTAATATACAATCTGTACTGTCCCATTGACAACTTTTGTACCTTTATTTCTGAGAGTGTATACTCTTAAAACGGTGCTAAATAGCACTAAAAATGGTTCACTGGCTTGTAATCATAGGGGAACCATTTTAAGTGCCTATGTAGTACCTGCGTGGCACCATATTGTGCTATATAGAACCATATCTGGTGCTATAGTGGTGCTATATCAGCCCTGGATGGCTCTTCAGGTGCAATGATATTACGCAGTGCCTGAAAATAGTCCCCTGCTATTTAAAGTAACTACGGGGACTATTTTCAGGGCGCTACGTAATATCATTGCGCCTGCTGCAGCCATGTTTCGCAGCAAAGTCCTTGATTATTACGCCAGAATGAGAGTATAGTTCCTAACCATATCGGCCTAGAAAATTGCAACTTTTAATTTTCTGTTGGTCTAAGTACACGATAAGAAGAGTCAAAGTTTAAATAGGAAAAATATCGAAACTCTTTGGTCATTTTTAGCACAATGCTAATGGTCTAATCAGATTCAATGGATTATGCTAAGCTATGCTAAAAGTGCTACCGCCAGACTCAGAGATCAGCTGAATGGATTCCAAAATGGTAAAAATTAAATGTTTAACTCTGAAAAAGGCTATTTAAAAAAAAGTGGAATGTCCCTTTAAGAGATAAAAATATTTTACAGACAATTATTTTGTAATTCTTTGAGACACCTTAAATGGTTCTTTTATGACATGGGAACCTTTATATTAAAGAGTATTTGGAGATTTTGCAAAATTGACTCATCTATACAAATTTGGAGACACCTTTAACTCCAGCCTGACATTGCTATATCGTTGGCTCTTGGCATCTGTAACCGACTGTGTTTGTTTGAGCAGTGGGCCGGCAGATGCTCCCGGACAGCAGCCTGTCAAGCTCTTAATGAGTTTTTTTGTTAAATGGACAAATGAATGTGAATCTATATTTAACACAGACACTGTGACTCTGGGTCATTTTACTCTGCACCATTTTGCAGGCGTTGCGAGTCTGTGCCGCGCCACAAGATGGATGGGGGTAATTTTCATGGCTTTGGGTAGCAGTTTATCACAGGGGAACAAACAGGAGACCTTAAATCACCATTTAGTATGAAACGCCACACGCACACGGACATGAGTGCCACATGCTCGCACACATCCAGTCGCTGGCCTCACTTCACACGCTGCGCACATACCCTGTACTGACATTTAGGAGCAGGTTTGTGCGAAAGATCTCTAGTATTACAGATGCTGACAGACGACAGGTTTTGTGAATTGGTTTATACTATTTTGTTTCCGGATTTTTTAATAATTGTCCCTGACTATAACGGTGTTGCATCTAGTTAGTTTTATGACTATACACTTTAATTTAATGAAGAAACAGTTGTATGACCATAGGGTTGCTTGATTTCAATGGTTTTGTTTAATTATAGGGCCAACTAGTGATACAAGCACACAAATTTTTTTGTGTAGCCTCAGACTGTGGTAATACATCAGCCTATCAAATCTGGTGAAAAAACACATAACCAATTGTGTGTAAAAAAAAACACAAAATGTAAAGGTAATTTTTCGCAAATTTCGGCCATTTCTGATGAAAATATAGCGCCAATAGAGGTTTTTGTTCAGAAGGTAATGTAATGTTCTTCCTATGGCGTTTTCGAGTCGATCGGAATAACGCTCACGGAGATATTTGCGCATGTTTTTTAAGCGTTATTTTGCTGCCCAGGGCTAAGCGTAAGGCAAAACCTGGCATGTTTAGTAATCGTTGGACTCTGCAACAGTTCAGGACTACAAGGTAATAAGTCCCACTAAAATATGTCGACCGCAGCCAAAGTTATAGGCATGTAAACATTTGTCTGACCACTAGGTGGCGTTGTGACGAAACTGTGCATGCACACTCAGGTCCTGACAGTCATCACAAGTACCAAGTCTCGTATCAATAGGCTTAAGTTTGGCGAAGATACAGCCTCAAATCCGTTTTTTAGCGCTCTACGTAAATTTTGTTGACAAGGTTTACAGAAACGGATTTACGAATCGACATGAATTCCATAACTTTTTGCATTGAGGGTCTATAGATGCTACATACCGATTTTCTTGACAATCGGGTAAAAGCTCTAGGACGAGTTTGCAAAAGTAGGTTTTACGAATAATTCAAAATGTTAATGACGGAAAATGACGTCATAGGATCCATTCAAATCGTCTTGAGCCAATGAATCAGAGGAAACAAGAATTTATAGCTAAAAACGTAAGTTCAACTTTGGACTGTTGGTGGAGGGTGCCAAATTTCATAACTTTCCTATGTACGCTGCCATGGGCTGCCATAGACGCAATGGTGGAAGAAGAAAAAGAAGACGGAAGAATAATAAGAAAACTAACGGATACAATAGAGGACTTCCCCCATTCTGGGCTTGACCCCTAACAATTGAGTAACCAATACGTGAAACTGACACGGAAAAAGTCTGTGGTATGGACACAGAAAAATGCGGAGATCCGAAAGACACGGATAAATGAGCAAAATATTCTGTTACTTTCATGAGATCAGGTTGAATTTAACCTAACCTTTTAACCCAAACTGCTTGGTTATTTTAACCCATTGTTGGGTCAAATATACACATTTTCTAGGTTAATTTAACCCAACGTCTGGGTTTGCCCATTTTTGACCCAACGCTGGGTCAGCATTTTTTCCGATTGTAATAGAGTTTACTACTAAAGCTACAGAACAGTGTTACTATACTGCATTGAAACTAGAAAAGGATCTTGTCATTTGAGGCTTTCGTGTAATTCATCCAAGAGATAATAGCGTATTAAGCTCTATAGACATTAATCAAACTGGTGTCATTGTGCCCTCACATGGGCACAAGGTAATAAGTGTAATAGTAATCTAATGATGATACAGGACAATGACATTAGACCTGCAATTTTTGTCCCTTAAAGGCATTAAGGAGAAAATCGTAGTGATTGTAAAGGATGTTAGATATCAGCAAAAGATATTAGCCAAAAGAAGTACTGCTCCATACCTTAAAAAGGCTGACATATTTTCTATAAAAAGATATCTTATCGTAAGATGCTTTCTTTTTAAATAACCAGGGGTTTATCTCAAAGCCATTTCTTATGCATTTTGTCTTCCTTCAAAGCTGCCTACCATGAGACCCCATGCCATGTAGTATATAAGAAACTGGCATTTAAAGACACACAAACACAAACAGTCTTATCACATTGGTGTTGTATTACATACTTCAAATAGCATGTGGTGCTCTCCAGAGGGATTATCTCCATTAGCATTCCATAGCTGTCCAAAATCAAACCACTTTTACTTCATTCATCTACACTGCACACATGAAGGCAGCCAATTTGCATTCAGTTTTGAAATAATACACAGCAAAAACCACCAGCTCGATATAATTGGATTGCGCTGTTGGGCTTTCATACGTAGACACATTAGCGACTTCTAAAGTAGCAATGACCTTGGGCCAAACAATGCTCGTGTGCCCGCCTGACAGACCTCGCAGGCCCCTCCTTGACTTGTGCCTCGTCTTTTCTTTAGAGATGCAAATGGGATCATAGAAGGTCTCGAGGGAAGGCAAACAATTAGCACATGCGGAGGCATGAGCGTGTGTTCACCTTTAGCTCTGACAGGGGCAAAGATGTGCCCAAATCTCATCAGAGTGCAAAAGACTTTGTTGTCAAAGGTTGCAAGTTGATATGTGTTCAATAATTTAATAAGTAATGTGTCAAGATGAGGTATTTATAAATTATTTGTCCTCTTTGGGTGTTTTCATATCTGTAGTTCGGTTCATTTTGTCCGGACCAAAAGCAAAAAATAATACATTGTGACTTTTTTAGCAGTTTTGGTTCCTTTTCACACCAAACTGATTGCTCTTATTCGCACCAGTTGAAACGAACCAAAATTCTGTCATTTGGCAATATCAACATCACTCATTGGCCACATGTATTTGAACATATTTCCTAAACTGCTTCTCCATTGGTCAGAATCAACGTGAGCGAAATTCCAACGGAACTCCGGAAGTAAACAAAAAGAAGGAAAATACAGCAGACACCATGAACAGACGGCTGTGCCCTGTAATTATGTCTCCGTGGTTGTTATACATAGTTTGTATACAGTACAAACTGTTTATTTCCAGAATGAATCACGGACGCGGCTTAAAAACAACTTTTAATGCACTACAAACGGCGAAGACACCAAATTTCTGAGGCTCCGCCCGCACCTCCTCGCAACTCCAGGTATGTCCGCGATCTGACATTGTGCTAATATTGCTAATAGAAACTGTCAAACACTTCCTCATCCGATAATGCACTGCGCAGCTGACTACGGCAGCTGGTTTAGTCCAAAATGCGCAGTACTTTTGCAGTTAGGTCGGTTAGGTCTCGGATCGTGTTCTCACCACAAACGAACCGCTCTAGAGTTCGTTTGGTCCGCTTATTTGGCCGCTTTTGGTGCGCACGAGAGTTCGATTGCTGCATTCTCACCTGCCCAAACGAACCGCACCAATTGAGCAATCGAACTCTGGTACGATTCAACCGAACTAAACAAGGCAGGTGTGAAAACACCCTTAGCTTGTATTTATGTTAAAGATACCAATATACCAAAATTATACAGCAAATTTCATAGAAATTTCAAAATGTAAGCTTGACCTAAACTTTAAGATAGTATTAACCATGTCTGGTTTTAAATTTATCACGTCTCAAATATGGATAGGGTAAAATACTACATTTTGAACAAAAATCTGATATAATTGCATTTTTGCAAAGGACTTTTGTTAGAGATCGGATTCAGAGCGATAATCAAAACATAGAGGATTTACTACTTTTGGATCTATAGATGATTTAGGATTTAATAAGTGGGGTAAGAGCACCACCTAGTGCATAATAGCAGAAATATGGATTGCCGTAAAAACTCATCATTGGAAGGGAAGCGTTTTCTCTTAATTGATGAAGTTATTTGTACAACTTGCTGAGGTGGGATACTATGGTAATGCGGGATTGTCAGTCAGTGGCCGTGGGCTGGGCTTTATCAGTATGACATCACATTGATAAGAGAATCAAAACAGCATGTCTAATGAGACTGCTTTGGTTTAACATGGATTAAAAAGGACTGGATGGATTTTTTTCATTGTGCGCTGGTTGTGTTCACACACTGTCGACACACATTTGGGTGATTTTCAAGTAATCCAGACTTACAAGGTGTCCAGCATCAGATGTTTTTAAAAAGCCATTGAAGCCAATTGTTTTTTTGCACATATAAGATTAAGGTCTGAACTTACTATAACGATTATTTTTATTTTTTAGAGGATTTTAAAAATATTTCCTATAGAATTATTTACATTTTTTTAGATTATCATGAAAAAATTAACATTTCCGCAACATGATATTACATTAAATTTATGCATTTACAAACTCATGTTTCGGTAATTAAAACTAAAAAGTTGTCTAGGTACTATGACAAACAAAATTTCAACTTAGAGAGAAAAAATAAGAACTGCTTACCTGGTAGCCATCTTGAGTGTCACAGTCAATTATGTCCCTTACAACAATTAAAAAAAAAAAAAAGTTAGTTCCTTGAGGGCTTAAACAATGATTGAAAATTGTTGCGGAGGATGAGAAAATTTTTCTTGGAGACATTTATATTCCTTATTATTGTCTCTACATTTACCAATGATCATCAAATACCACATGTTTCTTTACTGTAAATGTTTATAGTATAACATGCACTGAAGCTTTTTATTTTTTAGATTTTTTTATTATAAATATTTCCATGTCAAAGAACCAAAATCCAGTCATGGACACGTTGCTGTAATGAAAATTTCCCCCTTAAATGTGGAAATAAAAACAAAATTGGTTTGTATGATGTCATTTGAAATCATGTGCAAAGTAGTACATGAAGAGATGTTTGTAACTGTATGCTTATTTTGATACTCTTACTTTGCATTTACTTTTTTATCAAAATGTTTCATGACACCTCATAAGCCAAATTTTGCGAGAATCACCCATTAATTTCCAAACACTTAAAAGTGGATTTGGCATAATAGGTGTCCTTTAAAGTGCTACCACTAACTGATTACTTAAAATAGTCACACTTCATCTGACACTTTCTTTGACCTTCATATAGCAGAGAGAAAAACTGAGAAATGAAATGAGATCCATCTAAACTTACCTGAGATCAAAGCAGCATTTCAACGAAGGCGTCGTAGGGTTTTCTAATCCTATCAATCTAAAACAAAGTCAGCGTTCTCCAAACTAAGCACTCCGTATGAAGAAGTAAGATGTTTGATGTCTGCGTCCAAAAACAACAAGTTTGCTAAAATGGTCTGTTTTTCTCCCATACAGTATTCGCATGAAGTAACGTCTCATTACCAGAAGCATGAAATGATCAAAAGATTTATGGCGCTTGAGCTCATAGGCTTATAATTATCCTGTTGTTTAGTAATATGTGACCTGATGTCTAAAGCTTTGCTTTTTTTAAAAGTATTTTTTGTTGAAAAAGTGGCGTGGCTTACAGGCATCGGCATCCAGGGCAAAGTTCTCATTTGAAAATTCATGCATCATCTGAGGCCCCATTGCATCATGGGACCATTGCATATTGTGATGGGGTGTTTGTTTTTGTTGAGTCTTAAACATCAATGAACTGAGATAGTCAGAGATGAACAGAATAGCTCCAGTCAGAATTATTCATTTGAATGCCAATGTTTCCGTGACATGTATACAAACACTTTTTTGCATTGCTCTTCATTTGTACTCAACCACCAAAAGTGATGCAGTTTTTTTGCCATTTTAAGGTTATATACAATGTATCGTGCAAAAGACCTGAGGATGACACATGGGAGATCATTTAGCATTCATTAGATCACAGGCATCTGCTCAGCTGAGGATAATTTATAATATTCACAAGAGGGTCAGTGCTCTCGAAATCCCATAATCCACCAAACTCTATTACAGAAGTGAGCTTTGCACATCAGAGAAGAACCAGTCAATGCATTAAAGAGGATTTAGTCAAATGTATTGTGGTTATACAGTTAGTCTGACAGATTTCTGATGCTGATGGATTCTAGTGTTAAACAAAATGTCGGTAATGAAGTCTCACGAGCATCTCTCTTGCAGACACACACACACATATGTGTAATGTATTTAGTAAAAAACAAAAGGTGGGTGTGGCGATTAACTCGGACTGCTCCAGGTCTGAAAGGATAATGATCCTTTAATGAAGTTACATGGAAGATCGTGGCTGATAATCAATAGTTCACACCGTTGTTGTGTTACAATTAACCCATGAGACAGCCCAAAGGGCAAATGTTTTATCCTGTATCCGTGCATGGTTAACAAATATGAAAAAGTCCATTTAAAGTTAACAGCTGTTAAGATTGTGTTAAAAACACAAGAATCCACAAACATAAACTGCATGCTTGATCGGCTGTTGAACAGTTCACTGTGTGATTGAAAGGTCCATCAGTCTGGAGAAATTAAGAAGGACATATATGCTAAGATGTAGGTTCATGACATTACACAGTACGTTCATTTCAGTTGTGACTGTGATGGATATTCATGGTTAAGTGATTCCCGGTTTTCTGCATTAACTTGAGCATATGTTCATGTGGCCAACACCAGTACAGAATCATATTACTGTAACAAATAAATGGATTTGGTAGACGCTTTTAACTTGAGTCCATTCAAGGTAATTATTTCATCCATCTTTGTGTTCGCTGTGATTGAACCCATGACCTTGTTGTCGCAAGCACCATGCTCTACCAGTTGAGTTATAGGAAGACTATAAGAGAG
Organism: Paramisgurnus dabryanus; assembly: GCF_030506205.2. Taxonomy (NCBI): domain Eukaryota; kingdom Metazoa; phylum Chordata; class Actinopteri; order Cypriniformes; family Cobitidae; genus Paramisgurnus; species Paramisgurnus dabryanus. The sequence goes on from NC_133353.1 coordinate 5,479,484, forward strand.
AATGATGAAAGAAACAGAGTTCATAAATACAGAGAGGTATATATATATTAATATTGATTTACTTTGATCATGTTGACAGCGTGTGAGCAATTCATGTCTTGGGTATTCATAACTGTATTGATTAAACTGGGATTGTGAAATCAATGCAAAGTCTTTGACTAAAAATATAGGATTGCCCTAACACATAGAGTCTAGAAATCTGTGACATAATTGATTCAAAATGTATTCAAAACACTTTTATACAAAAGGTCAGATTTCTTAAAGCAACACTATGTAGTTTTTTTACCTTTAAATAATGTCTCTAAAATTATTTCAGTGATAGAACAACTTTTAACTGGACAAATTGTACTGTTGCTGCAACCTGAGCAGCCTCCTAGCTGCTACAAGCACACTCTGAAAGTGGCGGTGGAGGGTAGGAAACACAGCCCCGCCCCTCCCCCTGCCTGCATGATACCAGGCACTGTTGCGCTTTTCAACCACATGGGGGAGCTGTAAGTCATTTTAACATGGAAACTACATAGTGTTGCTTTAATCTCTATGTTAATTAAATTCACATCTTATTTTTGCAGTTTTTAATTAAAAATTAAAAACTTTTTTAATTAAAAACTGCTGCTGAAAAAAATAGTGACTTTTAAACTCCATAGTACTTTAGTGTAAGGCTATTATACTATATATTTTATACTTTTTTACTCCAGTATATAAAATGATGCATAGTTGTTTACATTTTTATGAAAATCTGGGTATTGTATGCCTACTAAGGAAATAATTTAGCTTAAAGGGACACTTCACCCATTTGCATTAAGCTTTGAATAGTTAGAACGCCAGTCATGTTTTTGAATGGTCATGCAGCATTTCCTTATTTTCCCTGCTGAGACAGGAGAAATACAGATTTCAGTGTTGCACTTCCTTCTTTCAATGATGTAAAAATCATCATTTTGCATCATTGAAAGGAGGAAGTCCAATATCTTTTCTGAGGGGATGAGACTACAAACACCCCTTTTCTCGGTCAAATAGGCACCAAATTCAAAATGTATGTTACATTTCGACTACAAATATGACACACTTTCTAATAAAGATGAATGTTTCTATGGGTGAAATGCTCCTTTAAAGGGATAGTTCACCCAAAAATTTAAATAATGTCATTATACGTTAGAAATAACGTTCATCTTCAGAACACAGTTTAAGATATTTTAGCTTTTGTCCGAGAGCTTGCTGACCCTTCATTGAAAATCTACGTACGGTATACTGTCCATGTCCTGAAAGGTAATAAAAACAACATCAAAGTAGTCCATGTGATATCAGTGGGTCAGTTAAAATGTGTTGAAGCATCGAAAATACATTTTGGTTCAAAAAGAAAAAAAATTACGACTTTATTCAGCATTGTCTTCTCTTCCGCGTCTGTTGTGAAGTGCATGCGCGAGACTAAAGTCACTTGACTGCAGTGACGCGGATGACGTGTTATCCTCAGAAATGTTTGTGAAGTTTTTTTTTTTAAACTTACAGCGGGCATCTCCCTCAGATTGTAAACGAAGCCCGGCCGCACAAAAAAAAGTTGGGGCGCACCAGATAACACGTCATCCACGTCACTGCAGTCACAGACGTGACTTTAGTCTCGCGCATGCGCTTCACAACAGAAATAAAGTCGCAATTTTTGCTATTTTTGGACCAAAATGTATTTTGGCCAACAATTAATATAAAACATCTTAAACTGTGTTCCGAAGATGAACAGAGGTCTTACGAGTTTGGAACGACATGAGGGTGAGTCATTAATGACATTATTTTCATTTTTTGGTAAACTATGCCTTTAAGCACTTAATATATGCTAACTTGGATCTACTTAAAAAATACTTAAATTGGTAACAATGAAATTGTTTTAATTGTGTTTAAAAAAGTGTAAGGGCACATTTAAAGTGAATAAAAAATTACATAAAAATGTAAGCTTTATCAACTTAAACAACAAATCAACAAAATATGCTGCATATTTTTTTTTACATTGAAGCACCGTTCTGCCAGATTAGAAGTCATGCAGTTGAAAGGAGATTTTGTTTGTGAACATACTGTAAGAGCCGTGATTGGTCCCTGATATGGCAGCTGACTGCATTTATAATCCCCCCCCAAATATTTGTTACTTTTGGCCAAAATGTTCAGTTACATTGTTTAACATAGTTATAAAAATGCATATCTGATAAGTCATCTCACAAACCAGGCCTGTGAAAATACTGAAGTGCATGCTATTAAAAATACATTTCATATTTTTTAAACCCAAATTTAGTTTTCAATATGAACTGTGCCAACGTCTAAAAAGAATCGCTTAGGTTACTCACGTAACCCCGGTTCCCTGAAATAACGGGAACGAAGCATTGCGTCAGTTAGCTGACGCTATGGGGGGGAAACTCCTGTTTACTCCGTGACTGAAGCCTATTGGTTAACGTCTGTACAAAGTACAGACCAATGACGTTTGAACCCGCGCGCGGGAGGAACGCGTCCTTATATAAGCGCGGTTCAATCGTCAGGAGCTCATTATATTCGACTGAAGCGCGCAGCCGAATAACACTCGCTGCGTAGACGTTTGTAGCACGGCAAGAGACGCAATGCTTCGTTCCCGTTATTTCAGGGAACCGGGGTTACGTGAGTAACCTAAGCGTTCCCTTTCAATACGGTTCACTTCGCATTGCGTCAGTTAGCTGACGCTATGGGGGAACGTAATCCCATCACGCCGTGCATACACAACGTACTGAAGTGCCTTACCGGAGAGACACTGCGTGTGGCCCTATACCCGGCATATTCACAGCTTAAAAAGCAAATGTGTAAGCACCATATAAATTGTTGACGCGCACACGGTGGGGTTTTAAACGCACCGGGGGCACATAACATAGCACAAGACGGCGAGGTACCGAGCGCGCCGCGGCTGTGCGAGATAAGTAAATTCAGAGTCACGTTGGTGAGCTCGCTGAGCGCACCGTGGTGTACACATAAAACGCATGAGCGTGCATGATTGAGCCGAGAGGACCTGCGCTCGTAGGGCAGGGACGTCTAAGCTGTACAATCTGACAACGTAGACGGCGAAGACCAGCCGGCCGCGTAGCAGATATCAAATATAGATATAGATACCCCTGTAGACCAAGTTCATGAAGAAGCCAAACTCGCAGAGAGTGGGCTCTATATAGGACATAGCTCATAGAGGGGCGTGAGCCAGTGCGATGGTTTCAACGATCCATCTAAATAACCACTGTTAGCAACAGACATACGTAGTGAGTGATCTGCGAAGCTCACGAACGGCCGATCTGACTATAATATGCGGCAGAACGGTTCGTAGCGTGGGATTATACAGATACCACAATAGTGTGAACCCAGGTGCACCCTCGAGCGCATCGGGATGCATAGCCTATAGGTAGTATTATAGTGCACAGATCGGTGAGCTTTCCAAGCGCGCCGTAAATGTGTATTGACTATAAATTGCACGGGCACAGGTGAACACTTGAATACATCGTGAATGCATATAGATGAATCAGAGTGTTATAATGCACAGGCCGGCAAGATTCTCGAGCGCGCCGTCATGTGTTCTGATAATAAATTGTGCGCACACGGGTGAACTCTTCAGTGCACCGTGAATGCGTATAGATAAATCAGTGCACAGAACGCGCCGTGAATGTGTACAAATATGATTGATGAACGTAACGGTGGGCACCCAACGCACCGTGAACGTACACAGATGAACAACAATGTATGTGTCACAAATCATAACACAGCTGTGTATACAGGTGAGCTTTCCCAAGCGCATCTTATTGTATACCAAAATGTTATAGCGTGTACATGTGAGCTTCTCTAAGCGCACGGTGGACGCATATAATTAAAAACCATATCGTGCATACAGGTGAGCTAATGGGCGCACCTTTAATGCAACAAACCTCAGTAGTGCGAAGCAGGGATGTCGAAGCTGTAAACTGACAACGTGGACGGCGGGGACCAGCCGGCCGTGTCACAATTGTCAAATGAGAAACCTCTAAGACCATGCCCATGCTCTAAGACAAGTGAGCATAATTGTCACGGGAGGTGATAACGTCAACGATCCATAAATAGCCTGTATTGACAGGTGCTCTAGTGAGTGATCTGTGACGCAGATGAACAGCTGATCGTCTGATGTACGTCAGATGTATGTGTCATCCAGGACCTTGGACAGTTCCAGAGCGCTGTGCCTCGGGCACCGTCCGCATCTGAGAAATGACAGGCTTATGAATAAAGTGAATGGCCAGCCGTAAAAGCATGGTTCGCTGTTACCGCCGCCGTCCGCATCTGAGAGATGACAGGCTTGTGAATTAAATGAATGGTCGGTCGTAAAAGCGTGGTTCGCTGTTATCACGGCCACATAGATATAGGTAGGGGAGAGAGCCGCCGTGCCTCTGTAGTGAGGAGAAAAGTGTTCCACCCACGATTCGCGGGGGGTATTGACTTTCAAATGTCACTAGACAGAATGGATCAGACTTTGCATAAGGACGCCTCGTGAAAGGGGTCCTAGCAGCTTGTGTCAATGTGTCATAAGGCACGTAATGTAGGTCGTGTCCCACGGATGCCATCTCCGCACGCCCATCGTAATGGGTTAATATTGGTAGTTTAAGCATGAGATGCGTATCACTCTGATTGAACATAGCTTATAAAGCGATGCAATGAGTTTATAAAGGAGATGACTCGTCAGCTTGTTCAGGGGGCGAGATCTCAGTCTGGTTCGGTAAATAATGAAACCACCGTAGATTGCCCGACCGCATTATCACAATAACACGGTCGAGAGTGCTGCAGTGCTAAATCATCCTCTTAATGTACCGTATTCACAGTACAAGGTGATTTATATGAGACAAACGGCGTTCCACGCGCCGAAGGCTGATTGCCGTCGTAAAGCGTGTTCAACCCACAGCAAATGCTGGGCTAGCTCGTAATGACAGCACTTCATGCAGCAGTGTGTAACTTAAGCAAGCTTCCCGGCCGTCAGCTCGGGGCGGGACCTTTGCTTAGTCAAACTGAAGTGGACTTATGAACAATGCCACGATATTCAGCTTTCTGAGGCTCGTTAGAGGGGTACGTGCGCCCGTCTTAAACGAGATGCCGCGCGCGTCTGACTGTGCGCGCGCTTTAAGCTTTGAAACTTATTGTGGCGGGTAGCAAGCTCACTTGAGGTTGATATTACCCTTAATATCTCCGAGTATTGGAGCGGAGGTGTGAGCGTCTTCGGATCCGCTAATATAAATCAGCTATATGGCCGAAAAACGTCATAAACCGCTTGGCTGTAAGCCTTTGAGTGGCCGTCCGGAGAGGGCACGATTCAAACGCTTGGAGCCATGCAAAAGTCTGAGGCTGTCCTTCCTCTAGGAAGAGAGAATAACAGCCGTAAGACCGTGCTCGTTTGCGCCATCAGCATCGTAGCGGAAAAACTGAGGTGGGCTGCGAGCGAATTTGGCAGAAAGGTGTTAGAGACACCGTACAGTCGTGGGGTGTCAATACACAGTATATGGCCAAACCGGGGTTTTTTCGGCTAGCGTCGATAGAATTAGGCTATGGACAGCGGGCCGTGTGTGCGTATTACTGATTGCTTGTCAGTAAGGCGATAAAGTGTTTAGAGACACCGTACAACCGTGGTTGTCAATACACAGTATAGTAAGCACGGAAATTACTCTTTTTAGAGGAATTAAATACCGTTCGCCACTATAGTGAGGTCACATAGCCGACAGTATTACACAGTATGTTTGGATAAACAGCACACAGAAAACATTTCAGGGCAGTCCAGCCGAGGCGCGACATAACCCCTTTTTCCCAGACAGTTTCGTTCTCTGTTGATGCAGCTATGCTGCGGAGACCAGAGCTCAGCCGTTCAGGTGCACAAGCCTCAGTAGTGACGGTGACCGAACGGCTCACGGAGCAGGGTAGTATGTCTAGGTGGTTTAATGTCAGACTGAACCCATCGCAGAGAGGAAGTCTGCCGCGAGGCCCGCGGTTTTGCCGTTTATTAAAAGGGCAGAAAAACCGGGTATATATATATAAGAATGTACCAATATTCAGCGCACTGATATAGGACGGGACTGAATAAAGGGAGGTATTCGGGCCTCAGTATATTATAAACAAATTCGTTCTGCCTCTGATTCCGTCTAAACCAGAGAGAAATTACCAGGCAGACGAAAAATGAGCTATCTGAAGTGAGATCGGCTCAGGCCAGTAAAGCTCTATAATAAGTGTTTTAGCGCTCCAATAGAGGCGTGTCCGCCTTATCGAGCAGACGAATGAGATCGTGCCGCTCCAGGAGGGGAGGGGCATGAAGCTCTCTTATAATGAGTGTTCTTGGTGCTCCAATAGCGGCGAATCGGCCCTATCGAGCAGACGAATGAGATCGCGCCGCTCCAGGAGGGGAGGGGCATGAAGCTCTGTAATCGTTGAACACTGGACAGCTGCATTTAGAGGCAGCGAGCCGTAATACCGCGTGCTAGCTAAGCCGTTAAGAGACCTCACCACTGTGGGGAAAGGAGCGAGGGACTCCGCGAGCGTGGAGCACGAGTGGCTGTGCTATGACAGAGACAGGGGCAGACCGCCCGTGTTTGCTTGTCGTATGCATCTATCCAGGTCTACGGTTCCCCGCTTGTTCATCTCAACAAGAGAGGAACGGCAGAGGGGAGCAGCAACACAGACAGAACAGCCATGCGTCGTGACGGTATCACCCGATGCACTCGGGGGATTAATATATGTGCCAGAGATCTCGCCACTGAATGTGAAAGGAGCGAAGGGACTCTGTAAGCATGAACGGTTGCGGTGTGACAGAACACAGGGGGGGTTAGTCCGTGTGTGCTTGTCTATGCATCCATCTAGTCTCATGGCTCGCCGTGTGTTCATCCCGGCGAGAGAGGAACAGCAGGGGGAGCACATGGATAAGACAACCAAAGCATAAGCGCGGTCCCGGCGTGGGAGGTGCCAGACCGGTAACGCGCTCGGAGGAAATTAATAGCAGAGAGGCTCACCGAGCCGCTGTGCTGGACGCTATTACAACAGCGCCTGCTCTTTTAGCTTATAGCTTTATATTAAAAATATTGATCTTACCGGGCGGCCGCAGGGGAGACCTCGTCAGGCGTGTGTCCGCTGCACAGGGCTCGAACCACGGCAAGCGAAGGCTATCTTCGGTTCTCGGCCGGAAAGCGGCAGGGGAAGACGCTAGACCTGGACTCTGCTATCTTCGGTTCTCAGCCGGAAAACGGCAGGGGAAGACGCTAGGCCTGGACTCCGCTGCAGGGCTTTTGTCAACGGCGAGGTAAGGCTTCTTCTTTTTCTTCGGAGCAGCGAGAGGTTCGCGCTGAAGGAGAAAATAATGAGCTCCTGACGATTGAACCGCGCTTATATAAGGACGCGTTCCTCCCGCGCGCGGGTTCAAACGTCATTGGTCTGTACTTTGTACAGACGTTAACCAATAGGCTTCAGTCACGGAGTAAACAGGAGTTTCCCCCCCATAGCGTCAGCTAACTGACGCAATGCGAAGTGAACCGTATTGAAAGGGAACTTTCATTCTGAAACATTTATGCAAGGAGAGACGAATCTTAGTCTTTTCTTGTGTCTTATTAAAATCGGATGACATGCTTCAAAAGCCATGAAGGAAGATCTCATTCTGTTTTCTATCATAAGTTCAAATTTTACCACATCTAGCGAAGCGTATTATTCATGTTCAGACAGAAATCTGAGACAGGGAGAGCCGTTGGTAGGATGTGTGCTGGTTAGTAAAGTCGTGCTGGACGCCCATGGTTTGAGATCAAAGACACTTCATATCTAAAGGAGGACTAAACTGGCGGGATATCGCCCTGTTTTGGTCTTCTTAAAGTTTCCTAAAGGAGATGAAGTTTGAGCAGCTTAACATGATACAGTATTATCTCTTACATCATCTAGACCTGCCCTAAAAACTGAACCGATTTCAATCATTTTTGGTTTGGGATTGGAATATATTTCTAATTTTAGCATTAAATTCATGTTTATGTAAATGAATACTAAATTGGTTATTCTGAATTCATGCACTTTTTTTATTTTAAATCACAAATGAGGTTCCTGAGTACAGCTTGATTAAATCTTTCAAGGTCTTCACATTAGCATAACATTATAATGCTGTAGAGTAAGCACTGTAACTTTACTGTGAAATACATTTAATTAGCTTTAATTAAGCCTCACTTAATTTAGACCTGTTTATGCCGCCTTGGTTTGTTTTTAGCTATAACTTAAAATTAATAGCTTAAACTCTTTATTTTACTTGCACAAGGTTACTTTTTGGCATTAGTTTAAAGTTTACAGATGTTTTTGTAAATGTTTAGTCAATCTGTTTGCATGTAAAACAAATAAATATGCAACCTGATCTTACAGAAAAACAGATATTTCACGTGGTTGTGATTTTGATCATACAAAAACGTGTTTATCCAGAAAGGCATGAATGAAACCCCAGTGTCACAGAAAAAAACATACAAATGTCGTCGTATGAAATTGCCCACCTCCTTAAAAATATTCTAATGACATTACATTAAAATGTGAAATATGAACGTGATATTATTGTTGCAACAATATACTTTATCTGCGTTTGTAGATCTCTTTTAGAGTTGAGAACGAAGATATTATTTTTTGTTATTTATTGTCAGGTTTAAACAAGGTTCAGGGTTTTCAAAACAGGGGGTTTACAAACCCCTGGTGGTTTTTCGGAAATTCAGTTGATAATAGAAAATTAATGAATTACAATTAAATAAAAAAACGAAAATAAATAATTTTTAAATATAAGTAAAACACTTAATAACAAAAATATATAGTTTATTTGTTTATGCACGTCATGCTACCATTAAACGACATATCAGAAAACTGCAAAATGAACAGATGCAGAATGGACTTAAAATCTCAGGGGGTACTGCAAGTAAATTATTTAGGTCGAAGGGTTTTGGCTGACAAAAAAGTCTTACACAACCATGCACTGGTCAGTTTGCCACATGTTATCTTATGTATTCAGTTATTCGTTTTGATAAGCAATGGCATACTTTTATAGTAAAAATAATTATTTTGTCCTTTATTTCTTGACTTCTTACCACCTGACTCTTACTTAATTGAAACAACTGTCAGCTATTAGACTGTATGACTAATTTGACACAAGGGAGATACACAGGCAAGAAAATTAAGACCCAGGACAGCTCGCTAATAAATCATACAGCGCCTGTCACATAGGTAAAGGCCATCCAAATGTTTCTGCTAATTTCACAGAGCGCCATTTCGTAAATCCCTGCTCTGGTTAATGTATGAGCTTTTTCTCTGTCAGCAGTATGGACTTCTGCTAGCCCGAGGCTGTGATCAGAGGCCTGATGTCAGGGGTTTATCAGAGGCGATGGGGATTGCTTTAGAATTGAGTCTCTACATAAGCATGCGCTATTTGTTCATGTAATGCAGGACACACAAGGTTATCTTGAAGGTTATCTTTGCCTCTCACACGACTCAATAATAAAGTCAAGATGTTTTAAAAGATGGGGTACACTATTAAAAAATAAAGGTGCATGAAAAGGTTGTTCACAGCATTGGCAAAGAAGAACCATTTTGGTTCCCCAAATAACCTTTTGTGAAACAGTTATCGTTAACAGTTACTGTTATCGTTATATCAGTATAAGCAGGGGTTAAATTGGGATTTGTTATGTGGGGGGGCTCTGCGGGGAGGGGTACTTCAAGGGGTAACATGTTTAATACTGATGATAGCAAAGCCACTGGTGTGTTTCAATGACATTCTGGACCTCTGATAGGATTTGATAAGTTTCAGCTTTAAAGCTGTGCCAGAGGTTGACCCAAACTATTTTAAAAAGAATTTTAAATGATGCAAATCTATGAGTTTGACACCCTATATCCATTTGTTGCACATGTCATTATGCACAATTGATCAAATTTTAAAGAAAGTTAAAAGAATCAACCTCTTTGAATAATTCTAGGCATAAGATAGGCTACCACAAAATACTAAATTAACAAGAAAAGGTACAACACACAGTACTGTATCATCTTATAAATTAGCCATGGAGATTCCCTATGCTGGTCAGCAGCTAAAACAATCATATAGTTAGGTTTGATTTGTGTAATCAAAATACATTATTTTATTAAACTATACAATGAGTTATATCCAGTGTTATCCAGTTAACATAATGTAATTAAATGAGTGACATACATACTTTAATCCTTTACACGTTTCTAGTCTTCTATGAAGTTTTCTCGACGTGGGCACCATTACCTCTGTCTCTCTCTCTCTGTCTCTCTCTCTCTCTCTGTCTCTCTCTCTCTCTCTCTCTCTCTCTCTGTCTCTCTCTCTCTCTCTGTCTCTCTCTCTCTCTCTCGTCAAATGATCCTGCGTGAGAGCGCGTTCTTGAAGTTCTGAGTTTTTTCGCTTGCGTTGCATAACTTGCGCGAAGACGCATTTAAAGGGAAAAGCGCGTGTTTTCGGCAATTGTGGCGCCCAATTCGCGTCATTTTCATCGCCCCGTGCGAGGACGCGCCTGGTTGCGTCTTTGCATTAACTTTGTATGTAATCTGCTCGCGCAAATCGTTGAACTTGCGTTGGTAAGTATGCCCCATAATGAATGAAAACGCATTATTCCCTTCGCGTCAGTGCACACGCACCAGCGCAGCGAGTACACTGGCAAGAGCAGAGCGCGACCTTCAGCCTATGTGCCGGGGCTTAGCCCCGGACGGCCCCGGCCCAATTTAAACCCTGAGTATAAGCGATATCCATATCAAAGAGAGTTGAGAGATAACTTAAATTTATTATACATGTCTATCATTTGTGTGTTGCATGCTTAGATTGTCCAAATTAGACCAATCAGAAGGGGCCTTACAAAATACCCGGCTAGTAGGTCTTACTGTTATACCATTGGCTAGGTGAACCAAGGTGAACCAAGCCGCTCAAAGCAGAGGGCGGGAAAATAAATACGGCAGCAGTTGAGACAAGCAAGGAAAACCACGAACTTGTACCTAAAAAGAAAGGTTTTTTTGCCTGAATTAGATTTAATTATATCATAAGAATATGTATACTGCAAAAAAACTTAGTATTTTTGTCTTGTTTTTAGTACAAATATCTAAAAATTCTTAAATTAAGATGTATTTTATTAATGAGCAAAATGACCTAAGAAAATAGGTCTAGTTTTTAGACAAAAAATATACAATTTAAGTAAATTTGTGCTTAAAACAAGCAAAAATAATCTGCAAATGGAATGAGAAAAAAAAATCTTGAAATAACTTTAAACACTCATTCAAGAAAAAATGTAATAATAAAAATGTAATAATTAAAATAACAAACTGGACTGCGATGTGAATGGCTTTTTGTTTTCTGACCTGAGTCACGGACAATACTGTACATCACCTTGAAGCGTTTACTGTGTCTGTACGCATATTGCCCTGCTGAATAAAACAATAGAAACCATTAAATAAAGTTTATTTTAATAACCATTATTAAACATTAACTTTTCACCATTAAAAGCATTATAAAATTCCTTTTTTTGTTGTGTTTTGAGCATTATTCCAATTTTCATTGGGATTTTTTACTGCTTTCAAATGAACTGTTAAGTGCATCGTATTTATTGCGCCGTGCTATTTATTTAGGAAAATTCAAAGGATTGCAACAAACTTGCTGAGCCCATTATTATCTGTGTGCCTACAGTACTGTGTTTGCGCGAGCAAAACTGTTTTTAAGCTTTCTCATTAACCTTCATCTAAAAAAAAATATGTTATTCGTTTTAAAATTTTAATAAAAGTGCTCTATCATTTAAAAATCATCTTTGACAAACAGTTCAAAACAAGCAACATGATTTTTGACATTGAGAAGGTTTTAGAAACATTTTTAATTCAAATATTTTTGAATTAAGCACACAGTTGATGGTACACTTTGTCTACCATAGTAGTAAAACCAGATGCCTACCATTGGCTGTATGGACTGTACGGTATGACCGAATTTTCATTTTTGGGTGAACTATTCCCAACGCATTCCTCGCTCAAGATTACTCCAGAATTTAGCAAGTTGATTTTTTTTTACTTGTGCGAAAGACACACTTGATGCGAAAATTGCATGTTCGCATTCGCATTGTTCGCATCATCCTGTGCAAATTCCTGTCTATTCACATCTTTGCTTTGACTTTGTATGCATCTATTCACGCAAATACTTAAGTTAGCTTCTGGTGTGTGCACAGTATTGAGCAGTTGCTCTTTGTAGCTTTTTCTGGTTGGTTGCTATGTCAGCACCTATACTTCATACTTAAAGGATTAGTCCATTTTCTTTAAAAAAATCCAGATAATTTACTCACCACCATGTTATCCAAAAGTTGATGTCTTTCTTTGTTCAGTTGAGAAGAAATTATGTTTTTTGAGGAAAACATTCCAGGATTGTTCTCATTTTAATGGACCTTTATGGACCCCAACACTTAACAGTTTTAATGCAGTTTAAAATTGTAGTTTGTTACTGTAATAAAGTTTGATAGGTTTCGAAACAGAGCTAACATATGAATTACAGTACTCTACTGTAAACCAAAGACTGAATGCATGCAACAATTCCCATCTCTGTAAATATTTTAAACACGCAAACATCTTTGAGTTTGAACAGCTTCATCTTTACCTATCACTTTTACCCATAATTATTTATTTCCATTTTTCTTTAAAAGCAGAATTGAGACGTTTTGTAGTAGCTGTTTTTGCTTACTCTAAAAACTCCAGCTTAAGTGTTATGTCTTTCAAAATAGCTTTTATACTGTTGAATAGTTCATTACTTTATTTGTCAGAAAATTTCAGAATGGCACGATTTAACAATGGCGAGCCGAAATGAAACACGTGTTCAATTTTAGAGATTCAATTGGAAATGGAACAATGTGGGTCAACACCAATGAAAAGATGTGTTCATGACTCCGGCTGAGATAAAGAAAAACCTCTTTCTTACCATTTTTTTTTCTTGGGACACATACTGCATAGCAAGTAAGAGACTTAAGCACAACTCTCAGTTTCCTCTCTGTTTGTTTTGGTTGCTGTCTAGAAGCAACATTTGGACAATATTAGAGATCTTATTTTTTTTTCGTTAATCCCGCGCCAAGCTACAGCAGCTATTCAATTAAAGATCCTTTATGATTTGTTTTATTTAGTACTGTACACTTCTCTTCAATTCTAAAATGACAAAATCACCAGTTATAAAAGGCTGTGATTTTCTCTGACAGTCAGTGATTGTTCCATTATTGAAGTCATGAGAAGAGAAACTGTTTAGCTAGTCATTCAAACACGCACCGTACATCAATCTGAGTAGGTCAGATTGATTTTTATGTTGTCAATGTAATAGTTGTCCATTCTGAGCAGACCTGTGGATTAAGTACCCAGACCGTGTCTGTCTGCAGTACTCAGACGTTGACCCTGAGCTCGTAACTCTTACGCCGTGGCCTTGATGTTGTTTATGTGTCTAGTCGAAGCAGGCTGGAAAAGCATTAATTGCTCCCTAGTGCCCGAGCGACTAGTGTCCAGGTTAACTGCCTCTCTCTTAGACCATTTACCCCGGTAATTCAACCTCACTGCCCACCAAATAACTACATCAGTTTTAAAAGAGAAGCTCATCGATTCCTGAAGTGCAGTTAATGAAATTTGATTGCTATTGCTACCATCAGAGATACAGTTTTGGTTTATTGATCAACGGTGGGTGGGGTATTTTCACGCACATGAATTGTCATTACCCCAGTTTTAACCTTTCTGCATGTGTAGTTTTCAGATGTGATATTAGAAAATTATAATTTTCTTTGCACTTGGTTAGTGTGAGTTTAGGTGAATCCATGTGTATTATGTAATTCGTAAATTTTGAAAAGTCTTGAATTTTTTGTTTATGCAAAACTGATATAAGGCCGCTTTAGATGGCTTCCAGGGTTGCCATGTGGTTGTTTGGGTAGTAGTATTTAAGCACATTGCTGTTTTGTTGCTAAGGTATTTTGGAATCGTTGTTATGCTGTGTACACACCAAAAGTGAGGCAACGAATTCCTCGCTCTAGATTACTCCAAAATTAAGATTTTTTTTACGTTTGCATTCGTCCTGTGCAAATTCCTGTCTATTCACATCTTTTCATTTACTTTGTATGTAATCTACTCCATTAGATGCAAATACTTAAGTTAGCTTCTGGTGTGTACACAGTATTGTGCGGTTACATTTTGTAGCTTGTTTTGGGTGGTTGCAGTACTTAATACTTAACGGGCACATACTGTATTAAATCCACTTTTACAAAGTGTTAGGACATAAATGTGTGAAAACAACAACCCTTCAATGAAAAAAAATCCCACACTCCTTCTTTTTTAATCTCCATTAAACCAAAGCAGTTTGATTAGACATGCTTTTTGATTTTCTTGTTAATGTGATGTCACACTGATAAAGCCTGTCCACAGCCACTGACTGACTGGTTCATTTTACCCAAAAGCTTTTCTTAATGTGTTTGTTAGCACATTGTAGCGCTAATAAAGCTAAAGATACTATTTTCCCAGACTGTATTCACAGGAATCAGATCTATTTTTAACCGAAAGTGCTCACTCTCTGTTGGTAAGGGAGTGAGGAGCTCATTTGCATTTAAAGGTAAAGACATGAAAAAGGGCTCTTTTGCTCCTATCCAAATAGGGTCATTTTGGACTTTGCTATAATAAATGATCTGTGGGGTATTTTGAGCTGAGACTTATATTGCATCTTGTAAAAATGGGCACAATATGTGGGCCTTTTAAACCGAGTTATAGACATGCAAGTAATAAAAATATGTACCAGCACTATTTACTAACAAATAAGATTAATGAAAAATAGCCTATTTAATCTCAGATCATTTTTCATTTCATTTAGCGTCACTTGTGTCTGTTTTTGTCTTGGCTTTTCACTTACATCAGCATCAGAGACTTTCTTTCGAGCTCAGCCAATGGAACGTTATTATTTCCACTCCAGCAATATGGTTATGTGAGCACCCACTGGTTTCCTTCATCTTCATCCGTGGTGTGTGGGCCTCATGGACCATGATAATAAAAGTCTTTGTTCTGAGTCATTCTGTTCACTGGAGGACTTCAAATGAATGAAGTCATTGGTGCAGTACAAGGCCAACTATATGTAACACTATTCTGCCAACTCATCTGAGTTTCTGGTGTGGAAATATTGATGATAGATTTATGGATGAAGGTACGGTGCGAGAAGATTTTTGACCATCTGCATAGATGCTGCAAGGTCAAGTGGCACACTTAGTCGAAAAAGATACTTTGACAAAAATATAAAGTGTTTGCTTAATATAAATGACTTTAAATAGATACAAGAATAAAATAGAAATATAATACAATATCGTCTGTCTGTGAATGTTGATTCATACCAAAATGCTTTTTTGCATAGTTTTGTTTGACACATGAAAATGTCTTGGGTATTCCTCTGTTATTCCCTGGGAATGAGACGCTGCGTCTTCCTTGCCATTCTTCCAGCGTCCCTGGTACGCCGTCTTTAGCAAAATTTCAGATAGCGATATACTTCCTGGTTCCCGATTCACCCTGTCTTTGTCATTAAGCCTCACCATTGGTTGAATTTGATATACACATTCAAACGCATTTACCCCTGGAGGCGTCCCCAAAGTGTCACCACAGTGCAAGTTCCCTCAAAAGGGAACTGTAAGAATGTATCTTAAAAGGTAACACAATGTTACCTTGTGTCCCCACTTTTAGTCCTTGAATTTGAGGGTATTGGACCGGGAAAGTCCGTGAAAGGTCCTTGAATTTGAAGTTAACTAAGGTGTGGGAACCCTGCTAAATCATGGTATGATGTAATCCAATCTTACATGTTTTCCACATCCCAACCAGAATTTAAGGATTAGCAGTGCCATCCTATCTCCAGTCATCTCATGGGATCTCAGACCTCTGAGCCTGTGTTAAATAATGCTTTATCGCAATCACCTTCCTACCCCTAAGGTTCATAACAGTGCATGTATCTGATCCCCGTCATGGATGACACCACTGACACACGGTGTTATTGCAGTGGTAGAGGTGTAAGGGTAAGGGGGTCTTGTGCTCTCGGAGGGAGACAGAAAGAGATACACTGGATATCAGGTACCCACATTATGAGGTTTTCCTGCCCTTTAAACTAAAGGGCGACTGGGAGGAGACGGCTATTGTTCTTCCACATGTCTTACAGACAGAGAGAAAGTAATGTTCGAGGCGTCTGACGGACATATGTATCTGATCTATCGGGTCATTGTGATTGCAATCTCTTTTATTAAACAGTCGTCTATCAGAGTTCAGTAAGTGCCACATTGTCTGCATGTCCAGTGGTTGTCAGACATTTGCTCAAGGTTTGGGGATATTTCCTTAAAAACGTGCACTGAATGAAACTGCTTTGTTTCATTTTGGAGATGCTATTGTCCACAGCGGCTTGTCCAAATGTTTTCCCTAAAGTATTTTTTTTTACGAGTTGTAGGGTCAATTGCTAAAGATGACATACAAAAATGTTAAAAGACCTACAGGGTTATTTGTATTGTGAGCTGTGTTTTGCATTATACAAGCCTGTATTTATATAACAGTATGGGTGTTTTATTGTTACATGGTCTTTTGGCTGTGGATTCTGCTTTTGCACATCTGAAAGTTTACAGAACATTCTCTCTAGGGAAATATTCATCCAGTTTGGAAGCAAAGGCAAGCAAACACGAACACACATGAACCTGCATGAGTCTGCATGAAGGTGACCTTGAAAAGCAATGCAATATTCCTCTGTAACTGCATAGAGGAGCGTGGAAGACTCCAATCTGCTGTTTCATTTACAGTATAAAGAAAAAGTGCACATCTTTCCTAACCCATCAGCATTCCCTTCCCCTGCCTGCCACACCAGCACATATCCGTCTGCATTAGAGAAAACAAACTGCTTTCATTTAAAATAACATCAAATGTCGCGTTTTATGCAGACACTGCACTGTTACCCAGATATTGTCTTTTTATATTGTTTTATCGATTTTTATTTATGTAATCATACATCTTACGACCAACAAGACAAAACATAAAAGGGGCCAACAAAAATTGAATAAATAATAAAATAGTAATACAAATATTGACAATAAGTCATAATAAAAATACATAAAAAATATAGGTAAAATAATAATAAATGTATAAAAAGTGGGGTAAATAACGTTTCCAATACACTGACCCAATTCACATTTTACAGTGTTTTACAGTCTTTGCGTAGGGTTAAAGGAAAACACCACTGTTTTTCAATATTCTACTATTTTCTTCCAACAACTTAGACAAATTAATACATACCTCTCTTTTCTCAATGCGTGCACTTAATCGTTATACAGCACATCCATTTAGCCTAGCACCATTCATTTACTAGAATCCAAACAGGGATGAATTTAGAAGCCACCAAACACTTGCATGTTTTCCCTATTTAAAGACTGTTACATGAGTAGTTACACGAGTAAGTATGGTAGCACAAAGTAAAAGTGGCGATTTTTTAAGCAGATAAAAATGAGAACTATATTGTATGGCATAGGAGCACTTAGTTTGCAGCACTTCGACCTCGGGCGCAGTAACATCATCACTCCTGACTTCGGAAATTTGAGCAAGAGTGGGAGTGATGATGTTACTGCGCCCGAGGTCGACGTTTTATTTTGTCATCGTTTCATATTTTGTGTTTTGGACCTATACTTAAAAATTTAGTTCATTAAACTTTTAAGCATACAAAATTCATTAAACTAAAACATTTAAGTAAAACTAGCTTAAAATTATGAGTACATATTGTGAGAAAGTGACAAGATGAAAACCACTATTTTCTGTCACAAACTTTCACATAGCATCTTTAGGTTATAAAAACATAAATTCAAATCCATAGTTTGATTTTTCAAAGATGTATTATACAAATTTATTATTTTTTCCACAAAATGCAATAAATTCAAGTTTATTGACAAGTTTTTTTTTTCAAAATGTTATAAATCTATTAAATTAATATATATGTGCATTCATCTTTACCATGTTATATTCATTTAGTTAACTAGTGGTATACAATGATAAAAAAAACATTAATGGCATTATTCAAAACACTTACTTTGTCATATGAAGAACACTGTCATTGCTGTTGTTATATTTGGGAACAGCGATCAGCTGTAAAATGTTTTGGTCCTGCTGCTCGATTTTCTTTGGCTTCGCGTAAAATAATGGAAAGTTTTTTATAAGATCCCCTGGGGTCAATGTGTTAGCATGACAGAAGCTTGATGCTGTCGGGAGAACAAGCAACAGCCGACATTTTTCCGTCTCCCGAGTGTCTCTCACGTTAATTATTAGATTTTGATGGCTTACGTTTCTTTCCCGTCACAGAAAACCACCACAGGTTTAGCAATGCCATCAAAAGTATTATTTTGTTTTTGTTTGTTTGTTGATCACGAAGTACAAAGTAGATGAGGAAAACTAGGATTCTGTGAGTATTCAACGCGCCGCCATTGGTGTTCACAATGTGTGGAATGGTCTGTGATTTGTTGAGCGGATTTATTGCATTCTGCAGAAAAGGAGGAGTGGTGTTTATTGCGTTTTGGGATAAAAGGGAGAAAAGATGACAGAATAACATGGCGGATTTTGTATTTTGCGTAAAATTAAGAATTTGCTTTTAAATACTGACCTGATACAATACTGATTTTGGCGGTAACAATTTTTAAATGGCGTTTATTGCGTTTTGGAACCAAACTCTTCATATAGAAACACATTTACTGTCATATGCTGCATATACTGTATCATATATTGTCCATGTATAGTGGTTGCTGTTTACCTGTTGTTTTGCAGGCACAAAACAGAGGAAGTCTAATATTTCCATGCAGTACCATCTGTGTACAGTGTGCCCAATCCAACATAAGTATATTGAAACTAAGCATGAAATGTAATACTATCATAAGATTATGCGTATAAAGGGCTTATGCATCACGCTTGGTGAAATCCTTCACAAGCACTTTCCTAATAGATTTTGGAGTTAACAGTGCCATTGCTTATGCTGCTGGGACCATTACAGAAGCTTATTAAAGTTTTCATAATCATATAAAAGTTTGTGGAGCCTACACACCTAGCAGATGGTCTCCGTGGATCTTTATTAACCTTTAAGATCTGTGATTGGCTAAATGTACTGTTTAAGAGAGCTTTGTGAGTATAAACGAAACATATTAACACTTGACTAAATTTGCTAATTATATGCGTGTTCATAACGTGCGAATATTATTTTCATAACAATTAAGCATGTCGCACTCATTACAGTATAACATTTAAAAATGCTCTCTTTGGTACCAATATGTTCCTCTGAAGTAGTAAAGGGTAAAGCTCCAGTGACAGCTATGGTACATATTTTGACCATTTTTTCTGACAATGTATGTTTCTAGTAACCCCACCATACTCACAAAAGGTAGGGCAGACATCAACCCTCGCTCATTCAGTGTCAACATCTGTGGCCTACTTTAAAATCATCTCCAAACACTGCAGAATAGACTTATTTGCCATGCAGAGCATCCGTAAACACAAATATACAAAACTGATCCTCCCCCAGCACCAAACTGGGTCAAGATAAGCACATCATCACCGAGAAGATAAGTTAGTCCTTTCTCTTAGTTTTTGTAGCTGTAAAGTTTTTTGTTTTGAGAGTTTTAGTAGAAGAGGTGCCATTGAACCCATGTTTGAAGCTCTGCCTATCTGCGCTGTTTCTCTAATGTGGTAAAGAGATACGGGTACAGACAGACAGCCAGGCGTGATGTTGCGTCTCTCTCTCCAAACCACAGGAACATTTTCTTCTGGCAGACATCCATCACCCTCAGCGCTGTCTGGTGTGACAGTGAAGCGGGTTCATTATCAGCAAAGCGGTTTACCTCCACAGCACTTTAATGCTTTCTTATGTGAATAAGGCAAGTCTACAAACACGCATTTTAACTCCCTGCCAATAATAACTTGGCTCCTGGCAGGTGGAATTGGACCTGAATGTGGTTTCTCAAGCGAGCTTCGATGTGCGGAGCATCGCTCGAAGACCTCTTCTTTCAAATTCAACATAGCAGACATATCCCAACTAATCTCCCTGATCCCCAGTCGGAGCAAATTTATCCTCGCATCTTTCCAAGCCGCCAGTCAGGGGGGAGATCTTTATGAACGCAAGGCTGCACCAACATCCCATAGTCATTTCTGCGTTCCATTTATTTTTTACTCAACAATTACTTGAATGTCCTTAAAACAAGATGTATTTAATTAAGAAGCAAAATGATACATCATTTTCTGCATTGCTTTTAGGGGCATCTAACAAAATTATGTGCTTGTGGTTTAAACAAGAAAAAGTTGTTTGCCAACAGGGTAAGAACAAATAATCAAATTCAAGAGAAAAGAGAAGATTATTTTTCTTAACCCCCTGGCAAACGGTTAACAATGTGATTTTTTTTCTTCCAGTGCCTTTTATAGACAGGAGTTTTAAAAGCATCCTGCAATATGCACATTTATTTCGGTTAACTTGCATGCTTTCTTACTGTATGCTGTTTTGTGGACATTCAACTTTCTCATTTATGCAGATTAGCAATGACCTGGGGTTTGGTGGCGGTATGCAGCTGTTTTTTCAGTCCATTGTGAGAAGGGTCATTAAGGCCAAAGTGGCCTGGCGGTATGCCTGTTGCCCATGCAGTCAGGAGTGCATGAGGGTTGACCGGACACACGGGCAAAACATCAGTGCTGTGTCACTTCACCTCAATGAGAACAGAGGAATGGGCCAGAACAACAGGTTAACCCTGTACATCTGCCATAAAAGTGCTGGTTGTACTGTATATTGATGTGTATGTTTCAGTTGAAGACATTTGTCTGTAGACAGCATCTGCATCTTGGACTTATCCCTCAGTTGGAAAAATAAAGCAGAATCGTTTACAGTGAAACACTAGCCTCTTTCACACAGTAATACTGGTAAATTACCATTAATTTACCAGAATGAATTTACCAGTAAATACAAAAATGTGCTGTTCACACACGCAGTGACATTCCGTCTTTTTACCAGTAAGACATCATTCACACATCAGTATCAAAATACCGGTAAATTAGTTGAGAAAGCGGAAGTTACCTGTGGCGCGCGTTGAGCTCAGTGTTGTATTTGTAAACAATCCACGTCGTTCATATCCACGGTCCGTATTTTGTTGTTTTCACGTCTGTGGTAAACTCTGACAGTCGCGAAGTTGCTCATGACCAAACAACATTGCATGAGGTGACGTCAAACCGATGGCGTTTTAAACAACAGTCATTTTTGCACATTAGGCTTCACATAGGGCGTGCTAAGGACGTCGGCAATTTGGCAAGTAGGTGGTAAGCTGTTTTAAACAACTTTGGTGAAGAAATGTGGACATAAACTTCAGGTGTGCTCGACTGTCAAGCAGTGTGTGTGGAAACGTCTGTAAACAGTCTGGGGGTAAATGCGTCATCTGTTTTAAAACATTATGATTGGCCCTAAGCTGTCAGCGCGGTCTGACGTCGTCCGTTCTAAATGCCGGTAATCCTATATTTTTCGTTCACACATAGCGCTTACCAGTAAATTACTGGTAATCTTACAACCTGTCTTACTGGTAAATTGGGAGCACTGATTTACCGGAAAGGTTCTGTTCACACATGATCTGTTAACTGCAATTTACCAGTAAATTACCAGTAAAGACTGTATGTGTGAAAGGGACTACTGACACTAGAAGACTATGAGGCAAGCGGCACCTTGAATAAATATTACAAAATATGCAAATATTGCATTTCGCATCATAACTTTGACCTTAACATTGGAAATGGTGATGGCGCAGTGGATAAGACACACGTCTTTGGTGTGGGAGCCCCTTGTTCGAATCCACTGTGACACATCATTGTGTCCCTGAGCAAGACAATTAACCCTTAGTTGCTCCAGAGGCGTATATAGCAATTGTAAGTTGCTTTGGATAAAAGCATCAGCTAAATGAATAAGTAAGTAAGACTAAGTAAATAATAGAGAAAATATTCTTTTATGAGAATTATATCATTTTTAATCATGTTTTACTGTCACTGGCCCACAGGTGGGCCCAAATTGTTTACGTAACTTTTAAACCGATAATAGCCTATTCTAAAACTAAAATAATCTTGAGAAACTATATATAGTTTGGAAAGTGCTAAGAGTGTCTTTTTACTTTCCATCCCCATTTTGCCAAAAAAGGCTTAAAGAGAGTAATTTTATTGATATTACATATTCATGACACTAATTTGCATTATTTTTATTTATTAAATTTCAAACTGCTACAACAATTTTTTTAATTAATATTAACAATTCGAGAGAACGAATTAGAACAGATTTTGATATCTAGCTTAAAGTTGCCATGGAAATAAAATGAAAAACTTTTGTATTTGTTTTGTAATATTGTGGTATTTTTTATAAATGACTTATCTCTGAGCTTCATAATTTTTTTTTTTAATTCATGTGCCCTCTTAATCTTTAATCAAAAACCCAAATCTCCTCCCCTCCTCAAAACGATCTCACTTTACTTCCGGTCATATGGTATGGCAGGTGGGCGGGGTCCAGGAGAAGATCACTGCGATTAGCAATTAACAACACGACCTTCAAATAATCCAATTAGATCTCAATGATCAAGTTAAAATCTAGCCCTGCCTTATTTCATTTCAAAAGCCGCAGTTTCACTCGGATATACGTCACCCCGTGAAAAAATTAAGGCAATCGCTTCCGTTTCATGGCGACTTTAACATTTGTGACTTACAGTAATCTGTGGAAACCCAACTAAAGTCATTTTTAGAGTAATGTACATAATTTAAAGAACATTGTTTGTATTACCTTGATATCTTTAATACCGACTACGGCCATGTTGAAGATTGAAAACAATGTTTACACTCCTAAAATTAAAGGTGCTTCATGATGCCATAGAAGAACATTTTCTGTCTAAATGGTTCTATAAAGCACTTTTGACATTTTGTTTCACAAAAAAGTTCTTCAGATTATTAAAATG
Organism: Paramisgurnus dabryanus; assembly: GCF_030506205.2. Taxonomy (NCBI): domain Eukaryota; kingdom Metazoa; phylum Chordata; class Actinopteri; order Cypriniformes; family Cobitidae; genus Paramisgurnus; species Paramisgurnus dabryanus. Next base: position 5,502,469 of record NC_133353.1, read on the forward strand.
TATAAAAGAAATGGTTCTTTTAAGAACCTTTGACTAAATGATTCTTTGAGGAACCAAAAAGGTTTTAGGAAGCTATGGCTATAATTAGACTTTAGCCTGGATTTCACAGACAGGGACAGATATTTTTTGTGGGCAACTTTATCTCTAACATGTACACTCGCAAAATAGATAAACCGACATGAACCATACTAGAACACTTTTATTTTCTGTGGTGCCAAGCAGAGATTAAGTGTTTGATGGACATATTCTCTAAGACCCTCCTGGGGACAGATGTGATATTGAGTTTCTTTTTATTGATGTGTTGTGTGAATGTTGGTGCATGACCATTGACATTTATCTAGACGTCTATCATTTACTCATATTGCCATGAGATGTCTATAGGCAGACGGGTGTGTGCACCAATGCTATTTATAACATGTTTTATTTTGTCATACTGTTTCTGTACAGCACATCAGTCAATTCAACATAGAGTTTTGGGCAATGAAACGTGTGGTGCATCAGGGTTTTGACAAATGAAATGTTTTCATTAGTGTCCATTCTTTTTTAATGTTCTCCTGAAGATCTCTGTTTCAGCTCTCACACAGAGTGTACAGTAAGTACTGTAGTTCCTCTATTACATTATTGAGAAATTAATTATAATAATAAGTTAACTGGCACTTCCTTCAATATAAGTGTAGGGAGTTTATCGTCCATTTTATTGTTTGATGAACATTGTAGGGAAATGTAACGGCTAACCGCTTCTCAACAAACTGCATTGATAAAGCGGTCATGTTCGCAGGGCTATAGCATAATACCTGAAACATGTACCATAAAATATTAAAGGATTAGTCCATTTTCTTAAAAAAAATCCAGATAAATTACTCAGCACCATGTCATTCAAAATGTTGATGTTTTTCTTTGTTCACTCGAGAAGAAATTATGTTTTTTGAGGAAAACATTCCAGGACTTTTCTTATTTTAATGGACTTTAATGGACCCCAACACTTAACAGTTTTAATGCAGTTTAAAATTGCAGTTTTAAGGACGATTGTCATTTTTGGCAAAATATGCACTTTTAAACCACAACTTCTCGTCTTCCTCTGGTCGTGTGACGCGCCAGCACGACCTCACGTAATACGTCATCACGTCAAGAGGTCACAGATGACGTATCGAAACTACGCCCCAGGGTTTGAGAAAGTGTGGAGAAAGAGGACCGTTCTGACGTTGTTGTATGTCGAATGATACTAATTAATGTCATTGTTTAAAATGATATGCAAAAGTGCGTTTCATATATGTAACACGTGACCTTTCGACGTCATTACGCATTACGTGAGGTCGCGCTGGCGCGTCACAAGACCGGAGGAAGAAGAGAAGTTGTGGATTAAAAGTGCATGTTTTTTATTTTTCTTGCGAAAAATGACAATCGTTTTGCTAGATAAGACCCTTATGCCTCATTTGGGATCGTTTAGAGTCCTTTGAAACCTCAATTTTAAGGTGCATTAAAGTGTTAAGTGTTGTGGTCCATTAAAGTCCATTAAAATGAGAAAAATCCTTGAATGTTTTTCTCAAAAAACAGAATTTCTTCTCAACTGAGCAAAGAAAGACCTCAAGTGGTGGTGAGTAAATTATCTGGATTTTTTTAAAAGAAAATTGACTAATCCTTTAAGCAAATTAAAGACCTACTGCACTCCTTTGAAATGTGCAGCTTTGGATGATTTATTGACATAATTTCCACTGAAACAGGAACTGGGCTGCGTTCTCCGAAACTACCTTAACGCTACGTCGTTCTTAAGTTGTACCTTAAGCTGTACCTTATCGCTAATACGTGTTTCCCGAAACGTTCTTAGTTACGTATAGCTTCTGTAAGTCATATGTTCGGAAGGTTGGTCTGGAGCACTCTTAGCTATACCTTATCCCACATGACTCCACTAGGGGCCATCACTTTCATAAAAGCTTACATTGCAGTCTATATAACTAAATATTTGTAAAAAAAAAGTTGCAATACACTCCGTGTTTAATTAGGCAAATATTTTTATATTTAAAGAATAGAACATTCACATAATTAGACATCATTACAAAAAAACCTAACGATGATTATTAATGTTAATTCGACTTGGCATCGACGTTTTTTAATGTTTTATAACTTTGAGGCAACTGCATGCCATATTCTTTATAAACATTCAAAAAAAACTGCGCACTTGATTACTGCTTGTATAGTCTCCTAAGGTCAACAAAATGTCCACATTAAAACTAATCAAAGCTAAAATCTACAGCAATCATACTATATATTTATATAGGCTATTATATAATATTTTATATGTTATTTTTAGACAGACAGGCTCCAGAAATGCGTCCCTTAAGATTTATCCGCATTGTAACCACGCTGCTTGTGCATCCAGTGTCCAAGCACAATAAACGCGTGATCTAATGAACAACAGCAGTTTGTTTTTATATATTTTAAGTGTAATGCACAGCCAAGTACTTGCACGACCCACCTTATTCCACTGTGCGACGCACTTATTGGAAACCCCTAATATAAATGATCCTTTCAAGGCATAGCGGATTAATTGGAGCAGTTTAAACATGATACCTTTGGAAATAAAGTTGCGGGTTTTGCACGGGTTTGATATAAATAGAAGGTTGAATTTAGTTGTTTGCAATTTGAAATATTTTTTACCAGATATTCCTAATAAATTTAACTTGAACTATTTCTAAAATGTTTATTTAATAAAGAACACCGCTATCTCATAACGCAGCGAAACCTATTACATGTAAGGGATAATGTAGAGGCAGCCGATAGTTATCGGGAAATAAGCCCCGACAGTGTGATCAGGTCCCGACGCGAAGCCGATAACTACCGGCTGCCTCTACATTATCCCGCTTATTACACGGCTACTTGTCACATAAGAAAAAAAACGGACATGAATATGAATTTGAAACATTTTATTGGCATATTTGTTTTAAATTAACATTTTTATCCTTCCGCGAAACTTTGCACAGATGCATAAAATGATCGTAATACCTTATTAAGATCCTCTGCTTCATACTTGTCTGTCTCCATTTTTTTCTCTTTAACCAGTCTTTGAGAAGTTTTAATGCCCATTCTGTATTTTTGTGTGTGTTGGCTCCGTAGCTGTCATGCTCTATTTTGTCAAGTTCAGTCTCAGTAAGCTCTCTGTGTCTTGTCGTGGTTGTCCAGTGTTTGTAACAAGATGGCGCCAAACAGTAATCTTTATTGATCTTTATTGGCGCGGAGCGATTTTACTCGTACAAGTAGTACCAGCTATGCGTTATTACTTTGGAGCGGTTATTATTTGAAAAGAACGAACCTGCAAATGTCTCAACTGACCAATCAGAATCAAGCATTCCAGAGGTGTGTAATAAGAAGTGAATAATTGATTGTCGAGCGATCGATATCAACCTATTCAGCACCTCCACCATGGACAGCACCCGCTAAGGTCGAACTTAAGAAGGTTTACCTTAAGCAACATCTTAAGGTATAGTTCGGAGAACACACGTAGGAAAGGTATACCTGTAGTTAAGTTTTAACTTAAGAGTCTTCGTAGCGCGCTAAGAGACAACGTTATCGGAGAACGCAGCCCAGGACAGGACATATTGAATGGGTTCCCCCCCCCCCCTTTTAATAGCCAGTAACATTTAGTTTACCTCACAGTGTGGAATCTGTTAAGAAGCTGAAGTGCCAGCTTGAAATTTTTTATATATAATGTGCTACGAAACATTGGCAAGTTTTCTGCACTTCCAATCTCATGGCAAATTCGTATGTATTTTTTGAGTTGGGTTAGTCGTATGAATTTGTAGAAGTGAATTGTACAAAACTGATTATTATGAAAAAAAAAAACAAGAATGAAACCTGGCCCTAACCCCAACATCCTACAAGGTAAAAAGAAATCCTACAAAAATTTACAAATGTGGTACTAATTGCCTCGAGACTGGGAGTGCAGAGTGATGTCACAAAAACTGGTGATCTGTTTAGGTAGTGAAAGATTTTCAATGCTTATGTCTCCTGCAAATGCCAAATTTGTCAATGTTTCATAGCACATTATATATAAACGCATAGATATCTTCATGGCAAATATATTCATACTAAAAGCCAAAATGGTTCAATTATGATTTCATGCGGACTTTAATAGGGATGCTTACCTTAGCATGAGCATTTCTGAAATGTTTTAATCCCTAAATATCACACTACATCTCATTCTTTTCAGTTGTTCAGATAAAAAAAGTTTCACTCAAAAACAAAATCTAATTGCTGCACTTTGTACAACACCATCTGTTTTGGTCGATTGCCCACACGAGTCCACACATACACATGTGTGCACACTTTCTCTCTCTGCTGTCTGGTGAAGATAAAGTTTATCTGATCAAAGCCTCTCCATTCCACTGAAATCTGTTCATCAGGGCTGTCATACTGCCGATAAAATGGTCTAGTGCCCTCTTTAGTGCTCTTGATATATCCAGTTCAGTCTCCAAGACTCTCTCTACTCCCTGTCTTGTGATTCTCTTCATGCACTTTATTTCATTCACTAAGATTCCCAGTTAACTTTTGTCAAAAATATTAATTTTGGCACAGGACTCACCAGTTGGCTTTTGTCAAAATATGTTTAAAAGGCTGTGAACGCTCAGACCCATTGCTCATTTTAAGACAGATTCAATACATAAATCTGCAAAAGCATGTATCCATGCCATGGCTCCACCTTAACAAAACACGACAGTTTTACAGCATAAAATTGCTTTTTTAAAGTTTTACTTGAGTTTTTATGTACACAACTGTTTTTCTCAACTCACTCCTGCACAATGTGACCACGCATCATCAGATTCTTGCTGAATTTGGCCCGTGGTTCAGTTTTTCCATATCAATCCAAAGGAAGAAAAAGTGTCTCAGCCGTTAGCTCGTGACCAACAGTCAGTCGTGGGTAGAGGATGTTATTTCGGGCAGTGTTCATCATATCACTTCTCCACTGAGTTATGTTGGCTGGTTTGATTTTTTTGAGGGATGTCACTGGCTGTCCTCTTTCATTTCTCAAGTTCAAACCGAGTTCAGGATTACAAGAATGAGCAGAATTTGGCCTTGTGCTCAAGGGATGCCACATGGATTTTATGCTGTATGCTTTTCATCAAAACCAGCATTTATTCTCACACCGCTGATATGACTCTGAACCAGAGCTGTCAATCACAGGTGCACTTTAGATTCAGAATGGGGGAAAATACACGTTGAGAAAGTGCATTGTGTAACTTTTACAAGGATCTTTTGATAGAAATGTAAAATAATATACGTAACTATATTATTAGTGGTGTATAAATTCTTAAATAATGAACTGTATTGTTTTTATTATCTTAGAATGACCTGTTTTTATCTACATACACCGTGAGTTCTTTTAGATGGAAGTCGCCATTTCCTGCCATTATGTTTTTTACAGTAGCCCTAAAGGAACAAACTGCTCTATAGATAGTGTACATTTGATGTGTCTCAGACGAAGATGATGTGTTTGTCATGGGGTGGCTACCGTAGCTTCACTATGTGTTTTGAAAGGGAGGGGTGAGCTGTAGACCGAGCTGTTGGTCTTACAGCTAGATACCGATAAAAAGATACCTAAACCCATCGCAATATCGCAAATGCGCATACAGTGGCATCCATATCGCAATGGTTTGCGATAAATGAGTGATTTAATTTTTATACTTCATAAAGTAACGTATGGTCAACGTTTAAAGGGGACATTTCACAAGACATTTTAAGATGTAAAAGAAATCTTTGGTGTCCCCAAAGTACATATGTATAGTTTTAGCTCAAAATACCCCACAGATAATTTATTAAACTATGTAGGTATGAGCAAAAATTTGCCATTTTGGGTGTGTCCCTTTAAATGCAAATGAGATGATCTCTGCACTAAATGGCATTACTGTGGGTGGATAGTGCAGATTAAGGGGCAGTATTATCCCCTTATGACATCACAAGGGGAGCCAAATTTCAATTGCCTATTATTTCACATGTTTGCAGAGAATGGTTTACCAAAACTAAGTTACCTATTTTCTAGGTTAAAAAAATCACTGGGGACCCCATTATAGCACTTAAACATGGAAAAAGTCATGATATATCCCCTTTAAGGTAGATGCGGATAATATAGTATCTGGCGCACGGATATTGGTTGGGATATGCGTGCATACTACTGATCTGATTTGTTTTATGCAACAAAAAAACATGGCTGTTCACTTTCAGAAGTTTTCTTTTCCCGGAAATATGAAACATTGTATTTTCAAAAATATATATTTTAATACAATTTAAATAGATTTAAAAAAAAGAAATATTGTATTGCATATCGAATCAATTACAGTAACATGCTATTGCATATCGCATTTTTCTTCAATATGGCACAGTCCTATCATGAGCTTTCTGACAGTTATTACCTTTTGGAGGGTACATTGAATCCAGCATATCCACTGAGAAATGAGCTCATGTGCAGTTGCTCCAGGCACAAACTTACTGCGTGCAGTATAACAGCATTTATTTGATATGAGCTGCTGTTTCCAGAGGCATTCAATAATGTCACATACTGTATACATCAGTGTAGGGGTGGGAAATAAATCAACTGCGATTCTCATGCGTATCTCATCAGTAAAGCCGGTTTAGTGATTAGTAGTAAATCGCCAGGACCTGCTTTCAAATGGAGCGGCATTTACTACACAGAGCCGTATTTCACAGAGAAGCTCTGCAAAATCGCGTTCATAATAGTGGACAAATAGCCTCTGATAATCAATGCGATTTTGCCGAGCTTCTCTGTGAAATATGGCTCTGTGTAGTAAATGCCGCTCCATCTGATAGCATACATTTGATGTATAAGGATGTGAAAGGTGCTTGTCAATTGATGCAAAACAATGCCCGCACTAGATATGGTAGATATGACTTGGGTTCCTTCTTAAAGGGGACATATCATGAAAATCTGACTTTTTCCATGTTTAAGTTCTTAAATGGCGTCCCCAGTGCTTCTATCAACCTGTAAAATGTAAAAAGGAAAAACCCGTATCTTAGTTTTGGTAAACCATTTTCTGCAAGCATGTGAAAAATATCTAATTGAAATTTGGCTCCCCTTGTGATGTCAGAAAGGCATAATACCGCCACTTAATCTGCACTATCCAACCACGGCACTGCCATTTAGTGCAGAGATCAGCTCATTTGCATGTTAAAGGATACACCCAAAATGCCAGATTTTTGCTCACACCTAAAGTGGCAATTTTAACATGCTATAATAAATTATCTGTGGGGTATTTTGAGCTAAAACTTCACATACGTACTCTGGGGACACCAAAGATTTGACATCTTAAAAAGTCTTGGGAAATGTCCCCTTTTAATTGCAGTCTATACCAGGAGGATTTTTTTTTCTATAAATGTTAGTGTTGAAAGCTGAATATAGTAATCTGTGTAATAGACTTGCAAGGAAATGTGAGAGATCACTGTCAGATTGCAGACGTAACTCTCTTAAGCATATTCATGTGCACATACATTTTAAATGTAAGGGGGTATATCAAACACGAGGTCAGCACATATTAGATGTTAGACGTTTTGACTTAAGGCTAGTGCTTTCACAAATCACCATCAGTCACTTTAGCAGGAGGTGGCCCATAATTCTTGGAGCTTCTTGGGAATATTTAACAGATTCATTATTTTTACCGTATGCCCTGAGCTTCATCGTGGCCGAATGAAACATTTGATAATGTCCCGTTTAATAAACGGCTGATAAATATTTCACGAGCTTCGGACAAGTCGGTGTACTTTAAAACCTGTGACTAGAGTTTTGAGTGGATCCTAAAGCCCTGAAGACACGGATATGCATGCGTCTTTGAGATAATGTTGTGGATAGATTTAAATGTCCTGTCAGCGTTTGATGATTTGGGATCATAATGTTTAAATTGACAGATGGTCTCACCTCTTGGTGGGATTTTTTTAGAGGTTTAATGCTTTAAATTGATTAACGTTTATGAAATTAAATGTCAAGTTAGCCATAATAATGTACCTTGTGTCTTTGTGAGTAAGATTATTGTTTAAAGGGGTCGCATTATAAAAGTTTGGAAAAACCCTAAGGTGGATCAGTAAACCCTTAGATGATTTCTTTTTACTAAAAAAATGTCAGAAAGCCATTTTTACAGTAATCGTATTGGCTTGAGAGTTTTAGCTTTTTTTAAAGAGTAACTAAACCCTAAACCAACTTTTTTTGGTTAATGATCTGTAAGAATGATGCTTTATTAGTGCTGTTCATTGATTTTAGTCAGTTTTTTGACATTTGGATATAAAGTGTTTTAATACTACAATATATGGTGTAAAAACGTCTGAGTGCTGCCCTCTTCAGGTTGAACGGTGGCTACTGCAGTTGAATTTTCCTATTGACCAGGGGTTTAGTTACGCTTTAAAGAAACAATGCTTAAATTCACTGTTGGTAAATGTGAGGAAGCCTTAAGTTTGTATAGACTGAAGTCAGATTGTGTGTTTTATTTGTGTATGTGTGTGTGTGATGTCTTGCTGTCATGGGTCATCTCCTCACACTAGACTGTAAAGTGATGTGCTACTATCAGGTGAGACATACCTGAGGTGCTGTAGACCACAGAGATTACGACAGCCTGTCTCTGATATCAGCATTCAGAACACAAACCTTTTCTTACTGTATATACACAATCCTGACACCTCAATGACATTTTAACTGTTAAACACAGTACAATCTTAGGTCATTTTCACAGCATTTGCACTTTGCGAAAGAAGTATCACATATTTATAGCATTATTAGTTATTCTTAGCATTCCTAAAATCAGTGGGGGCCATCAGGGCCAGCAAAGCCTTCTCTGCTGGCCAAAACATAATCTGAATCACTGATTTTAATTTTAAAATATATTTCCATGAATGTGTTTTAAATGAATCCCATAGTAGTCTATTATCTTTATTTTATATATATATATATATATATATATATATTTATGATTGGCTGACATCATGTGTTGCCAGGGTCAAAGAAATCTGCCTAGGCCTTCAGAACGAACAGTGCAGGCGCCTTCAGCTTAAGATAAATGGCAATGAAATCATTGAATTAATCAATCAGATTTTGAGTTGGTGTCACCGGGGCCATCTAGCAGGCTTACCATAACATCAGCTTTTTTATATCATTTGATTGGATTGACCCCTAGTAGTTTCAAACATATCAGAAAAAAATCCTGCATACAGCGTTTTCCACCTTAAAGGGACACTCCACCTTTGAAAATATGCTCATTTTCCAGCTCCCCCGGAGTTAAACATTTGATTTTCACTGTTTTGGAATCCATTCAGCTGATCTCCGGGTCTGGCGCTAGCACTTTTGGCATAGCTTAGCATAATACATTGATTCTGATTAGACCATTAGCATCGCACTCAAAAATGACCAAAGAGTTTCAATATTTTTCCTTTTATAAACTTAACTCTTCTGTAGTTACATCGTGTACTAAGACTGACGGAAAATTAAAAGTTTCGATTTTCTAGACAGATATGGCTATGAACTATACTCTCATTCTGGCGTAATAATCGAGGACTTTGCTGCCGTACCATGGCTGCAGCAGGCACAATAATATTACGCAGCGCCCGAAAATAGTCCCCTTGGTAACTTTCAATTACAGGGGACTATATTTAGGAAAAGGACTTCATCAATTTTGAATTTGTGGCGGGAACTAACAAATTAATGAATGTATGGGAAACACTGCATTCCAACGATGCTCGCTTCCTCTTTTTGTATGATGACATAGCAGTAGTGCAAATGTAATGAGACACATATAATCCCTCCCACTCTGAAGTGGTACTAAACTCAATGAAAAAGCTAACCAAGCCAAAGTGAAGTGAGCTGACACAACCTGACCCTTGAGGGAACTATGCAATGGAAAAGCACCATTAGAGTACCCTGTATATATATCATGGTTTGTAGCAAGGTATATATTAAAGTACCATAGTAACTAGCATCTCTGTATCACAGGCAATTAGAGCCTGTGCTTTTTTTTGCAGTTGGTGGAAAATACCACAAAACCAGTTACACAGAAGTATTTACAGCGGTAAAGGTCAGTCAGCAGCAGTATGTAATGCAAGTCCTGGTCTTGTGCTCCATTACAGATGGATTCTGCTAGTTTTAAGCATGTTGCTTCACACGCTGACTGCGTGTCACTGTGGGCTACGGATGTCACGCGGCCCCTCAGATGTCAGAGGAGACAGGTGGAGATGCCATCATGTGAAAACAGCCTGCTGTTTATTACTCTCTCTCACACTGAGACAAACACACTCACGCTTGCTCTATAACACAGATTGACAGATTCATTCAGCATATCACCTCCTGCCTAGTAAATGGACTTCACTCTGTGTAAGTGTGAACGGTTCAGGGGCTTGGTCATTTTAAATTTCATTTATGCAGACAATAGCCTGATTTCTATTACAGATTTGCTCAAATTTAAATTTCAATGCTATCTAATGGCGATTCGTATGTATTTTGCTGGATCGTATAATTCATATGATCAAATTCATACATTTTTGCATGATTTCCCTTTGTCCCTGTGATGTTGGGGTTAGAGGTGGGGTTTCGTTATTGTTTTTATGATAATCGTACATTTTTGCACAATTAACATTTTTATACGAATTTATCCAACACGTAAAATATGTACGAATTCTTATGAAATTAGGCAGGATATTTTCTAGACGTCGATAAAAAGCTATGATGCAAAATGACTGCATTTCAATTAACCAATGTTATGTGACTAAAACATGAGTTTATTCTTTCACGATAAGTTATTTACCGCAGCCGTCATTGTTTTTAATCGAAGGAGACGCAGGCGTCTTATCCAAGCATAACCTCTTTCCCCACCAGTGTTTGAAAAAAAAAGTTGCCAGGCAGCAGCAGCAGCAGCATTTTTTATGAAATTTTAGAAAAGTTTAATGCCTTCAAGAAAATGTTCTTCTTTAAATATATAAACATACAATATATCAAATTGAAGAACAGACCCTATGAAAAAAAAATAATCCTATCTTCAAAAATATTTTTTTTAACAAAAATCTGAGATAATTGCATTTTGTGAAAGGATTTTTGTTAGAGATCAGATTCAGAACGATGATCTAAACATACACATTTTTACTGTTTTTGGATCTGTGTTATAAGTTGGGTAAGAGTGGCACCTAGTGGATATTAGCGGAAATATGGATTGCCGTAAAAACTTGTCATTGGCAGAGAAGCGGGAAAACCCCTTATGCTTGGGACTGGTCACTTATGAGGTGTTTTTTGGGATGCTATATTACACAAATACGCATCTTTAAAGAATAATCATGTGACTTTTACGCACATCAGGTGATCTGTACATGCGAAAATTTAAAATTTTTCATTGTACATATGCAATATATTCCTTTTTTCAAATTGCCTAAAAAACACCTTTTACTCCCTGACGAAGGCTTGTTTTTGCCGAAACGCGTCGGAGTTTTTATAGGTTTATTATGACCAAGCCGTATTAATAAAGGCTTTTTACTTTTCTAGAGAGTGCCTTGGAGTTCTTTGTTTTTTGCTATACTACTATTCTCTTATCAAAAGAGCACCTCGATTTTTACAGATTTTTACAGATTTTTTGAGTCCGGGCAGCACTCCTTTTTTTGATATTTGGGATTGCCTAAAAAACACGTTATACGTAGGGCTGTCACAATGATTAAATTACTGTCTCATCGTGATTATTTGACCTCATCGCGATGATTTCAGATCACTGCAACAATTGCACGTCTCTCTAAAAAAAACACAAGGGGAGCGACAGTGCCTTGCAAAAGATTTAATTTAAATAATCACAAAAATGTGTGAAAATTATTTCATGAACAAACCAAAAAATGTATGAGAATTAATGGTCATAATCGTCAAAGCCCTAAAACAGGCAATTAATCGTCACAATTTATTAGTCAATTAACCGTCAGCCAAATTTCCTAATCGTGACAGTTCTACTCATACAACGTAAAAACATTCTTGTGATGGGAGTTGTTGTGATTATGGGAAAATGTTATGTTATGGTACAGTATGTTATGTTATGTTGTGTTTGTAATTTTTATTCATATTTCAGTTTAAATCATGCATTTAATGGTTCACTCCTTACATTTCACCCTCAACCCTGGGCCTGGATCTAACTTTATTGTGTTTCTGTATAAGAGCCGAGTCTGTGATATAATGAAGTCCTCATTCATTGAATGCTCAAATCCTCCCTGTGCTAGAGCAACCTTAAATAGTATAAACCAACCAACTTTGTTTATAACAGTGTGCCTGTTCGAAATCTGCATTAGCATGGTTGGCAGAACGCCCTGTACTCCTAAAGAGAGATGAGGAAACGTCTCCCCCAGTCTGTACACACACACAGTACACACTAATGGCCTGTTTTTCAAATTGGCCTTCCATAATGAACCCATCACTCTCTGACTAGTTGCTCTTATTAAAGATTTGCTCCTGGAGCTACGGTAAAGCCGGCCAGGGGCGTACAGCATCCAGCGAGCTCTCCGGTCTCAGCCGCAGATGTTGATGGTGTGCTTGAGTGCTTCTAACCTGAAGATCTTGTCAGGGAACGCTGAAGGGCTTGATGCATCTCAACTATCTTGGTTGGTTTAATTGGTTGTTACTTGTGCTTTTGTCTTCCCATCCTTCCCATCCTTGCCTGGCCTTTATTAACAGGTGTGCTGCCTAATGGCAAAGCTCTCGAAGAAACATAACCAAATATGGCAGCTCTCTTCTGCATTTCGAAACAAAGACCAGAGTTTAAAATAAGCATCAAGGACTTGAAGTATCAGCAATTCATTTCTGTATAAAAAGATAAAGAACTGATGTATCCCTTTGCGACACAACTTAATTTTCTCCCAACGATCTCTAAAGAAAAATTAGTCTGAGTCATAAACCTAATGTCTCCCCGAAGGCTACAAATATATCGATTTTCTTCGCGTTCATACCTCCAGCGGTAAGAAGCGATAGCGTTTGATTAAAGACTTGGCGTGTCAGATTCGTCTGGGAAACACTCCTCACAGCTTCACGTCCGTGATCCGCAGAGACCTCTGGGCCGTGTTGCAGATCTAAGGGGAGGGACAGGCGAGAGTAGAAACTTATTATATTGAGTGGCAGAAGCTCTAAAGCCTTTTCAAGACTGGCTATCTGTCTCCCCTGGATTGTGCCATTGTGATGAAAACTACCTGCTTTGATCCCACCTGAAAGCAGGTGTGTTGATGAGATTGAGAAGCGAGTGGATGAAAGAAGTACAAGAGACAATAACTCTGTTGTTGGCGATGCCGCCTGCCTTTTGTTTGTTTTCAGGTCTTTTCTGCTTTCAAAAGTACATTTATAACAAGCTTTTACAGAACGATGTTCACTGTTATTTTTTATATGACAGAGTTTTGGTTATTGCCCATGTAGCGTTTGCTGTATTGCTTTTAGTTGCGTTTCTCTTGGCGATTTTGGGCTGACAGTAGCGGTCTTATGCTTATGTTTTGTCAGCACATTCGGTTTTTGTTGAGTGAACTTTCTGTTGGGGAAGACAACGGCAGCATCAATGTAACAGAGAGACTGGTGGAGATGGGCGGGGACTGAATCTATCGATGCAACCTTGTTAAATGTTAGGGATGCACCGAATGTTCGGCAACCAAAATTATACATTTGATCAAATAATGAGGTTTTTGATGACGTGATCGCATAGCAACCGGCGCAGACTGAGAGGCGCACAAATGCAGCAAACATGTTGGTGAAAGCATTTTAAAGTGTCCCAAAGAGATGCGAAATCATACAGCACTAAAAGTTTCATTTATCATTTAAAATCAAGACATCCTGAACACCATGCAGTGTTTGACGAAGACACGGCGGCACGGATCCTGGGTATTTGTCTGCTGAATGCACAAGCACAGGGAACGAGAGACTTTAGCCTTTCATTTCATAGAAATAAAAGACATAGAGCATCAGCAGTATGTAATAAAAACTTCCTAGAACCAGTAAAATCCTACAATGACAAACATCCTTGTATTAAATGAGAAACGTATAAGGTTTATTAACAAAAGCTTTTCGTTAGACCACTTTTTCCTCTGTCACGCTCCTGTCAATCTTGCCACCGTCTCCCTCTCTCCCTGTGCTCGTGTTTGACCGTGCACGCAGGTGTGCTTCCGCTGCTCAATATACATTGTTGTTGCAAGTTTCTTAAGGCAGAGTAACAAATAGGTTATTTGTATTTTGCGCAGGAATAAGAGATCAGATTAATATCCGTTTAGCGAAGATTCATTTATTTGGTTGAAGTCAGATAGCTATCTGGTCAGAGAAGTGCCCAGGTGTACGAAGGCCCTATAAGACTGCTGAAGTGTTAAATGTTTTTTTAAATAATATGGAATAAATAAATGGTGAGAAAATTGGCAAAATAATAAAAAAGTTTTCATTTTATTCGGCTTCGGCCAATAATTTTTACAAATAAAAAAACAGACCATATAGGCCAGGGGTCTCCAACCTTTTGTGAGTAAGGGCTACCACAATGAATAAAAAATTTTTTCTTGTTGATTTATTTTATTTTACTTGCTGATATGGTTTAGTATTGTACTTAGTAATGTTAACATACGCTAACCAAGCCAAGCTAATATAAAAAATATGTAATAAATAAATAGTACAATTGAAACTATTAATAGAATGTGCTTTGGCGGGCACCACGTTGGAGACCCCTGCTGTAGGCTTTATGGGCATAGTTTATTCAAAAATAAATTTAGCAGAAATTTTTTTACACCAACCATCTTCTTACAAAAATGCAAACACCATTAAAGTCATTTGTAAGTCGCTTTGGATAAAATGTCTGCTTGATGTAAATATATTTTCTTTGAAAAAGAATGACGGATTAATGTAGTTATTTTGTATTAAAATCTTTTTTTGCGGCAATCTATCCTTCCATTCTGTGTTTGCCAGAGTAAATGAATATACGTTTGAGTCAGAGGTCAGCTTGCATCTGCTTGATGCCGAAACTTTCTGCATGTGGGTCTGGACTGTCTCGTATTAACTTACAGTGTTTATCCCACATCATCTATTTCATGTAGTCCATGTTTATTTTTTGGCTCGCGTTAAAAGCTTAACAGTCTGTTTGTCCTGCATGACATGATTTTTCATTGTCATAGCATACAAAACAACACATGAATGATGAAGTGACAGGAGGATGTTAGCGGACGTATTCAAAGCGTGTGTCTGGTTTTGTTTTATAACAGAAGGTTTATTCTGCATTTGCTTTATAGGAAAAAAGAGAAATCAGAGCGTTTCCGTCCCTCTTGCAGGAAAACTGTGCTGGTGAATTGTAAAACTGTCAGAGATCTGTCAAATTCAGGGTTTAATTTTGTTGAATATTAAGGCATAAAATGAAAGGCAACCTTTAAAATGTATCCACGTATGGATTTGACTGTTATGTTAACATTTCTCATCATTTCTTCAAAGATATCTTGGGGGGCTGAACGCTTGGGGTTCTGTAAAGCAGTAATGACATTTGGTGCTGATAGTATGGAGATATGCGTAAACCTCAGAAGTATTGCATCCACACAAACACACACTTCAACCTGTCGTCAGTCAGACCGCGGCCAAGCAGTCGCTCAGTCACACCTTTTGATACCCATCTCACGCAGCCCACATGAAAGACCCAGCGATGGCGCCACATGAAGAGGCTCCAGTCTTCACAGGAGCAATACACCTACAGTATATTAGCCATTAATTGCTTGGGAAGGTGCCAGAAATATGTTTTCAAAGATACTGTAAATTTAAAGGCAACTTCAATGAAGACGCCTTCCCGGGTGTTTTTTTTCTTTCTTTAATTATCTGTTAATTATTCAGTTCATGTGGTTTCTTGTTGCAGTTTATTTGTTTTCTGCAATTGCAAGAAATCTGGCTGCATTGCAAAAGTTGGAGTTGATAAAGTTTGTTGCTCTCTGTTATTGTAAATTCCAGTATACCGTGGGAGGGTCACTGCATTATTTGACAGAAAACTTCATCAAATACAACAACTCAAAAACAAAAAGCTCACATACCTTTGGAAAGCTAAAATTCTTGTGATTATATGTAATCAACACAGCAGGTACAATCCTTTTAGGCATTTTTAGCCTTTTTCAGGAATTTTAAGGGGTTAGTTGTGATATTTGTGTCAATTGGGTTAAATTCTGGGTCATTGCGATTGATATTATTTTGCAGCCAATGGTTTCAATAGTTTGATCTTATTGAATTAGTAATTGACCTGAGCTAAAAAAAATTCAATTCAAAAATCTAAATCTTAAATTATTGGATTTAAATTATGATTTTTTATGCAACTTTTTATTTGTTGATGAACATCTCTATTTTAATTTTTACCTTGTATGTATTATTTCCAAATTATGTATATTATATTCCCACATTTCAAAAGTATTACCTTATTATCCAGCCTGAGGAATTTGTACATATTTTAAAAGTTAATTTGTATGAATTAATAAAATCAATAATGAAAGTCCCGTCCCTAACCTAAATGTCACAGGAGCAAAAGCAAATTATACATATTAATGTGGTCGTATGAATTAATATGAATTAGCCACCTCGTAAAATATGTATGGATTGCCATGAGCTTCATTTTAACTTCTTATATTCATAGCATACATTTTTTATATAACATAGGGCCCTATTTTAACGATCTTAGCGCATCGTCTAAAGCGCACGGCGCATGGTCTAAATGGGCGTGTCCGATGCCACTTTTGCTATTTTAACAACGGGAAAAATGGTTTGTGCGCCGAGCGCAGGGTCGAAAAGGGTTGTACATATTTTCCTAATGAGTAATGGGTGTGTTTTGGGCGTAACGTGCAGTAAACCAATGAGAGACTCAGCTATCATCCCCTTTAAAAGCGAGTTGCGCTGTCGCTGTGTGCAATCCCTATTTAGATAACGGACCTTGTAAACTGAAGAACTAAGCAGAGGAAGAAGGCCACCAGTTTAAGAATAATGTTAAAGAAGTGTTGTTTTCATTTTTATTGAATTTTTTATTATTAAAACCTTTAAAAGCCTTTTTCTTTTTCTTAGTCATAGAAGTACAAATATCAGGCTTTGAATTGCTGTCCTAAATGTATTGATATCTTACATAATCAATGTAATCGCATAAAATGATTAGCAAATATGCAAGAAAAGGTTTGTATTCTAAAAATACAAACAAAAGATAAAGGATTTACAAACGCGCAGAAAGCCGAAGCGTTTCAGCACTAGAACAGCGCCATATGGCCGGGATTTTTTACAAAGCATTACTTAAAATTTTTTTCATCTTACCATATCCAAAGGTACAGTGTCATCATGTACAATAAATCCGTAAGATAGCATTTAAAAACGTTTAAAAACAGATGCATTTGTTTAAAGCAAAGCATTTATTTACTTACCAGACTGCAGGTGAAGCAGCTCTTTGTGCCTTCTAACGTCTCATAATCTGTCCTCATTTATGTCCAAGAGACTCAATAATAATATTTTACATTCAATTCTTTAATCTTTCATATTTAAAAGCGTTTTTGTGCTGCTGCCATTCATGTATGTGATAAGCAAACCCGCGTTGGCGTCCCGTTTGCATTGCGCCGGGTGTAAGATAGAGCCCATTATATTTATTATAGCAATACAGTATATAGGACTTGATCACTCTGTCTGGATTTATTCTGCGATAACATCCGGGTATGTGATCCCTTACATATTCATCTTATTACATATATACGAAGGATTTAGTTAAGCTACGTTATATCCCCAGGGTTTCCCGCAGAAAATTTGTTAGTTAAGGTGGTAGGGTTGTGCAGGTGGGCGGGCAATCAAAGACGCGTCATGATGAAAATATTTTTATTTAAAACACTCAAATAAAACTCAATTTTGAAGAAACTATGACAGAAAATGAACACATACTAGATTATTAATGAATTAAATGTTTTATCAACAGGCTAGTTATCCTCCAGACATTGACGAACCATGTCTTTCTCTCATTTCGGCCATGTGGCGCGTTCCCGCTCACAGTGTGAAGCGCATCCACGCTATTCTCCGAGATGCACTTGACGGCCTTTTGTGCAGCAACATTTTTTTTTGGACGACCTTGTTAAGGTGGTAGGGTATCCCAGCTAAGGTGGGCCGCCCGAACTGAAAAGTTCTGCGGGAAACCCTGATCCCACTTATTTACTGTCAAAAGAAAGGTATAAAACTGGTACCATAAGGTACCATTTTGTAACTTTACAGCTATACATAACATACAACAATGTTGTACCTTTTGGGGTACATTACTGTACCTTTAGGATCCATTTTGTACCTTTAAAGGTACAAATTAATTAAATTTAATGTTTGTACCCCTAACATTTTATTGGTAAAAATATTTTCCTTAAAGGTACACAATTGGTCTAAAGATCCCCTTAGGGTACAGTTTTGTACCTTTTTCTGAGAGTCTTACATGGCTAATTGTCACATGAGTAAATATTTGTACACAAAATATTAATCTGATGTTATTAGCTTATTTGTTAGAAAATAAGGAAAAACTAGTGCCTTAAGCCAGGCCAAAAAAGTTCGAGAAAGCACTTTTCAGTTCGGGCGGCCCACCTAAGCTGGGATACCCTACCACCTAAACAAGGTCGTCCAAAAAAAAAAATTTTGCTGCACAAAAGGCCGTCAAGTGCATCTCGGAGAATAGCGTGGATGTGCTTCACACTGTAAGCGGGAACGCGCCACATGGCCGAAATGAGAAAAACTAGTGCCTTAAGCCAGGCCAAAAAAGTTCGAGAAAGCATTCTATTTAATTATTTGAAAATAATATCTCATACACTATATGTTATTAATTAGGCTTATTTATATTGAATTTATTCATAAATATTAACTTCCACCTGACTCGCACTACCTGGATAAGCCTGTGTTATTAGTTTCAGGTGGTTTTTATCTGGGAATAACAAACGTCCAGAACGTTTTGTATTAAAGGGATAGTTCGGCCAAAAAGGGAAATTACCCCATGATTGACCCATACTGTATTTCAATCCTTTTTCATACAAACACATATTTAGATATTTTTAAAAAGTCCTAGCTCTTTCCATCTTTATAACAGATGAATATATGGCCCAGCTCCTTAAAGTCCAAAAAATGTGCATCCATCCTTCGCAGAAGTAATCCACACGGCTCCAGGGGGATAAATATCGGCCTTCTGAGGGTAATCGATGGGATTTTGTAAAATAAATATCCATAATAAAAATTTAGTAACGCCATCGGAGAGTCTTAGATGGTGGCGTTACCGGAAGCTATTTATTTTTGTTTGTAAAGTTTTAAATATGGATATTTCTCTTACAAAATCTCACTTTTGCCAAGGATGGATGCACATTCTTTGGACTTGAAGGAGCTGGACTCTATTAATCTGTTATAGGACATTTTCAAAAATATCTATTTTTTTGTATAAAAAATGATGGACATATGTAACTCAGATGGCTTGAGGGTAAGTAAATCATGGGGTAATTTTCATTTTTGGCCGAACTATCCTTCAATAAACTATAATTTGCATTGCCCGTTCATTTATGGTTAGGTTTTCTCAGTGTTAATAATTAATTCTCTTGTAATAATCTCTCTCAGTTCCTGAAATCACACACTGCAGTGTTTCTCGTGTACACATCACACACACACACACACACACACACACACACACACACACACACACACACACACACACACACACACACACTGTGTGTTTATAACTGATGTTTGCCTTTCTTCTTCCACACACATCAATCATCTGTCCTGCAGAGCTCCAGTGATCTAAAAACCCATCAGATTGAGGAACACCTCCTCCTGTCTCCTCCACCCTCACGTCGACTCGCCCTGATTCGTTTCATGCGCATTTACCCTCATCTCTTTTAGAGATTGACTCTCTCCATCTTCTCACTGTCCCGGTGGCCATCAGACAACCAAACAAACCCTTGTGTTTCCATGCGGAGATTGATAGTGAACATCTGCGATCCGATTAAAATCAGACCAAGTCCTGTATATCCAAATCATAAGATTTACAAAAAATGTTCTTGTCTGTTCGTATTGTTTTTCTCAAAAGAAAAATTATAAACAACTTTTAGCTGAAGAGTTATATTAGTCATTATATATGCTTATATTTGCTTTGATTCATGATCATTATGCAAAGTAGTTCATTATTCATTTACATTTTTGCTTTTATCAGTCTGGAGATCGAATCTATGCCTTTTGCGAATGCTCTCCGAATTGAGCTGGAGTGGATTATTTAAAGTCATTCATTTGTCACATACACTTACCAATGATACATATGAAGTGTTTTTTCTGCAAGACTGCTAAAACCAGAATAGTTTACCTAAAACATCATAAGCTTAAGACACATAGATGCATGTTTTATGACCCTGTTTCATGTTTTCATACAGGTGACCTGCAACTGTTTTAGCATCAGTGATGGAGAGCTGCAGGATGTGGCGGTGGGCCTTTACCCCAGGTAAGCGAAACATCCCAGAATGCTTTGCACTACAATGAACGTAGAAAAACTGTGACATTACTGTATTGGCAGCTCTTGAAAAAATGTCAAAGACTTACATTAAAGGGGACATTTCACAAGACTTTTTTAAGATGCCAAATAAAATGTTATGTCCCCAGAGTACATATTTGAAGTTTTAGCTCAAAATCTCATAGATAATTTATTATATCATGTTAAAATTGCCACTTTGTAGGTGTGAGCAAAAATTTGCTATTTTCGGTGTGTCTTTTTAAATGCAAATGAGCTGATGTCTGTACTAAATGGCAGTGCCGTGGTTGGATAGTGCAGATAAAGGGGTGGTTTTATCCTTTTCTGACATCACAAGGGGAACCAAATTTCACTGACCTATTTTTTAAGCTTGCAGAGAATGGTTTACCAAAACTAAGTTACTGGGTTGTTGTTTTTCACATTTTCTAAGTTGATAGAAGCACTGGAGAACCAATTATAGCACTTACACATGGAAAAAGTCAGATTTTTATTATATGTCCACTTTAAATGCAAAATCTGAGCCATATTTAGACCAGAACGTCGTAGAGATTTTAAATTAACCACGGATTTGTTATAGTAGAAGTGTAGCAACCATGGTTTTGGTGTATTGATAAACCATGGTTAATTTACGTAAGTTTATAGCTTTGTCAACTCGAAAGCCAGCCATAGCAACCTATATGTTATGCATGAAAAACTAGTTTACATTTGCAGTTTGTAGCACAGCACATTCATTTTTTTCAGCATGGCTGTTTTTTACTTAAATTACACACAATGCCCTCGTATTCCCAAATAATATGAGATACGCTTGTGTTTTCATGTTCGTGGTGCCCAGCAGATTTGTGTGACAGCAAACATGTTTGTATTATTAGTTGTGCAATCATAAAGAGAGATCGTGGCATGGGTTTGGATTACATGCTACGATTTCCTCTCCTCTACTAAATGTGCCTGAGGGAAGTTCATATTAATATACGGAGGAAAAGGAAAATCTGCTGAAGAAATGGGAATAATTACACATAAACACACATTTGGATTTCAATGTGACTGAATTACAACTTGCCTAGACACATTTGTAGCCCTTAAATAGAGGGGATTTCCTCTGCAAATTGCTTTTGTGTGCAATACTGGATGCAGATCCATAGGATTGAAGTTGTAGGTATAAAAACATAAGAAATATTACACAAGAATCAGAGTAATGCTGAAATAAACAAGCTAAAGCTTACAGATGGCGAATGAAAGCTGAAACCATGCTTGTTATTGCTATTTATATTACACACATTATTGTATACACAAAAAAAAAATATACATTCATTCATCCTATTTTGACCAAAGGCTGGGGTTGAAAATACATAAGAATCATAAGAATCAAATATTAACTGACACTAACACTGAGCTAACGTTACGGTGTAAAATGAGTGTACTGTATGCAATGTTAGCTACAGGTCCTTGAATTCTTGTCTGGCTGCCAAACCTCTCCTCTCCATGCTCGTTGTCTCCCCTTGTCCTTAGCAAAACCAAAACATACAGCGGGGAAAATAAGTATTTGACACCAGAATTTTTATCAGTATAGGAATTTCTAAGTGGGCTATTGACACAAAATTTCCACCAGATGTAGCCATCAAGCCAAATATTGAATTCATACAAAGAAATCAGAACATTTAAGTATACAAGTTGAGTCATAATAAATAAAGTAATATGACACAGGGAATACGTATTGAACACATGAAGAGAACAAGGTGCAAAATGGGATAGAAAGCTAGGAGATACAGATCGGAAGTTTACTTCGGTTTAGGTGCATATAACTGAGGCAAAATGTTTGCGTCTGATGAAACCGTCTAAACAAAGTCACATGCTGTTCACATACTACATAACATTTTAAATTTACTAAATAATTCTTATTGCGAAAACCTTAAAAAGCCTTTCATTTGATATATAATTTAAGAATATTTTTTATTTATTTAAAGAGTTAAGACCGTTTCATCGGATGCACGTGCGATGACGCAATTACACGTCTGGTCGGAACTTTACTTCCGGTTTCAGTTTTTTTAATGATCTGACTAGTTGCCATACCAAACTCTTGAACAAATACCTCGTTGACAATAACAAATGTTTTGGTTTCCTAGGTAATCTGTGTGTTGTTTATTTTGCTTCTTATATAAATAAACTACTTTAAAAGGACTTATTTTTGTTATTTATTCTTAGCAGAGTTTACCGGAAGTTACGTGTTGACCACGAAAGCTGCTTGTTTATGTCGTTACTGCTGAAACCGTCTTTATGGAGGACCCCCGTAATACCACGTGCGGACAGACCCGCAAGGGGCCCTGGACCCCCTATTTAAGACCCATGTTTTTGACTGTATACAGACCAATTATATATTGTAATGTATATTTATATATATTATTATATTCTACTATCCTTAGCTTTATTTGATAAAACCTTTTGATTTAAGGTCTAATGCCAAAATTGCAAATCTATTGCTCTATTAATTGTTTTATTAAATAATTAATTGCATTTTTAACAATATAACAATTTTATTTGTGTTAATGTGAAAAAGAGTAGATGTTTAAGTCTGTTAAAAAATGGTTATCCTCGGTTGTTCTCATGATCTTCTCTGTTTGTAAAGGAGGATAGCAATTAAATTGTGACAGGCCCTTAAGTGTCAGTGCACCAGAGCCGTCAAACTCTGTATTTTTTTTTTAAGTCAGTGATGGGGACCAGGGAGCAGTAAGATGAACTGCTCTTCAATTACTTTTTTATCTGTGGTGACATCTTTCATTATACAATTGTCACTAAGTAGCATTTTTTACTTTAAAATGAGTTGTGGTTGAAGAGGTCATTATGCGATGGTACTTCCAATGATTATACTCTAATAAAATTACAACATAGCGGTCGTTCTGAAAGGTTGTGTGTGAAGTTTTTTTCTACATTAAAGTCTTTTCTCCATTTCCAGCTCAATATGCAGACATGACTACCAAAAAAGCCATGTAGTCTCTGTGGATTTTTCAAAATATTGGCTTAACCAGTGGCGTGAGTTTAGAGGTGAGACTATTGTTTGCTGGATAAATGAAAGACCGGTAGTTTTTTTTTTTGGGGGGGGGGCATTTTTTGCCTTTTATTGACACATAGTATTACTATGGAGAGAACAGGAAAAGTGTTTTATGCGGTTTTATGCAAAAATCTGACATACAAACTTAAAAATAAAGGTGTGTGTTCCTGTAGCTCAAGTGGTAGAGCATTGCATTAGTAGCGTAAAGGTCATAGATTTGATGCCCAGGGTGACACACACATACAAAATGTATAGCTTGAATAGTGCAAATCGCTTTGGATAAAAGCATCTGCCAAATGCCTAAATGTAAATGTGTAAGTTGTCACCTGAGGCATTTCCAGTGTCAAACATCTCTTCTTGCCGGATGTAAACCAGCAGTTTTCTGCTAATCCCTGTGGTTATGGAGCTTGTGAGAGGATTTGTGCTGTCAGACATCCGCCAGGGCCACAGCTTCACGCTGACACTCGCACCCGAGTCTGGACTCGGTTGTCTGAGATGCCCACACTAAGCTCAAGTAAACCCTTCGCAGGCAGTCTGTTGTGTTGCAACCTGACAAAATCCAACAACAGAAATCCGTAAAGATTTACAAACGGGTGCATCCACCGTCATCCGTAAAAGCTGGGAATGTTTGCGACTGCTTGTTTCGGCCTTCAACAACTCGGTCAGACTTAAGGGACACAAGAAATAATTGGCTGTTTCTTTCTCTGCAGATATGTCATGTGACAGAGGTTGCAATTTATTTAAACTATAAGATTTTAGTTTTTGTAAAACTATACAGCATAAGAAAAATATGTACTGTATGGTAAAAAAACGTTTGTTTAATATAAAGCCATAAATGACCACAGAGCTTTGCTAAGACCCTCGCATGATGTTTTGGGCTGCTCGTCAATAACCAGGCATTATGTTTTTGAAATTGAAAATCTTCTCAATGTCCTCCTTCTTCTCGTATTACCGTTTCTGTTCGCAATAATTTCATTTTCGCTCTTCATCTGTTTGCGGTGCTCCTTGCTCAGGGCTACAAGTATGAACCTGCTTTAATGAGATAAATTTTCACTTCAATTACTTAGAAACCACATGTAAAGATTGAGTTTAGGTCTGTTTGTTTGTAGGTGACGAAAGAAGAGCTCTTACGAGATGTTTACAGTTGAATAATCAAAAGCAGAGATTAAAGGACTGTATAAAGGGTGTTTCTCGCTAGTTAAATGGTTTTTCTTTTAATGTCTTGTGCATTTGCATTCTGTACAATGTCTTAGCTAAGAGCTATTTTCTTACAGCTTTCATAAAGCTGAAATTGGTGACGGTTTTCGATATGGCTTAAAGAGCGTATATGATTATAAAGGATTTTCTTGCTTCTTTGAAATAAAATGGTTTATTGCACAAAGAAGATATCTTTAAAATGCAGAAATCCAGTTAGTTACAGTATTGACATCACAACTACAGGGAGTGCAGAATTATAAGGCAAGTTGTATTTTTGAGGATTACTTTTGTTTTTGTACAACTACAGTGCTCTTGGCCAATTCAAAATGATAACAAACCCTCAAACCTGAACATTTAAGTAGTAAAAGTGAAATTTTGGCGTTCTTAAGAGAATATTTCTATGTACATCATTATTAGGCAACTATTAGTGTGCAGAATTATTAGGCAACTAAATGAAAAACAAAGATTTTACCATCTCACTTGTTTTTTTTTAACCTGTTAAAGTGAGAATAATAAACAAACTCTACATTTACAAAAAGAAAATGATAAAACTATAAAAAATAAAAAAATATATAGACTCAGTGACCAATATAGCCACCCTTTTTTTCGATAACAGTCACAAGCCTTCCATTCACGGATTCAGTCAGTTTCTTGATCTGATCTGAACCGACATTTTGTGCAGACGCAACCACAGCCTCCCAGACACTGTTTAGAGAGGTGTATGGTTTACCTTCACTGTAAATGTCCTGCTTAAGAAGGGATCAAAAGTTCTCAATAGGGTTTAAGTCAGGTGAAGAAGGGGCCATGTCATTAGTTTTTCATCTCCAAGGCCTTTACTGGCCAGCCACTCAGTGGAGTACTTTGATGCATGTGCTGAAGCGTTGTCTTGCATAAAAAAGTGTTCTTGAAAGATGCAAACTTTTTCCTGTACCACTGCTTGAAGAAAGTTCATTCACAAAAATAAATGTTTGTTTTAAAAAACAAATTGTAAATAACGTGACATTTTGGCACTATGCATGCATATATTTGTACAACAGTATTGTTGACCTCTTATTGTAATAACTACATACCTAATTATTGCATAATTATATTTATAGGCAACACTTATCAATTTGCAGGAGAATTAAAATTTTTGGGCACAACAAAAATGGTGGTTCCTTGTTATACCCACCCACCCTCTATAAAACGAGTATATTGGTTAAAATGAGAATCTAAATCTACAGCCAAATCACAAAATACAATAAATTTGGCAGGAAATTTGAAAAAATTGTTAACAGAGAAAGTGCTTGTAAAAGATTTGTTAAAAATACACATGGATCACCCATTACCTTATATTTTGTAAAAGAGCTTTAATTTTGATATCACGTATTCTATCAAAATAGTTAATTTTATGTAGAGAGTTCTGATATATTAACTGATGATAAAAGAATCAAATCAAATAGATTTGATTTAAAAAATGTATTCAAGTTCACAGATATATTGTTTGTAGAAAGAATATATACATTCTATATTATAAACACACCGTTTTCAAAATGGTAATTATAATAACTATAACACTAATCCAAGGTTAACTTTTATCTATAAAGATGATGGTTCACATGATCATAGTAGACGACCTTAATAAAGCTCTTTTGCAGGTTATTAATGTGATTTCGAAAGAAAAAAAACATTTAATAACTTCTGGTAATGACGTCATCTTGGACTCGTATTTTAGCGTAGTGAGCACTCGTTGCCATGGGT
The DNA here is from genome assembly GCF_030506205.2 of Paramisgurnus dabryanus. Classification (NCBI taxonomy): domain Eukaryota; kingdom Metazoa; phylum Chordata; class Actinopteri; order Cypriniformes; family Cobitidae; genus Paramisgurnus; species Paramisgurnus dabryanus. Next base: position 5,528,929 of record NC_133353.1, read on the forward strand.
GACTCGTAAAACGCATCGAGTCGAAGATGGCATCCTTACCGGATGCTAGGTATTTTGGTTTATAAAGTTTAAAATATGGATATTTATCTTACAAAATCTCATCAATTACCTGCAAAAGACCTTTATTAACCCATTGGAGCCATGTGGATTACTGTGAAGGATGAATGCACTTTTTGGGATTTAAAGTCAGACATTGTTCCCTGATCCCTGTTTTCTACCGTCATAAGCTTGGAAACGCGAGGACATTTACTAAAAGAACTCCAAATGTGCTCGTCTAAAAGATGATTGGCATATGTATCTCAAATTGCTTGAGGATTAGTAAACCATGGGGGAATTTTGATATTTGGCTAGAGTATAACAAACAGTTTAATAATACGATACAGATCCCGATAACAAAGCTGTGATATGATGCACTTCACGATACGGGTCAATTTTAAAAGAAATTTATTTTGTTCAGAATTAAATATTATTATTATTATTATCTGTTTATTGCAGTTTTGGAACATTTGTGTTTTTCCCATTCATTTATAAGCTTTTATGGGAACTTGTACTTAACTCATGTTTTTCAAAGCAGTTTTGCAAAGATAGTGCCTTATAAGGAATAATTGACGACAGGCCATTAAATGATTAGAAAATAATGCACACCCAAGGTGGTAATGTTGGTGTGCATTATTTTCAAATAATTCAAAGGACCGGAGTCAATTATTCTGCTTATACCACAGTTACCACAAACATTGCTCTGGTGGTAATTTTAAGACATTTGACAGGTCAGGTGTGCTTTTATTGAAAAATAATGCATACCCTTGGAACATTTCTTGAGAATGAGAATAAAGCATTAAACAGCCCTGTGGTATAATATGTATTTTATTTTTCTCATATGATTCTTCTATATCATATTAATATAAGCGTGTAATTCAGACTAAATGCAGTAAAATACAGACTGATGGATAGAAATCAGATTATTAATGTGACAGGTGCTTTAGATTGAAGGGACAAACCCAGCCATTGGGTTAAATTAACCCATACAGGTCTGGTTCCATATACAAGGCTCTGCTAAAGCCAGGACTTAGCAGTAGTTAAATTAAGATGTTTAAGGATATTTGATAAACATTGCCTTAGACAAAGACGTTACAGGTGTGTATCTTCAATGTCAATGTCACTGGCATATTTTAAAGGGACACTCCACTTTTTTTGAAAACATGCTTATTTTCCACCTCCCCTAGAGTTAATCTTTTGATTTTTACCGTTTTGGAATCCATTCAGCCGATCTCCGGGTCTGGCGCTAGCACTTTTAGCATAGTTAGCATAATCCATTGAATCTGATTAGACCATTAGCATCGCGTTAAAAAATAACCAAAGAGTTTCAATATTTTTCCTATTTAAAAGTTGACTCTTCTGTAGTTACATCGTGTACTAAGACCGACAGAAAATTAAAAGTTGTGATTTTCTAGGCCGATATGGCTAAGAACTATACTCTCATTCTGGCATAATAATCAATGACTTTACTACAGGAGGCGCAGTGATATTACCAAGGGCCCGAAAATAGTCCCCTGCTATTGAAAACTAACAAGGGGACTATTTTTGGGCGCTGAATAATATCATTATTATACAGTCTCAGAAATAAAGGTATAAAAGCTGTCACTGGGACGGTACCCTTTCAAAAAGGTATGATATGTATTGGTACCTAAAAGGCACATATTTATATCTAAATGGTACATACGGTATTAGGACCTTTTTACAGCCCCAGCTTTTGTAAATTACAAAATTTCAATTACAACTCAGTGGCTGGGTTCATCGCTTTTTGACCCATTGCTGAAAATAACCCAGTATTTTTTAAGTGTATAGTGCAGAATACGTCACACTCAGAACAAAACATGACATCCGTTGCAAGCTACAGTCGGTTACTTTGATTTAAGTGAACTGGTTTACTTAGTTAGACGTTTTAGATGTGGGAATAAAATATGATTAGAATGCAAGTGAAGTCTCATATGACAGATTACACTTTTGATTAGCTTTTAATTTATTCTTTAAGAGGATATAGTGGCAGTGGATGAATGATCTACAGGAAATGAAATGATGTGGAACGGTTTGAGATGGCACATTGAAATATTTTATCAGCTGTGGCCTTTCATTTATTGAAGTCGGATTTGTTGGCTAATCGTTATAGTCGATTATATAGTCGTTATATTGGAAATGCAGCCAGATATCTGTTTTGAAGATAAAGAGAAAGACGTATCTTTAACTAAACACCCTGTGTGGGCCATTACACTGGCACGACTTTCGTATTCAACATGCATGGGAAGCATTTTCCCTCTACGAATATGAGCCGTTGGGATTACAGTCAACAAACAGAACCAGAAAGGCAGATGCTGAAATTGCTGTTTAGATACAGGATATGATTTTACAACGTCTTTAAATCAGATGTAAGGGAGGAGCGAATCAAAGCTTTAGACTTTGTTGTAGATGTCTTAGAGAAGTTATAATGACGCAGAAGATAATCTCATGAAAGAAAGACCTGACTGTTTACCGTAGGCTGGGTGGGCTGCTTTTAAACGTACTGTATACACTGTGCTTATGCAATGTCAAATTTTCGTCAGACTGTGACAAACAGAAGTAATTTGTTTTTCAAACTTACTGAATGACTTCCGTTATGTACGTCTAGAAAAGAAAACGACATGCACTCCTGTTTAAATACAAAAGCTTTCACGGTAGATTTATAATGACTGTTTGTTCTGTCATGCCTGTGTGGATGTAAATACGTGGATTCTGATAACTCCGCTAATCTTTGAAATACTTACAAAATGGGAGTCTCCAAACACAAACTACAAATTATGCAGTAAAGTAGACACATACGGTATTCACTGCTTGTCTGGAATTCATTTACAAGTTTAGTAATAATAAGAATGATATCCATCTAATTGTCTCTATTTCGTGATCTGGAATATGCTCTTCTTATAGACGGTTTCATCAGACGCACATGCGTTGTTAAATTTATGCGTCTGGACGAAACTTAATGGTCTGGCTAGTGGCTAAACTAAACTCTGGAACAAATACCTTGTCGAAAACAACAAATGTTTTGGTTTTTATTAAAGATGAGGGATGACGGCAATTATGGACCGTTATGTGAAGTTAGATTTGGCAGCCGATCTGTAGTTTAGATCAGTGGTTCTCAAACTTTTTCAGTGTGCGGCCCCCTTTGTGTATTGTGCATTCCTTCGCGCCCCCCCCCCCCCCCCAAAGAAAATTTATGACAAAAAACATCTCTAAAACCCAAAGAAAATTTATGACAAAAAACATCTCTAAAACTTCACATTTTAATTAAACAAAACATTAAATTATACAAAGTAGTGTTGCCTTATTTTTTAGGATTAATTTCACAGAATTCATGATAAATTAATGTATTTTATAAAATTTCATAAAACTGGGGCCCCCCTGGCACCATCTCGCGGCCCCCCTGGGGGCCCCGGACCCCAGTTTGAGAACCACTTAGATTGTATACATTATATAGTACAAATTTTACATAGTGACATTAGCTCAGTGTAGTTTTTGATACGTTTTAGCTATTATTTTCCAACTAAGGAACTTGTTTATTTTGCTTGTTGTCAGAAATAACTTACTCTAAAAGGACTCTGTTGTTATTGATTTTTTGCGGGGTTTACCGAAAGTTATGTTTGTTCCACGAAAGCCGTTTGTTTATGTTGTTACTGCTGAAATAAAGCTAATAAATTCATCAAACATGTCCAAAAATATCCAAACTGTAAAACTGAATAATTGTAAATTGTAAAAACAAATCCAAACTTTCTTTTGACTGGTACACTGTAAAAACGTTGGTTTAACTTTAAAGTAAGTTACCTGGTTTCCTTAGAGTTTTAAGTTAATTCAACTTAAAAATAGTAATATTTTTACACAACTAAGTTTTTTTAAAGTTATTTCTAAGTTAAATTAAAATTTTAAGGCAACCAGGTAACTTTTTAAACTTTTTATAGTGTTGTAATAGCTTTCAGTCATTAAAATGTATGATTTTATTTAATAATGCTTAGCGGATCATTATAACAAAATGTAATTTGAAATTATTTAATGTAAATATGCGTGAGCTACTAATCTGGAAAGCATAATAGCCTAATTTTCACAAAATACACTGCATGTGCTGTGGATTTACATTATATAACATATTGGAGAACAAGTTGACTGTTGTTGTTTACTAAATTCAGCAACTTGTTTCTTTAATTAATTAATGAGCGATCGCTGACTTGTTTAATTGTATTATTTAGTACTAACAGTCCCAGATCATCATGTATTCAGGTTGAAGAGAGTGTGAATGTGTGAGATGAGGATGTGCACTGTGATGCGGTTTAATTTCGAATATCAATAATAAAAGTCATATGAATAGAAAATCAGGAATTGTTATGAAAAGTTTGAGTTTTTGCCTTTGATGAGTGAGTATTTGACAAGTTGAAGTCAAACCAGTACCTTTGGGTCTCTTTGTCAAATCAACAAAGGTTTTTTTTGAACACACAGAAAACAAATCACAAATTTCACTTTAAAGTATAGATCTCATCAATAAAACATTGTCATAACTCTGCTGTTTTACATGCATACTGTCAGTCGTATAATAGCTTTAGTCTTCCCCCAAGTGCAAACAAGCTAAATAATAATAATTTATTTTTTACCCTGTATTTTCTTACATAAACGGTCATGTAAAATCTAGCTGAAATGATCATGGTTCAAGAGTTCCTGGTTTACCGTGTGTTTTATGTTTGTACCAGCATGTCTCTGTTGAACCACGACTGCCAGCCGAATTGTGTCATGATGTTTGAGGGCAAGAGGCTGATGCTGCGAGCGGTCCGGGTCATCAGAGCCTGTGAAGAGGTAACACACACACACACACACACACACACACATATGTGCTCCTGTATAGCTCAGTGCTCAATGGTAGAGCATTGCATTAGCAGCGCAGAAGGTCATGGGTATGAACCTAGCAGCTGATAAAAAATGTAAATGTAAGAACCCATTTTAGCACCTTTATTTTAAATAGACAAAATTTTAGGAACGGGCATCAACCCTGATGTACAGTACAGCAGAGTAGATATATTTAATTTTGTACAGTAACCCTCAGTGTTTAAATATGAAACCTTTGACTGACATACAGTACAAATTATACAAAACTTTTGAGGCACTCAAATTCAGGCACTTAATGGAGTTCCCCACCAGAAAATCAGTCAAGTGAAAAATAAATTGCACGCAACGTTCAAAAACAACATTTTACTTCTGCAGCATTTTGCGGTCGCTCTTGTCCAGAATGACATGCGGAAATCAATCCTGACTCATTAGTGCTCATATAAACCCATTTAAATGACTGCACACATTTGTCACACATTCAGCCTAATGGAACCAGAGAGGTTCTTCAAGCCAAAGACGTCCATCGGCATTTGAATCCGTTTAGGGGATCGGTGCTGGATGGACGGATGTGGCTTTTAGAATCTGCACGCTGAATGATGTTAAGCTCAGAACACAGATCATCATTATGTGGCCGTTCTGTTTATTTCTGCACCGGAAGTTTAGAGAATCCAACATAAATCAGATGGGCGAGCTTAATTTAGCTATGATGGAGGGAGGGAAGAGAGAAATGAAAGGGAATTATAAGCAAGTCCATTTTTACATGGGAAGTAATGAGAATTTACGTTATAGGTGAGCGATATATACCAGTGATCATCTGTTTGCACACACACTTATACAGCAGATTTATAATTCATATTCTCCTGCACATGCACACCATTCACACTGTACTGTTTGCTCTGGAGACTCACACATCAGTTTATCTCTTTTTTTCTAGGCTTATGTATTCTAGGTCTTCTATTTACCATTTTCCCTCTCTCTGCCTTTCTTTGTATTTCAATAATTTATATGTTCAGTTTTATATTTGAACTACATATATTTTGTTCTTGCCAATACATTGTGTAGATGACTGTAGTTTATCTCCAGCCTATTCATTACACACTATGGGGCTGTTTCTGGGACAGGGCTTATGCTAGTCCCAGACTAAAATGCATGTTTAAGTTGCCTTCATTTAAAAACATCGTTTTGTCTCAAGATGCACACCTGTATTGTTTTTTTTTTTTTTGGAAAGTTTGTTTGTAAAAACGACTTGAAATGTCCTAATATAACTAAGGCATAGTCCTGGATTAATCAAATCTAATCTTAAACCTGTCTGGGAAACCACTGCTGTATTGGGTAAATTGAGACTAAAATATAAAGAGGTCAGATGCAAAAGCAGATAAACGTCACTTCATTATTTGTTGATCTGAAAAAATGTGATGATATTCATCTCATTCCTCGCCAGCCTTTTTTTTAAAAGTTGCCCGTCAAAAGTTTCACAAAATGCCTTCCAGGATTTTTTTTCTAAAAATGTATAAACACACAAATATATCAAATTAAACAGACCCTCTGCTTTTTAACAAACAATAAAAAAAATTTTAAAAACCAAACGTGGAAAAAAACGTTTTATCCTATCATTTTTTATCTGCTAATAAACTCTGGTATTTCTCTTAAAAATAAAAAAAATAAGCAAAAAGCTGAAATAATTGCATTTTTGTGAAGGAATTTTGTTAGAGATCAGATTCAGATAGATTATCAAAACATGCAGAGTTTAAAATTAATAAATAAATATTTTGCTTCATTTTTTTATAAATCGGTAAGTGCTAGTCTAGTGTATCCATCTAGTCCATCTAGTGGATAATCACGGTATTACAGATTAACATCAAACTGTATATAAATTCTTTATGCAAATGATTTCTCTTAATTGACGAGATAACTCGTCAATGGCCGGGTAAGAGTTAAACGTACTCTTGGCACGTATTATAGGTTCATGAAATACTTTCGCTTTAACTCAGCTCAATCCAGGCCTCAGGCCATTCAGAAATACAGGTTTGTTGGCAGAATCCATTAAATGACATGAAGATTTTTCAGCAAAGTCCTTTAAGTCCACGGAAGAAGAATTGGATGAACGATGGCGTGTGTACGTCAAGGTGCTGGAGTTTTTTTTCTTGGTTAAAGGAGGTTTACTGAATATATTAGGACAATTTTTGAGCCTTTTACCTTTATTTGGAAAAGACAGTGATGAATGAAGGTTTTTATGTACTTAGAGGGTTTTGCCGCGAAAGTCAAATTAGTTAAAGAGCAACTATGGTCCGATTCATGCTTTTACGTTTCCTTTGCTGTGTAATAGTACATGTTAACGATATGCAAAAGGTACAAATCCATAGTAGGAAAAAGGAAAACTATGGAAGTAAATGGGGCTCATGAACGGTTTGGTTACAAACATTCCTTTAAAATATCTTCCTTTGTGTTTATCAAAACCAAAAAAAAAGGATGCAGGTTTGTAACAACATGAGAGTAAATCATGACAGAATTTTCATTTTTGGGTGAACTATCCCTTTAATAGACATCAACTGTGTTTATGGTCACACAGCGCACATAAGGTATAGCACACAAGAGACTCGACTAACACTCCACTGATGACAAGGATTGGTGTCATGAAAAAAATTCACTGCTGTCATTGAATTGCATTCTAAGATTTTTTGCTAATAATGATACAAATTATTTTCTCTCTCTCGCTCTATGTCTGTCTACAGTTGACCATAAGCTACACCGATGTCCTCGCACCCAGCACAGAGAGACAGACCCATTTACAGGAACAGTATCACTTCCTATGTCAATGCAAGAGATGTACCACTCATGACCGGGTGAGCATATCCTCTCTTCCCTGTTCTTTTTTATTCTCTCATTTCTCATCATCCTCATCCCATCAGTATGTGATACAGCTCCTGAGTAAAAGCTTCTTCTCGACTCATTGTGTCCTGGTGGTATCACAATCTATCAAATCAGACCCTTCCCTGTTCTCCTGCATGTTCCCTCTTTTCCTTGCTCTCTCTCTCACTCTCCATCTATCCTCCTTAACCATCAAAAGTGTCTGTCTATCAGACCGCCACCCGTCACTCCGCACTGCCCCGGGGAGCCCGTCCTCAGCACGTCCTGTCATCTGTGATCATTATTGCGATGACAGGACCATGTCAAGACTAAAGCTTTGAATGGCATAAGAGAGCGGATGAAAGAGATGGGAGAGGAGAGATGGGAATTTAAAGGTGGTGCATGCATTTCTTTCAAGGGTTAAACAGTGTTGCTACTCTCTTGATATTGTGTTTAATACAGGTGGTAACACATTAAAATTGTAAATTGTAAAGCTTGCATGCCTTGTACATTTGAATTAAAGCATCTGCCAAATTCATGAATGTACTGTAAATACTTTCTCTTATCCCAGCTTAAAGAGATGAAAAAAATGATTTCAACGATTTCCGTCCAGGTCATTTCTTGGGTATTTTCACCTGCATACCAGCATACCACGCTAAATATCTCTTTGCTTAGATCGAAAAAAGCATCTCTTTATCCTTAAAGCCTTAAAGAGGCTTTACTGTTAACACCTACACAGGTGCTCAGCTTGAGTCATCTGTCAGATACATTCAGATAAGAGTAAACGCTCTCGCTCAGAGCGGCTGAGATAAAGACTTGGGTTGGTTCCCGGCTCCACGTCCTTCTGGGCTTAAATCTAAAACAATGAAAGCTTTTTATTTTGTTTCGGTAAGGTTCGATGAGTAAGGGGAACTGATGTGTGTGAAAATTGTGGTGAAATGAAATTTCGCCTGTTGAGAGGGGTAAAAAATCTCATCATTTGGATAGACTGCTTTTTAAAGAGGCACCTGGGGGCCCAGCCGTATCTACTGTGGGGACCAGATAACAGAGACATTGAAGTGGGGTCTTTTACCATGAGGCCCCTGGAGGCTCCAGCTATATCTAGGGTCCAGATAACAGAAAGACATGAGAGTGGGGTCTTTACGGCCGTGTAAAGAGGGCCCTGGGACCCCCAGCTACAGTATATCTACGCACTACCCACATTTAAAAAGTACTATAGTATACTTTAGTATTAACCATAGTAAATTGTAGGATACTATAGTGTTCTGGACCTTACCATAGTAAATATTAAAGCATACTACCGTATTTACTATAGTTTAATAATATAGTATACATTAACAAAGTGTAGTATTTAATTTAAATTTACTACAGTTTACTATAGTAAATACTAATGTACACAAATACTACCATATTTTTCATGTGAGAAGAACATGATGTGAAATCAGGGAAATATTGAAGTTGTGTATTTTCTTTAGAAAAGTACAAATTGTGTGTGTGTGTGTGTGTGTGTGTGTCAGCTCTGATGCATGAGGTAATTACAGGTGAGCTGTGTGAGGTAAAACACTGATGACATTCTGATTAGAGGACTTTGTTCATTTACCGTGGGCTTTGCCGTAATCTGACAACTTGACTGTGTATTTGTGTGTGCACTAAGACACAAATACACACACAGACAAGCATACTGACACATTAAAACAACAGAGCAGCTGTATATATGGGAAAATTCCAGGCGGTAGCCGTTTGTTATCACCTTTTTAACATAGGTGCGGATCGGAGATGTGATTCACATCCCAGATGTTCCTCTTTGTAGTTTGTACAGTGTTTCTACACAAGTTGTTTCACTTTCAACCATAGTTGGGTCAAATATGGACTTTTTAAGCCAACAGTCAGGTTCTCTACATTGTATGCAACCTTGGCAACCATAAATTATATATATACACACACACACACACACACACATATACATAGATAAGTCATTTGTCTCAGTTTCTATGGGCCACTTGGGTTGGTTTTGTTTTGCAAATCTCGTCCGTAGAAAAACATTCGAAAGAAAGCTGACTGTCCGCATCCATACCCATGTTTGATCAAATGTTGTAGACCCAAACATTATAATTGTTTAACTAACACGATACACAACGACGAAAGTGTTTGCCAACATGATGTTAAAAGTTAAAAGTTTTAAAACCTGTAAAATGTTAGACATTTTTTTCCCGAAATATAAACATCTTGGTGAATAGAAATCTGTGCAGGGTTTATGAACCAGAGCGCAATATCATGATATCTTCGAAAATTGTAAGTGACGTCTGCAACTGGACCGTTCAAAAATGCCAGACGTGTCTACATATACGGAGCGGTAAATGATGTACAGGAATTTATGTATACATACAGGTGCTGATCATATAATTAGAATATCATGAAAAAGTTGATTTATTTCACTAATTCCATTCAAAAAGTGAAACTACACTTTTTTCTACCACATCTTTTTCTTCCTTTCGCCTCTCTATTAATGTGCTTGGACACAAAACTCTGTGAACAGCCATCCTATTTTGCAATGACCTTTTGTGTCTTGCCCTTGACCATTGCCGTGTCTTTTGGACAACTGTCAAGTCAGCAGTCTTCCACATAATTGTGTAGCATACAGAACTAGACTGAGAGACCATTTAAAGGCCCTGCAGGGGTTTCAAGGTTATTAGCTGATTAAAGTGTCGCACCAGGTGTCTTCAATATTGAACCTATTGAATATTCAAATTTTATGAGATACTGAATTTGGGATTTTCTTTAGTTGTCAGAAATAATCATCAAAATTAAAAGAACTAAACTTTGAAATATATCAGTCTGTGTGTAATGAATGAATATAATATACACGTTTCACTTTTTGAATTGAATTAGTGAAATAAATCAATTTTTTGATGATATTCGAATAATATGACCAGCACCTGAATGGTTTGAACCCAAGGTTGCATAAAATGTAGAGAACCCAACTGTTGGGTTAAAAAAGTCAATATTTGACCCAACAATGGGTTGAAACAACCCATCAAAGGTCAATGTGTCCATATTCTGACTCAACCATGGCATTTTTACAGTGAAGGATTAACAAAGCTTATACTGTTTGTCCGAGGTAAAATTAGAAGTCCATTTCTGAAAGCATTAGATGTGCCCCTGTGCTGTTTTCACGGGCATGTGCTGTGCTCTCTAATCAGTACAGTATTGAACTTCATAATTATTGAATTTACACAATAATAAACAAACCACAGTCTACAACTGATGCATGACTCGATCCCTGTAATTAAGCTGTTGACTCTAACAAGAAAATTGCATCCTGAACGTGCCCCTTTGTGCATGCAGCAATTAGAAATATATGTTCATGCTTCAAAGGCATTATAAAGGTACAGATGTTCGGCCAGTATGTACAAACGATGCTGACGTAATTTGCCAACTAAGGAAACGTGTAACAATCGTTTGCTTTGTTTGGTAAAATCGCTGTCACCATTATCGTCTCATCTTTGGTTTGTAAAAAGCTTTGGTGTGATCATTTGAAACTGGTCTGGGCATGTCAAGGGACGTTGACCACTTTTAGTATGTTGACCAGAAACTGTTCCTTTAGCAGCATGGAGTTGATCTTACGGGAACATATGAAGAGCTCTTTTCCAAAATGTGATAAACGCAATTAAAAAAAATAGTTTTTCATGTCATTTTGCTTATGAAATGTTTTCATAAGAAACCTTAATGTATATGAACTTGATTTGTAAGAGTACTTTGGGGTTGGACCTTGCTTGCGTTTCTTGGGTCCGATTTCAAAGCCCCCAAACCCTTTCAGCGGTGAGGGTGGACGCAGCGATGTCCTCTGCTGGCGTCAGGTGCTGTGTAGAGGCAGATCCACCTCCCGTTACACGGCGTGCCCGATTTATGCTGGCAAGCTTGGGATTCCCCCGTCTCCTGACATCATTGCGCAACGATGCTGCCAGCTGATGAGACTGTGGCTATTTCCTCTCACGCCTGTTTAACCGACGCTGATTTGGGCGGGTTTCTCCTATCCCCATACAAAACAACTTCTTTGTCTTTGACTGCTCTTACAAGAACGTCGGTCTCCTCGGCTGTAAACCGCTCCTGGCGTGCGCCTGGTAAATCCGTCATAATAATAGCAACCCGCCATGGAACTTGCGCCCTTGTGTTTAAAGGGAATGTTGGATGACGTTTTGATTGGTTTATTTGACGTTACGCCCAAACCACACCTATGAATAATGAACCTACTTCAGACCAACCCCTTATTGATTTGCGCCCGGCGCAAGAGTTATTTCTCACGCCGGGAAAATAGCAACAGCGCCCAAGATCCGCCCACAAACTCACTTGCGCGCTGCGCTTCGCACTTGCGTTTCAGATGGTTAAAATAGGGCTCATAGAGTTGTGGGGAAAAATGATGGATTTATAGCGTTTTGAAAAACATGGATGGATTTATAGAGTTTTGGAAAAATTGATGGATTTATAGAGTTTTGGGGAAAAAATTTATGGATTTATGGAGTTTTGGAAAAAATGGATGGATTTATAGAGTTTTGGGAAAAAATTGATGGATTTATAGAGTTTTGGGAAAAAATTGATGGATTTATAGAGTTTTGGAAAAAAAGGATGGATTTATAGAGTTTTGGGAAAAAATTGATGGATTTATAGAGTTTTGGGGGAAAATGATGGATTTATAGCGTTTTGAAAAACATGGATGGATTTATAGAGTTTTGGAAAAATGTATGGATTTATAGACTTTTGGGAAAAAAAAATATGGATTTATAGAGTTTTGGAAAAAATGGATGGATGTATAGAGTTTTGGGAAAAAAATGGATGGATTTATAGAGTTTTGGGAAAAAATTGATGGATTTATAGAGTTTTGGAAAAAATGGATGGATTCATAGAGTTTTGGGAAAAAATGGATGGATTTATAGAGTTTTGGAAAAAATGGATGGATTTATAGAGTTTTGGGAAAAAATTGATGGATTTATAGCGTTTTGAATTTTTTTTTACTTTGAATTTATCATCAACAATATTGTTTGATTTAATAATCATTAATCAACATGTTCAGACTGAGACAAAAAAAAAAACATTTTAACTGGATTCATTAAATATTCACAAAATGTGTGAGTCTAAGCAAAAAAAATCCTTTTACAACTATTGAAATGGATTTATCACGTTTTGGAAAAGAGCTCCTCATATATACTGACATAATGAAAAAAACTTACAATGCACTTGTAAGCCTCTTTGGATAAAAATGTCTACCAAATGCATAAATGTGAATGTAAGCAGACATAAGTGATGTCATTTTTTGTTATCAGTCATGTCCAGGAGTTATTCTGGAGTTAAAGAGGATTTGGGTTCAGGTACTGTATCAATATACTGTATCAGTATTCACTGCCCCATGGGGTTTTGGGCCCTTATGACATTCACACCACTCTCTTACATATATTTTGGACAGCTTAACTCTCGCTGCTGAATAATTTATACTAGTTGGGTGCTTTGTATGCATGTACAAGGGGTACACGTGAAGGGTTACATTTTCTGATTAGATTTCTCGCTGTAGCATACAGTATAAATACACACAATAAAACTCCCTTTAGGGAAGTCGCGCTACTTGGCGGCCATGCAATGCCTCCATTATTTCATATAAAACTAAAAAAATACTACTTGAATGGGAAAAAACAAATATCTCCAAAATTGTGTGCTTAAATCACAATTAAACTACATATTTCTAACCAACCAATGTTTCCTAAGCTCAAATTGTGCTAGAAACACCAGTTTGGGTGCTGCGCATGCATATTGGTTGGTAAATAGAGTACAAAGTACAGAGCCCCTCCCCCAGAGGGTCTTTATCGATTGATGATTGGTTCTTTTAACTGGAAGGTGGGAATTCCATCGCCATATGAGCGTTGGGAATGTCCATGTTGAGCGTTGCATTGTACCCTATTTATAGTAATAGCAGTAATATATCTTGTTATATCTAATATATTTGAGACAATACAGTTTTTTTTTCTGTTGTAGCGTTTGGCGCGCTCATGTTAAATCAAATGAGCTTTCGTTTTGTGTGCCATACAAATTTGCTTTTTTCATGACCGCCGTTAATACATATATTCATTCTGACCTTTTTTATCCCCTGAGCTTGGCTTGATAATGAAGTCCTTTCTGGAAGATTCTGGTAAGAATGTTCCCAAGGGCAGTTTTTTCTCCTTATGTGGTGTGAAATAATAAAATGATACAATTTTAGATGAAATAGCAATACTAGTATGTGGTACTGTAATACCATGGTAATCTGACAAGAAAAGTCATACGTACCCTAGCAGTCACTGGGGCTGTACCCTTTAAAACAGTCTTAGTATTTACAATTAGGTACAGATAGATTAATATACATTTGGTACCATATGTAATATGTTTTTAGATTACTCAAAACTATAGTTGGGGTGTCTGCCATGGGTATCTTTATTATTTTTAAAATCAGCATAATTTTTTGTATTTGGGTCTAAGCAGTTCTGCGAAAGAGCTAAAATTGATTCTGCATTTGTGTGTGGGTGTGTTTATGTGTTTGTAGGCATTCACATTAATGTGTGTTGTCAGTGCCGTGGCTGCTCACTTCTAATGCATTGATGTCTCAAAGGCACAGATACATATATCTCCACAGGCTACATACATACATGTACGTGTCCCTGTAGGGATTCAAGTGTCTGACGGTGATCAATCTAAAGCAAGCTGGCTCAGACTCATCTATCATCACAGTTTTTCTGCATTTAAGTGCTCAATGCCGAATGTATGACATACTTTGCTACCTTGCATTTACAAGGATGTTATGAACAATAAACATCCCTGCCTCTCTTAGGATTGAGTTTGTCCAATGGACAGTAGGGTCAGATAATTACAAAGTTATTCGAAATGATAAATTAATGTTATATTATTGTTTGAACAGGACACCGAAATGCTGGCAGGAGAGAAGTCTGCATGGACGGCCCTAAAAGACTCCATACCTCACCTGGAGCAGCTTCAGTCAGAGCAAAGTATCCTTTATCATTGGGTTATAACATTGCCTGACACTGTCTGTGTGATATACAGCATTTTGTTTTATTTCTGCGGTACTGTAGTTTGTGTGAATGTTGTCTTGTAGGGTGAAGTAAACTGGCCTGAAGTGTTTTTGCTCTTGCATCAACCGCTAGACTCTTTCTTTGCCCCAAACTGCCAAACACATCATTAACACCAATGAAAGCTAAAGGTATGAGGGTGAAACTGCAGCTCTGTGAAGCTTGCTTAGTCGAGTGATTCTCACGAAACCATTGAAACACCACGGCACTAATGATTTTAGCTATAAAATGTGTAATATAGTTATATTAAAAAGCATCAGAATTAACACAATACTGTGTTCTACCTTGCACAATGTGTGATTTCAACATAAGAATTTATACTTTGTCAATTTTATCTCATTTTCTGCTGAAATTCTCATTACCGCAATGTGTCCGGCTGTGTTTGAACATGCGTTATGTTGTAATTTAATCAAATTAACACAAAAATATTTAGAAAAAAAATTAATGGATGTTTTGCTAGACTAATTTAGATGACAGAAAAAATATTTACTGAATATTCATGTATAATTATAATGAAGAAAAATTAGGAAAATGATGTGTCCATGCCTGATGTTCTCATCCTCCGCAACACTTTTTGAGAACAGTTTAAGCACACATACAGAATTTTAATAAAGTTTGATTTTGAGTGACCAAGCACATGGACCAGTTACTTCAAGATGGCTACCAGGTAAGATCATTTTTTTACAGTTAATTTGAAATATTGTCTTGTCAGCATGCTTACACAACATTTTGATTATCATTACCGCAACAGATGCTTATTAAATGTTAATTTAATTAATAGAAGCATAATACTTTGATTTTAAATGCATGTGCAGAATCTCCAAATTATGTTCTTTCAGGTTTGTCATGTCATTTTGAAAATATGTCAGTGTTGATGTTTTCTGACTGTTTCGGTAATGAGATTTTTTAGGACTAATTTTTTAAATTATGTTACAAAAAGGGTTAAATGATAAGTAAAAGTGTTTCAATTAATGTTCCTATTTACTCCAGACTTCGTTTTTCAATGTCTGGTGGGAAAAAAGTAAATTTAAGCAATTTTTACATTTTCATGCTTGACATTTTAAAACCAAGTTTTCGTGAGAATCACCCAGTCACACATACTGGTTGTCAAAATCAGCATAATTTATTTATAAGCATACATTTCATTGATCAAACATTTCTAATATAAAGACTGGTGCTGGTTAATTGGAAAAATACTTTTGCATCCTTTTGCATCATTTTTACAGCTACAATCCATAACTTTTGTCTCTCTGTTGTTATTTTAAGTTTGAAACACAAAATTGCAAGTTACTGAGTTATTTGCTTTACTACATCTGTTAAAGTCATATGATGTCAAACTGATGTTAACCCGAGAAATCGTACCTGAAAAGACTTTTGTTTACATTGGCAGCCGGTGACTTCTTTTTCGAAGGTGCACGATGCTAAGCTTGTCACAAAATTTATTTAGCTCATCATGTGTGTGGCTCGTCATGTCAAAATAAGTTTTCGATGCGTCATGTGAACCTATGTGCATCACACGTCATGTCAAAATACATGCCTGCTGCAGATGCTTCAAAGGGGTTTATGATGAAAAAGACGCTCGCGTTTGCCAGATACTCACTTAATCTTATGTGTAATCAGAGTGTAGTGTTAAGTTAATATCTTGCAGATATTTCGTGAATGTGAGCGTATCTTTTATCATAAACTCTTTCGACGCATTTGCAGCAGGTATGTATTTTGACATGACGCATGATGCACATATTTACATGATGCAACGAACACATTTTTAATTCGCGCCCCTCGGAAGAGAAGCACCAGCCGCCACTGTTTTATTTTATTTATTTATTTATTTTTATTTTATTTTATTCTATTTTATTTTATTTTATTAATTATTTCATTTCATTATTATTATTATTATTTTTTAATTGAATCATATTGAATCGAACACATCTAACGCATCTATGCTAAATGTATAAACATTTAACATAGTTTTGATATCTTAACAAATCTTCATTTAAAAAAATTCAGTAAATTGTAAGGATAGTGATTTGTGTCGAGTCTTTAAATCAGCAAGCAAAGTGAATATGAGATGTTTTCAGCAAGAGTTTTATTTCTCGCACTCGTATAATTGTGTCCTTAACTGCTTGAAATCAAAGACTGGGATGAGTTATTGAGAGAGAGCGAGACTCTTCTACACAGATATGCAGATGATCTCCCAGACAAGAACATCTATGTGCTCAGACTGCTGAATTTGGTCGTGGATGCATGCATCAGTTTGGAGGATTATGAGAAAGCACTGAAGTATGGAAACAGAGCTCTGGTACCTTACAAGTAAGTGTGTGTATGGGTGTATATACAGCATGTGATAATATCTGTCTAATCCAGACTAAAGTCTTGATAATCGAATAATGAGAAAAAGTTGACATGACTTTACTCAGTCAATATTAAAGGAATATAGTGGACTTTAGTGGACCTCAACAGTTTACAGTTTCAATGCAGTTTTAAATGGCTACAAACAATCCCATCAAGGCATAAAGGTCTTATCTAGCGAAACAATAATCATTTTCGCCAAAAATGAATAAAAATTTTTACTTTTTAAATACAACTCGTATTGCATTAGCAATGTGACACGCCAGTGCAACCTTACGTATTACATAATCACGTCGAAAGGTCACACATTTCCAATGTGAAACGCACACTTGCGGACCATTTTAAACAATAAACTGACACTACGGGCCCTATCATACAGCACACAAACAAAAGCAGCACTTTTAAATCTGAAAAATTAAAGGATTAAAATGTAAAAGATTTTTATTGAGTCTCATGGACATAAATGAGGACAGATTACAAGACGTTTGAAGGTGTAAAGAGCTGGTTCACCTGTAGCCTGGTAAGTAATTCAATGTTTTGCTTTAAATGTGTGTTTTTTTTTATTCTATCTACAGATTTATTGTATGATGTTGTATCTGTGGGTATGATGAGATAAGAACCATTTTTAAGCAATGCTTTTCAAAATACTCACGGCGCTGTCCGAGTTCTGAAACGTCTCCACACGCTTGTAAATTCTTTATCTTTGGTTTGTTACAAATAATGTATTTTTACAAACCTTTTCTGGCATATTGGTAAATTATTTATTGAGATTACACTGAAGACATATAGGCTGTCCATACATTTACAGCAATTAAAAGCCTGCAAATTTTTTCTTCCACGACTGAAAGAAACGACTTTTAAAGGTTTTAAAACAAAAAATTATCATTTCATTACAAATATGTAAAACAATGAATTTTTTACGTCAATCTTAAACTGGTGGTCATCTTCCTCCGCTTAGTTTTTCAGTTTACAAATTACGCGATCTAAATAGGGAATCGGCATGGCACGGATGGAGACGCGATTCTATCTCATTTGCGCGTCTACCGCAAATTAAACGTCACCGCAGGAAAGCAGTAGAAAAATTTGAACTTTTGGCCAATCAGGAGCTTTCTCTAGTACTGACGTGATTACAGGAAGTGAGCAGAGTCACAGAAGCCTCTCCCATGATGCGAATTTCCGCGTGAATGCCTTGATGACTATAATTTCACGCACGGTTTTCACGCGCAAATGAAGCGAGTAAACTCAAAATTTTCAAATCCTGGAATTATTTCCTCAAAAACTTAAAGTTGACAAAGAATGATTGAACGGGGTATTTATCCTTGTTCTGTGATGTGACATGTAGACAAAAATGTGTTTGTTTGGGTCTGCAATGCCTTAGAAGCTTCCTAAAAACCTCTCTCAGATAGCTCTATTAGCGTGGGGGATTTTAAACAAGTGGTTTTGCACCTATTTGGCTCCCCCTACTGGCTTAACTTGCATTCTCATTACTGATTGGCTGACTTTGCTGCCACTCAAGAAATGTAGCCAATTATTTTAAAGTGGAGGGGCAGTGAGATGCCTGTGATGTCATAAGCATCAGTTTTTCAGAGTGGGCCGTTTTCTGGCTGACATTTATAAAAGAGGAATTTCTATGAGACTGAGATGTTTAGCATGTTTAGCACTTTTTGTATGTTCGTGAACGCAGGTAGACTACCATTATTCAACAAAGACAAGGTAAAAATGGTTTTTAATTCTCTGTCCCCTTTAATTTCTTATCAACTGAACAACATCTGAATCAACATCTTGGATGACATGTGGTGACTAAATTATCTGAATTTTAGATATCAAGGTTATATTTACACAATGTTCTTTACATTACTGTATGTAGATTACAGAAAATCAGATTGCGTGCTCTTGATGTTCTTGATGCGTATGTGGGAGGATATTTAATTGATATGAGAAAACAATGTGTGAGAAAACAACCTGCTTTATTTTTGAATCTGTAAAAATAATCAGGCTGTCTAAAGCCTTTGTGATTGTGAACCGGTACTACACCCTACTTAAGTACAATAACTGACCTCTATCAATACCAGAGGATCTTCTGTAGCCTTACTCTACTGTAGAAAGCTTATTCAGCTCTTTTGTGTTTAAATGCGACAAATTGACCAATTTAAGAAAGGGCAGACCTCACTGCAGGAAAAGGTATCCATCACCAACCTTGTACCACTAAATCAATTTGCATGACAGAAGTGTTTTGCAGAGTAATCACTGTAGGGGTTCATATGGGGTGTGAAGAACCAATAGTCAGTGTAAATATAAATGTTTTTCTCTGCACAAGCAAAACAGAAAAGTCTGTGTAGTGTCTCCAAATCCTTGGTTTTGGATTTCTATCGTGTGATTTCATTATTGTGTGGTTAGAAAAAGTCATTTTGAAATATCTTTCCCCCCCATAGTGCTGAAAATAATACGAACCTCCAGGCTGTACACAAAAACTTTATTGACTTCAAGTTCTCACAATTTGTAGCCGTGGTGGACCTCCAGTGATTTCCATTAAAACCAGAAGTAGACTGTAAAGAAAGAGATGAATCAGAGCTTTTGAGATGTTGGGATTTTTACAGAGCGAAAGTACCCGGCAGCTCTTCGGCTGTCAAATGGGAAAAACATGAATATGGTTGTTATTTTTCTACTATGCTGGACTTTGTCTTTTAATGGCAGCTCATGCAAAGCACGAGTGAGCTTTTATATCGCATGTTGCATTTCTGTTCTCTAGTTTTATAGTACGTCTGATAAATGTTTTAGAGCTGAAGGAAGGCTGGCAGCATGGGGAAAAGGAAATGTGGAGCTAAAATTGCTCTTTAAAGAAGAAATTGACATTCTGATGGATGGTTGGCAGTGTCTTCACAGTTTATCTTCAGTAGGTGATGCTCCTGCAACAAGATAAATTCACATCATGAAGAAACATAAACATGGCACACTGGAATATTTCAACCATTTGATCATTTTCCTAGCATGTCCTTCAGACTTGAGAGAATTGAACTTGAAATATTTCTCTTCTCTTGTCTCCATCCATGATTCATTTTGGCAGATATAGACTCAATTTTTAACTCCTAATTTTAAAAACACTTTAAAAAATTTATTTTTTTAGTTACAATATTTTCAAAACTGAGAATGGGATCATAAATCATCTTTGCACCAATAGAAACAATTGGGTGGATACACAATTTAAGAGATTTATCGGTTTCATTTATCGGTTTTCATCTTTATTTAAAATGATATTTATGTTATTCTATGTAAAATATTATTTTAAAAAACCCGACTTTATCCTTCCATCCTCATACTGTACATCCATCCATTCATCTGTCTGTACATCAGGCTTTCCTTTTATCGTTCCTTTCTTTCTTTACTCCATCCATCCTTCCTTCCTTTTATAAACCATCCCTCCACCCTTCTTTTCTTACTTCCATCTTTCCTTTTTTCATTTAATTTCTTCATTTCTTTCATCCTTCCTTCCATAGATTTATCTATTCTTCTGTCCGTACTCCATCTACTTCCATTGATAAAATTCTTCTATTCTATCTTCGTTTCATCTTTGCATCCAGCCTTTCATTCATCACGCCTTCCATCCACCCACCCACTCATCTATCCATCCTTCTTTCCTTACTTACTTACATCCATACTTCCTTCCGTCCATTCATTCCTTGCTTCCTTTCTTTTATCCTTCTTTTCTTCCATCCTTAAATTCTTCAAGGACATTTTTCCATCCTTTCTTCCTTTCATCTTTCCTTTCTTCCTTCTATCCAGGAATTCTTCAATCCTTCCATTTATCCATCTTTTTCTGTCCTTCTTTCCATTCTTCCTTCCATTGAGGAAATTCTTATATTCTTTCTTCATTCCATCCTTACATCCACCGTCCATCCATCTAACCTTCCATTCATCTTGCCTTCCATCCATCCATCCATCCATCCATTCCTTGCTTCCATTCTTTCTTCCTTCATTTCTTCCATCCCAACTTCCTTCCATCCATCTATCCATCCAGCTATTCATTGCTTCCTTTCTTTTATCCTTAATTTCTTACATCCTTCCTTCCTTCCATCCATCCAGCTATTCCTTTCTTTCATCCTTCATTTTTCCATCCTTTCTTCCTTTTATTCATCCATCCTTCCTTCCTTCATCCAGGAATTCTTCCATCCTTCCATCAATCCATCCATCCATCCAGCTATTCATTGCTTCCTTTGTATTATCCTTAATTTCTTACATCCTTACTCCCTTCTATCCATCCAGCTATTCCTTCCTTTCTTCCTCCTATCCAGGAATTCTTCCATCCTTCCATTCATCCATCTTTTTCTGTCCTTCATTCCATCCTTCCTTCCATTGAGGAAATTCTTCTATTTTTTCTTCAGTCCATCCGTCTTTCTATTCAGCCTTCCATTCATCTTGCCTTCCATCATCCAACCACCCACCCATCTATCCATCGTTCCTTCATTCCTTCAATTCATCCAGCCATTCCTTTCCTCCTTTCTTTCCTCCTTCATTTCTTTCATCCTTACTTTTTCCATCCATCCATTCATTCCTTGCCTCCTTTCTTTCATCCTTCATTTTTTCCATTCTTCCTTTCTTCCATCCATCCAGCCAGCCACTCCTTGCTTCCTTTCTTTCATCCTTCATTTCTTCCATCCTTACTTCCTTCCATCCATCCAGCCATTCCTTACTTCCTTTTTTTATCCTTCATTTCTTCCATCCATCCATTCCTTGCCTCCTTTCTTTCATCCTTCATTTTTCCATTCTTCCTTTCTTCCATCCATCCAGCCATTTCTAATAAATAAATAAACTTCTTTTTTCTTTCTTCCATTCTTCTTTCCTTTCTTGTTGCACATGCTAGCTTCATTTCCTTGAAAACAGTCATCAGAATTCATATCACAGATACATCAAATATTTGTGCAAAACAATCATTGTAAGTCACCACAAAGCTAAGATGCACGAGGATGGTTTTGTTTAAGTGTCAGCTCGAGTCATCTGGCTTCATGACATTCCATTACGGCTCGATTCAGGATCAGTCATGGTCTTTTGTTCTGCGCCTCAGAATCGTGAGGTTCATTACTGAGGATGCCGGGGACCCTGGATTATTTCTGGAATTGGCTTGTCCTGCGTTAGCCGTGTGACTGATTTCTGAACAGGCAATTATCATAAACTGTACAGACCACCCCGGCCCACCCCCTTGCTCTCATCTTTCCAGTATCAAGTGGTTTTAAAAGAGTTCCTGGCAAAGCAACCACCTGACAAAACAATAATAGATACTTCACATCAGAGGAGAGCTCCTACACCCTTACAATCACTTCTCAGCCGTGGCGACAAGAAGAAAATTAAATTCTGACACCTTGAGTAACTTTTCCGAAAGTGTTTTTAGAGAAACAGAAAGCTGTTCCGTGCATTGCATATTAACTGAAGGTGCTGCTGGCTCTTTATTGCAAGATAAATAGACGTTTGTTTATGCACCATTTCTATTTAGGGATCAGTTTAGCGAGAACCACTGAATTGTTTTAATTGCCAAAGTACTTAATATATGCAAAGTGATTCATTAGCGTATGCTGTTTTTAGCTGTTCTTCTCACAATAATTAATTTGATTATACAATTAGCACTGCAGCTTCTCATTATTTATG
The DNA here is from genome assembly GCF_030506205.2 of Paramisgurnus dabryanus. Taxonomy (NCBI): domain Eukaryota; kingdom Metazoa; phylum Chordata; class Actinopteri; order Cypriniformes; family Cobitidae; genus Paramisgurnus; species Paramisgurnus dabryanus. The sequence continues at coordinate 5,551,767 of NC_133353.1, forward strand.
CATGCCGAAGTTTTGCATTTCACTTTGAACTTTTATTCTGCGTTTGAAACTTATGCAGAGATCGGATAACATGCATCATTTGTGATAAGTCTGATATTCGCAATATACTTTTTTGTGAATTTTATCTAGTCACACTAGATGGCTTGCAGTGCAGTTGTCACTTTAAATACATCACAGGTGTGGGTACACAGGTGCTGTTTAGGCCGGAAGCAGAAAGCATTTTCACATTCAGATGAATGCTGTCAATAGCTCAGCTGCGGTTACTTCATTAACAATACATTATAAACTGAACGTTTTTAATTCCCAGAATGAATTCGCATCAGTCCGTCTGTTGTTTTTCAGTGGAGTGTTGGCAGGGCCGTCACTTAAATCTGTCACAGGGTCCAGAACAAATGTTCTCGGTTTGTCCCCTTGGCAGGAACACATACTGTAGTTTTCCAAACAATAAGAGATGAGCAGTGTTTTGATAATTTGTTTGGAAACTTTCAATGTTTTTGCAATTGTGTTTTGTGGCGTTTCTGGCACAGAAATGGCTTGCATCATTCTTTTGAAAGAAGTTAAGAAAAATGTGACTCTGGACCATAAAACCAGTCATATGTAGCACGGGTATATTTGAAGAGTTTAGTTCCAAAACGCGATAAACGTCTTTTTAACGCCTTTTTAACGCCTTTTTAACGCCTTTTTAAAAATCAGTATTGTATCAGGTCAGTATTTAAAAGTAAATTCTTTCTTTTTCCCAAAATCCAATATCCGCCGTGTTATTCTGTCTTTTTTTCTCGCTTTTTCCCTAAACGCAAGCCGTTTCTCAATATGCGTTCTTGTCTGTACTTGTGTTCTTGTGGACTTGTGAAACGTCATACGTCGCGGCCCAAGTACTGTTCCAATTCAAAGTTCGCATCAAGCCCAAGTTCACATAAAATCCCCGGATGTGTTCTTGATCCGCCCATTTTATCGAGGATGCATCAGAGGAGACTTGTGTTGACTTATGACAGTGAAGTTTCCCAGAATGCATTTCGCGTCAGGAGTTCGTTCTTCCGAGTCTGAACTTGCAAGTTCGAACTACGAAGGACACAAGTCCGAGTTCGGCGTACTTGTTTTTGAGAAACGGCTGCAATATACGCCACTCCTCGTTCTCTGCAGAATGCAATAAATCTGCTCAACAAATCACAGCGCACCATTCCACGCATTGTAAACAACAATGGCGGCACGTTGAATAAACAAAATCGTAGTTTTGCTCATCTTGTACTTCGTGATCAACAAATAAAAAAATTATAATAATACTTTAATGGTATTGATAAACCTGTGGTGGTTTTCTGTGACGGGAAAGAAACGTAAGCCATCAAAATCGAATATTTTACGCAAGAGGCACTCGAGAGACGGAAAAATGCCGGCTGTTGCTTGTTCTCCTGACAGCATCAAGCTTCTGTCATGCTAACACATTGACCCCAGAGGATCTTATGAAAAACTTTCCATTATTTTACGCGAAGTCAACAAAAATCGAGCAGGACCAAAACATTTTACAGCTGATGTGGAAAAAACTAGTCAACTAAATGAATATAACATGGCAAAGTTGAATGCACATTTATATATCGATTCAATAGATTTATAGCATTTTGGAAAAAAAATATCTGATTTTTAATAAATCTTTGAAAATCAATTTATGGATTTGAATTTTTTATATTTTTATAACCTAAAGATGCTATGTGAAAGTTTGTAACAGAAAATAGTGGTTTTCATCTTGTTAACAATACATTGTATGGGTCAAAATGATCACTTTTTAGGTTAAAAAATCCTTAGGATATCAGGTAAAGATCACGTTTCATGAATATATTTTGTACATTTCCTACAGTAAATTTATAAAAATGTATTTATCATTAGTAATATGTGTTGCCAAAGATTTCATCTAGACAACTTTAAAGGCAGGGTTTTTGTTTCAATTGTTTCGTTTTTTTTTTTTTTTTGCACCCTCAGATTCCATATTTCTAAATAGTTGTATCTCTGGCAAATATTGTCCTATCCTAACAAACCATACATCAATGGAAACCTTTTAATTAAACTTTCAGATGATGTTTAAATCTCACTTTCAAAAATATGACCCTTATGAGGGTCACAAATGTATAATAATGTTAATGTAATATAAGAATAGGATGCTGAGAACTGCAGATGCCATTTTTTTCTGTCATTTAAGGATTATTACGTTGTGCTTTATTGTAATCCCACTGTTAGTATGCAAAGAAGACAATGAACTACTTTTGAGTATATTATCATTATGCTGGGTAATAAATATATACATGGATTTTCTCAACAACACACTTAAAAATACTGTAAAGGTGCTTAATGGTGTCGTAGAAGAGCAAATTTTGGCTAAATGGTTCCATGAAAAACCTTTCTGTTTTACAAAAGGTGAACAAAGGTTCTTCAGATTATTAAAACATATGAAAGAAATGATTCCTCTTAAGAACCTTTGACTGAACTTTTTTTTAGGACATTTTTGTTTCACTGTAAAGAACATTTTAAGCACCTTTATTTTAAGAGTTAATGAAACGAGTGTTTGTTATTGAGGTTACACTCAAATAAAGGTCGGTGGCTTTAAGCACTCCATTTCAGATGCCAGACCAGTTCAAGTCCTCTACGGAAACAAGTTGCAATGTCATTAATATGTAAATTAGGATATTAAGAAGTTAATCCAATGAAGTGGAAGAAGGCACATTCCTAAGAGTCGGGCTAAAATGCCGAGGGCATTCAAATCAGCAGTTTCTCTTCTTCAAACGGGTATTGGGTGCTGAGCTTCGACACAGATTCAGGACTGCAGGGGAACTCTTGTTTGTTTAAAAGTCGATGAGTAATTTTACTTAATGTACCCTAATGTTTGCATACTCTGTAGTTTATTGCCCAGAGGTTCTTTTAGGCTTTGTGCTTGTAAACAAAAGCATTCCTCGGACTTGAGACACGCCATGCTTGTGGTTTGTAAGCGAAATACAGTATACAGATTTGGGCACAAAGAAGAGCATTATGAATAACTTTAGCGGATTGCTGTTTCTTCCCGAAACATTCGCTTTGAATTCTCAAGGATATGACCTGACCTAATCAATTCTATCATTTCTCGAAATGTAACGATGCGTAAATATTTATTTAAAAGAGTCATAAAGCAAGAAAGGGCAGCAGTTAACTTTCTTACTGTCATGCTCACAAGAGTACCATTTCTAAAAAAAAAAACAGCAACTGCTTTCTAAATGCTGTAGGTTAGTTTCCTCTGCACTTTATGTCTATTTAATACATACTGACCAAGTCAAGCTTAGTCACTATAATGGCTTTTACAACATTGTTGTTGCTTCATTTCCGAATGGCGCTATAAGCACATAAAGTTCATTCGTAGTTCATCACCCTAACAGTCTGCAGTCTTCGCCTCAGGCATCACTGATGTCTTTACAATAATATGTTGCATGCATACGTTCCAAAAAATATGCTGGGTAATTTTTAAGCCAGCGTTGAGTAAAAAATGGTCGAGCCCACTCAACCCATAAAATATCTATATTTGACCCAACAATGGGTTTAAAACAACACAGAAATTTGGGTTGAAACTAGAGGTCTTCTCGGGTCCAAAGAAATGTACCCGACCCAAATGATCTGAATCACTTTTTACTCGAAACCAAATACATAAACTTTTTATTTATTTATTTAATAAAGAAAGACTCAACACTTTTAAAAGAGCTGTGTTGTTTTTTTTTTACCCAGTGTTGGGCCACTATTGGACAGAACACACTGCTGGGTTAAAAAGACCCAACTGCTAGGTTATTGTCAATCAACCAAGAGTTAAAACAACCCAGCAGTTGGGCCATTTTAACCCAGCGAGGTGTTATGTTCAATAGTGACCAGTGATGCGCGGGTCAATGTATAAACAACCTGCACCCGACCAACGTTTTCAACTAACCCGCCCGCAAAAAAAAAATTGTGTACCCAACCCGCTCCCTGGCCCACATTTTTTAAAAGTAGTAATTGTTTAAAACAGTTAATTGGCATCTTTATTTCAAACGACCCGACCGAACGTGACCTGAATATCATTAAAAATATTTTTATGAATATCACCTGAATATCATTAAAAATATTTTTGGATGACTGGTAACCACGGGTGACTACAGGCACCCGCTCATTTCAGATCAACCCGCGTATCACTGCCCAGCTTTTTTTACTGTGCGTTCACACCAGACGCGGTAGAGGCAGCAAGAACTTGCAATTCGCGCATAGTTGGACGCTTGAACATTTCGAGTTTACTCGCTTCATTCGCGCATGAAAGCAGAGCTTGAAAATTTTGTTATTCGAGATATTCATGCGGAAATTCGCTCCATTGGAGGGCCTCCGGCGACTCCGCTCGCTCCCTGTAATCACGTCACTACTAGAGCAAGCTCCTGATTGGTTAACGCGGCGCGAATATCCGCCAAAGTTCAGATTTTTCAACTCGTGTGTTTCCCGCGGCAACGCGCCGTGCGCTCCGCACCATGCCTTCCACGTGTTCCGCACCATTCGCACCGCAGGATGGTTATTAACGTCTTTGGATTAACTTAATAACGCTTGCCGCCTCTTCCGCGTCTGGTGTGAATGCAACATTAGAGTGGCCACGAGAAAATGAAACCCGAGTCCGACCTAACCCTGTGGTAATTTTTTTAACACAACTGGACCCGAAAGTAAACGGCACCAAGGTGTGTGCAGTCTGCAGCCCTGAATGCACCAGTCAGACAGAAAGAAAACCCGGTGGCCCCGCATCGGTTTTGGTGAGCTGCTCCATTTATTTTCCGTATGTCTGACGATGACACCAAAATTTGCATTCAAAATTGATTGACAGGTCTGTCTCAACAAAAATTGACGTACCGCCTTGGCAAACAGGCTTGGAAAAGGACTCGATACACGCATCCAAGAGAGTTCGGGTCTTCTCCTGTCCATTTGGCAAAAACACATTATTTTTAAATTACTCGAGGGCACAGATATTATACCCGACCCATGTCTCAGGCACACGTGAAACTTTTAGACCCAAACCTGCTTTGGTCTCGGGTTGGACCTTGGGTTTTTGGATCTAAGTGGATCCGTAAAGACCACTAGTTGAAACAACCCAGCATAGGTTAACAGTTTGAGTTATCTATCGCTGGGTTAATAACCCAACATTTTGTGAGTGAGTATTTTTGGACATATTCTGGTTGTTATTTAATGCAATGGCATTCATATTAAAAAGATGTCTGCATTATAACAAGCACATATTGTTGGTCTTCAGTTAAAGTGACAGCTTCCTGTGAGAGTTATAAGCTTCTCCTTTGTGATCGTCTCCGTGTCATGATTCAGAAAAATACCGTAGTGAAACCTAAACTCCAGCTGAATCTCAGCCAGACCTTCAGCTGGGTCGGTAGTCATCGCCCGAGCGTGTTCTCCATCACACATCCCTCAGAAATCAGTGTAGGTGGAGGTCAAAGCGAACTTGATCCTTCTGGCAACACGGTTATTTAATTAAAAAGCTCCTCAGTTTTTGGGGGTCAAAAATGTGTGTCGTCTGTCAGCGGTTCAGAGGGGAAATGTGTGAGGCATTGTTTCAGGACACCTACAGCATTGCCTTATAAATCAGATTATAAACAAAACCACACACAGTTCTGGGAAGCTGCCAGAAGGTTCTAGGGGTCCAGGAAGGCATTAGTGACACAGAGAGCACAGCGTGGGAGTCGAGAGGTAGCAGGCGAAAGTTTTACATCACGCAGAGTCAGAGAAACGAGACTGAGGTTTGGATTGTAATGGAGGGCTTTGTTATTTGTCTGTGGGTTCAGAGATGTGCGGACAGAGGTGGGCTGACATAAATAAAGGTGATGGGGAGTCATAGGTGACAGTGTGTCTGTACGACAGATTTGGGGTAACCATGCCTGTTCTCATGCTCTGAGAGGAGGGTCACAAAAAATCCAAGAGATTTTTTGATACACAGTACCATTTTTAATAGTTTTACTCATTCTTTATATTTTTCAACATTTTCACTCTAAATTCTGCGCTAAATATTGGACAGAACACATATTTCTGGGTTGTTTCAACTCATGGTTGGGTAAACAATAACCCAGCATAGGTTTATTTGTAACCCAACATGTGTTCTGTCCAACATTTATAACACAGCAGAATTTATTGTAGTAGTTGTAAAGTCATCAAAAATAAGTAAAAATATCTAAAATGAATCAAAACTATGTTATTTAATGTAAAATTACAGAAAAATATGTATTTTTGTATCACGGAAAATTTCTGTAATTTATTGTGCCCGTTATTTTACTGTATTTTTATGAATTTTTGTTTTACAGTGTACAGTATATTATGATCTTCATTATAGTCACCCTTTATTTTTCCCCCAATCTTGGCCTTTTTTCAAGCAGTCTCACCCTGCTTTTTAAAGGGATAGTTCACAGGGTTCCCACGGGTTCTTGAAATCCTTGAAAGTTTGTGAATCTGGGGAAAAAATTCAAGGCCCTAGGAAGTTTTTGAAAATATACATAAATAGATACGTCATTGAAAGTGCTTGAATCTAGTTTATGCAAGAATTTTTCTGGAAAAAATCAACATAATTCCCTGTGTAGTATAGGATAAATAAAAATTCTAGACTTTTTAAGCACACGTGCTTAACTGTTCGGTTTAAATGATATACCTTATGTATGCGAATGTTGATTCATACCAAAAGGCTTTTTTGCATAGTTGTGTTTGACACATGAAAATGTCTCGGGTTACGTATGTAACTGTTGTTCCCTGAGAAGGGAACGAGATGCTGCGTCTTCCTTGCCATACTTTCTGCGTCCCTGTTACGTCGTCTTTGGCAATATTTCAGATAGCGATATACTTCCTGGCTCCCGCGTCACCCTGTCTTTGTCGTTAAGCCTCACCATTTGTTGAATTTGATACACACATTCATAGTAGTGTCATAGCAGTGACGCAGCACGAATTCTCTCGAAAGGGAATTGTAACAATGTATCTTGTATCCATGCTCTCACTTGAAATGTGTCCCCACATGTAGTCCTTGAATTTGAGGGTATTCGACCTGGAAAGTCCTTGAAAGGTCCTTGCATTTGAAGTTAATCAAGGAGTTGGAACCCTGAGTTCACTCCAGACTGAAACTATTATCCTAAATCACTTACCCCCGTGTCGTTTCCAAATCATCCTTCGATTGTCTTCGAAATAATTTTTTTTATATATTTTTGAAGAAAACCGGGAGACTTGTGACTGTCTCGTAGACTGGTATTCAATAGTCACTTTTTCAAGCCCAGAAAAGAACGAAAGACATCCCCAAAAAAGTGAGAACACTTTTGTGCACAAAGAAAACAAAACTTTATTCAACCATTTATCTTTTCTGAGATCATATTGGCTGCTTTAATAATAATTTAGTCCAAATAAAATTTTAGATTTCTAAGGAAAGAAATGAATGCTGTATGTTGGCACAATGACAATTTTGTCTACAAAAGTAATTTTAAACTTTTAAGCATGCACAGCACAGTCTCATGGCAATTTGTATGTATTTTATGAGGTGGCTAATTCGTATTAAAGGCGGGGTGCATGATTTTTGAAAAACACTTTGGAAAACTGAGTCAGGCTGACTACCAAAACACACTTGTAGCCAATCAGCTGTAAGGGGCGTGTCTACTAACCGACATCGTTGCCTGGGTTGCGGGTCGGGTCTATCAAAAGAAGGGGCAGCTCTACTGGAGTTGGGGATGTTTTATTTAGGTGAATTCAAATGTCAGCATTGGCTTTTAGAGATCATGCACACCGCCTTTAATTTGAATGGATTTTTGTAGGATTTGCTTTTGCCCCTGTGACCTTGGGTTAGTGGTGGTTTTTGTTTTTAATACTAATCATACGTTTTTGTATAATTCACTTCGTACGAATTCACAGCCAACTCGTAAAATATGTATGAAATCTCCATAGGATTTTTAAGATCATGATAAACAATTCAGACAGTGAAATGCTTTAAAACTTGAACGGTAGTTTAACTGTGTTTATGAATTAAATATGCTATGTAGGAAAACAGCCATTGTGCCGTTTATCACTGTTGTGTTTCGGAAAGGTACAGTAAACAAAATTGTTCCCAGGACAATTTTAGTGCTCTCATGGCTTGTATTTTTATTATAACTCAATGGTTATGTTCCGCAGGCAAGGATCACAATTGCCATTGGGTATATCTTAAACAAACTGCATTGTTTGCACAGTGGATAAAGTACTTAATTCTCAGGCGTTTCCTGAATTTGTTTATTCAGTAATGTAGTTACGCTTTAAAAAAATTGGGTTTTTTAAATCCATTGTTGGGTCAAAAAGGGACGAACCCCAACCCATTGGGTTGTAATTTAACCTATGCTAGGTTGTTTGAATCCAAAATGCTGGGTTGTTTGGTCAAATATAAACATTTTTGGTTTTAATTTAAGCCAAAGTCTGGGTTTGGCCCCTTTTGACCCAATGCTGGGTTAAAAAAAATAATGCATTTTCTCCTGCAGATTTAGAAATGTATGTGCATTCAACACACGTTCCCAAGAATATTAAAAGCCGCCTCTGTGATTGATTCAACGCTGATCAACTGATGATTTTATATGCATGTCTGTATGTTCAGTATAGCAACATCACAGAAAATAACCTTCGGGTTTACTTGATTGCTGTTCAAGGAGAGTTATTTGTGATGGATGTCACACAACAGTTTTAATGTAAACTGCAGATTACAGTGCCAAGTCTTTATTAATGCTCTGTCGGGCAGATTAATGATAAAAAGCTATTGTCTATCCTGCTGGATTTCTTAACGGCATACAAACAAGTTGCTGTTTGCCGGGGAGATAAAAATCACGGTTTAATATTCCTCAAAAACGGTCCCAGCAGAGATGGAGCTCTTTGTTCTTGGTAATGATCCAGCGTGGATATGAATGGGAGGCTGAGCTAACACTAATGGGAGAGTTAACAGGTTGCTGCGGCTCGTGGGCCGTCTTCCAGCTGTTGCCACAGCAACCAGAAGTGCCACTCAAATACTGATGGGTTTCTCCAGCATGGCCAGACCAGTGATGGAGGATGGATTTTACTGGAGACAGTTGTGTACTAGTCGTGTTTGTTAAGACAATATAGTTCTTAATGTCTCACAACTGGAAAAAAAATTCTCTAGCAGGTTTACCTGAAATCCCAAATTTGCCATTCAACAGGGAATACACCCTGTGTAAAATCCTGGGTTGTTTTTAATTCATGGTTGGGTGAAATATGGACAAACCCTACCACTGGTTTAACCCCCATAAGCCTCGATTTTCCAGTATACACTATAGTTCCGTGGGCGTAAAAATGACCTTAGAAATTAAAATTATACAAATATACAAATAATATATAATTTTTTTTGTTGACTTTGTTTCCCATCTATACATTAATGCTTTGTTTTGGCAGAAGTACTTTTGTACCTGTTTAACACTAAATTCCTCAACTACACCATTAGCTTGCCTGTAAAATATTTTTTTTTTATAAAAAATTCACATAAATTATGATCTAAATTTGATTTAATTTGTTTTTAGATATTGATCTAAATGTTATGTGTTGAATTCGGCCATCTGGTGTTTAGAAAAAACATAAAAGAATTATAGTTTAGGAAATAAATCATTTTGACCAGCAGAGACCCATTCATTTCACTGGAAGTGGCCAACTGCTCACATCACTATTTTATATAAACATTAGAAAGACATTAAAAATAAATATTATTTTAAATAGTAGAATTTGTAGTAGTTGATGCATTTTGAAATGTTTGTTTTTACAATTTAACTAAATTTAAGTGTGTGTGTGAGTGTGTGTTTGGTGTGTGTGCGTGTGTGTGTGTGTGTGTGTGTGTGTGTGTGTGTGTGTGTGTGTGTCTGTGTGTCTGTGTGTCTGTGTGTCTGTGTGTGTGTCTGTGTCTGTGTGTGTGTGTGTGTGTGTGTGTGTGTGTGTGTGTGTGTGTGTGTGTGTGTGTGTGTGTGTGTGTGTGTGTGTGTGTGTGTGTGCGCGTGATTAAGCACATCTTTTCTATATTGTTTTTGTGTTCTAGTACCAGCCTACTTTTCTGTGTTTAACTTTTCAAATTTAGTCCGGATGCGTTGATTTTGTTTGACAAATATAAAGAAAAATGAAAATTATTTTTTGCATTTCCCATTCATTTTTCATTAATTTTTACCCCAAGGATCTATTTAAGTAAAAAAATGTACACCTCTTTAGATTGACCGAATCAAGACCAGTTTTTTTATATGGATATGACAGATAGTCTGAAGTCACAAAATCTTATTCCACTGAGATGAAGGGAACTATGTTTTTTAACTAAAGAAAAGTGGCTTGGGGTAAGATTGACCCCAAGGGACTTATTAGGGTTAAATGAATCAAGATGTATAAATCAACTTGTGTGGATTAACTGGTTCTCGCCATGAATATAACCATAGATGCTGAAATGACATTAAGAATAAATAAGTAAATAAATATAAATGAACCAAGAACATGTCCATATTTTATACAATACAAATATGGCATTTTTCTAGTGTCGTGTTTATTCTCAAAACTCATTTCAGATCATTTCTTTTTAATTTATCAATCATTATTGTTTAATATATTCCAGCATATGTATAATAAGATTTATGCAAATGCATGAATAAAGCATTCGTTATTAATTTGGATTAATTTAGAGTAATATAAAATAAAAGTAAACATTTAATTGAATTCCTATATTCCAGGAATTCCTATATATTCCCAGGAATATATTCCGGGGCTGTTTTTCTACGCTTTTGTACGTAAATTGCTTTGGATAAAAGCGTCTGCTAAATGCCTTAATATGAAAGAATCAATGGCTGTTTTATTACAGAAGAATTTTGAAAAGTTTAATTAAAAAACTGTATTTTTTCATGCTTATATTTTTTAAGGCTTGTCAGAGTAATTTTATGTCTGTATTTAGTGCTGGAAAAGCCTCATTCAGCAACTGTATCGCTGTGTGTCACCTGTCTCTTTCAATGATGCGTTTCTAAATCTGGTTGTCCTAAACAAATGAACAACTGGCGAGAGAAGGATGACGTAAACTCCACTACTTCGCTCCCATTGGTAGTCGCTCCCGAAAATCGCTCATCATTTGCATAAAATTAAACTTTTCTTAACTTTCTCGCGTCGCTGGAAACATCCATACGGTCGCCAACGGTCACTTTCGCTCGTGTCGCTGGAAGTTGACAAGGTTCCATTAGAAATCAATAAGATTGCGTCGCAGACCGCCTGCTGGTCTCTGGCGGTCTGAATGGGGCGCAAGACATTAATATTATTATTAGGGTAATTTTTTATTAAGATTCATACATCATCTGAATGATGAATAAATGAGCTTTAAATTAATGTAGTATAGGGCCATCTTGTCTTTCATATAAATTTAGCCTGTATTTGTTATTTTTGTCATTGGACATACATTAACCATTTAAAACAGCACGGCTGGCATTATTGTAAATCTCATCACATTTTAGTTTAGTCCACCTTCCTGCTGTTTTTCTGTCAATAAAGTGTATAAATATTGGCATTCATCAAAACCCCTCAGCATTCCTCCCTATGAAATCTGAATCCTCATTTGTTTGTGGTAACGTTTAAAGAGCGTGGTACACTGTCAAAAAATAAAGGTACAAAACCGTACCTTTTCTGTCACTGGGGCTGTACCCTAAGTTTCTGTTTGGTACCTTTACAGGAATACAAAAAAGAATAAAAATGTTGGTAGATTACCGTACCCTAAGGACCTACATTGTTAGAAAAAAGTCCAAATATGTACCCTAGCTGTCAGTGGGGCAGCACCCTTTAAAAAGGTAATTGTATGGACCATTAGGTACAGATATGTAAACATTTAGTACCAATTTGTACCTTTGAGATACTAATATGTATTTTTGAGGTACTAATAAGCTCTCTTTGGTCCCAGAATGTACTACTGAGGTACTAAAATGAAATTCTTAGGTGCAAAGCTGAACTTTTTGAAAGGGTACAGCCCCAGTGACAGAAAAGGTACAGTTTTGTACCTTTATTTCTGAGAGTGTACCTGTAGACAGTTTTACAGCTAGCAAAATCACATGAGTCTTTAAAAAAAACTGAGGATCTTAAAGCATCAATCTCTGTTATTGGATGACCTTGACAATACAACACAGTTCAGCAGTGTGTGATGAATAATATCAGAAGTCTCTATAGAGGACTGTTTTACAACACTGCGGGCAGACAGTGACTGAGCATCTTTATAGTAAAAAAACCCCGAGAGTTTAAGAACGTGAAGAACCAAATGGTCTATGATCTGAGCGCTGGTCTTCATCATTACTTTTACTGCCAGGGATTTGACCTTCAAGTGAAACTCCATCAATGCCATAAAGATGGAACCTGCAAAGCTTGGAACACAAACCAACTAGTGTTTCGTTCTTACGTCTTTAAATTCAATTTAACATCAAAATAAACAGTATTTACCTATTTTAAATAACTCATCTGTGCATTTTATATATATTAAAAAAACAAATAAATGTCACACTACAGAAGTAAGGTATTTTATGTGTACCTCCATAAAATATTTACATTTATTATGCATTTGGATGCATGTTGCATTTGATCAGTATGCATGTTGGGATTCAAACCTTGCATGTATGCACTACCATGCATGTACGCTACAGAAACAGCTGAATATATTTTAAAATAAATATGTATATCATTATTCTCCCATGCAGTTTCTTGCACAAGAGGGCTCTGTGGTTATGTTGTGGTTTTACATTGGTACACAATGAAACTCTGTATTGTTTGCTCATCTCAGCATTCACACCCATGAGTCCGGACTTCTGCCCTCGGCTCACTGCGTATGAATGGGAATTGTGGAGTAAAGGCTTTTCTTTCAAGCACTGCTGACAGGGAATATCACCCTCACGGCCGTGCTGATGTTTGCACATTTTCTGCCAGCATTTAACTATTAATCTGATCTACTCAAATACCATAAATAAACAAATGTTATTAAAGGAAGTGTTGCTTTGTATACTGAGACAAGAGAGGTGAGATCTATTTAAGTGATCAGATTGCTTTTGTGTCTGGTAAAACAAATCTTTGATGTATTTCTTGTTAAATAATCCCTGGAAAGGGAAGTGTGGTGTATACTAATTGTTTGCAGAAATTAATATATAGTAGGGGAGAGCAGAGCACAACCTAACGCTCAATTATTCAAATATAAAATTTTGAATTTGATTAATTATATTTTTACATAAGCAACACGCACATCTCTGCTACAAATGAACATTTGAAGTTTCTTTCTATTACGTACCATTCTTGGACAATTACACCAAACGAGATAGAAGTGCAAACGTTACAACTTACCCCATAGGTGGGGTTAATTGTAACAGGCAGGGGGTTAGTTGTAACACTTGCTAAAAATTAAGATTGCAGGCAAATATTTCAATACTATTTTCTCTATACACTTGAAGTGGATATTGTTTATATATCTGTCTATAATAGACAGGTATCCACACTGTGTTTATTAATTCAGCCCTTTTCTAACAATAGTTCAATTATAAATGGATACAAATGTCTAAATATGTGAGAAAAAGCAGTATGATTATGACAAAAAGAAAAACATTTTTATATGTGACCCAGTCTGTGATAACCATACTAAAATCAAATTCTGAGATAATGAAAATCAAAGTCTATTTTTAGCCATTCATTTTATTATGATTTTTATCTTTGACATGACTTTATTCAATCAATTTTAAAGATATGAACACAAATTAATTTTGACACACAATTTTGATAAGACAGGCACATTTATTTTGTTGACAGCCAGCAATCATTCGTGTGTAGCCTATTTATAACAGCAATAATTACTCTAACCTTAGCTGTTTTCATATCATAAGTGCTGAGGGGTTAGTTGTAACACAGCGTTAAAATGAACCCCGCTGGGTCAAAATATATTCAAGCCAAGACATACAGTCTTGTTCAAAATAATAGCAGTACAATGTGACTAACCAGAATAATCAAGGTTTTTAGTTTATTTTTTATTGCTACGTGGCAAACAAGTTACCAGTAGGTTCAGTAGATTCTCAGAAAACAAATGAGACCCAGCATTCATGATATGCATGCTCTTAAGGCTGTGCAATTTGGCAATTAGTTGAATTAGTTGAAAGGGGTGTGTTCAAAAAAATAGCAGTGTGGCATTCAATCACTGAGGTCATTAATTTTGTGAAGAAACAGGTGTGAATCAGGTGGCCCCTATTTAAGGATGAAGCCAACACTTGTTGAACATGCATTTGAAAGCTGAGGAAAATGGGTCGTTCAAGACATTGTTCAGAAGAACCGCGTACTTTGATTAAATAGTTGATTGGAGAGGGGAAAACCTATAAAGAGGTGCAAAAAATGATAGGCTGTTCAGCTAAAATGATCTCCAATGCCTTAAAATGGAGAGCAAAACCAGAGAGGCGTGGAAGAAAACGGAAGACAACCATCAAAATGGATAGAAGAATAACCAGAATGGCAAAGGCTCAGCCAATGATCACCTCCAGGATGATCAAAGACAGTCTGGAGTTACCTGTAAGTACTGTGACAGTTAGAAGACGTCTGTGTGAAGCTAATCTATTTTCAAGAATCCCCCGCAAAGTCCCTCTGTTAAAAAAAAGGCATGTGCAGAAGAGGTTACAATTTGCCAAAGAACACATCAACTGGCCTAAAGAGAAATGGAGGAACATTTTGTGGACTGATGAGAGTAAAATTGTTCTTTTTGGGTCCAAGGGCCACAGGCAGTTTGTGAGACGAGCCCCAAACTCTGAATTCAAGCCACAGTACACAGTGAAGACAGTGAAGCATGGAGGTGCAAGCATCATGATATGGGCATGTTTCTCCTACTATGGTGTTGGGCCTATTTATCGCATACCAGGGATCATGGATCAGTTTGCATATGTTAAAATACTTGAAGAGGTCATGTTGCCCTATGCTGAAGAGGACATGCCCTTGAAATGGTTGTTTCAACAAGACAATGACCCAAAACACACTAGTAAACGGGCAAAGTCTTGGTTCCAAACCAACAAAATTAATGTTATGGAGTGGCCAGCCCAATCTCCAGACCTTAATCCAATTGAGAACTTGTGGGGTGATATCAAAAATGCTGTTTCTGAAGCAAAACCAAGAAATGTGAATGAATTCTGGAATGTTGTTAAAGAATCATGGAGTGGAATAACAGCTGAGAGGTGCCACAAGTTGGTTGACTCCATGCCACACAGATGTCAAGCAGTTTAAAAAACTGTGGTCATACAACTAAATATTAGTTTAGTGATTCACAGGATTGCTAAATCCCAGAAAAAAAAATGTTTGTACAAAATAGTTTTGAGTTTGTACAGTCAAAGGTAGACACTGCTATTTTTTTGAACACACCCCTTTCAACTAATTGCCCAATTGCACAGCCTTAAGAGCATGCATATCATGAATGCTGGGTCTTGTTTGTTTTCTGAGAATCTACTGAACCTACTGGTAACTTGTTTGCCACGTAGCAATAAAAAATATACTAAAAACCTTGATTATTCTGGTTAGTCACATTGTACTGCTATTATTTTGAACAAGACTGTATTTCAAACAAGACACTGATTAATATGACATAGCATTGGATTTGGTATCTTACACACCCAACTTAGAAACCGAAAAAACATATGGTGAAAAAATGTACTTGCATGCCACCAAAACACTCGTTCATCAATAACTCTCTGGAAAAGCATTATACATTTCCATACATTTGCGGGAGATCGCCTTTTGGCAGCATGAAAATAATACGGAAAATACAAATCACTCAACCCTGTGCAACAATGAAAACAGTCCGTGTTACAACTAACCCCGCCTTGGTTTTTGCCCTGCGCACCCCTACATTTCAGTACTCTAGTTGTGTAATTGGTAATCATTACAGTTACCTTCCCTAATATTTACTTATTTACTTATTTTGTTGGTATTTTTGAATCTGAATGGCCAGTCGCTGGATTTTCAGATAACATCCGCTCAACACGAATAGCACATGGTAACTTTGCATTCTGGAGACAAATATATTATTACGCATGTACATTTGGCAGACACTTTTATTCAAAGTGACTTTCAGTGCATTACAAGCTATACATTTTATCATTATGACTTATACCTTTTACGATGCGTATGCAGTGTTTTGCCACTGAGCACATTGTTTTTACATAAAGAACCGTTTTTCCTACATTGCTATAGTTTAGTCTCCGATCACTCTTTTTTAATATGCCATCGTTCCTGTTTGTTTTGGCAATGCTGAAAATCATCCTCCCATGTCGTCTCTGTCCTCCCACAGGATCTACTACACTGATCCTCATCCATCCAAAGCTGTGGAGCTCCTGCGAGTGGGAAAGCTGCAGCATTACCTGGGCAGGGTGGAGGAGGCTCAGAGGAACTTCACACTGGTGTGTTATCATAAACCTTTTTTCTGAAATCACATACGATTATAGTACATGAAGTTCTTCTTGACTGTTAAATAAGTACACTATAGTTTGTGTTTGTATAGGGCTCGATTTTTTTTTCGCTGGTGGGTACTCGCCACAACGTCATGCATCACTTATGCTTATGGGTACACACCAAAGATAATCGGGCTGATTTTGGGCCGATTTCTCCCCTTACGATTACCTTGAAGGTTCTACAGATTTTCTTATGAGATTTTCCTATGGTGTGAGGTGTGTGAATGTCCAAACCCGATCGGAAGAACGTCGGAGCCGCCCCGATTGCGAATCGTAAATATTAAACATGTTGAATATTTACAATGAAAAAATCCTGATAGGACAAACGCGTGCATCCTCTTGAGATTATTACGTGAAACGAAACAATATCCAATCAGAAAGGGAGATGATGGAAGCACAAAGTGAAGCTGATGCAAAGTGAACTTGTACAGACCATGTTCCCGCTGTCTCCATGACTTCACCCAAACCCTTTTCTTTTTATCCCCTTGAATTTTCTGTGAAAATCATTCCAAACACTATCATTGAAATGCATATCGTCCGCCATGCTTATTCTGAAGTCTCGCGAGACTTTGCGAGATTTCCTGTGTTCACAGTCGAAAATCTGTTTGTGTGTGGTTTGCTGTCTTTGACACATTATGGCACACCACACACTGTAGGAGCAAACTGTTAAATCTAAGATTTTTTTAATCCTCATGTTTGTGGTCTCTAACATTTTGAAATTCTAATAAGATGTAAAAAATCTTTTGGTGTGTACCCAGCATTAGCAATAGCAGACGCTATGGGAGCGCCCAAGCCCTTTGGAAAGGAGGAAAGCGGTGATTTTAGACATGAAATGTAAAGCACCCCATATTCAGCTTTTATATCAAAGTATTGTTGATATTACAACTTGCGAGATCCACCAATCAGAGAGGCTCTCTAATTTCAAGTGTTTTTTATCAAAATGTATTAAAGCATATCTGGCATTTTTTCCGTGGGTGCTCGGCAGTATTTATCTAGAACCAACGAGGAGGTCAGTTTGGTTTATCCTTTTTTAAACTCGATACAGCTAATAAAACTAAAAACGCCATTTTTTATAACTAGTCGATGAAAAACAGCATTTAACTAGAACCCTCCTCCATCCTCAGGCCTATGACATCATGAAGGTGACCCATGGGGCGGAGCATGCCCTGACCAATGAGGTAACAAGGAAGCTGGGGGAGTGTCAGGCTGAACTGGGTCGAGTCTAGATGACATATCCCTGTGTCCTCATCATCATCATTCATCACAGAGACCGATCACAGACATCACACCACAGCTCCAGATCTAGCTGTCAATCACCAACAGTCTGCTAAATTTGCCTGTAAATGAAGTTTTTCTGGGTGGTTGTGTCTGCCAGCTGCTTTTGTGCCACTGTGTATCCTACCAGCTGGTTTAAATTAAAAAAAGAGAAGATTTTTTTTCACATTTTCTTAGCATGCAAGAGGGACACTGTCAAAAAAAACAGGTTTGTTGCATTTTTTATGTATTGCAGTAATAACAGTGGCACCAGAACAGATGTTCATATTCATCACTTGACGTAGTCTATAAAACAGTTTGAGTTTTATTTTTTTAAATAAATGTTAATGGTCTGGCTGTACACTGTCAGAAAAAATGGTCAAAATATGTACCCCAGCTGTCACTGGGCTTGTACCCTTTTGAAAGGTACAACTTTGCACCTAAAGAGAGCTTATTAGTACCTAAAAAGGTACGTTTTGGTCCCAATGTATACATATCTGTACCACATACTATACAGTATGATACATATTAAGACCTTTTTAAAGAGAACTGCCCCACCAACAGCTGGGGTACATATTTTGACAATTTTTTCTAACAGTGTATGGATCCATAAACATCAACCTCAATCTCACAAAGAGATGCATTTCTTAAAAAATGTATTGAACAGATTGAATGCGACATCATTAAGAAATGTAATGTTTAACCAGCAGCTGTTATGTTTCTTAAAAAATTTATGCCAGATCATTAATAATCTGTAAAAAACAACACCCGGATGAAAGATACAGGCAAAACAGATAATAAATAAAAGACGTACTGTTTGCAAGAACGTAAAAAGCTCAGAAATGGGCCATTCAACCAAATGACTCTTAGGATATAGCTTTTCAAAAAGGTTTATTACACATTTGTCTAATGACCCTTAAAGCCACATCACTTGTATATCCATTTCATTTTGATTTAGATTTAATAAGAACACCATCAACCTTTTCAGTAATAACTGTGTGTTATGCCTCATAAAAACACACATCAGTGCTTCTCTTCAGTTTCTCATCATAACAGAGCCATTTGCTTTGGTTTTATAAATGCATTTCTGTTCATTTATACGCTGGACCAGTGCTTGATTTGTGGTACACTGTCAGAAAAAAATGGTCAAAATATATACCCCAGCCATCACGGGTGCAGTACCCCATAAAAGGTCTGAACTTTAAACTTAGGTACAGATATGCATACATTTGGTACCAATATATGAGGCACTTATATTATGAACTCTTTATGGGTGGAAAGCTGTACTTTGAAAGGGTACTGCTCCAGCGACAGCTGGGGTACATATTTTGACATTTTTTTCGGACAGCATAGCATACTTACTATGAAATGCATTTCATGTTTCAAGTAAAATAAATGCTGCAGCTGTTTAACCCTTTAAGATCTCTGGAGTCTTGTGTACAGTCAGTATGCTAATGGTGGCAACTCTTTTCGAAAAACAAACTTTGATATTACAAAACAGCATTTTTTTTCCAAATAATTGGCTACACAGTAGCCAATTTTTCATTGTCTTTTATTCTCTGAAATTTTCTGGGGACCCCTTAGAACCTCCTCGGGGTCCCCGGACCCCAGTTTGAAAACCCCTGTTTAAATAAGTTCATTTCAAAATAAATGTTGGTTTACAGCTGATTTCACATACATTAATTTATGGAGTAAGTACTCACAATTAAAAAAAAATGAAGTACTTAAAAACATTGAAGCCCATCCTTAGCATGGAAAATATTGAGTAGTGATATAGCAACAATATTGCATCGTGCCTTCAGCACAGATGACACTTTTACTCCTGTTTCTCCGGACATGTTTCAATCGGGTTGTTTTTGCTAAATCTATTTAACTCTCATGAGTTTTGGGATACAGTAAGGCAGGGATTACACATCTCATAACTCTGTGTCCACTAAAGCAAACAGCTTTTCGAGATCCTCTTCTCCGAGTTTGAGATAGCATCAGAAAAAGCCTCATTCAGTTAGACAGAATGAGCTTAAGAGGAAATAGAGGAAGTTGTGCTAGAGAGATGAGATGTCAGCAGTTGTCTGTGGGCTTTAACAAATCCAAAGCTCTGACTTCTTTGTTGAGCCAATGAAATCGTTTATCACAGTGGTTCTTACCGTTATTCCTCGAGGCCCACTGCCCTGCACATTTTGTATGTCTCCCTTATTTAACACACCTGATTCAAATCATCAGCTCGTTAGAAGAGATCTCAATGAACTGAACTGAGTCTGCCAGATAAAAGAGACATACAAAACATGCAGGGCAGTGGGCCTCCAGGAATAACGTTAAGAACCACTTCATGTAAATCTCTTTATATGATTATGGGAAAATGTCACAAACGGCTAAGACATGTCTGGGTTCTGTCATGATTCTGCCCTCTTATCCGTGTTTTACTCTTAACCCTTGTGCATTGTTCAAATTTACCTTTCGTGTTGTTCGTGGATGAAAACATTTACTAAATTAAACTGCTGTAAAAATGTATCAGATGAATTTTTATTTTTTATTTGTTTGCATAAATCTGTTAATCAACCTCAGTACTGATCAAAACTTCCAAATCTTTACAAAAACTCCATGATTTTAACTCTTCGATTGCCAAGTTCATAAGTGATGTTTATTTTTTATATTTTTAATAGTGCTGGGCAAAGATTAATCGCAATTAATCGCATAGAAAATAAAAGTGATTTTTTTGCATAATATATAAGTGTGTGCTGTGTGTAATTATTATGTATATATAAATACACACAAGACACATTTACATATAAATGTATATATTTATATATTTATATATATATATATATATATATATATATATATATATATATATATATTTATATATATTTATATATTCTATATTTATTTTATAAATTTAAAGTGACACCATGTAATTTTTCAACCTTCATAATAAATTTTCAAGACCCTTGTGATAGTACATCGACTTTAAATAGGTTGAATGACATGTCTACCATAGCCTGACAGGGTCTGTATCACTTTTACTCGTATTTTAAAACTTAGGGTTTCTGGTAGTAACCAGAGCACAAAAAAAAACTACAAAATTCGACTGCTTTACGGCATACGTCACTTCCTCCACACAATTTGTTTTTAACGTGAATTTTGCTGGAGGCTACTTAAGGAGTGTAGAGAGCAGTTTCTATTATGTGACTCTGTGGCACAGTCTTTAGTGTCACGGACCTATGACACGGGCGACCCGGGTTCGATTCCCCTTTAAGGCAATTTTTATATAAACTGTTGATTCATACATAAATGCGATGTTCTTTATAAATTACGGCGATTATATTGCATATAGTTCCCTGTATTCAGATGCTGTGTTCACGTATTTACCATTCTTTTACTGTGTCTATGGTATTTACATTACAATCCAAGATGCTACAGCAGTCAAACTTGCTCACAGTGTAAAACCAAACCCTACTCATTCACCAATCAGATCCGAGCGTTTCTCTCTTCTCTCTTCCTCATTTGCTGCGTTCCGCTGTCACTCGCGTGACGTATTACAAAGCGGCAGACCTAAACGCATGGGTTTACTTGGATTTGGAGCGATTTTCACACAAAAAAGAGGAATAACGAGCGCCATTGCGGAAAATCCTGGTGGCGAGGGAGAGAGAGAGGATGCAACAATATTTGTTTGGAAAAAGGCAAGGAAATACGTCTGGTCGTTTCTGAATTGGAAGGCTGCAGCCTCCGGAGGTCAAATATGCAGGCTGCACACGTCATCAAGCCTGGGTTATTAAGGTAAACTGAGCATTACATTCGCAAGTCATAAGCATACTGCAACAATTTACGATTAACTATGTATAATAGTCAACTTTGTAATTGTTAATATTGTGAAATAAGACAGTCTTGATGACGTATACAGCTTAGAAATACGACATCCGGAGGCTGCAACCTTCAGATTGAGAAATGGCTTCTGCCACGACGAGTTCCTCATCAGAAAGTTGTAACATGACTGCGTTTCTCCCTGTTGTCTCAAAATGCTGATCGTTTAGCATTTTAAATGTTTAGTTTTTAGTTTAGTTTTAAGGTTGGCCAGTTCCTTTCCTTTGCGACAGTGCTGCGGCGCTTGTGGGCTCTAGGGGCGCTAGAAGTGAAAAATACGTGTCTAGCACCCCCTAGTGGCCAAAAAGTTTCATGGTGTCCCTTTAAAAAAATAATATTTAAATAAAAATGTCTGAAAGAATATAGGTATGTGTGTGTGGTTAAATATACTTATACCACGGGTCTGTTGAATGCTGTATTTCGTGGGTATGCATTATTTTTTATATTATTTTTTGATAACCGCACACCTAACTTGTTAAATGTCTTAAAAATAGGCACCAGAGCAATGTTTGTGGTAACCCTGGTATAAGAGAAATAATTTACTCTGGTCCTTTGAATTATTTGAAAATAATGCTCACCCGCGGTGTAACTCCGCTTCGCGTCGTGCCGCATTTCCAATTTGGGTGTGCATTATTTTCTTATAATTCAATGGCCCATCGTTAATTATTCCTTACATAATAATTACACACAGCACACTCACATATATTATGCAAAAATGTATTTTGTATGCGATTAATCGCAATTAATCTTTGCCCAGCACTAATTTGAATACAAAAAGTGATTGTAGACTGGATTTTTCTTGGGCTTGTCAAAGATTGTTAAAAACATTGGCTTTGATGCATTTTTTGTTTTTGTGCAGCATCAGATTAAATTTTTTTCTCCCTCATTTATTGTTCGTGGCTGTTTTTGCCCCATTGACTTCCATTATAACCACATTTTTTGATTGCAGAGCCATGAACCATTTTTATTATGCATTCTTGATTGTTGGTGGTTTTTCTTTTTACAAAAGGGTAAAATTTGTCATTTTTACTGTTGATCACCATGTGGCACCATTAACCCTTTAGTAGCCTGTGCAAAAAACAAAGCTTAATTTCAGGCTAATTTCACACATTTCCTACCGTAAATATATAAACCATTTATTTATCATTAGTAATATGTGTTGCTAAGGACCTCATTTGGACAACTTTTTTTTTGCTCCCTCAGATTTTCTAATAGATGTATTTTTGGTCAAATACTGTCATATCATAACAAACCATACTTTAAAAGAGAACTTATTTATTCAGCTTTCATGTGATGCATAAATCTCAATTTTAGAAAATTGACACTTATGACTGGTTTTGTGGTCAAATGCAAAACAATCTTAATGGTTCTTGACACCAGGCTTCAAGGGACTTTTTCATAAAGTTTCTTTTCATTGCATTTTAATTTTAAAGTAAATATGGCTGGAGAAAATGGTAAAAAAAAATTTCCTACTAATAAGGCTTTTATTATGACAGAGGGACTTTTAACCTCAGATATTGTGAGATAAAAAGGGAAACTGTATTATCAGCTGTACAGTATGACATCTAGGGCAAACGTTCACACTTGCAATATTAAAATAGTTGTCTATATATATTCGACATTCAAAATCTATTGCTATTGTGTCTGAAAGCCATAAAGATGCAGGCATAACTATTAATTAAAACCATAATTGAAGAAAATAAAAAACAGACCAGCTGGCAATTGATTTCATAACCTTTTTTTTTTATAAGAAATCCCATCAAAAAGCAGACGTTCCATGCAGCAGAATGGTTTACACCTTTACAGAAACAAAATTAATCTTTTAAAGTTGTATAACAATCAGAAAGTCTTTTGCATTTCTATTTGTGCATTAAAGAGAATTCAAAGTAAGCACAGGTACGTAAAGTTTACTTGTAAATTAGGGTTTTTTTTTATATAAATTGTGCAGAAAAAAAATTCCACTTCAAAATGTTTTTTTTTATTTACATCCGTCCGTACGTCAATCAAATTTTCATTCGGTTCTGTTTTCCCATAATACAACAAATCATGCCCGATGTCTCAATACAAACATGAAGCGATATGTGACAAAAAGGTTTCATCGGATGACGCCTCTCTTGGTAGATCTTCACCTTTAATGTCACTTGACCTGATGAGCACACATAATCTCCGTGAACATTAAATCGCATTAAGGACAACTTTTCTTTTTTACATTGTACCAAATACCACACAATTTGAACAATCCACAAAAATGCGAATGAAACATGAAACATGTATGGAGCATTTTGAAGTTGCATCGTTTCTCTTCTCCCATGATAGGTGCATTTACCAAAAATGCGAAAAGTAACCTTTATATATAAAGAACAAAAGTGTAATATAAGTATAGATTTTTTTTATATATATTTATATATGGCATGAATTTAGCAACTGTACAATTTCAATGCATAGTGCTTCGCAGGCGTAAATAAATTATAGAATATAAGCATCTCTGTCATACAGGCCTCCTGAGGTAAAAAATAAATAACATCCTTCATTCATTACAATGCCAACGGGCCGGAGGGAATGTCGCTCCGTGTTCCCCGTCGCTTCTGCCATGGTCAGGGGTGGGACGAGGGGTGAAATGTGAATGAAGAAAGCGCATGAAGTCTTTAGTTAGTACGAGAAACAGGCTATACTGTATACTGTATCTTCATCCATAAACGTTGAAACCATCTCAAGCACCATACTGTATATATATAAACAGATTGTTTTACCAAAGTGTAAGCACAGTGAGACCACATAAAGGTTTGGCCAAGTCCAGACATATGTACAGATCAGTTCAATCTTTACATATGCCCTTACAGGAAACAATCATGCTACAAAAATTAAGAAACCCCTAAAATTTCTATTTGTGTTCCTCACACATCTTGGGAGATTATCATTATTTTTTTAAGAGTTTCGTTTTGCTTGGCTGCATTCCAAACGGTAATCTTACTATTTCTAGTGCCAACTTACTAACGTCTGCCTTTCAGCGAATCAGGGGAATGTCACGCAATGAATATTCATAAGCAAGGCTAATAAAATCTATGCTGAACCCCCAACCGTATATTTTGATTGTTCTTATACTTCTGGCTAGAAAGTGTTTTTTTTATTCGTAGAAAGCTGGCGCTTTTTGCTTTTAAATCGATATTAAGGATCCTTGTTGGTCCTGCCAGACTGAGGATTCTTCTCGTATCTTAACCGTGACACGGCCCGCGCCCGAGGCGTCACTGCTATAAATGCCAACCGAGCCACAGGGGATGTGAAAAAACCATAAGCCTGTGCCAAAATCATTTTTCTACAAATCATGCCGTGCCATTTCACAGAAAGCCAAACACTCTAGGTGGTCTCAGTGTGTCTCCAAGTATACAAAAAAATAATATAAAACATACACGTAACAGTTTATGTTGCATGTAACAATACAAATACAAGTTTTACCAAGACAGTGAATCGAAGAGTTTAAAACATTTAGTTTAACAAGCAGTTTTCATTTTCTTTTGAACTTTTTTGTTTGTATGCATTTTTTTGTTTGTTTGTTTATGCTAGCACCATCTGTACACAAATATGGAAACGTCTTTCCACAGAGGATATTGAAGTGTTCACAAGGCACTTGTTGTCCTTTTTGTTCTTTTCCATTCTTTTTTCAACACATAGTATTTTTTGTTCACCACATTATCGATGACGCCAATGTACCAAAGTGCTCATCGAGTAATGTGGGACAACATATTTTCTTTTGGCTCTCCAACTTCCAGCGTTTTTGGTTCGCCCCAAAACCCACTTTAGAAAAATATCAACTCTTTCAATTTTCCGCTCCGAGTGATGGACTCGCCCCCATGCGCACCCACGTACAACCAGAGCCTTTCGACTTCCCATTGTCCTTAATGCTCCATGGCGAATCCTTTACCGTCGCCGACAGGTGATGTCAAAGCATGTGATCATCATCAGATGAGCTTTGCAGAAGTTGACCCGGTTCTCCAGTCGCTCCGTGACAAACTCCAGAGCCTCCAAGTACTCCAGAGAGTCCACTTCGAACGTCTGCTGAAGGTCAACTGCACAAATACAGGTAATGTTATAATAAACAGATGTTGAAAATGAGAAAATGTCTGTGAAACAGCACTCGAGGGGAACTTCACTGAGAATCAATTGTGCCGCCAATAGGATGTTTATTCGCACACGTTGTCCGTGTTGTTTTAGAATCCGATTCACTGCAAGAATTATGCAAATCGGCTAATGCTGCAAAACAATGATTTGCATGCCGCATTTCTCAGTGCTGAATACTCAATGTGAAGCATGCAGCACATGATTTGGCATACTGGGACTGTAACAACATCACTCCACTACAAGGCATGTAAATCTGACTGAAATGGTGCATCTGGATATATTCCCAAATATAAAGTTCTTCTCGATAATTTAATTATGATTTGATGGATTATTGATCACCACTGGTGTACACAAGTGCCTCTTTTAAAATAATAATTGGATTTATTGTGTGGCACAATTAACACGGTGCTAATGCGCTAAGGCATTTTTACGACACGGATATTTTATGATTTGTCAATAGCAGTGTGTTAATTATGATAAAACAAAGCAATAAACGCTGCACCCAATGAGTCTGTGCATGACCCTTATCAACCACGCTTAGCAACATAAACATATTTGAAACATTCACAGTCAGTCAGGGACAATTTTTTTTTTCAGTGGAAGGAAGGCGTTTAGTGATTTTACTTCATGAAAGTTGCTTTAATGCATATTTTTTGCTTTAATATTTGTATTGTGTGGTAACCGTTTTATAAAAGCAATAAGTACTCAAGGCTAGTGCTGTATCGTAAATATGTCACCACTTCGTGTACTGCTAACTTATTCACGATACAACACATCCTCTCATATCTTTTTGCTTACTTAAAAAGAAGCTGTAATAACACAACATTACACTGCAGAAATGGATTTCTGTATTTTTGAACAAAAATACACTTATGGGTTGTTGGGGAAGTTTTCAGCCATTGTGGGGGTTTTTTAGGCTTAATTTGGCCACAACTTTCTCTGTGTTTCAGCAAATCGTGGAATGATTTTTGGTGACAAATCTTATATTGACACATATTTTGGAAAATGCTTTGAAATGTTTCAAAAACACTTTCAGGTTGTTCATGGATAAAAACAGACACCAAATTAAACGGCTGTAAAAATTGATTTATGTAAAATCAATTAATTTGTTTTGCATAAATCTGTTAATCAACCTCAGTACTGATCAAAACTACCAAATGTTTAGAAAAATTCCATGTTTTAACTCTATAATTGGCAAGTTCATAAGTTCAATTATGAGTTCGAGATCAATAGAGACTGTGAAGTATCTTTAAGAAAGTCTGCATTTGCGCAAAATGTCCTCTCTATTAAAGGCTGCACGGTTCGGAACAGTATGCCAATGGAAATTAAAAATAACCTTGCTTTTGCATCATTTGAGAAACAGCTTAAAAGATGGCTGAATAATAATCAAAAATGTGAACATTGAGTACAAAGGCAGAACGATAGGTAGATTAATTTTATTTTTATATAAAAATATGTATAGGATGTTTATGTACAGACATTTACGTACCTTATATAAAAGTATTACTATTAGTATTTTACATTGTTTAGGTACTTTTAATCTTTTTTTCAGCGTTATAGATTTATTAATTGTCATGCATGTTAATTGTTTGTTTTTATTTGTATGTCGGGGACTACGGATGGAAATAGCATTGTGCTAAATCCGGCGTATTTATGTCAACTTTGATTGTACGTTCATTAATATGCATTTTCCCATCCAAATAAATAAATGATGATGATGAAGTGATGTCACTGATTTTGGGAAAAAACACACACAAAATGACAGATTTTCAATATAAAAAGGGATTGTGGACTGGATTTTTTTATTTATCTTTTTCACAGTCTTGGGTAGTAAAAGATTAGTAAAAACATTGGCTTTGATGCATTTTTCATTTTTGTGCAGCATCAGATTGAATTTTTTTCTCCCTCATTTAGCCTATTGTTCATGGCTGTTTTTGCCCCATTGACTTCCATTATAAAGACATTTTTTGATTGCAAAGCCATGACATCATATAATCATGCATTCTTGATTGTTGGTGGTTTTTCCTTTTGCAAATAGGTCAAATTTGTCATTTTTACTGTTGATCACCATGTGGCACCATTAACCCTTTAGTAGGCCTGTGCACAAAACAGAGCGTAATTTCTGGATTGTACATTGAGTTATATGGAGTATAACAGCATATTATAGTATGTTTGTGTGTGTGTGTGTGTGTGTGTGTGTGTGTGTGTGTGTGTGTGTGTGTGTGTGTGTGTGTGTGTGTGTGTGTGTGTGTGTGTGTGTGTGTGTGTGTGTGTGTGTGTGTGTGTGTGTGTGTGTGTTGGGGGAGGGGGTTGGTCTATGTGGTTTACGAGGACATGAATAGTGTATAAAGACATGTTTATTATCCTATAAACGTGGTTTACAAGGACACAGAGAGTGTCCCCATAAACGGAAAAGCTAAAAAAACATACTAAATGGTAATTTTTTATAGATTAAAGACTGGCAACAGGTTTTTATGACATTGGGGTTAGGGATTGGGGTAGGTTAGGGGAATAGAATATAACAGTTTGGACAGTATAAAATGCATTGCGTCTATGGAGATGTCCCCGTAAACCACATACACCAACGTGTGTGTGCGCGCGCGTACGCATGTGTGTCCATATAACTCAATGTACAAATATTCATCTGATACATTTTTACAACCTTTTAATTCAGTGGATGTTTTCATCGCCGAGTTTACAGTATGCCAATGAGGTAACAAAAAAAACTTAAATTAAGTACTTAATAAAGAGGTAAAACTTAAAAAAAATCCCCGCATTGGCAGGTTGTTTTCTTGTTTTATGCATAAATGTACTTAATTTTGTCTAGAAAACAATCTTTAAATTTATCTATTTCAAGTTAATGCATCTCAGTTTAAGATTTTAATGTTTATAAATTGTAAAAAAGTTTGAATTTTTTTAAGTTTTAGTTAAAATTTTAATTTAATTCAACTTATAAATTACTTAAACTCATAGTGATTTTAGATAAGGACTTGCTACTGACCAAAGCCGTAATACACCCAGAAATTGTGCAAAAAACACAATTGCATGATTCAGAGTTGATTTCAGAAAGATGGCGGCTCATGACTGCTTTCCAGAGGGGCGCAAATTCAAAATAAGTGTTTAAAGTGTCATTTTTGTTTCTCGTGTTTTCAAAATATTTGTTTGCTGCGTCACGTGAACCATGTGTATTACGTGTTTTGTCAAAATAAGTGCCTGCTGCACGTGTCAAAACCGTTTATGATAAAAGAGACGCTCACGTTCACATAATACACACAAGACACTCCCTTAACAGTAAACTCTGATTACACATGAGATTATATGAGTATCTGGCAAACGCGAGCGTCTCTTTTATCATAAACCCTTTAGACGCGTCTACAGCAGACACTTATTTTGACAAGAAATGTGATGTACATACACGCACTCAACACGCCGAACACATATTTTGAAATTACGAACCACACACATGACGGCTACATACATGTTGTGACGAACTTCGCATCATGCGCCCTCGAAAAAAGAAGTCACCGGCCGCCACTGATATACATGGGTATGTTTGCATTAGGAATGACAGTGAATTAATTAAAATTCTCAAGGTTAATTATTCAAACCCTGGTTGTCGCACTAAACTACTGTATGCAAAAGTACCGCAACTGTTTAGTAAAAACACTCCTCTCTGACTTTATAATATTTGAATATGACTAGCATCTCTAAGACTTTGATGTCCGGCTAAATTGAAATCTTACATTCAGTGGTCCATTTCTCCGGCTCCAGCATCAGATGTTGTTTGGTCTGTTCCAGCTCTTTCTTCAACCAGTCATATTTAGCCCTCACCTCCGAGATCCTCTGCTGTCGGTGCTCCAGGATTTTCAGTTTGGCACTGAAGTACAGGACTTCCTGAGGGGGCAGCAGTAAAACGTGAGACATCTATCTAAAAGACAGTCAGGGGAACTGCTGTAAAAATCACACAACTGCTCACTTCTCTTACTTTATTGCCTGCGGTACGTCTTCTCTGTAGACGCTCAACATCATCAATCTCATAAACCTTGATCTCGAACGGTTCGGTCAGGCCTCTCTGCGCAGGCCGGAGGGGCCCGTCCACCCAGCGGACCCCTGGACTGATGACAGGCTTTCTCACGGGGGACGAGGTGTCCAAGGTCAGGTTAGGAATAAGCCGTCGTCTTTGGGTTCCTACAGATGAAATTATGTAATAAAAAATGTCATCACCAGTAAAAACAGGATCTTAAAGATGCACCTCATCCTAAAAAATTGCACATCACGTTTGATCATAAAGTCGTTTAAAAGCATGATTTCAGAGATCCAGCGACGACCACAATGGTAACTAATTTTCAATAAAATAACACTTACACTAACAAACTAACTAAACTAACAAGGTTGTTTTTGTTATCACGAATAAATGCAGAAGCTAACATGAACTAACAATGAATAATATAGTAGTTGCAATATAAATATTGCATTGTTATTTCATGTTAGCATTAACAGTATTATTCACCATTAAGAGTCCAGCATATCCAACCAGTTTACAAAAACAAAATCAACATTAGGGGAAAAAGTTGATCCACCTTTTGCATAGAAATTGACAACTCGAGGTCTACCAGTGTGTTATGTGATATGGAACCAAAGATAATATGAAAACAACTCCGAAAAGGTCAAATTTCCAGTTGTATCTTATTCACCATGTCAATAATTTGTGCACTACAGACAGATATCTGAGTTCAGAAAAACGTTAATGATGGCAGTTGATGTAAATTATGGTTTCAAACGGTGGTTATGCTCTCATATCATGCTCCCTTTCCAAAGCCTTTTTTTTTCAAATGTCGTTTTGACATCAAGATTAGTATACTGCTTTCGTTGCGGTTCAACGTGTACTGGTCTAGCTTTTGTTTCTGTTGTTCCTGAGGTAGGGTTTAAATGATCACAGTTAAAGCAGCATGCAAAAGTTTGCGGTGCTGAGAAATAGGGCGAAATTCTTTGCCTGGGGACACGGTAGTGCAGGTTTGTTTTCAGGATTTATTCTCCATTAAATATTGAAAGACCACCCACAGCTAAGTTTGGCAACTGTTATTAGAAATAGGCCGGTATCATAACAGATCCTTCCAGCAAGTATGAGGGAGTAGAACTTGATAAAGTTCTGTTTGGAATGAGACCTAAACATTTGCAGTACAACAAATACCATAGAGTACAGAATATTAAGGAGTACATTCATGTTTTAAGGGCATATTTTATTGTTAAAATTAAAGGGACACTCCACTTTTTTGAAAATAGGCTCATTTTCCAGCTCCCCTAGAGTTAAACATTTGATTTTTACTATTTTGGAATCCATTCAGCTGATCTGCAGGTCTGGCGGTACCACTTTTAGCATAGCTTAGCATAATCAATTGAATCTGATTAGACCATTAGCATCATGCTCAAAAATAACCAAAGAGTTTCGATATTTTTCCTAGTTAAAACTTGACTCTTCTGTAATTACATTGTGTACTAAGACCGACGGAAAGTGATATTACGCACTGCCCAAAAATAGTCCCCTTTGTTACTTTCAATAGCAGGGGACTATTTTCAGGTGCTGCGTAATATCATTACGCCTGGTGCAGCCATGTTACAGCAGCAAAGTCCTTGATTATTACGCCAGAATGAGAGTATGGTTCCTACTCATATCGGCCTAAAAAATCACAACTTTAATTTTACGTTGGTCTTAGTAAACGATGTAACTACAGAAGAGTCAAATTTGAAATAGGAAAAATATTGAAAATCTTTGGGGGTTTTTTTGCGCGATGCTAATGGTCCAGTCAGATTTTATGGATTATGCTAAGCTATGCTAAAAGTGGTAGCGCCAGACCTGGAGATCAGCTGAATGGATTCCAAAACTGTAAAAATCAAATGTTTAACTCTAGGGGAGCTGGAAAATTAGCATATTTTCAATAAAAATGGAGTGTCCCTTTAAATTGTTAGTAGGGGCAGTCGTGACCTAGCGTTTAGAGAGTCGGGCTTGTAACCCGAGTGTTGCTGTTTTGATTCTCATGGTATTTTCAAGATATTTTGATAAATGCCATTAACCACACAGTTGAAAGTACTTATTGACTTCCAAAGTAGGAAAATCAAATACTATCTCAATGGGTGCTTTCCTTTTTTTATTTATCAAAATATCTTCTTTTGTATAAAGAAACTCATAAGGGTGAGTAAATAATGACAGAATTTTAATTTTGGGATAAATTATCCCATTCCAAGTATGGATTACCAAACATTGGCCTTTACGTTAAAAAACCTTACCGGTATTACTTCTTTTCTTTGAATTCTTTAGGCTCCTGCGTCCACTGATGGAACTGCTGTTTTCACTCATTGAGTCCTGAGCAGATGATGTGCTTCCTGTTGCCTCACTGTCACGTATCATACTCTCGTAGCCACTGCTGCCACCACTGTGATAAAACAAGGCAGTCTTTCCCATGGCTGGAGGAAGCTCTCCACTCAGCACACTGCTGTTGTCACTGGCGTGCCCACTACTGCAACGGTGAGGCCTTCTAGGGGCTGTAATCTTACTGTATGGAGAAGGCAAAGTATGAACCACTGGCCTTTCGTCCCCTTGCACTGCTGCTCCTTTGTCTTCGGTATCAGAAGTCCCTCGTCCTTGGGAGGCACGTGAGATGGCACTACCTTGTAGCAGCTCTGAGATTCTTCCATTCACTGCCCTTAATGGTAGCTTAGATGCTAACCCTGTCCCCCTACTACGACTTAGGGACTGTGTTGACCAAGAATTTTGGTTCTGGTTCTTACCGTTGGGTGGCAAACTCGAGCTTCTGTTTACGGACTGTGGAAGTGACTTTGTGGAGAAACTAAGGGTCTTAGTGCTAGATGTAGATAAGCTTCGAGCTTTGGGACTGGCCATGAGGAGTTTGCTAACAGCAGAAATTTTGGATTGACTTGCTTTGGGTGACTGCAGTACATTGTTGTTGCCATTTGGTCCATTGGTGGGTGATGAGATTAAGCCACGGCTGATGCTCCTACCTGTCCTTGGCATTGTGCTGTCTTTTGTGACTCCTCCTTTAGAGACTAGAGACGTCAAACTCTCAGCCCTCTCCAGAGAAAAACAGTCATAATGTGCCCCATGGGACCTCCCTAAAGAATTGGTTCTGGTTGCTAACTGTTCAAGTTTGGCACTAAAGAGTCTACTGCTCTCTACATTTGGTCCTTTATATTTACCACCCAGTTCTTCAGGTGTGCTGCCAAGTACATGAGTGTTTCCTTGGTTATGCTGGGGACTTGCTCTATTCTTCTGGTCAAGACTAGATTTCCTTACAGGTGGCAATGGGGGGATTCCTTTCTGACGGGTAAAGAAACCCTGCCTCCCTGCTGAACATCTTCTTTCTAGTGTGGCCCTGGGACTGCAGGGTGTGGAGGTAGTAACTCCAAGGCTTTTGTACTCTCCACTTGTGTAACGGTATGTAGGGTCTTCCAGATCATCATGCTTATTCAAACGATGCCACGCACGAGGGAGACTACCTGTCCTGAGGATGTCTGCAGAATACACTTGAGTTATGCTTTCAGATGCATTAAAGATCATCTCGCAGCCATCCACCACTCGATTCATGGAATCAGGCAAATATACTGCTTCACTATTGTGCTTGTCGGTTAGGCATTTTCTTTTTACAGATTCAAATGTTCTTTTCTCTATCTTTGCCTCAAGTGTCATCTCCGTAGCGTTGGTTTCTTCACCACCCTCCCTTTTCAACCAAGGGTCATCAAAAGTAAGCTCACTTGATATAGGAATAGGTGAGGATTTGGGGTCAATCACTGAAGAGCTCTTGGCTTGCAAGTCTTGCACAACCATAGGCTTAACCGCAGCACAAGGTTGAGTTGTAAAGGTGGTTTTAAAAGGAACATAACTGCTTGAAGCTGTAGCTAAGGATGTATTGTCTAGTTTGTGTTTAGTAGGTGTGCTTTTATCATTCACTTTGTCGGTTTTATTGAAATCGTTCTCAGTTTCTGAGTTATTTTGCCCATTTGATTCGAGGAGACCTTCCAGGTCAACTTCCTCTTGAATTTTCAATAGCCTGTCTTCAGCTAGTGCTTCACCTTGTCCAAAGCACTGCTGGGCAACAAAACTATCACCATCACTTCCATCATTCATTTCACTCAGCCAAGAGCTGATCGAAGAGCGACGGCTAGCCTGCACTTCACCTTCGACCCTGTTGAGAGGCAGGAATTTGGCAATGTTGACTTCTGAAATGGTAGCACTGGTAATGCAGGGAGCAGAGTTGTAATGTTCTAGGTCTTCACTTATGCTGCCAATGATACTAACAGGTCTTGAACCCGATGCTAGGGCCTGTACTGAACAGTCACTGTTAAAACTAATAATACTGGTAGGTCGTCCGTTTTCCATTAGCCCACTAATTGTCAGCTTTTCCACCATGGTAAATACCAACTCATCTTCTCCATTTGGCTCCAAAGGCTGTTGTAATGTAACTGTGGCTGTGTTGTTCTTCAAATCTTTTTTGTCCAAAGGGAGCTGGGGAACATCATCATACAACGTCTCAGCCGATCCGATGCTATTACAGGATGAAGATCTTCTTAGGACCTGAGGACTCATACCCACTGGAGAAGTTCTAGACTCAGGATTAAGCAAAGACTCCATGGATGACTTTCTAGAATCTTTATAAAGATTTTGGGAGGAGTGAGGGGGTGTGCCAGGCATTACTCCTTTCTGGGTGTACACTTTGCAGCGTTGAGAGGGAGACGACGGTGGTTTGTATTCTGAGGTTTTAGTAAGACTGGCAATGCCTAACCTTGGGGAGCCCATAGGACGAGTCTTACCCTCACTACTGCTCCCACCACTGATGGATTCTTTGCTGTCGTGTAGGCTGGAGCTCTTGGCCCTCTGAAGAGGAGTGAGTTGTCCAACCCCACAGCTACCTATTACACTTCTGCTGGTGGAGAGTCCACAACCGCCTGTTGAACATTGTGCCAAGCTTTCAATAATTGATTGAGCAATCTCTGCTTCTTCAACCGCCTCACGGATTTCCTCCAGTTGCTGGTCATTAGAGATTCTTTTTGGAGAACTGGATTGCTGGGTTCCCTTGACAACTTGACCGGGCTCAAGTTTGGCAACTCTGTTGGCAGGGGCTTCTTCAAATGGGAATTCTGTAACCTCTTCACGTCCATCGATGCATTCAAGCCTTTCCTGTAGCTCTGCAAAAGTGTTGCACTTAAGACAGTCTTTCTCCTTTTTACCTGATTCAGGACCCTCTTCCAGCACAGGTGGAAGCGGCTGTGGATGAATGTTCTGAATTGGCTGTACAGCCTGTGAGACTTGAGCAATCAGGGCTACAGCCTGTTGTTGAGATGGTTGCGATGCCAAAAGAGCTGTACTGTTATCTGTTATATTTTTATGCAGAGATGGGATGATAGGAACAAACTCTGGGGGACCTTCGTTGTCTGTTAACTCTTTGTCTGAGAGGGCTGACCCATTTGGACCCACATAGATAACTGTGTCACAAGATTGCTCGCTGCTAGAATAGTCTTCAGGGTCACTGGAGAGGTGTAGCAGAGGCATCTCTGAATCAACAACATTTCGGGAATGGATGGTTCTTAACTGGGTTGGCCGACGCATTCTTCCTTCTTCGCATGAGCTCTCTCCACCAGAGGAACTGGATGTGTATTGCTACAAAATAAAAGTAGCATAAATTAATTAATTATTATATAATGCATACTTTATTGTCTAAGACTTTCTAAAAAAATTAAAGAAAATGAAGGGGTCATACCATGCTTACTTTAGCTTTCTTTTTCTTTAGCCTAAGAACACGAGAGGCGATCTGAAGGGTGGAGAGAGTCTCAGAGAAGTTGTAAGGAGATGAAGAGATGTGAGCTATCATTGTGGTGCGACAATTCATGTTGCCCAGCGACTCTCGTAACAGCATGGTTAGCTTACTATCTCTGTCGATAAAAAGGATAAAAACATTAATGAACTGTTTATTATGTTACGAAATTAATTAAAGTGAAGACACATGAATTTTAATATGAGTCAGCCCCTACAAAACAATCTTACATTTCTACCCTTTCACTTTAATGGCCTCGTTTCACTGAATCTTCTAATTTAGCTGTTATTTATAATTGAATTAAGATTAAAGATTCCAAATTACAAAAACAGTCACACTAGAGAGAGAAAGAGAGGGAGAGGGAGAGAGGAACACTTTCTGTCTGCCTTCCCCATGGCAACTATTTGAGGTGACATATAAAGATGTTTTTTAGAGATGAGTCAGCTATCATTTTCTAATTTTCTTTTACAGACATCACTCAAAACCTGTGCACCGCAATGTACGTGTGCAGCTGTTCATCCAATTCTTCTTCCGTGCATTTTGCTGAAAAATTGTCGTGCCATTTAACAGATTCTGCCAACAAAGTGGTATTTCCGGATTGCCTGAAGCCGGGATTAGATGGATTTGAAGCAAAATTATTTAATAAATGAATAATACATGCCGGCAAGGTGGCGTTTACTGGTTTTTGCACCTGAGTTCTTCACATATAAGCCTGATTATTAAAGATATGTCTTTATGTATATTTATCAATTTGCAAAAAATATTAACGCATGATGAATTCAGATTTGTGTGTAGGGTGCATTCCTTTACACACACCCCAAAGAAAATGTATTAACACTTTCTCTGCCACTGACGAGTTAACTCGTCAATTTAAAGAAAATGCTTCCCTGCCAATGACGAGTATTTCCTGCAATCCACAATACCGCTATTATTCACCAGGTGGCGCAACTTATACAACCCGGAAGCAACACTTCACGTGAAAGAGTAAGAACCCTGTGTATGTTTTGAGGATTTCTTCACAAAAATGAAATTATGTCAGCTTTTTGCTAAAAAATTGGTGTTTTTGAAGAAACCTACCCATATTTGAGAGGTGACAAGAAGAAAACAAATAAAAGTAGGATGAATTTTTTTTTTAAGCAGATGGTCTATTCTTTCATTTAACATATTGTATGTTTAGATATTTAAATAATTCTGAAAGGCATTAAACTTTTGTGAAAATCATGAAAAATGCTGGTGCTGGCTGCAACTTAAAAAAAGCTGGCAGGGATAGAGTTAAACAATCTCAAACGTAGAATTTAAATTAAACATATTAAAATATACAACGTAGTGCTGTTGCTTGGAAGCTATATTTTTCTTAGGTTTGGTTACACAAAATTTATGATAAATTAGGAAAATTTCAAAAAACAGGCCCCGAGTTTGGGAACCACTGTGACCATTGCATTCGTGTGCAAACTGAATAATTAATTTAAAAATCTGACACCATCAGAGAGGTTAAATCCTCCAATTAAAGAAATAAAAAGCAGCTCCAGTATTATATAGCTCTAATTAAATCACCGTGCAAAATTGGTGACTTTTGTACATTTATATTCATTTACGATACATGCATATTAATTCAACTTATCTGGTACAAATGCTGCGTTTCTCTGAAAAGCTCCGAACTCTAATTAAATCTCAGCTCTCCAGAGCGCTTGCGATTCCAGGCTTAAACCCCACGATGCTTTGCAATGTAAATTCGGCGTGATTAAATTAGGGAGCCACGGCATAAAAAACCCCACGTGCCTCAAGGGAGCTCAACGGAAACAGTGCAAATAAAAAGGCGTCTAGAAGTTGCCTGTTTAACCCAAATTAACATGTTGCTTAAAGAAACAAAGTAGCAGTTGCAGTGAAATGGTCTGTGTTAAGGACATTAGATGAACCTCAGTGAATGTGAAACGGTTTCTGTCTCTGTATATGTGGCTGCTTGGCTGAAACTAATTCGCTTACAGTAGCTTCTACCCCTGAGGAGAAGTAAAGGTTAGAATCTCTCTATAGACTCGATGTTGCGTTAGAAGCCACTAATAATTGTTCACGTCAAGGGCTAGAAAATGTCAGTTTGTATGTATTATTCACAAAGATTTTGCATGTAGAGCATTGAATTTTTTATGAGTGTAGCTCCTGGTGAATTACTAAGCCCATATCACTAAAAAGCAATGCTTGTGGGTAAACTTGCACCATATTCTTGAGTGAAATAAGTGTATATGAACAATAGTAGCCCAATAAACAAAAGCTTTACTTGTATGGGATGTGTTTGCTGCCATTGACTAAAGCCAGTATGACGTTCCCCAGTGCAGAGAGAGAGAGACACAGTCCTGTAGTGCTGTCTCGAGTCTTGCTCAAAACCTTCACACAACTTCCCAAATCAATGAGATGCAATCGGCTCCGGCCTCCTGACACTAAACGAAAGAGATACATAGTTAGGACTACTGTTTGTGTATACCTTAATTGACAAGAAACAACGTTTATGGGTTACAATGAAAGTCATGGTAACTAAGTCATGGAAACATTTGGGGTGGATTGCATGTCTGTCATCACACTTGCATCGCCGTGCACAGTTTGGAGTTAATTCAAGTTACCCTGATACCCAGACTAGCACATCTGGTTTTACTTTTTATTCCCAG
This sequence comes from Paramisgurnus dabryanus, assembly GCF_030506205.2. Lineage (NCBI taxonomy): Eukaryota > Metazoa > Chordata > Actinopteri > Cypriniformes > Cobitidae > Paramisgurnus > Paramisgurnus dabryanus. Next base: position 5,589,942 of record NC_133353.1, read on the forward strand.
AACTTAGATAAAGAGCTCACTCGTGCCAAAGAGATAAGAAAAATTAGCAATGTTCTCCAGAAATAGCACAAATTAGCACAACGTCACTTAAGATCAGATCGCATGCGTCACATTAGCAATGGCACTTTTTTTGGCAGTTATCACACTTTGTCTAAGATTATCAAGGACAGAGTATTTATAACCCAGACTGGCAAAAACGTGACTGAAAAGTACGTCACTGTGAGCCGCAGAAAATGAATGAGGTAAACAGGTTTGATAGACACCCTTAATGAGGTGGCCGTAATGAGGGAGGATGGAAAGTAATACAGATTCAAATTTATGATGATAATGAGACCGAAGTGCCAACAAGTCAATTAAAGTTGACTTGACAATTATCAGCCCTGCAAAAAAGAGAACCTGGACCAGAATGAATTTCAGTGCCATTGGTCAACCTGGACAACCAAAACTGGACCATTCAGATCTTCATAACTTTATTCAAGTTATACATTTTTATAGTATGATCTTTCCCTGGAAATTGAACCAGTGACTTTTACGCTGGATGATGCTTGCTAAACGTTTGTCAGAAGAATCCATATTCCTGTAGGACAGGGGTGTCCAAACTCAGTCCTGGGGGGCCGGTGTCCTGCAGAGTTTAGCTCCAACTTGCACATTTAGCACACCTACCTGGAAGTTTCTAGTATGGCCCTGTCCCAAATGGCACACTCCAGACTTATGGACTTACTCAATGTCCACACTTTGATGACATCATGTAGTGCAGACTTTAGGGACCCTTGACGCGAGTCCAAGAGGGTGCACCAGACTCGTATTTTGGGACAGGCTCGAGGTCACGCCAGAATTAGGGAGAGAAGTTGCCCATCAGTGTGAACTCCTCCCTCTTGTCGTCTGATTGGTCTGATTGCTCTTTTGCAAGGACTTCTGCATTGGTAAAGTGCGCGAAGCCTGCTGCAATGCGGGCTTTGCCGAAGACTGCATCAAGTGTGCAAAGGGGGCGCTGATGAGCACACTTCTGGGCTTAAAAATGACAGATGGGACACCCTACGGACTCGTAGACTAAGCAAGCACGCGCAATTTTAGGCCACTAGACCGAAAGTCCACATGAAGTGCGCCATTTGGGACAGGGCCTTTGTGTAGTAAGACCTTAATTAGCTACGTCAGGTGTGTTTGGTTGGAGCTAAACTCTGCAGGACCGGCCCTCCAGAACCGAGCTTGGGCACCCTTGCTGTAGCTCATGAGTTGACCAGTTTGAAAACAGTGGAAAAGTGGTTGTGGGGTTGACTCTTTGGAAACAGACATACACAAAAAAATTTCAGCCTTAACAAAGTCAACTTGGATAAAGTGTAAAATGGGCAGATGTAAATTTAGAAAGTCAGGTGGGACACCAGCATACCACCAACATCCCTTGCTGGTGACAAGCAACAAAAACATACCAGCTATACTGTTATCTACCTTCTTTATCGCCATATCATTTACTGTTTAGTTAAAGTAATAATTATGTTGAACCCATCCAAATGTTTTACTTACTTCCTCCTTTGCCGGTCTTCTCCATTCGATACTGGTAGATGTGAAGCGTAAAGAGCATGTGAGAGTTACGATGCTCCTCTTCATCGCAGTCCGGCTTGCTGCTGTACCGTGCCGCAATAGCAGCATCCAGGAAGAAAGCGGCTTTCTCGGCGGTCGGAGCTCGTAATTCGCTCTGATTCTGCAACTGTATGCAAACACAGATAATGCAAACATCAGTCTGTAGCACAGGTTTGGCTGAAAGCACCATAAAGTAGTTCATGTCTGAATGAAATGCTGGTTATTGGGCTAAAACTATTTTCATGTATCCTCTATGCTATCACGTCTGGAGCCGACTGGCTCTGAAAAGCATGCATTACAATCTACTGATGTGAGGTATCGGTCCAAGAAGAGATTTTAGTGCAGATGTCTGAAGGATTAAAGACACAACGCTTGCCTCTGCCCCACTTAATTCTTTCATCATGTTTTACCATTTTACCCAACAACGTCATCTTTATCGATTTTTGTGCTTGGTTTTCTATGCAGTTAGCTAAGGGTAAGCCTTGAATAAGGAAATCTTATTTTTTTGAAGTGTATTAAAAATGCATAAAACACTATGATAATTATTACATTAAACATCTAATGCTCCTGAAAGGCTTTTATGGCACAAAAGTGACTTTTCATAATAACATACAGCCGGACTTCATCACAGAATAACTCCCAATAGTCTGATCAGTGTTGTATCATCCACAATATTGGGTTCCAACTATCCATAGAAACTTGCACACAGACACATAAATAAACGAAAGAATAAATGCATATGAACTGTTTTGCATTGTTACCTGCATTCCACAGATGGGGTCCTCGCAGAGGTAGACGCCTGGAGACTGGCCGTCCTGCAAACTGCCTGTCGCCACATCAGACAACAAGTCCTTTAGGTTCTCGTCTTTTCCCCAGACCTCAACTGCAGAAACCCGGACTGAAAAGCGTGCGCCTGTCTTTTCCTTGCATTCATTTATCAGTTTGAAGAGCCAGGAGATGGCACAGGGAATGATGCCCAAACTCTGCATGGACTCGTCCTTGCCGATCATAGTGTAGGATTTACCTGCAATAAAGGCTCAAGTTCACGGTGTCCAGTGTTTATGAAAACAGACTGCTAGTACAAAATAAGGACTGTTAAATGAACCTTTTTAGGAGATAATGTATGAAATAAATTTTTTTTACTAATTTAACTTGTAATGTATGTAGTTAATGCACTGTAAAAAAGTTGGTTCAACTTAAAAAAGTACATCCTAATCTCACAAATTTCTGTGGTACAGTATAGTCACGGAATATTTTGCTCATTTATCCGTGTCATTATAACAGATTTCCGCATATCTCTTTGTCTGTACCATGGACTTTCTTTTCCGGGTGAATTTCACATATTGGTTACTTGATTTTTTTCCTATTTTTAAACCATTTTTAAACCATTGTCGCTTGGGTTTGGGGTTAGATTTGGAGTTTGGGTTAGGATTGGTTTATACTATTTTTTTTCTGATTTTTAAACCATTGCCGCCTGGCGTTAGGGTTAGAGTTGGGTTTGGGTTAGGATGTCATTTTATGTAACAGAAAGTCATTCTAACCTGAAACCTAAGCGACAATGGTAAGAAAATAGTAAAAACAATCGAGAAACCAATACGTGAAACTGACAAGTCTGTGGTATGGACACTGAAAAATGCGGAGATCCGTGACAATGACACGGATAAATTAGCAAAATAGTCAGTGACTATACCACCGAAATTTGTGAGATAAGGCTGAAAAGTAAGTTACCTGGTTGCTTCAATTAATTCAACTCTTTCCCTGCCAGTGTTTTTTTAAAGTTGCCAGTCAGTGCCAGTAATTTATAGGATTTTATCAAAAGTTGAATGCCTTCCAGAAAATTTTCTTCTATAAATATATAAACATACAATATATCGAATGAAAGAACAGACCCTCTGCTTTTAAACAAACAAAAACTAAACAGAAAAAAGTTTCATCCTATCTTCATTTGATCTCTTTTTATAACCTCTGAAATATGGGTAGGGTTCTTACAAAATACCAAATTTTGAGCAAAAATAATAATTGCATTTTGTATAGGAATTTTGTTAAGGATAAGATCACTGCAATTATCAAAACATACACAGAGTTTTTACTGTTTTTGAATCAGTGGATGCTTAAGTGTTTTATAAGTTGGGTAAGAACGCCACCTAATGGATAAATAGCCGAAATAAGGATTGGCGTAAACATTTCTTAGGAAAGCATTATTGGCAGGGAAGCATTTTTGTGGAAAGAGTTAAAAATATTAGTTGACACAATATTTTACACAACTTTTTGAGTTAACTAATATTTTTAAGCTGAATTAACTAAAAATTTGAAGGTAACTTTTTTATTTAAGTTAAACCAACAATTTCTTGTGTGTGCGTACGTGCATGTGTGTGTGTTTTATTAACCTAGAAGAAAGCAGTTGCGGCCGGTGACTTCTTTTTTCGAGGGTGCATGATGCGAAGTTCGTGTGTGGTTCGTAATTTCAAAATATGTTTTCAGCGCGTCGAGTGAACCTATGTGCATGTGTCTAGTCAAAATAAGATTCATTCAATTTACTAAATTTTTATAAGGTAAGTGGTTGCAATCAATTTATTTAAGCTACATTTAAACAAAAAAGACGTGTAAAATAAAATAAAATTTAAAACTTTTGTTTACATTTAGCTTACATAAATTGACTGCAACCACTTACCTTAAAAAATTTAAGTAAATTGAATGAATAATTTTTTCAGTGAATATATAGACAAATAATCGTATCGGTCATAAAGCAATTTTTCACAGTATCAGCCGACACTCTAAAACAGCCGAAAGTCATGGCCTATATATTTTGTCAATTAACATGAAAATGCATTGAATTTGTGCTCTGTATCTAGAAAATTAAATGCACACATTAATTGTCATTATATAAAAAACATTTAGAAAATGTAATCTTCAAAATTGAATTAATGCAAGTTAATATAACCACCAAACTATCAACATCAGTATCAACAGAAATCAGTCTGAATAATCGGTATCGGTGGAATTTTTTTGATATTAACGTAACTCTAGTTTTAAATGATTAGCACAAAGAAGTCCTAAAGTAGCACAATCTCTGTCTGGCATAATTTACAAATGCGTCTGGTGGTCCATTTCACACTTTCTAATGTGACGCTTAGCTCTGGCATAAACCTCAACGACAGATGTCATACATATATTAGACCAAACCACATTAAAAAGCACTCAAATTTGGAATAAAAACAATATTAGTATAACTGTGCTTATAAATATGATCAAAAAATGTACTATGCTTTGTCCAGATTTTTATTTCCTGAAAAGCTCTTACAGTAGATGTGACAGTATGCTGACATTTGCCATATGTCTTGCTGTGCTCGAGTAAGCACATAAACCGTGTGGGCAGCTCTGGGCATTAACAGCAGGTTTGACCACAGAACATGGGCGTAGATTTAGGGTGGGACGCTAGGGACATGTCCCTAGCAATATTCAGGGAAGACTGATTTGTCCCTAGCAATAATTTCGACCAAACAATTAATCTGTATTTATATATAACCACTAATGTCCGTCTTATTCTTGTGTTTTATATTTTTTACTTTACTTTTTTAATTATATATTTTTTCAGGAATCATTTAAATGAGATTAAAAATCTTTTGCAATCCCGTTCTGTAAAAATGACGCTCTATGTGGTACACAAACGGTTAACAGCTTTCGTTCTCTGCAATGCCCGCCTCCGTAACTCACATCGCTATTATGATTGGCTTTGCATTTCTTTAGTCCCGCCTCTCTACTCACATTGCTAATATGATTGGATTAGCATTTCTTGAGTCCCGCCGCTTTAAATCACATCACTTTATGGACTTGTCTTTACTCGCTACGTGTGATAGGATGGTTTCACTTTGTACAACGCGCCAAAGTTCACTCAACAAGACGCGCGTGATTATTCGGGCTACAGGTAAGTGAGGAAGAAAGTATTATTATACCCACTGTAACTGTTTCATGCACAAAATACGGAACAAGTTGTGTCACATAATGATTCAAGGACAGTGTTTTCAACAATACACGACAATCCCATGTTAACCTGAGGAGTTGCAAACTTTTGTCAACCTTTTATAAATGGGGTAGCAAGGTTATTTAGGGGGTCCCTAATCCATGAAAGAAAATAACCCCAACATGGTAAAAACAGGAAACAGCATGATATACATACCAACTTCAACATTGGGATTTTTTTGGCAAAATTATATTAAGAATTAAAAATTAATTGCATATTCTTCATTGTTATAAAGTAAATATGGATTCATATATGTTACAATGTGATTTTCTTTTTTTTTTTTGACAAAGACTTAAACAGTTACTGTTTATTAGGCTCTAGGACATAACGAATTGTTATTGTTTATTATAGTACATTAAATTTGGGATGGCACCGGGGGTGACGAGTCAGATGTCACTGAGTAAAGTGCATACTGAGTTGTCTGTTGTTTATGTCAAGTAAACGGTGATAAACAGTTTTTGCAATGCGGCCATTTTATTTATGTCCCCACCAATGCCAGAATCAAACCTACGCCCTTGCCACAGAACCAAAACCAGAACAACAGCCTGTTGACTGGCAGTGTGTGTGTGTGGACTTATTTCTGGACATTGCCGTCCATACAAGGGCATGAAGAAACACCCCCGCTGTTGACATCAAAGAGACCACTAAACAAAGCCATATGTCACGCACACAATCTGGGCAGGTCTAACTTCAAAAGCTGGATCGCAGATGAGATATTCTTATTTTCAATAAGGAAAATCTGTATAAATTTCAGTTATATGGAAGCTGTTGTCAGCAGCTTATATTTATTTTCATGTGATGTCACTGTGCCTGATCAAACCTGCTCTGGTGAAAGGCTCTTTCAGATCAATTAAAGTTGCCGGGCTTTTACTTTTAGGTGGAAACAAGATTGATGCTCTGTAGCAGATGACCAAAGAGAAAAGCGGTAATTCAATCAGTCAGTCTGCATGGAGCGTGGCATGATGGGAAGGCAGAGCTCATGAGATTCAATTACTGCAGCCTCTCTCTTAAAATTTTACACACACAAATCCATTATAGACTTCAACCTGTCCTTCAGTTTTATGGATTCTGACTTATTGCAATAAAGCGTAAATAAGCTCCAGGCTGATCAAGCAATTTTAGGACAGGAGATAAACCTTCCCTTGTGCATACTGGTTGGGCATTTTTATAATCAGAATAAAGCGTATACACACTTACAGCCACCGGGAAAAAACCAAAACAGGATTGGGGTCAGGATGTATTATAAATTAAATAATAATTAATATTTTAAGTTTAAAATACAAATAATTGTAAAAAAGTGGAATAAGAACCAATGAGCAGGGGTTGGTTAGCTGAATTTGGCTTGCCAAAATGTTTGCATTTGATTTCAGACAAAGGGGACACATTTTAAAGGAAAATGCCCATGGTTATAACTCTCATGCCATTAACCGGTCTGCGCCTGGGTTATTACAGCTAGTTAATTAGCTTTGGACTGGTGACCAATGAAATCATTGAATTGTCTTGCAGTGATGTATGAGCCGGTCTTCGGTGTTCGAGTAAAGGTTAATGAAAACAAGGCATCCGAAACATTACATGCTGTCATCAATTTACTGACCACCAACCACAGTGGCATGTCTTCTCTTGTTTTCCAAGCAAATGGCCGGTTAATTTTTACACCAATGTTCCAGAAACAACTACAGACAATCAGGACGAGTTCATCTTGTGGCCAGCTCATGTTATGAAGTTAATTCCATAATTGTTTTTTGGATGTCAGTGGTGCATTTGGGAGGGGGTTATTATGTACTGAGCATAAAATATGTCAGTGAGATAAAAAAACATTACAGTATGAATTAAAGGGACCCTCATGTCATTCCAAACTCATAAGACCTCCGTTCATCTTCGGAACACAGTTTAAGATGTTTTAGATTTAGTCCGGGAGCTTGTTGACCCTTTATTTAAAATCTACGTACGGTATACTGTCCATGTCCAGAAAGGTAATAAAAACATCATCCAAGTAGTCCATGTGACATCAGTGGGACAGTTAGAATGTGTTAAAGCATCGAAAATACATTTTGGTCCAAAAATAACAAAAATTACGACTTTATTCAGCATCATCTTCTGTTGTGAAGCGCATGCGCGAGACTAAAGTCACGTGACTGCAGTGACGCAGATGACGTACAACGCGGCTGACATGTTATCTGGTGCGCCCCAGCTGTTTTTTGTTTTTTTGTGTGTGCTCCCGGGCTCCGTTTACAGTCTGAGGGACACGCACGCTGTAAGTTTGAAAAAAAAAACTTCACAAACATGTCTGAGGATAACACATCGGGCCCTATTTTAACGATCTAAGCGCATTGTCTAAAGCGCACAGCGCTAAATGGGCGTGTCCGAATCCACTTTTGCTAATTTAAGGACGGGAAAAATGGTTTGTGCGCCGAGCGCATGGTCGAAAATGGTTGGTCCTTTTTTTAATGGTGTGTTTTGGGCGTAATGTGCAATAAACCAATGAGAGTCTCAGCTCTCATCCCCTTTAAAAGCTAGTTGCGCTGGCGCTATGTCTAATCCCTATTTAGATGACGGACTTTGTAAACTGAAAAACTAAGCGGAGGAAGAAGATCCCCAGTTTAAGATTAATGTTAAATAATTGTGTTGTTTTTCACTTGTATTGAAATTGTTATTTTTTTATTAAAACCTTTAAAACCTGTTTACTTTTAGTCACAGAAGTAAAAAAGCAGGCTTTTAATTGCTTTAAATGTATGGCTATCCAATATCATCAAAAAATAATTTACAAGTATGTAAGAAAAGGTTTGTTCTCTAAAAATACTTTATTTGTAACAAACAGGAGATAAAGAATTTACAAACGGCTCTCCGCAAGGTTCAGCACTTGGAAAGCGCCAGTTTTTTTTAAGCATTACTTAAAAATGTTTCTCATCTCACCATATCCACAGGTACAGAGTCATCATATACAATAAATCAATGAGGTAACATTTAAAAAAACATTTTAAAACAGATGCATTTGTTTAAAGCAAAGCATTTATTTACTTACCAGGCTAGAGGTGAAGCAGCTCTTTGTGCCTTTTAACGTCTCATAATTAGTCCTCATTTATGTCCAAGACACTCAATTATAATCTTTTACATTCAATCCTTTAATCTTTCATATTTAAAAGCGTTTTTGTGCTGCTGCGCATTCATGTATGTGATAAGCAAACCCGTGTTGTCGTCCCGTTAATAGGCGCATATTACAAATGCGCTCTTTAAATAACAAAAAACATATTGCGCCATTGACTTTAGACTTTAGACCAGGTTTTTGTTGGTCAATGGCGTAGTCTATTTTATTTGCTTCATAATAGCAACGCGCCAACAATGCGCCTGAACACACCTCGTTTTCAGACCAGAACGCCCATGAGCACAAAAATGGGCGCAAATGCATTTGCTATTTAAACAACGTGGCGCTAAACGTGAAAATTATCATTGCGCAGGGTGGAAACTAGCAAAACACACTTGCGTCGCCTATTGCGCTGCATTGCGCCGGGTGTAAGATAGAGCCCATCATCCGCGTCACTGCAGTCAAGTGACTTTAGTCTCGAGCATGCACTTCACAACAGACACAGAAGAGAAGACAATGCTGAATAAAGTCATAATTTTTGTTATTTTTGGACCAAAATGTATTTTTGATGACAAAATAGAGAGAGGCAAAAGTTATGAATTGCAAATACCTACCTAGTTTTGAGTGTCCAAAGCAAAACACACAGCCGTCTGCTCCGTTGACCACAGACTGGATGACCTCAGCCACAGTTCCTGCGCAAACCTCAGCCTGTCAGGAAACACAACAGACATTCAAATGCATGCATAATGGCCACAGCCTCGCACACTATTGCCTTTTATCAGACTGGGATTACTAGGATTGAATGGGATAACAATCAAAGTTGTTTCTAAAGAATTAGCTCACTAAAAGACTGTTGGTCAGCTGTTTACATACTTGGTAAATAAATATTAGCGATCCTTTACCTGAGAGGCATCATGGGAGAAGGCAGCATCAAAGGCGAACATCTTTGGAGGAACCTGGTTGGAGACCCCACGTTTCTGAGTTTGATTTTGCTGAGAGTTGGCCGCTGGGTCCATGATGGTCACTTGCTTCTTACGAGAATCGACCTTCAGGAATGAACTGGATTCGGCAGCGCTGCCGGGCGTTGAAGGACACAGACGTACCATCACTTTCACCTGTGCAGAAACGTGACATCTCAGTAAGCATCGAATCAAAGCAGCATGTGGCAAAGCACCAGAATGAAACAACCTTCTGCCTGAGGGTGAACAAGCTTTATGGATGACAGATTATGTTTGTCTCCTGTTTCCGAAGACTTTTTGTTTTATGTCGTTTTAAATCGTGCCATGACAACTTCTTTTAGTAAGGCACCCCAAACATCCTTTACAAGTTATTTATAAAAGATTCAGTCACTTGCAGAGACAGTGAGAATTAAACTTTAATAATGCTACCAAACACAGTCATGATAAAGGTATACTGAAAGTTTAATTATGAGTACGTTCAAATAAAAAAATATGTGCCATTTGTAGAGATTTCATAGTTTGTAAAGTCTTGTAAAACTAAACTGTGGCCCTAAGTTATAATCACAGTCATGCTGTGAAATGTAATTAAAGAAATGAAAGAATTTAAAGTTTCATTTTAAGATAAGTATGCATTCAAATAACAGATTTCCCAAACCCGCTGACCAAAGTTCCTCCTCTTTGTATCCTCAATGCAAATCAGTTGGCATAATTGATGTAGAAATGTAATCTCAATGCCACGTGCGTTAGCAACTATCTCACAAGAATTTATATGAGTTGGCTAATTTGAGAATATGATTGTTATTAAAAACCCATACTGAAACCCTAACCCCAATGTCACGGGGACAAAAGCAAATCATACAAAATTGTACAAATGTGGTCGTACAAAGTAATACGAATTAGCCCCCTCGTAAAATATGTACGAATTGCCATGAGATTGTTGAAATATAATTCCATAATTTCTATACTGGATTGTCATTTTGATAAAGCATTTTTATAAAATGCTCCTCCAGAGTATTGTTTTTTTTAATGCAGTTGTCTTAGTCTTTTTGAATTGTTCATATTGGGTCATCTTTAAACTATTTTTGTTCAACAACTGTGAAAATGAATGAAAAAATTTTTATTCATCTTCGCACAAAATGCGGCAGTGGAATTGCAGTATTTTTTAAAAATCTTTTTTTTGTTATATAACTGCTTGTTTTAATATTAATATTCACAGCCCACAATTCTCCCTTTAGCCTTTCTTTCATTTAAGAATCAATAGGATACTTACAAGTATAACACAAGGTCATATGTAGATAATAGTCTTTTATGCCGTGGGACAGTAGAGATAATCTTATTATAATTCAAGTGGAGATCAACAAAGTGAAATTGTCAGTCTTTCAATCTGAACTATACAGCTAATGGATTATTGTTAATGGATAGCTGAAAATAGATTTTTATTTTTGTCCTGAAGGTAAATGTGAGTTGTGTTTGAACATGCAGGTGTATGGTGTACTGGCTGGTTGCTCACATTTCTCCTCGACCACCGAAACTGTGTCGGATGAATTATTACAAAGTTTAAATATGAGGGTTAGGTTTAGGTACAGATTTATACAATTGGTAGCAATATGCACCCTTGAGGTACTAATGTGCACCTTGGCTTGAATTGTACACTGTAACAAATTCTTGTTGCACTTAAACCTTTAAGTTTTATCAACATAAATTCATTTCAATTGTAATTAATTTAAACTTTGTTGACTAGTAAGGAGTTGTTATAATTTAATTTGAATTATCTTAAAGGGGACAAATAATGAAAATCTGACTTTTTCTATTTAAGTGCTATAATTGGGTCTCCAGTGCTTTTATCAACCTAGAAAATGTGAAAAAGATCAACCCAGTAACTTAGTTTTGGTAAACCATTCTCTGCAAGCATGTGAAAAAATAGGTCATGGAAATTTGGCTCACCTTGTGATGTCAGACGGAGATAATACCGCCGCTTAACCAAAACATTTTTTTACACAAGACTTTATTTTAAAATGTCTTGTGAAATATCCCCTTTAAGTTATTTCAACTTTAATTTTATAATTTATAGCATAAAAATCCTCCTTACTGATCAAGAAAGTTTAAAGGATTAGTCAATTTTCTTAAAAAAAAAAAAAATCCAGATAATTTACTCACCACCATCTCATCCAAAATATTGATATCTTTCTTTGTTCAGTCGAGAAAAAATTATGTTTTTTGAGGTAAACATTCCAGGATTTTTTTCATTTTAATGGACTTTAATGGACCCCAACATTTAACAGTTTTAATTCAGCTTAAAATTGCAGATTCAAAGGACTCTAAACGATCCCAAATGAGGCATAAGGGTCTTATCTAGCGAAACGATTGTCATTTTTGGCAAGAAAAATAAAAAATATGCAATTTTAAACCACAACTTCTCTTCTTCCTCCGATCGTGTGATGTGCCAGCGCGACCTCACGTAAGACATCATCACGTCAAGAGGTCACGGATGACGTATGCGAAACTACACCCCAGTGTTTACAAGTGTGGAGAAAGAGGACCGTTCCGACCTTGTTGTATGTGGAATGATACAAATTAATGTCTTTGTGTCAGTTTATTGTTTAAAATGGTCCGCAAGTGTGCTTTTCAAATATGTAACACATGACCTTTCGAAATCATTACGCAATTACGTGAGGTCGCGCTGGCACGTCACAGGACCGGAGGAAGATGAGAATTTGTGGTTTAAAAGTGCATATTTTTTATTTTTCTTGCCAAAATGACAATCGTTTCGGTAGATAAGACCCTTATGCCTAGTTTGGGATTGTTTAAAGTCCTTTGAAACTGCAATTTAAACTGCATTAAAACTATTAAGTGAAAAATCCTGGAACGTTTTCCTTAAAAAACATAATTTCTTCTCGACTGAACAAAGAAAGACATCAACATTTTGGATGACATGGTGGTGAGTAACTTATCAGGATTTTTTTTTTTAAGAAAATGGACTAATACTTTAAATTAATTGTAATTTCAAGTTGATTAACTCTTTCACTGCCAGCGTTTTTTTTTTTAAAGTTGCCAGCCAGCGCCAGCGTTTTTCATGATTTTCACCAAAGTTTAATGCCTTCCAGAAAATGTTCTTCTTTAAATATATAAACATACAATATACCAAATGAAAGAACAGACCCTCTGCTTTCAAACAAAAAAAACCCGTTTCATCCTACCTTCAGTAGTTCTTTTGTAATCAGCTTTTGAATATGGGTAGCTTTCTGCAAAAACACCACAATTTGAGCAAAAAGCAGAGATAATTCCATTTTTGTGACGGACTTTTCATAGAGATCCCATTCAGAGCGATCTTTAAAACAGACACGGACATGCAGCCGCTTGCCATAGGGCAATACTTCCGGTTTTAAAAAGTTGCGGAAGGGTGCCACCTGGTGGATAATAGCGGTACTGCGGAAAGACAGAAAATCTCGTCATTGGCGGGGAAGCGTTTTCTCTTAATTGACGAGATATCTCGTCAATGGCGGTGAAAGAGTTAAACTAGTAAGTGCAACAAGGATTTTTTACAGTGTAAGTACAAAGGTGTACTTTTTTAATAGTATCTCCCCAGTGACAGTACCTTTATTTCTGACAGTGTAACCATACAGCAGATTTCTATAAACAGAAAGCTTTAAATTCTTCTGTCTGCCACAGCAATCTTCCAGGTATGTGTTTACGGCGTGTTAAAAATTTCACTGCAGTATTATTTACAGGAATAGCAAAGCGAACAATGGCTACTGCTTTTTACATATTCCACATGAATGATTCATGAGGTGCATTGTTGAGAATGCAACACACACAGCACTACCTGCTGAATATATATGAGCATGTTCAAGACAGCTCAAGACAGATGACCTTTGACAGAATGATGATACATCATTTCATGCATTGTCACCGCCACGACACCCTAATCCACCAGAAATGTGACATGTAATATGTTTGTTGCAATGGTAGCTTTAGATACAGTTTGACTTATCTGTAAAGGTATAGTCTACTTTTGAGGTAAAGCTCATGTTTGAAGCACAGTGATAAGTCATAACATCAAATGGGTTTAGATCGAACCTCTTTCTATTTCCTTTCATTACAAAGAGACTTCTTCTGTGTTCAGTATAACCCTCAGTTGCCAGGGTTTTATTCTAAGTCAATTACCTTGTTTTGCTCCAGCTAGGGTATAAAATTGCATGTTTGGTGATTTGCGTCACAGCGAATGCACGCGTCTGAGTCTCAGATGCAGGGATGAGATCACCACAGGTGGGCTTATTAACCAGCATATGTGGCAGGATGGCGAAGGAGGGGGTCTCACAATGAGCTCTTGTGGGTGAGAGTTTTGGAAATGGAAGCATGACTAATTAAAGGAGATCTTTTTTCTTGTTATTACAGATCTTCAAGAACAATAAAGCGAGTGCCAAGCCCCCATACTTACTAAGTGGTGCTCACACATCTATAATTATTCATCATTACATTATGTTAGAACTGTTTCATGGATCCTGAAATAAGGATTTGGTTTACTAAGCCACACTTAAAGGATGCATTTAATTGATATGCCTGCTAGACCTTTTTTAAACGACCTTTTCTGAGAAATGATTTTAACCTCCTGGTCTATCAGAGGAGCCACATGTTCTTCACATTGGATACAAGTCAGAGAAATCTAATGTGTATAAGGACATTTTGTACAGCAGCATATATGTGGGTTCACACCAGCCGCGTTTGAGGCATCAAATTCGCGTCTACCGCGTCTAGTAGTGTTGTAGTCAAGACAACCTAAACCGAGACCAAGTCATGACCAAGACAAAGACAGGCCAAGACCGAGACAAGACCAAGACTTTAAAGGGTCGAGACCAAGTCAAGGCCAAGACCAGTGCGAGTCACTGCATTAAAACACTTATAATAAAATGTGGAATATTAGGCACTTCTTGTCTGTGTGTGTGCGTGCGTGTGTTTGTGTGTGTGTGTGTGTGTGCCATCAGAGAAGTTGATAAAATAATCAAAGGCATTGCAGATTTGTGGGAATTTATCTTTGTCTATAAGCAAAAAAAGTGAACAAACACTGAAGAGCTAAAATCAACTTAACCTTTACTCTGAACTGTCTTTCCATGGCTTGCCATCCACTTAACACAATGCAAGTGTTTTTAGTAATAAAAGTTAGAAAAATTTTCATTGGGAGAAACTTAAACAATGCTTAAACAATGCCGAAATCATATGCCAAACCTGAATAAACTGCATAAAATTAATGATAAAAAATAAATTTGTGATGTGCCATCAGTTGTGGTCTTGACCGGTCTTGAAATAAAATTCTGAGTCCTCTTTGTCTGAGACCGAGATCGAGTAAAAATGCGGTCGATTCCAAGACGAGACCAAGACCTTTAAAAGACCAAGACCTTTAAAAAGACTCTGTTCGCTTCGAGAACTACAACACTAGCGTCTAGTTTGCTTGAATATTTTGAATTTACTCACTTCATTTGCGTGTGAAAGCCGCGCATGAAATTCTAGTCATCAAGACATTCACGCAGAAATTCGCGTCATGGGAGGGGCTTCTGCGACTCCGCTCGCTTCCTGTAATCACATCACTACTAGAGCAAGCTCCTGATTGGTTAACACGGCGCGTTTTTCCGCCAAAGTTAAAATTTTTCAACACACGCGTTTCTCGTGGCAACGCCCAATTCGCAGAATCACGTCTACCGCGCCATGCTAAACGCCTCATTCGCGCCACGAGAGCTCCAGACGCGTGTCAACGCGTCTTCACATTGACTTAATATTGAAATCACTCGCGCTTGACGCCTCTGCAGCGGCTGATGTGAACGCAGCATTATACTTTTATCATTTAAACATTTTTGTGCTATCTTTAAAATAAATGCCTCTTGGTTTACATTTATGCCTTTGGCAGACACTTTTATCCAAAGTGACTTACAGTGCATTACAAAGTAATGTTATATAATGTCATTGCATTCATTTACATTCAGGCACTTAGCAGACACTTATAAAATACATTACAAGATGAGAAAAACATTAAGCAATTCATCTCAAAAAGGCAATAACATGAGAAAGCACTTTTAAATTCACGTTCACTTTTAAATCTAGCGTAATATTGTGTCTTTTTTCTCCAGATTTGTTGGCAAATGCATGCAGACTTCAAATGTAAATGTGTGTAGACATGTTTGCATCTCTTTCTGAACTTACTCTTATATCTTTAGGGGATGTGTTTTACTTGTAAAATTATTTACATGCTTATATCACAGATTATTATGTTTTTTTATTTATTTTGCATACATGCTATGTATGTTGGCTGATATTTAAAGAGATGAAATGTCAATAGCACACTCCATTTCAATGATGGATTTGATTTGTATTTTGGCATTTGAAGTATAGATCAGGGAATAGACAGATAAGCTGTATATTTTATGGATGCCTGTGAGTTCTCCTCCTGGATTTATCTACATAATCAATAAGTCTTCGATTATATTGTCCATTACAATGTCAGTGGTCTTTATATGATTCCTTAATAATCTTAATGAAAAACACATTTACATGCAATTCAGAGTTATGAATCTCTGGTGTTACATCTTTTTGCATGCATTCAATTTGCACAGCAATATTATGACGAATATTTCAGGTCAGGATCTTTGACTAAGAGAATATTGAATTCCCATATGCTCTGCACACTATTGGCCCTAAGCAGTTTTTTCTTAACACCTTTATTTTAGAAAGCGCTATTAAACATTGATTAGGCAGTGAATGTAATTTTTTCAAGGTCAGTGACTGCACCGGCCAGGTGATTGATGAATCTGTCGAGCATGCACGATTGCTTTATACTATTAACAACGTTACAGAGAATGGTAAGGATGGAGTGGGGTGAGCATTAATATTGAGGGCATCTTTGTAATAAAAAAATATTTTGTCAACAGATGACTCCGGGACAGATCCGCGCCTAAGTCATCAGTTCTGGTGCGGTTCCGGCCCGGAGTCGTCTGCTGTCTGAAGTCTGGGGAACCAAAAATGGTTCTTGCTGTTGCCATTTTTGTTAAGAGTGCAGAACTGTACCTTTAAATCTTTACATTTAAATCTTTACATTGACATAACATTAAAATCACTCGCGCTTAACTTCTCTTCCGCGGCTGATCTGAGCGCAGCATTAGACCTCGGCACACGGTAACATCATCCCTCCTGACTACTCAACATTTCGCTTAAACTTCCATCAAACTAGTGCTCTTCCGACATACAATATAGTTGTCATTTTTTAGCTACTTAAAAATATCGTCACATTTTATTTTGTGCAGCCATACTTACTCGTGTAACTACTCATGTACCAGTCTTTAAATAGGGAAAACATGGAAGTGTCTGGTGGCTTCTAAATTCATCCCTGTTTGGATCCTAAGGAATGAATGGGGATAGGCTAAATGCTAACACATTCACAACGCGCTTTACAAAGATTAAGTGCACGCATTGAATAAATATAGGTATGTATTAATTCTTAAGTTGAGGTAAGACCATAGTAAAATATTGAAAAACAGTGGTGTTTTCCTTTAATGTACTGTAAAAGAATGGTAATTCCTCCAGGATTCCCTTCAGTTTAATCTCATCATAATTTGATATCAAAAATCTCAATGTAGGAGCCACAGACACCCCCCCCCCCCATCCTGATGGTGTGAATGATGATTGCTGTGTGAATTGAGACAAACCCACCAAGGTCCAGATGAAACAGTAATTTCATTCAAACAGACATTTAGTGCGCATTCTTAATTATTTTCATATGAATTTGACGGAACACAAGGGTGTAGTGTTTTATATTACTTCTATTCAATTACGATATCCAAGAGAAAATATATATGATGCATCTGAATCTTTGATGTATATCTCATAGCTCATTATTACCTCTTTTTGTCATAAATCTCACAGGAGTCAGACAGACCTGCTACACCCACCGATATCTTATCTCACGATGTTCTCATTTCCAAAGGCCACAATTGCAGCCCATTCCTATAAGCTGGCTGACATTTTTCCTGCTTAAATGCCAGCATTTGCATTGCCCACCATCCGGCTCATGCTCCTGTCCGCCAGAACACCTCATTTTAGATCGCAGGTACAAGCAGTCTGCATGAGGCCTAACGTGGGTGTAGTTTACAGATGAACTCAAGCTGTTTGGGTGATAGAAACGAGTTGGCGTTACAAGATGACTCGGTGTAGACTCACCAAAAGTTCTAGAACGCGTCTCGGCAACAACCCAGCATGTGGTTAATTATGCATTTCTCAAAGTTTGAATTCAAAAGCCTTCTGCATTAGACAGAAACCGGCTCCTTTTGGTGAGCTTGTAGACTTTCGGTTAAAAGACAGGACTGGATATTGTGATCAAAAGGACACCGGCTGTGTCCAAACACAGATGAACATCCCTCATCCTCTTGTGCGCAGCGGTAAGAACGCAGACAGCGTGCCGGAAAGGAATGTCAGATATGCCGTTTCCCGGATTAACTTTCAGCATGCGGGGCTTCGCCACTGTCAACACATAGCAACACGTGATACAGACCCGGATGAAGGACGAGATGCGTGCATTTGACGTATTCCTTCCATACGCCAGCTTACTAGAGAGCATTAAAACGGAAAAACAACAAACTGACAGAGAGATCAGTGATGCGAGCAATCTCTTGACCAAGCATGCTAAAGGATTACAGCCATGACAGGAGTGTCATTGGGGCTCAGTACTTTTCATTATGGTTGGTTGAGGGTGCTGAAATTGCATTGCAGTGTAGAGAGAGATTTTTTGATATATCAGACTAGCTCATTTATATTGGCAAGTCTTACCTGAAACATTCATACACTTATGATATACGTATATTATATATGTCATATAGGAAATAACCTTCATGATATTTTACACAAAACACATCACCAGGATGGCCGAGTGGTTAAGGACCAATGAACAAATATCCTCGTGTTGATTCTTTAAACTTCCTTTAAAGTTTGATCAGTTGTGCATAATGACATGTGCAACAAATGGATATACGGTGTCAAACTCATAGATGCATCATTTAAAATTCAGAAGCTCTTTATAAAATATTTTGAGTTAACCTCTGGCACAGCTTTAAAGCTGAAACTTATCAAGTCCTATCAGAGGTCCAGAATGTCATTGAAACACACCAGTGGCTTTGTTATCATCAGTATTAAACATGTTACCCCTTGAAGTACCCCTCCCCGCAGAGCCCCCCCACAAAACAAATCCCAATTTAACCCCTGTGTACGACTATGTGAATTGTAGGTTTATCTCCCTGAAATGTTTAACTCTGGATTTGCGAACCAACCGTAGATAAAAATAAAACCTGGAAAAGTTTTTAAACATTCAAATGCAACAATTGAAGATCAAAAGCCTGGGCCCGGTTGCATACCGCACCTTAAGTGTTTCCCCTAATTATGACACTTAAGGGGTATATTCACCTTACCTAAGAGAATAATTGAAGGGTGTTGCATATAGTATAATCCCTTAAACGGTTCTCTTAGGTAAGGGTAGTCGTTAAGTTTTTCACGACAGCGACCCAGGTTTGCCGTTATAAAATATTAATATAAAAGTTTTATGCAACACCCTTAAGTTTAAAGGGAAACATGTCGGGGCCGATGGTGTAGTGGACAGTGCTCCGACATATGGTGCAAACGCCCTTCCGGTGACCAAGGTCTTGGATCTTGGCTTGAGGTCCTTTGCCGATCCCATACCCCTCTCTTCACCCTTTACTTTCCTGTCGCCTCTCCATTACTTGGGCCCTGTCCCAAATGGCACACTCCGGACTTGTGGTCCTCCTCAGAGTCCACACTTTGATGACATCACGTAGTCCAGACTTTAGGGACCCTTGATGTGAGTCCACGTGGGTGCACCGGAGTCGTATTTTGGGACAGACTCGAGCATCACCCCGGAAATAGGAAGAGAGGTTGCCCGTCAGTGTGAACTCCTCCCTTCCGTCGCCTGATTGGTCTGATTGCCCTTTCGCAAGGACTTCTGGGTTGGCAAAGTGCGCGAAGCCTGCTGCAGTGCGGGCTTCGCTGAAGACCGCATCAAGGGGGCAAAGGAGGCGCTGATGAGCACACTTCAAAGCGTAAAAATGACAGATGGGACACCATACGGACTCGTAGACTAAGCGAGAACGCGCAATTTAAGGCCACAAGACCGAAAGTCCACATGAAGTGCGCCATTTGGGACAGGGCCTTACTATCAATAAAAGTCAAAAATGGCCCAAAAAAAAGTTTAAAGGGAAACTTAAGGGAAAATTACACTTGAGGTGCTTTATGCAACCAGGCCCTAGCATCTAAGTTCATGCATCTTTAACTACTTATCACCTGTATCTCTCCTACATTCGCCTGTGATATCTGCATGTATTCTGCAGGCAAAACTCTTCTGCATCCGTCCCATATGTTCTCAAACGCTGCCAAAGCACAGATCTGATTTGCTCTAGACGGTTCTAAGCCAACTTTAAATATCACACCTGTGTCACAAAAACTGGATTGAAGGCACTTGAGAAACTATCCTATTTATTTTTCTCATATGTGACCCTGGACCACAAAAACAGTCATAGGTCGCAAAGGTATAATTGTAGCAATAGCCAACAATACATTGTATGAGTCGAAATTATAGATTTTATTATGCCCAAAATCATTAGGATATTAAGTAAAGATCATGTTTCATGAAGATATTTAGTACATTTCTTGTAAATATATCATAAAGTATTTATCTTTAGTAATATGTGTTGCTAAGGACTTAATTTTGAATACTTTAAAACGGTTTTCTCAATATTCCGATTTTTCCCCCTCATATTCCAGATTTTAAAATAGTTGTGTCTCAGCCGAATATTGTCTTATCCAAACAAACCATAAATCAATGGAAATCTTATTTATATTATTCATCAGCTTTCAAATCTCAATTGGAAAAAAATGTACCTTTATGACTGGTATCATGATGCAAAATCATATAATCAAACATATTTGTCTTAAGACGAGTTTGTTTTTGACAAGGTTGTTGGTGTTAAGAAATGAGCTCACCTCTGAACTCTTAATAAGATGAATGAAAATACTAGAAGCTATAACATGTTCAGTCGATAAAACCTGATCACCTCAGTCTTGCCCTTCCAGCTTTGCTGGATGACTATTTCATCAAAACATTCACAACAGCCGATGGGCTGACAAAGTGATAAAGTGTTGGTCTTAAGGTCCAGTGGATGCATTTCACCATGGGCTCTAGTGTTCACAGAGCAACTATTTTTTACACTTTCACAACTGTTTACAGAAAAAAAGCGAAGACGCAGGTGGGACATTAGGCCATTGATGCTTTTAAATCTGAATACATGGACTCACCCAATACAGAAAATCCAAAACAACACTTTTAAAAAATGTGTGTTCAAAGAGATGTTTCATTTAACATCAGGATGACTGGGTGGTTGAGGCATTGGACTTCAGATGCAATTAATGAATATACTTGTGGGTATTTACCAAGAAACTGTAGAGTAGACTGATGAAACTGAACTTGATTTAAAATGAAACTAAGAAACTAGAACAGATCCTACCTTGCCCATGCCGGGTGTGTCTTTGACTTTGTTGACCGCACGTAAGAGGCAGGGCGGAGCAGGTGGAGGAGATACCTGCAGGATGCCACTGAAGTTAGTAGGGAAGAGGGGAGGGTCACACACAACAGGAGGGGCCGGACGCTGCTTCTTTTTCTTGGAAGACAGATTCAATTTCTGGGCAGCCCTAGGGAAAGAAAGAAGAAGCCATAAGAACAATCAATAAATCCAATGGACAAAAGTCCTTGTGGGTTCGAACCCCACTCCTGGTATGAGTAATAAAACTTTATATTGAAACCATTTATGTAGCACCCTGTTAATAATCAATAAAACTTGTTTCACGAAAAACGAGTCAAAAAGTGTTAAAAAAAGACCAGGATGGCCGAGTGGTTAAGGCGTTGGACTTAAGATCCAATGGACAAATGTCCTCGTGGGTTCGAACCCCACTTCTGGTATGAGTAACAGATTTTTAAATGGCAACTAGTTATGTAACAGGCTACTAACAATCAATAGAACTTGTTTCACGAAAAAACGGGTCAAAACACACCAACAAAGACCAGGATGGCCGAGTGGTTAAGGCGTTGGACTTAAGATCCAATGGACAAATGTCCTCGTGGGTTCGAACCCCACTCCTGGTATGAGTAACAGATTTTAAATGGCAACTAGTTATGTAACAGGCTACTAACAATCAATAAAACTTGTTTCACGAAAAACGGGTCAAAAAGAGTTAATAAAAGACCAGGATGTCTTGTTCCAACGCCTTAACCACTCGGCCATCCTGGTCTTTTTTTAACTCTTTTTGACCCGTTTTTCGTGAAACAAATTTTATTGATTTTTTGTAGCCTGTTAAATAACTTGCCGAGTGGTTAAGGCGTTGGACTTAAGATCAATGGACAAATGTCATCGTGGGTTCGAACCCCAGTCCTGGTATGAGTAACAGAATTTTAAACTGCAACTAGTTATGCAACAGGCAAATCAGGAAAAACAGGTCAAAAAGTGTTAAAAAAAGACCAGGATGGCCGAGTGGTTAAGGCGTTGGACTTAAGATCCAATGGACAAATGTCCTCGTGGGTTCGAACCCCACTCCTGGTATGAGTAACAGATTTTTAAATGGCAACTAGTTATGTAACAGGCTACTAACAATAAAAAAACTTGTTTCACGAAAAACGGGTCAAAAAGAGTTAAAAAAAGAACAGGATGGCCGAGTGGTTAAGGCGTTGGACTTAAGATCCAATGGACAAATGTCTTTGTGGGTTCGAACCACACTTCTTGTATGAGTAACAGAATTTTAAATGGCAACTAGTTATGTAACATGCTACTAACAATCAATAAAACTTGTTTCACGAAAAACGGGTCAAAAAGCACCAACAAAGACCAGGATGGCTGAGTGGTTAAGGCGTTGGACTTAAGATCCAATGGACAAATGTCCTCGTGGGTACGTACCCCACTCCTGGTATGAGTAACAGAATTTTAAACTGCAACTAGTTATGCAACAGGCAAATCAGGAAAAACAGGTCAAAAAGTGTTAAAAAAAGACCAGGATGGCCGAGTGGTTAAGGCGTTGGACTTAAGATCCAATGGACAAATGTCCTCGTGGGTTCGAACCCCACTCCTGGTATGAGTAACAGATTTTTAAATGGCAACTAGTTATGTAACAGGCTACTAACAATCAATAGAACTTGTTTCACGAAAAAACGGGTCAAAACACACCAACAAAGACCAGGATGGCCGAGTGGTTAAGGCGTTGGCCTTAAGATCCAATGGACAAATGTCCTCGTGGGTTCGAACCCCACTCCTGGTATGAGTAACAGATTTTTAAATGGCAACTAGTTATGTAACAGGCTACTAACAATCAATAAAACTTGTTTCACGAAAAACGGGTCAAAAAGAGTTAATAAAAGACCAGGATGTCTTGTTCCAACGCCTTAACCACTCGGCCATCCTGGTCTTTTTTTAACTCTTTTTGACCCGTTTTTCGTGAAACAAGTTTTATTGATTTTTAGTAGCCTGTTACATAACTTGCCGAGTGGTTAAGGCGTTGGACTTAAGATCAATGGACAAATGTCATCGTGGGTTCGAACCCCACTCCTGGTATGATTAACAGATTTTTAAATGGCAACTAGTTATGTAACAGTCTACTAACAATCAATAAAACTTGTTTCACGAAAAACGGGTCAAAAAGAGTTAAAAGAAGACCAGGATGGCCGAGTGGTTAAGGCGTTGGACTTAAGAATCAATGGACAAATGTCCTTGTGGGTTCGAACCCCACTTCTTGTATGAGTAACAGAATTTTAAATGGCAACTAGTTATGTAACAGGCTACTAACAATCAATAAAACTTGTTTCACGAAAAAACGGGTCAAAACGCACCAACAAAGACCAGGATGGCCGAGTGGTTAAGGCGTTGGACTTAAGATCCAATGGACAAATGTCCTCGTGGGTTCGAACCCCACTCCTGGTATGAGTAACAGATTTTTAAATGGCAACTAGTTATGTAACAGGCTACTAACAATCAATAAAACTTGTTTCACGAAAAAACGGGTCAAAACGCACCAACAAAGACCAGGATGGCCGAGTGTTTAAGGCGTTGGACTTAAGATCCAATGGACAAATGTTCTCATGGGTTTGAACCCCACTCCTGGCATGCGTAACAGAATTTTAAATGGCAACTAGTTATGTAACATGCTACTAACAATCAATAAAACTTGTTTCACGAAAAACGGGTCAAAAAGCACCAACAAAGACCAGGATGGCTGAGTGGTTAAGGCGTTGGACTTAAGATCCAATGGACAAATGTCCTCGTGGGTACGTACCCCACTCCTGGTATGAGTAACAGAATTTTAAACTGCAACTAGTTATGCAACAGGCAAATCAGGAAAAACAGGTCAAAAAGTGTTAAAAAAAGACCAGGATGGCCGAGTGGTTAAGGCGTTGGACTTAAGATCCAATGGACAAATGTCCTCGTGGGTTCGAACCCCACTCCTGGTATGAGTAACAGATTTTTAAATGGCAACTAGTTATGTAACAGGCTACTAACAATCAATAGAACTTGTTTCACGAAAAAACGGGTCAAAACACACCAACAAAGACCAGGATGGCCGAGTGGTTAAGGCGTTGGACTTAAGATCCAATGGACAAATGTCCTCGTGGGTTCGAACCCCACTCCTGGTATGAGTAACAGATTTTTAAATGGCAACTAGTTATGTAACAGGCTACTAACAATCAATAAAACTTGTTTCACGAAAAACGGGTCAAAAAGAGTTAATAAAAGACCAGGATGTCTTGTTCCAACGCCTTAACCACTCGGCCATCCTGGTCTTTTTTTAACTCTTTTTGACCCGTTTTTCGTGAAACAAGTTTTATTGATTTTTAGTAGCCTGTTACATAACTTGCCGAGTGGTTAAGGCGTTGGACTTAAGATCAATGGACAAATGTCATCGTGGGTTCGAACCCCACTCCTGGTATGATTAACAGATTTTTAAATGGCAACTAGTTATGTAACAGTCTACTAACAATCAATAAAACTTGTTTCACGAAAAACGGGTCAAAAAGAGTTAAAAGAAGACCAGGATGGCCGAGTGGTTAAGGCGTTGGACTTAAGAATCAATGGACAAATGTCCTTGTGGGTTCGAACCCCACTTCTTGTATGAGTAACAGAATTTTAAATGGCAACTAGTTATGTAACAGGCTACTAACAATCAATAAAACTTATTTCACTAAAAAACGGGTCAAAACGCACCAACAAAGACCAGGATGGCCGAGTGGTTAAGGCGTTGGACTTAAGATCCAATGGACAAATGTCCTCGTGGGTTCGAACCCCACTCCTGGTATGAGTAACAGATTTTTAAATGGCAACTAGTTATGTAACAGGCTACTAACAATCAATAAAACTTGTTTCACGAAAAAAACGGGTCAAAACGCACCAACAAAGGCCAGGATGGCCGAGTGGTTAAGGCGTTGGACTTAAGATCCAATGGACAAATGTCCTCGTGGGTTCGAACCCCACTCCTGGTATGAGTAACAGAATTTTAAATGGCAACTAGTTATGTAACAGGCTACTAACAATAAATAAAACTTGTTTGTCGAAAAACGGGTCATAAAGAGTTAATAAAAGACCAGGATGGCCGAGTGGTTAAGGCGTTGGACTTAAGATCCAATGGACAAATGTCTTCGTGGGTTCGAACCCCACTCCTGGTATGAGTTACAGATTTTTAAATGGCAACTAGTTATGTAACATGCTACTAACAATCAATAAAACTTGTTTCACGAAAAACGGGTCAAAAAGCACCAACAAAGACCAGGATGGCCGAGTGGTTAAGGCGTTGGACTTAAGATCCAATGGACAAATGTCCCCGTGGGTTCGAACCCCACTCCTGGTATGAGTAACAGAATTTTAAATGGCAACTAGTCATGTAACAGGCTACTAACAATCAATAAAACTTGTTTGTCGAAAAACGGGTCATAAAGAGTTAATAAAAGACCAGGATGGCCGAGTGGTTAAGGCGTTGGGCTTAAGATCCAATGGACAAATGTCTTCGTGGGTTCGAACCCCACTCCTGGTGTGAGTAACAGATTTTTAAATGGCAACTAGTTATGTAACATGCTACTAACAATCAATAAAACTTGTTTCACGAAAAACGGGTCAAAAAGCACCAACAAAGACCAGGATGGCCGAGTGGTTAAGGCGTTGGACTTAAGATCCAATGGACAAATGTCCTCGTGGGTCCGAACCCCACTCCTGGTATGAGTAGCAGAATTTTAAATGGCAACTAGTTATGTAACAGGCTACTAACAATCAATAAAACTTGTTTCACGAAAAAACGGGTCAAAACACACCAACAAAGACCAGGATGGCCGAGTGGTTAAGGCGTTGGCCTTAAGATTCAATGGACAAATGTCCTCGTGGGTTGGAACCCCACTCCTGGTATGAGTAACAGATTTTTAAATGGCAACTAGTTATGTAACAGGCTACTAACAATCAATAAAACTTGTTTCACGAAAAACGGGTCAAAAAGAGTTAATAAAAGACCAGGATGTCTTGTTCCAACGCCTTAACCACTCGGCCATCCTGGTCTTTTTTTAACTCTTTTTGACCCGTTTTTCGTGAAACAAGTTTTATTGATTTTTAGTAGCCTGTTACATAACTTGCCGAGTGGTTAAGGCGTTGGACTTAAGATCAATGGACAAATGTCATCGTGGGTTCGAACCCCACTCCTGGTATGATTAACAGATTTTTAAATGGCAACTAGTTATGTAACAGTCTACTAACAATCAATAAAACTTGTTTCACGAAAAACGGGTCAAAAAGAGTTAAAAGAAGACCAGGATGGCCGAGTGGTTAAGGCGTTGGACTTAAGAATCAATGGACAAATGTCCTTGTGGGTTCGAACCCCACTTCTTGTATGAGTAACAGAATTTTAAATGGCAACTAGTTATGTAACAGGCTACTAACAATCAATAGAACTTGTTTCACGAAAAAACGGGTCAAAACACACCAACAAAGACCAGGATGGCCGAGTGGTTAAGGCGTTGGACTTAAGATCCAATGGACAAATGTCCTCGTGGGTTTGAACCCCACTCCTGGTATGAGTAACAGATTTTTAAATGGCAACTAGTTATGTAACAGTCTACTAACAATCAATAAAACTTGTTTCACGAAAAACGGGTCAAAAAGAGTTAAAAGAAGACCAGGATGGCCGAGTGGTTAAGGCGTTGGACTTAAGAATCAATGGACAAATGTCCTTGTGGGTTCGAACCCCACTTCTTGTATGAGTAACAGAATTTTAAATGGCAACTAGTTATGTAACAGGCTACTAACAATCAATAAAACTTATTTCACTAAAAAACGGGTCATAACGCACCAACAAAGACCAGGATGGCCGAGTGGTTAAGGCGTTGGACTTAAGATCCAATGGACAAATGTCCTCGTGGGTTCGAACCCCACTCCTGGTATGAGTAACAGATTTTTAAATGGCAACTAGTTATGTAACAGGCTACTAACAATCAATAAAACTTGTTTCACGAAAAAAACGGGTCAAAACGCACCAACAAAGGCCAGGATGGCCGAGTGGTTAAGGCGTTGGACTTAAGATCCAATGGACAAATGTCCTCGTGGGTTCGAACCCCACTCCTGGTATGAGTAACAGAATTTTAAATGGCAACTAGTTATGTAACAGGCTACTAACAATAAATAAAACTTGTTTGTCGAAAAACGGGTCATAAAGAGTTAATAAAAGACCAGGATGGCCGAGTGGTTAAGGCGTTGGACTTAAGATCCAATGGACAAATGTCTTCGTGGGTTCGAACCCCACTCCTGGTATGAGTTACAGATTTTTAAATGGCAACTAGTTATGTAACATGCTACTAACAATCAATAAAACTTGTTTCACCAAAAACGGGTCAAAAAGCACCAACAAAGACCAGGATGGCCGAGTGGTTAAGGCGTTGGACTTAAGATCCAATGGACAAATGTCCTCGTGGGTTCGAACCCCACTCCTGGTATGAGTAACAGAATTTTAAATGGCAACTAGTTATGTAACAGGCTACTAACAATCAATAAAACTTGTTTGTCGAAAAACGGGTCATAAAGAGTTAATAAAAGACCAGGATGGCCGAGTGGTTAAGGCGTTGGGCTTAAGATCCAATGGACAAATGTCTTCGTGGGTTCGAACCCCACTCCTGGTGTGAGTAACAGATTTTTAAATGGCAACTAGTTATGTAACAGTCTACTAACAATCAATAAAACTTGTTTCACGAAAAACGGGTCAAAAAGAGTTAAAAGAAGACCAGGATGGCCGAGTGGTTAAGGCGTTGGACTTAAGAATCAATGGACAAATGTCCTTGTGGGTTCGAACCCCACTTCTTGTATGAGTAACAGAATTTTAAATGGCAACTAGTTATGTAACAGGCTACTAACAATCAATAAAACTTATTTCACTAAAAAACGGGTCAAAACGCACCAACAAAGACCAGGATGGCCGAGTGGTTAAGGCGTTGGACTTAAGATCCAATGGACAAATGTCCTCGTGGGTTCGAACCCCACTCCTGGTATGAGTAACAGATTTTTAAATGGCAACTAGTTATGTAACAGGCTACTAACAATCAATAAAACTTGTTTCACGAAAAAAACGGGTCAAAACGCACCAACAAAGGCCAGGATGGCCGAGTGGTTAAGGCGTTGGACTTAAGATCCAATGGACAAATGTCCTCGTGGGTTCGAACCCCACTCCTGGTATGAGTAACAGAATTTTAAATGGCAACTAGTTATGTAACAGGCTACTAACAATAAATAAAACTTGTTTGTCGAAAAACGGGTCATAAAGAGTTAATAAAAGACCAGGATGGCCGAGTGGTTAAGGCGTTGGACTTAAGATCCAATGGACAAATGTCTTTGTGGGTTCGAACCACACTTCTTGTATGAGTAACAGAATTTTAAATGGCAACTAGTTATGTAACATGCTACTAACAATCAATAAAACTTGTTTCACGAAAAACGGGTCAAAAAGCACCAACAAAGACCAGGATGGCTGAGTGGTTAAGGCGTTGGACTTAAGATCCAATGGACAAATGTCCTCGTGGGTACGTACCCCACTCCTGGTATGAGTAACAGAATTTTAAACTGCAACTAGTTATGCAACAGGCAAATCAGGAAAAACAGGTCAAAAAGTGTTAAAAAAAGACCAGGATGGCCGAGTGGTTAAGGCGTTGGACTTAAGATCCAATGGACAAATGTCCTCGTGGGTTCGAACCCCACTCCTGGTATGAGTAACAGATTTTTAAATGGCAACTAGTTATGTAACAGGCTACTAACAATCAATAGAACTTGTTTCACGAAAAAACGGGTCAAAACACACCAACAAAGACCAGGATGGCCGAGTGGTTAAGGCGTTGGCCTTAAGATCCAATGGACAAATGTCCTCGTGGGTTCGAACCCCACTCCTGGTATGAGTAACAGATTTTTAAATGGCAACTAGTTATGTAACAGGCTACTAACAATCAATAAAACTTGTTTCACGAAAAACGGGTCAAAAAGAGTTAATAAAAGACCAGGATGGCCGAGTGGTTAAGGCGTTGGGCTTAAGATCCAATGGACAAATGTCTTCGTGGGTTCGAACCCCACTCCTGGTGTGAGTAACAGATTTTTAAATGGCAACTAGTTATGTAACAGTCTACTAACAATCAATAAAACTTGTTTCACGAAAAACGGGTCAAAAAGCACCAACAAAGACCAGGATGGCTGAGTGGTTAAGGCGTTGGACTTAAGATCCAATGGACAAATGTCCCCGTGGGTTCGAACCCCACTCCTGGTATGAGTAACAGAATTTTAAATGGCAACTAGTCATGTAACAGGCTACTAACAATCAATAAAACTTGTTTGTCGAAAAACGGGTCATAAAGAGTTAATAAAAGACCAGGATGGCCGAGTGGTTAAGGCGTTGGGCTTAAGATCCAATGGACAAATGTCTTCGTGGGTTCGAACCCCACTCCTGGTGTGAGTAACAGATTTTTAAATGGCAACTAGTTATGTAACATGCTACTAACAATCAATAAAACTTGTTTCACGAAAAACGGGTCAAAACACACCAACAAAGACCAGGATGGCCGAGTGGTTAAGGCGTTGGCCTTAAGATTCAATGGACAAATGTCCTCGTGGGTTGGAACCCCACTCCTGGTATGAGTAACAGAATTTTAAATGGCAACTAGTTATGTAACAGGCTACTAACAATAAATAAAACTTGTTTGTCGAAAAACGGGTCAAAAAGAGTTAAAAGAAGACCAGGATGGCCGAGTGGTTAAGGCGTTGGACTTAAGAATCAATGGACAAATGTCCTTGTGGGTTCGAACCCCACTTCTTGTATGAGTAACAGAATTTTAAATGGCAACTAGTTATGTAACAGGCTACTAACAATCAATAAAACTTATTTCACTAAAAAACGGGTCAAAACGCACCAACAAAGACCAGGATGGCCGAGTGGTTAAGGTGTTGGACTTAAGATCCAATGGACAAATGTCCTCGTGGGTTCGAACCCCACTCCTGGTATGAGTAACAGATTTTTAAATGGCAACTAGTTATGTAACAGGCTACTAACAATCAATAAAACTTGTTTCACGAAAAAAACGGGTCAAAACGCACCAACAAAGGCCAGGATGGCCGAGTGGTTAAGGCGTTGGACTTAAGATCCAATGGACAAATGTCCTCGTGGGTTCGAACCCCACTCCTGGTATGAGTAACAGAATTTTAAATGGCAACTAGTTATGTAACAGGCTACTAACAATAAATAAAACTTGTTTGTCGAAAAACGGGTCATAAAGAGTTAATAAAAGACCAGGATGGCCGAGTGGTTAAGGCGTTGGACTTAAGATCCAATGGACAAATGTCTTCGTGGGTTCGAACCCCACTCCTGGTATGAGTTACAGATTTTTAAATGGCAACTAGTTATGTAACATGCTACTAACAATCAATAAAACTTGTTTCACGAAAAACGGGTCAAAAAGCACCAACAAAGACCAGGATGGCCGAGTGGTTAAGGCGTTGGACTTAAGATCCAATGGACAAATGTCCCCGTGGGTTCGAACCCCACTCCTGGTATGAGTAACAGAATTTTAAATGGCAACTAGTCATGTAACAGGCTACTAACAATCAATAAAACTTGTTTGTCGAAAAACGGGTCATAAAGAGTTAATAAAAGACCAGGATGGCCGAGTGGTTAAGGCGTTGGGCTTAAGATCCAATGGACAAATGTCTTCGTGGGTTCGAACCCCACTCCTGGTGTGAGTAACAGATTTTTAAATGGCAACTAGTTATGTAACATGCTACTAACAATCAATAAAACTTGTTTCACGAAAAACGGGTCAAAAAGCACCAACAAAGACCAGGATGGCCGAGTGGTTAAGGCGTTGGACTTAAGATCCAATGGACAAATGTCCTCGTGGGTCCGAACCCCACTCCTGGTATGAGTAGCAGAATTTTAAATGGCAACTAGTTATGTAACAGGCTACTAACAATCAATAAAACTTGTTTCACGAAAAAACGGGTCAAAACACACCAACAAAGACCAGGATGGCCGAGTGGTTAAGGCGTTGGCCTTAAGATTCAATGGACAAATGTCCTCGTGGGTTGGAACCCCACTCCTGGTATGAGTAACAGATTTTTAAATGGCAACTAGTTATGTAACAGGCTACTAACAATCAATAAAACTTGTTTCACGAAAAACGGGTCAAAAAGAGTTAATAAAAGACCAGGATGTCTTGTTCCAACGCCTTAACCACTCGGCCATCCTGGTCTTTTTTTAACTCTTTTTGACCCGTTTTTCGTGAAACAAGTTTTATTGATTTTTAGTAGCCTGTTACATAACTTGCCGAGTGGTTAAGGCGTTGGACTTAAGATCAATGGACAAATGTCATCGTGGGTTCGAACCCCACTCCTGGTATGATTAACAGATTTTTAAATGGCAACTAGTTATGTAACAGTCTACTAACAATCAATAAAACTTGTTTCACGAAAAACGGGTCAAAAAGAGTTAAAAGAAGACCAGGATGGCCGAGTGGTTAAGGCGTTGGACTTAAGAATCAATGGACAAATGTCCTTGTGGGTTCGAACCCCACTTCTTGTATGAGTAACAGAATTTTAAATGGCAACTAGTTATGTAACAGGCTACTAACAATCAATAGAACTTGTTTCACGAAAAAACGGGTCAAAACACACCAACAAAGACCAGGATGGCCGAGTGGTTAAGGCGTTGGACTTAAGATCCAATGGACAAATGTCCTCGTGGGTTTGAACCCCACTCCTGGTATGAGTAACAGATTTTTAAATGGCAACTAGTTATGTAACAGTCTACTAACAATCAATAAAACTTGTTTCACGAAAAACGGGTCAAAAAGAGTTAAAAGAAGACCAGGATGGCCGAGTGGTTAAGGCGTTGGACTTAAGAATCAATGGACAAATGTCCTTGTGGGTTCGAACCCCACTTCTTGTATGAGTAACAGAATTTTAAATGGCAACTAGTTATGTAACAGGCTACTAACAATCAATAAAACTTATTTCACTAAAAAACGGGTCAAAACGCACCAACAAAGACCAGGATGGCCGAGTGGTTAAGGCGTTGGACTTAAGATCCAATGGACAAATGTCCTCGTGGGTTCGAACCCCACTCCTGGTATGAGTAACAGATTTTTAAATGGCAACTAGTTATGTAACAGGCTACTAACAATCAATAAAACTTGTTTCACGAAAAAAACGGGTCAAAACGCACCAACAAAGGCCAGGATGGCCGAGTGGTTAAGGCGTTGGACTTAAGATCCAATGGACAAATGTCCTCGTGGGTTCGAACCCCACTCCTGGTATGAGTAACAGAATTTTAAATGGCAACTAGTTATGTAACAGGCTACTAACAATAAATAAAACTTGTTTGTCGAAAAACGGGTCATAAAGAGTTAATAAAAGACCAGGATGGCCGAGTGGTTAAGGCGTTGGACTTAAGATCCAATGGACAAATGTCTTCGTGGGTTCGAACCCCACTCCTGGTATGAGTTACAGATTTTTAAATGGCAACTAGTTATGTAACATGCTACTAACAATCAATAAAACTTGTTTCACCAAAAACGGGTCAAAAAGCACCAACAAAGACCAGGATGGCCGAGTGGTTAAGGCGTTGGACTTAAGATCCAATGGACAAATGTCCTCGTGGGTTCGAACCCCACTCCTGGTATGAGTAACAGAATTTTAAATGGCAACTAGTTATGTAACAGGCTACTAACAATCAATAAAACTTGTTTGTCGAAAAACGGGTCATAAAGAGTTAATAAAAGACCAGGATGGCCGAGTGGTTAAGGCGTTGGGCTTAAGATCCAATGGACAAATGTCTTCGTGGGTTCGGACCCCACTCCTGGTGTGAGTAACAGATTTTTAAATGGCAACTAGTTATGTAACATGCTACTAACAATCAATAAAACTTGTTTCACGAAAAACGGGTCAAAAAGCACCAACAAAGACCAGGATGGCCGAGTGGTTAAGGCGTTGGACTTAAGATCCAATGGACAAATGTCCTCGTGGGTTCGAACCCCACTCCTGGTATGAGTAGCAGAATTTTAAATGGCAACTAGTTATGTAACAGGCTACTAACAATCAATAAAACTTGTTTCACGAAAAAACGGGTCAAAAAGCATAGACAAAGACCAGGATGGCTGAGTGGTTAAGGCGTTGGACTTAAGATCCAATGGACAAATGTCCTCGTGGGTTCGAACCCCACTCCTGGTATGAGTAACAGAATTTTAAATGGCAACTAGTTATGTAACAGGCTACTAACAATCAATAAAACTTGTTTGTCGAAAAACGGGTCATAAAGAGTTAATAAAAGACCAGGATGGCCGAGTGGTTAAGGCGTTGGACTTAAGATCCAATGGACAAATGTCCTCGTGGGTTCGAACCCCACTCCTGGTATGAGTAACAGAAGTTTAAATAGCAACTAGTTATGTAACAGTCAACTAACAATCAATAAAACTTGTTTCACGAAAAACGGGTCAAAAAGAGTTAAAAAAAAAACCAGGATGGCCGAGTGGTTAAGGCGTTGGACTTAAGATCCAATGGACAAATGTCTTCGTGGGTTCGAACCCCACTCCTGGTATGAGTAACAGATTTTTAAATGGCAACTAGTTATGTAACATGCTACTAACAATCAATAAAACTTGTTTGTCGAAAAACGGGTCAAAAAGCACCAACAAAGACCAGGATGAGTGCTTATGAAGGCACTACAACATTTTACGAGTTAGACAGTCAGATAGACAGACTGGGTCTGTCAGTGTATACTACCACCCCTGTAAACAGTGAATGTTAACATGCTCAGTGGTTAAGGGGTAATATAAGGAATAGACAGACAGACAGACAGACAGACAGACAGGCAGAAAGATTAGTGTTTGAAGAGCTATTATAAACTGCTGTGGAAGCAGTAAGAGTCGATTGATTCATACAGTGTCTTACAGCGTTAAGCCGAAAGTATACTAGGGACGTCCGCGTATGCGGTGTTCGTGTGCAGCCCAAAATTTGAGACCG
Source organism: Paramisgurnus dabryanus (assembly GCF_030506205.2). NCBI lineage: Eukaryota > Metazoa > Chordata > Actinopteri > Cypriniformes > Cobitidae > Paramisgurnus > Paramisgurnus dabryanus. Next base: position 5,624,178 of record NC_133353.1, read on the forward strand.
CGCGGACAGTGCGCGTACAGTCTGCGTACGACAGCGCATGCGTGTGAAAATATTTAGACAGGACACTCCACTATAAACAATTATACAAAGGAAATAGACAGCATTTGCACACACACTATCGTTTTTCTTCTTTAACTTTTACTTCTTCAAAGAACAGAAAGCTCTGGAGCATGTTTGTTTGATTCCGGTTCTTTGTTGTCTTGTTGTTTGTTCTAAACTGTGTTTGCAATGGTGGATCAGTGGCTTTTCATCACCTATCCGAATGTTTTAATTTACTGTAAATGTCGCCAAATCAGTGCTGCCCTGACAGCCTGTTAGACTAATAATTTGAGTAAGAAATCCTTTGTATTGCGTATAGTGTCGAACGCGGCCATCCGCATGTAGCTGCGGGGACTATACTCGGAAAGCTGCGCGGACATATCTGTGCAGAGGCTTACCAGAGCCTCATTTAGAGTCTCACAGGATTCCAGTGCTGGAGGCTGAAACTGAAAAACTCAACCACCACCCTGAGATCTCGAATATTAAAACAATATGTTTGTCCAAGGGTAAAGAAACTCTCTGCAAGGACATCATAACTTAAGGAAACATCCACTAAAAATCACAGAGGGACATAATGGCTATAGGTAAAGAAATGTGAGGTAAGATTTTAGAAAATGCCAAGCTTCAAATATTTGCATATGCCATTATGCAGTGGCGTAGAATTCATTTACATACACAAAAATAAACCAACACAAGCCTATGCCTTAAAATGTCGGAGGTATCAAACTTTGTGATGTGATTATGTTTAAGTTTGAATAGCTAGATCCAAATTCATGAATGTCATAATTACACATTTAGAAAAGTTTGTCACAAATGGTCCCAAGCTGTCACTCTGATGGTACCCTTTTAAAGACTTCTAATGTGTACCATTAAGGTACATTTGGTACCAATATGTACCTTTGAGTTAATAAAATACACTCTTTGATACAAATACTAAACGCATAAGCAGAGTTTTACGTTTGTGCACCTACAATAGTACTGAAATTCTTTGAAATTAGAGAGAGAGTGCGACATCTTGTTTTTTTAAATATAGTTTAAATGAATTAAAACAATTTTGGCCTGAAGTTTATGTATTAAAATATCAAGATTAGACAAATAAAATATAAATTCTTATATTTTGATTTCATTAATAGCTCAAACAAAATCAAAAGTGGTTCTGGTCTGGGGGGGTGGTAACCCCCAGCCCACCCCCAAACTCCGCCTATGACTAAATGTATGTTTGAGGTATATAATGAACCCTGTAGGTGTAATGAAAAACTTTTTAAAAGTATATAGCCCTACTAACAGCTAGGGACCATTTTTCTGATTAAAGTTTTACTTGTTCCGGATAAAACCGAGGAAGATGCTTCACCTTCCTAAGCTCGGCAGTATTCAAGATTTTTCTCTTAACATTAATTTAAAAAGACATTATTTGGGGGACAATTAAATACAGTACATTCAAAACAATGGGGGGACGCATCTACTTAATGCATTACAGTTCAGAATAAAGAAGATCCGAATTCGGGGCAGTTCAACACTCCAAACTTTAACTCAGATGTCCAAAGGTCCAAAAAGATGCAAGTTTTAATTTGTCAGATTGGCCGAAATGGTATCAGTTTGTTCAATTAGCTGTAACATAAAAACACAGTCATTCATTGCGAAGCAGAAGTCTTTCATTTCGTCCTACTTGTGCAAATCTATTCAAGGCCAAAGATACAGGCTGAAGAGAAAATAGCTTCTATACTGGCATTTAAAGTAGCCAAGGTCTCCTGGCTGGCACAAACTCACTTCACATAATGTAGAAATACACTTTCAGCCTCTGGCTACAGGAGAGGACCAGCTATTCGATAAAGCAAAGAAAATATTTTGCTTCCTTTGCAGCGTGATCAAATTTCTGTCCAGTGTAGCAGAGCAAAGTGGTTACTGTGAGAAAAAAAGCGAGACAAAAATAATAAACACTCTGGCAGATAAGAGGTGGTGGAAATATAGCTGGAAGTAATAATAACACTCTGTGTTTGTATAGAGATAGAGATGCAGTTACCTTTAAAATCATCAGCCTGAGCATTTTAGACGGCAACAAAATGAGCAGCCTATATCTCAGAAATGTGATAAAGTTTCATCTGGATATATTTACTAAAGTGTATGTGGACATTTTGGATGACAAGGGAAATGGCTGAGCTCCAAGATGTTGTGTGAAATGCAAAGTGAGGTAATTATTATGTTCTCTCTGAAACACTGACCAACACACAGTTTTCCCAACTCCTAATGAGCTGGCAGGCAAAGTCTCATAAACTTTCAAAAAAAATCGACATCTCAACAATGCGCTTCTAATTCAACCCTTTCGTCCTAGATAATGAAACAAAGTACCATAGTTACCTGCTCCAGAGAGACCTGAAGAAGATGAAATTGTCTTTTGTGTTAAAAGCCGAATCACGTCGACTGGGAAATTGTCTGAGAATTAGAAGGACACTTTGCTTGAATTGGCTTGAACCACACTGAGTCGAGATGCGGATGTGTTATTTTGCAAAGGCGTTAATGAGATTTCCTTAAATAGAATCTTAGAAGAACATTCAACTCTTGGAAAACAGACAACATCTCTCCTCAACCATCTTCAAAAAATCACAAAACAGGAAGACATAAGTGCATGTAATGTAAATGCGTTTATCAAAGCTCAGAGGCACAAATATAACTGGACTTACATTTAATAAAGAAAATGTAAGTGCCGTTTGTCTATCCAAAACTCGCCACAATGATGCTAAAGGTTAAGGGTGCACTGACAGGAAAAAATTGTCCAAAATGGTCCCAAGCTGTCACTGGGGCAGTACCCTTTAAAAAGGTCCTAAAATGTTTAATTTAGGTACAGATATGTATACATTTGGAACCAATGTGGACTTTTGAGGTACTATGCACTCTTTGGCACCAATATGTACCTCTGAGGTATACCAAATCTTTGAACTCTTTAGGAGCAAAAGTGTACTTTTTTAAAGGGTACCGCCCCACACCACTGTTCAAATAAAAATTTCTTGTGGGCGCACTCATATTACCCAAACCAACCCATACCCAAGTGCAATTGTCCCCCGTCCCTACTCCCCCAGAAGCACGCACTCACACTGTACTTTTATCGATCCGAGCCCAGGCGTGCTTTCGTCATTACTGTGGGTTCACCCCAGATGCATTTGAGGCGTCAAATTCGCGTCTACTGCGCGTAGTTGGACACTTTAACATTTTAACATTCACGCATGAAATTCTAGTCATCGAGACATTCACGTGGAAATTCGTGTCATGGGAGGGGCTTCTGCGACTGTGCTCGCTTCCTGTAATCACGTCACTATTAGAGCAAGCTCCTGATTGGTTAACGCGGTGCATTTTTCCGCCAACGTTCAAATTTTTCAACTTGTGGATTTCCCCCGGCAACGTTCAATTCTCGCCATTACTAGAGGCTATAACTACTACGAACTAGACGCGCGAATGAGGCGCAATTGGGTGAACCGTGCCACGCTTAACGCCTCATTCGCGCCCCAAGACCTCCAGACGTGCATCAACACGTCTTTACATTGACTTAACATTGAAATCACTCGCGTTTGACGCCTCTACCGCGTCTGGTGTGAACGCAGCATTAGGATGCGATTGTTTTAAAAAGCAGGAAGTAGAGCGCTCTCTTAACACTGGAACCCATCGTGATGTTAAGTCTGTGTTTTTTATTCAGAGTCGTTTGGTGCTTGATGACAGACAGCCCTCTCACATGCCTATCATATTGCTTAGTTGATTTGTCACGTGTGCAGTTCAGACAGTCACTTAACTCGCCGCATGCATCAGAAGGTTTTAACGAAGGCAGATGAAGGTGAGTGGTCGCGCAATTGATGTCTCTATTTTTGAAACGCGCTCTTGCGCGATTAGCGGGCTAGACATCGCGCGATTCACGGGCTCAACATCGTTGCAAAGCCCTTTCTGCTAGTGCCTGCATCAAAAGTTTTGCATTTCTTTTTCTGTGTATAGCATTCAGTTTGGCAATTACAAGCTGGATTGCTAGTAAATTTATAACTTGCCAAATCGTAACTAAATGCAGTCCTGTTTCCAAGCGTGCCTTGTTTTATTCACGGTTGGTTTTCCAGGTTACCAATACAACCGTCTTTCGCTCGAACAACTTGATGAAAACCTTATTTGCATTTGTTTGAATTTTGAAAAGTTTCGCTTCACGTTTTGATGGAAACCCAACTACTGACCGTGTGGTTGTCAGGACATTGCTAAAAATGCAGGTTGTTTGCGTATTGCTCTGTGGTTACAAACACTAAGTTGCCTGTTTTTCCCAAACACCAGCCTAAATAAATTACTAACTGCAATATTCTACATGCTGCATGTGCGAACAGGAAAAGTTACACACCATAATGCAATTGATTTGGTTCGTTTTTGATCCAAGTGATTTTGCCTAGGTAAGCACTACTAACAAGACATGTCTATCCAGTGAAGCTAAAGAAAAACAGGATTTGTTTCTCACCTCTCCATCATTTAAGGGGCCTGAGGACACCTAAGTGTCCAAACCCCAGTTCTTCCTTCTGCTCTTAAACAAGCATCCGTCTTCAATGTATTCTGCAGCACGCAGACCCTATAGGTTCAACCTGAGTTTGACAGCTTATCAGGAATCCATTAGTCCTCCGTGTTGTGCTATTTGTGAACGGTAGATAAAGCCGAGCGCCCCTCCTCAGGCGTATCCACGGCAGACAGAAGTCTTTCCTCAGCAGAGAGACGACAGCTTAATCCTTACACCTGAGCACTTCTGACTGCCTACGCGCCCGGTCTCCAATCTCCCTCTCTCACTCATTTCTATCTCGATTTCTTTCCTCTATGTCTCAGTTCAGCTTGTACTGGTTGATTGTGTTGTCCAAGGGAGTACGTCCAGAGTCAAGATGCCAAAAAAGCATCCAAGAACACGGAAACATGAAGCAAGGAATAAATGTCTCATATTGCCAGCACTGTACCCAGCTGATAATGTCTACTTTTCAATCTCTGCACCAATTTTGCTCTCTCTCTCTCACTTTCTCTCTCTCGAACTCACACACTCTCTCTCCATCTGTAACGTACTTCACACTTCTTCAAGGATTTCTTTTTAACAGCACAGCCAACGGTACCAGAATTGGACCCAGAGCTCTGGCACCACTGCACTCACTATTTCCAAACTGCAGCACAAAAATCATACATACAAATCACGTTACATAAATTTTAATGAAATCAAACACGGGACAAATCAATGTTCTGACGGGAAGCTGCATAACTCGGGCAGAGTCTATCTGCAATGTCTCATGGGAAATGTCCGCTTGCTTAGTGCTCTTATGGAGAACAAGGATTGGAGGGATGGACACATATAGAAAACTCTTTCCAAACTGAATATGTGCAAATGAGAAAGAGGTTTTAAACATTTCCAGAAATAGAGCAATAAGAAAATGCTCATAAAAAGGTCGTAACCATGCATTGAACATTGAACTGACAAAAACATTTTGATTTATATGTATTTATATTAAAAAACATCAATTATTGGAGGGGGCAATTTGGCCATTTCTGTTTATGTTTGAAAAATGCAACATCTGACCAATTTCCATTATTTCTTTTTTTTAAATAATCTTAAAAGGACACTCCACTTTTTTGAAAATAGGCCCATTTTCCAGCTCTTCTAGAGTTAAACAATTAATTTTTACCATTTTGCAATCCATTCAGCCGATCTCTGGGTCGGGCGGTACCACTTTTAGCCTAGCTTATCATAATTCATTAAATCTGATTAGACCATTAGCATCATGCTCAAAAATAACCAAAGAGTTCGATATCAGCCTAGAAAATGGCAACTTTAAATTTTTTGTCTGTCTTATTACACAGTATAACTATGGAAGAGTCAAGTTTTAATAGGAAAAATTTTTGAAATTGATTTGATTTGCACTTATCTAAAGCGACTTAAAGTGCCTTTCAAGCTGCACTGTAAGAAAAAAAATATTAAAAAAAAGGGTCCCAAACTGTCATATGAGTAGATACAGATATGTACCTCTAAGGCTACGTTCATACTGCAGGGCTTAATGCTCATATCCGATTTTTTGAAAAAATGTGATTTTTTTGCAAGGCCGTTCACATTTCCAATAAAATGCGACCTTTTGTGATCTCCTGTGTGAACGTGAAATGACCCAGAAGTGACCCGCATGCGCATAAGAGTACTCCACGGTCAAGGACGTCCCTTGTAAGCTAATGTTAAACATGGATGTCAACAACGGTGTAGTCAACAGTGGAGCTCTTTTTGCAATATTAAAGTTATTTTCCCAACGGAGCCAGCACAATTACAATCTTCTGTTTTTTTATGTAAAATGTAAGGCAACATTTGTTTAATTATTCCTCATATCATTTTAAAGCCACGATCTACAGAACATCACACAAAAAACATTTTGATAACTACACCTAAAAAAATAACAAAGGGGATCCTGCCTTGGAAACTCCGGCTACAATTCAGTGTTTTTATTTAATTTGGAGATTTAGCGCGTCAAAGCAGTCATGACCAAAAAAAAAACGACAAATGAGAAATGACAAATAATTTGTGTTTGTTACTGTAAATGATAAAAACTAAGCTTTATATACAATTCATTAAACGTTAATTTATAACAAGAAAAACACTGAAATTAATGATTTTATAGACACTTCGCGTTATTATTTAGCATAGAAATACCTGCTTCCTTGCTTTGACTTTGATCATCTCTGTATTCACTTTAGATACAGAAAGACCTGATGATATTATTTATTTCAGGAATCTCTTTGCTATCATTTGAAAGTGAACACCGAACTTAATATTAAATAACAAGAAAGACAGTCGTGTCAGGCATAAAGGTTTGGTGCAGATATTTTCCGTTTCAGCACCGCAATTTAAAGAAACGGCTAACCTGTTTTGTAGTTTAACTTTTGACAAGATAACAAGTCTGTTTTAAATACATTTTAAAAACTTTTACCCGTCGAAAAACATCCGTTTTTTAAGGTTTAGTTTGATGAACTTCTAAATATGAGACGCAGAGCACCTAGCCCGTTCGGCTAAATTGCATGCGCAAGCATGGCCAGCACGCAATAGCGCAACATTGATACAACGAAAAGCAATCCAAAATTTACAGACTTAAATTATATCAGAATTTACGTTTATTATAAATAATTTTTTTTTATAAAATAAGGTTAGAAGTAACAAAGTGCAGAACAAATGTGCAAAATGCCTCAAGTGCACGGAAACAAAACACAAGCCAAATAGATAAATCAGATAACCCAGAGTGATTTATAAATAAAATAAAGAAATTATTAAAAGAACGAAAGTATAGCCAGAATTGCCAGCTTTGTCTTTTCAATTTAGAAACAAAGAGGCAATGGTTTATAACCTCTTATGGACGTGTCGACCGGTCACAGCTGGTTGTTGGATTTATAAACGCATTTTAAAAATATTTATTGAAAGCTGCTACTTCACATATTATTCGCAGCATTATAATAATATGCTATATATTAATATATTTAGAACGCTGTTATATGTGAAATCATATAACGTGTGCACCCATACGGCCAAAATGTAATGATGTGGAGCAGTGTTAGCAACGTCGGCCATGGTTGTTGTTTATCTTATCGTTCTTGCCTACTTCAATGCAGAATTATGACGTTTGTAGCGTATCAGTGACGTACGGGTCGGATCCATGTGGCCTGGCCGTTCAGACGAAGGTCGCATTTGAAAAGATCGGATACGTATCGGATTCAGGACCACATACCCAAGTGGCCTGGGTCACATTTGAAAAGATCGGATCTGTGTCGTTCAGACTGTCATGAAAAGATCAGATACAGGTCGCTTAGGGGCAAAAAAATCAGAATTGGGTCGTTTCAGACTGCAGTATGAACGTAGCCTAAGGCAGTGTTTCTCAAACTTTTTCAGCCCAAGGACCACTTTATCTTCCAATTTTTTTCTGAGGACCACCTTACAGAATCCAACTCTAACAGGCCCCCACAAAACAACAAAATAGGAAGGATAAGCTAAATTTAAGCTTAATATGCAACTGTTTTAAGTCAAAAACTAATTTTTTAAACTCAAATGCAGTGCTATGTTCAGAAATTATTATATGATTTCTATTTCATTTGAACAAGTAAATGTGAAATGAGTTACAGCTTAATATGAACAACAAACTGCACATATAAAAAATCTACAATTAAACATACTATAACAGCCTAGGTCCCACTTAATGTCTTTCCAAAGAGCCCATAGTTTAAAACTGAGGTGGTGGGTATATGAAGTCCATGGTTGTAACTATGGTAACAATAAAATGCTGAAAAAAATGTTCCCCTTAATGTCCAAAATCACTGAAATTACAGGGATTTTACACATTAAACAAAAACTAGTACATTACAAAACTAATAGATCTGTGGATTTTAGCTGCTTTCAGTTGACGCTTGATCTTTTCTTTTGTCTCCTCTTTGGTTTAGCCACCGATCCATTATTACGTTATTAAAACAGAATGGCAAGAACGGATATTGCAGTTCTGCAAGTGCATTAAAAATCTACTTAAATAAGTGACGATTGTATAAACACTTGCCTAGTTTAGGTCATCTTTTGGCGGACCACTGGGGGGGTTTGGCGGCCCACTAGTGGTCCGCGGACCACACTTTGAGAATTACTGGTTTAAATCCATGATCTTGTGCGTTGCTAACGCAATGCTATACAACTGAGCTATACAGGAGCATGTTCAGGCACATATACACTATACCAAATAAATAAAAAAAATTACAAGGGGGAATGTCACCCAAAAAGGTATAGGGGCATGCACACTTCAAACATCTACATCTGGCATAATATTATCAAAATACTATTATAGGGAAAGAGCTTTTTTTTCCTGCATAATATTTTGGACTGACAGTATGCAAACTGGGATTCACTTGCATTTATACATTTGTCAGATATTTTTATCTAAAGCGATTTACAGTGCATTCAATCTATTCATTGTTTCATCAATAGGTGTTTTGTCTTGAATTGAACCCATGACTTTTGTGTTGCTACCACAAAGCTTTACCGATTGAAATACAAAAAGAGTGCAGTGGGGTTCTGTCAAACTTTACCGCCAGCTAACATAACGACAATTTTCATATTTAAATTTGGATAATCTGTTAACTGAACCTATTAACCACAGATATCTAATTAAAACCCTCACTTTGTTTAAAGATTGACTGACAAGAGGTTTTAAAGTCTTGAGCCTGAAAATTATGGCATTTTTGCACCCTTGAAGGGCACTTCTGGAAGGGGGTGTCACTTAAACAGTCGCTCCAAATAAAAATAAAATTACGCTTTTCATTGCTCTATTCGACAAGTCAAGTGTATTTTAATCAACCATATGAGACACAATTACGCAACTCGCTCTGAAACATCAAGAGTTCTGATCTTCGAAGGGAATAGGGAATACGGCATAGGGATATGATCACTTCCAATTGCAATTCGCCCTTAATCGCTAATTTTTTTGAGCTACCCGCAAAAATTCCTTGGCCAAATGATGCCGTGATCCTCTGAAGTCTACAGATTGGCTGCTAATTTAAGGCGTTTGATTTCATAAGTTATTTACAAAGCTTAATGAGCCATTATAAGTTAATTGACTTGGATGAAAAACATTTCTTTTGGTGTCTAAAGGCGCCCCACAAAGATTAAACGGGAGGTTAATCAAAGCAGTCCCATGAGATATTGATTTATTCCAAGCCTAATTTTAACTATCAAGCATTTTTACCTTTTTTTCTAGCTTTGCCATAGCAGTGTTTAAAAACAATGTCACAATCACTGTAAACCAACACAATATATAATGCATTTCTAAATGTTCAGAAAGTCATGATGTTGTTTTTCAAATAAGTTTTTTAACTAAGTTTGGGAGAAGCACTGTCATGTTATTCAACCAATCAGCATAAATAGGTGGTCAAAAATGGTCCCAATCTGTCACTGGGCCAGTACCATTTAAAGGGGACATTTCACAAGACTTTTTTAAAATGTCAAATAAATCTTTGGTGTCCCCATATAAAGTTCAAGCTCAAAATACCCCACAAATAATTTATTATAACATGTTAAAATTGCCACTTTGTAGGTGTGAGCAAAAATGTGCCGTTTTTGGGCATGTCCTTTAAAATGCAAGTCCCTCAACTCTGTCCCATGACAGTTTTCCAGCATCCTTACTCCATCCCATTGCCTCAACCTCAACTGGTATCTATCTCAGTTAAAGGGATAGTTCGGCCAAAAATGATATTAAACCCATGATTTACTCACCCCCAAGCTGTCCGAGTTGCATATGTCCATCGTTTTTCAGACAAACACATTTTCGGATATTTTAGAAAATGTTTTAGATCTTTCAGTTGATTAAATGTAATGTTACGGGGTCCACCCATAGTCCACGACCTTCAAGTCCAAAAAAAGTGCGTCCATCCTTCACAAATTAAATCCAAACGGCTCCAGGATGAAAAGTCTTCTGAGGGTAATCCGCGCGGTGTTGTTGTAGAAATATCCATATTTAAAACTTTATTAACGAAAATAAATACCTTCCGTTAGCGCCGCCATCTTAGTCGCGTCCGCATTCAGGATGAGAGCTTACGCAGCCTACGGAGACTACTCTGCTGCTGCTCTGTGCCCCTGCCCGCCGAATTTGTCATACGTCACTAAGGAAAGTGCGTACACTACGCTAATACTCTCTCCTGAATACAGAGGAGTCTAAGATGGCGGCGCTACCGGAAGGTATTTATTTTCGTTAATAAAGTTTTAAATATGGATATTTCTACAACAACACCACGCGGATTACCCTCAGAAGACCTTTGTTTATCATCCTGGAGCCGTTTGGATTTAATTTGTGAAGGATGGACGCACTTTTTTGGACTTGAAGGTCGTGGACTATGGGTGGACCCCGTAACATAACATTTAATCAACTGAAAGATCTAAAACATTTTCTAAAATATCCGAAAATGTGTTTGTCTGAAAAACGATGGACATATGCAACTCGGACAGCTTGGGGGTGAGTAAATCATGGGTTTAATATCATTTTTGGCCGAACTATCCCTTTCAGAAGGGGGGTTACTATGGGTTCCGACTGAAATTCCAAACCTGAAGCACTCCCCTTGGACAGCACACCAAATATGCTTTCTTGTAATCATATTTGATTACATATTAATGCAAACTGGTGAATTACATATATGTTTTCATTCTACTTTGTTTTTCTCATCTAGAAGACAAATCATCTTAGCGCTGTACATGCAAACGTCTGCGTGCATGTCTGCAGGCTGGATGATGATGCAAAAATAGACTAAAAGCGGAGGAGCTGGACTCGAGTAAATCCCCACAGCTCTGACCTGTGGTGCTATCCAGCACTCTGCAGATAAGACTCTCTCAGGCAGACAAGCTGAAGGCTGCTTCTTTACTGGATCGACAAACACACCACAGAAGCTCAGACCATTCAGGCGAAAATAGAACGCTTTGAGGCAGAAGTCTGTTTTGTGAGTCAGCGACTACAAGGTCATGTGGAAAGAAAACCAGGTGTTTTCATTAAACCGGGAGACATGCACCTACTGTGCATCTTAGAAAATAAAAAATAGAATATTTTGCATTAAAGGACAAGTTCGGTATTTTACACTTAAAGCCCTGTTTTCAGATTGTTTATGATGACGGTTTTGACTGAAATTTGGACATATGATGCTGGCCTGAGAATTTTCGGGTGTTTCTTGTATCACCTCCCACCTCTACATGGCTGTATAGGTGCACTGGAACAATCCTTTCTAAAATGCATTAAACTTTCCTTTACAAAGACGTGAAACTCACCGAGTGGTCAGAGGTGTTCACTGATATGCTCACACAAAAATCGCTGCAAAAGACACATTCCAACAGGTTTTATCGTAGTTTTGCCCAACTCCATTGACTTATATTAGATGTGCAGTGAGGTACGGTATTACTCCGCCGCCGGGAACTTCGTTTGTATTCCTGCAATTGGCATCGGTGAGTTTCACGTCTTTGTAAATGAAAGTTTAATGAATTTTAGGAAGCATTGTTCCAGTGCACCTATGCAGCCATTGTGGGAGGTGAAACAACAAACACCCAAAAATTCTCTGGCCAGCATCATATGTCGAAATTTTTGTCAAACCGTTCTATCATAAACAATTTGAAAACAGGGCTTTAAGTGTAAAATACCAAACTTGTCCTTTAAATGAAGGTTTGATCCTGCACTGTAAAAAAATATTTTTTGAATTTGCTTTAGTTATGTCAACTTTATTTGATAAGTTGAGTGCAAAAATACTTTTTTACAGTGTGCAACCCTCTAGTTACCACCACAGATAGGCATGACCCTCATAGATACATCCATGGTGCTCCAACATTGCAAAAAATAAATTTATTTCAGGGGTAACACATTCTAATTTTACAGCTCATATGGGAAAAAATATATTTTTCCTGGCCAAAAGTTTGTATAAAATGGATAAAATTTAAAAGTTTTTGCAGTTGAAAAATATTTCTTCTTAATCTTTTCAAACTTGTTAGTTTACAGGTTTGTAACAAAGTTTTTCTTTAAATGCAAAGTGAATATAAATGCTTTAAAATATGATCAGTGACAAAAACGGTTTGAAATAAAAAAATTATTATTTTTATTTTATTTTTTAAACTTGTTTTAAAAGCATGTTACATTTTAACCATTTTTATGAATACTGAATGGACCTGAAATTGTCAAATGGTATAACCGCCAATTGTGCCAAAGAATGAAAAATATTAAATCTTTTATCCACCTTGATGGCATGTAAGCGTTATCATAAAAAAATCATTTTAAAATATCATTTTATTAGTTATTTCTAAATGTAAATTTTAATGCGTTTTGGTAATATTTGTCCTAGCATATGTTGAAAACTGCTCTGTTTTCTTAATAATCGTTGACAAATATGTAAAAATGTATGTAAAAAATCATATGACACTAAACTAGATGATTATATTTTATGAATATATTTATATTTTAATTTAAAAAAAGATTAGTTACACCAGTTGACACATGGTTACACCACATTGACATTTTTGCAATTATCCCCCAAATATTATTTTAAAATGAAATAAAACCAGAAATTTTAGACTAGGCCCCCAAAAAGAGAATGTATGCAAGTAATCTGCAAATTTATTTTGATATTTTATCCCTTTTACATTTAATTTATAAATACGGACACAAAATAATTAACGTCACGTCATTGACCCATATATTTATTTTTAAAATATATGTCAAAATATGAAAAATGGGCAAAAAATATATTATTGAAAAAATGTTTTTTGTAAATATATATATATATATATAAATGTATATAAACAAAAAATTTGAAAATATATTTTTGCCGTATGGGGCTACCAAAGTGCTACCAAAGGTTCTTTAAATGTTATAGGACAACCATTTTTGGTTTCCAGGAAACCAAAACAACACCATTTTTATTCTAAGTTTTTATAGTGTCGAACCTTTTGGACATAAGATGTTAAAGGTTCGTCTCTGAACCATTCATTCTTCTATTGCATTGTGTAGCACCTTAAATTATGGGGACCGTAGGCACTCTCTTTACATTTAATTCCCTACGCAAATGCAAAGAGGTTCTAGCACGACTTATCTTCAATCAATGCCTCTGCTGATCTCTAGAGGTCAATTTCATGCTTCTGTGTGACAATGCTGCTAATAATTACCGTGATTATCATCAGAATTATTATTACGGCTCTCATCAATGGCCGAGTCTGGGAATGTTATATTATTAACCTCTACGGTTAGGCTTGTCATTCGGCCGTAGCTTGATAGATACTAACTCACCGTGATCATGGGCTACTAAAGGTCCTGAGGAGTGAACGGCTGGCCTGGGAGTCAAATCTCATCAATTAACTATGGAAACGATGCTGTAATTATCCTATATAGAGGAATCAATGCCTCTCAATCTGAATTGTGAGTTAAATATTGAACCAAACAACCAGCAGAATCTAACTCAGGCGTTGATTTTAGTGCTGCATTGCAAGGATCAAACTAAACATTCAGGATTGAAAGGGGCCAAATGTAAAAATTTGCATAAATGCATAATTTTCAGCCTGATCTAATGGCATTTTTTAAAGGGATAGTTTACCCAAAAATGAAAATACTCTCATGTTGTTACAAACCTGTATAAAGTTCTTTGTTCTGCCGAACACAAACAAAGATATTTTGAGCAATGTTTGTAACCAAACTGTTTTGAAGGACCAAACTGCAAAAAATAATTTTCAAGAAAAAATATTCTTAGAATTTTTGTCTTGTTTTCACAAAAAATTCTTCAATTAAGATGCTTTTTCTTGATGAGTAAAACGACCCAAGAAAAAAGTCTCGTTTCTAGACCAAAAAATCAAATTTAAGTGATTTTGTGCATAAAACAATAAAAAAAAAAAACTGGCAATGGGGTAAGCAAAAAAATCACTAAACACTAAACTTAAGAAAAATTAGCTTACCCCATTGGCAGATTTTTTGCTTGATTTATGCACAAAAAATTATTTTCTTATTTTCTTGGGTCGTTATGCTCATCAAGAAAAAGCATCTTAATTTATGAATGTTTACATATTTTTACTGAAAACAAAACAAAAATACTGAGAATTTTTTTTCTTGAAAATCATTTTTGCACTGACTTAAATAGTATTTTTCCTACTATGGAAGTCTGTGGTGCTCCTGCTTCCTGCTTGATTACAAAATCTTCCTTTTGTTTTAAGCAGAACAAAAAAATTATGCAGTTTTGGAATAGCTTTAGTAACTATGACAGAATTTTTTGAAGGGATGTACTATCCCTTTAACTATTTTAAATGTGGCCAATTCGTATGAATTCATACCTAGTGAATTGTTTGATCACAAAAAATCCCTGCCGCTAAACCCAACAGTCACTGGCACAAAAGCAGAGCGTACAAAATCATGCAAATTAGATTTTACAAATGTATACAAATTAGCCAACTCATGAACAGTTACGAGCTCCCCTAAGTGTTGTAATTTTTTTCAGAGTTTACGATAAAATGATTTGTAAAAATAATCTAAACACATGATGGCTGTGGTGCATCAGTATGAGCAGAACTCATTATTGTCTGCATTCATAATTTATGTTGGGATCAACAGACCGCTTGTCACTGCTTTGTGACACCTTTCAATGGATCGCCCACATTCTCTCATCACAGCTAAATGAATGGGATCAAGAGTTAATTGCCCTGAATTTTAAGTGACTCCTTCCACATGAGTGAGAGGGGAAAGAGGTTATCAATGCAAATGAAAAATAAAGAGAGACAGAAAGAGCGACGTTTCAAAGAAAAGGGAATAAATTACATGTCCTCTATAGACGGTTTCATCGGACGCACGTGCGTTGTCGCACTTACGTGCCTGAACCGAAGTGAACTTCCGGTTTGTATTTATTTATCGGTCTGGCTATTAGCTAAACTGATCTCTGAAACAAATATTTTGTCAAAAATAAAATGTTTTAGTTTCTAAAGTTTTTCTGTCATTTGTGTTATTCTGTCATATCTTTTCTCCCTTTTTTTCCAAACCATGACAAACGCCAGTCCTCCTTCTCTGCAAAATGCAATAAATCCGCTTAACCAATCACAGCACACCATTCCACGCACTGTAAAAAATAATGACGGCGCTTTGAATCCACACAGAATCCTTGTTTTCCTCATCTACTTTGTACTTCATGATCAACAAACAAACAAAAACAAAATAGTCATTTTGATGGCATTGATAAACCTGTGGTGGTTTTCTGTGGCGGGGAAGAAACCTAAGCCATCAAAATCAAATAATTTACGCGAGAGGCACTCGGGAGATGGAAAATTGCCGGCCTTTGCTTGTTAGCATCAAGCTTCTGTCATCCTAACATATTAACCCCAGGGGATCTTATGATAAACTTTCTATTATTTTACTTAAAGAAAATAAAAATCGACAAGGACCAAAAAATTTTACAGCTGATTGCTGTCAAAAAACTTCAGCGACGACGTCCCAAGTATAACCGCAGCAATGACAGTGTTTTTAATATGATAAAGTAAGTGTTTTGATTAATGCCATTA
The DNA here is from genome assembly GCF_030506205.2 of Paramisgurnus dabryanus. Classification (NCBI taxonomy): domain Eukaryota; kingdom Metazoa; phylum Chordata; class Actinopteri; order Cypriniformes; family Cobitidae; genus Paramisgurnus; species Paramisgurnus dabryanus. The sequence continues at coordinate 5,640,259 of NC_133353.1, forward strand.
ATGTTTATTTTTTTACCACTAGTCAACTAAATGAATATAACATGGCAAAGATGAATGCACATTTATATATTGATTAAACAGATTTATAGCATTTTGATAAAAAAAATAAGTAATTTACTTGTGATTTATTTATTTATTTATTAAAATGACTATATAATGTTATGTGGAAGTCTACCTAAATTTGTGTCATGTTGTTGCTGGTGAAACCGTATAGGAAGCAAATTTGCAGCTATAAAAAAGAACATCACATAAACTCTGGGTTTTAATTTTGTTTTCTTTACACAGTCAGATAAACCAATGAGATAAGCGTGGCATTTTGAGGCGGGGAAGGATTTCAGCAAATATTTTTTTGTAAAAAAAATATAAACAAATTACATTAAATAAACCAAATGTAAGCACATTCTGGGTTGTTCCCAGTGTGTAACAGTGGTTGATAATGTATACTATAAGGTTTCATTGCATTGCCACGGTTGCCAGGTTGTTTCTAGGTGGCCACTTAAAAAAGGTCCTAGATTACCTAGATTTTGATTGTGCTCCTACAATCTAAAACTCTTAAAAAAGGTCCTAAAAGGAACCATTTTGGGTTCTCTAAAGAACCTTCCAGTCAACGGTTTATAAAAAATATTTCTATATAGTCTACATAACCTTTTTTCCACAAAAAAAAATGAAAGGTTATGCAGATGTTTTATTTTATTTAAAAAAAAATGTAAACCATACAGCCGTTTATTACCTTTATATTCATAGGATTTGTTCATCCCTATAATCTTTATATAAAAAATAACAGTAGTGATGCTTAACAAACACCACAAATAAAGTCACAAAACTAAATATATCCATGCACTGGAAGGAAATAATGAGGACAAGCTACAGAGTAATTTAAACAGAAAGTGTCAATGTCAAACATTCACACTTACAAATCTAAATATATACACACACCCGTCGGCCAACCGCTGCTCTTTAGGCTGAGATGCCTTCAGAGACAGCCGTCCCCTGAGGTGAATATAAAATAAATCTGGCTGGGACACTAATGAAACCTCTCAGTCTCCTCACAGCTCGCGACACCGGCTCTTCGGCAGCTCGATCGATCATTCAAGGGTTCGAAGGAGGGGAAGCTCTCGGGGGGAAGCCGGTGCTGCGACAGAAGGTTCAGAGCTGATGTGAGGGGTTTCCGAGGTGACCCCACACGTTTTAAAGGGCCACAGTTAAGTAAAACGGTGAGGAGGTGTAGCGTAGGAAGACGCAGGTCGAGGGGCGACAATTTAGCTCCCCAGAGATAAAGGCACGAGAGCTACAGTAATGAACAACACAACATGAGCTGCACATAGCGAAAGAGGCAGCGGTTACGGATGGATGCTCGCATTATCTCATCTCGTCGGTTAATACCCCTCACCCACACCAGCTTCTTTGGTTTCCATTCACACACACACATGCAGACACAAAACATCTGGAAGACACTTGAAGGATCAAAATACAGGAGAAAAAAACCAAATGTGTTTCTGATTAAACTTGCACTTCAATGAGAAAAAAAGTGAAAGCTTCTTTCTATTTCTATTTCTATATTTTATAAGGTTCTGTTTTTCCTTACATCTCTACTTTCTGAACTGATATGCATTTGCTCTAAAACGGCTTTGCAGCAATGCAACATTTTGAAAAGCGCAATAAAAATAATATTAATTTTAAAAATTTGGGTTTTCAAACATTTTTGTCAGCCAAAACCCTTTGACCTAAATTGTTCCATAGAAGTACCCCATGATTAAGTCAATATTTCAGTGATTTAACAGCACATTTCATGTTTAACTTAAAGCGACACCATTTTTTCAACCTTCATAATACATTTTCAAGACCCTTGTGATAGTACATCGACTTTAAATAGGTTGAATGACATGTCTACCATAGCCTGACAGAGTCTGTATCGCTTTTACTCGTACTTTAAAACTTAGGGTTTCGGGTAGTAACCAGAGCACAAAAAAAAAAAAATACAAAATTCGACTGCTTTACAGCATACGTCACTTCCTCCACACAATTCTTTTTTAACGTGAATTTTGCTGGAGGCTACTTAAGAAGTGTAGAAAGCAACTTCTATTGTGTGACTCTGTGGCACCGTGTTAATGTCACGGACCTATGACATGGGCGACTCTGGTTCAATTCCCCCATTTTTTTATAAACTCACGATCTTGATTCATACATAAATGCGATCTTCTTTATAAATGACGGCGATTATCTTGCATATAGTTCCCTGTATTCAGATGCTGCATTCAAGTGTTCACGTATTTACCTTTCTTTTACTGTCTATGGTATTTACATTACAATTCAGGATGCTATAGCAGTCAAACTTGCTCAAACTCACACAGTGTAAAACCAAACCCTATTCATTCACCAATCAGATCCGAGCGTTTCTCTCTTCCTCATTTGCTGCGTTCCGCTGTCACTCGCATGACGTATTACAAAGCGGCAGAGCTAAACACATCGGTTTACTTGGATTTGGAGCGACAATTTTCACACAAAAGAGAGGAAAAACGAGCGCCATTGCGGAAAATCCTTGTGGCGAGGGAGAGAGAGACGATGCAACAATATTTGTTTCGAAAAAGACAAGGATATACTTCTGGTCGTTTCTCAATTGGAAGGCTGCAGCCTCCGGAGGTCAAATATGCAGGCTGCATACGTCATCAAGCCTGGTTTATTAAGGTAAACTGAGCATTACATTCGCAAGTCATAAGCATACTGCAACAATTTACGATTAACTAAGTATAATAGTCAACTTTATTAGTTTTTACTTAATATTTAGTTTTTAGTTTAGTTTTAAGGTTGGCCAGTTCTTTTCCTTGGCGAAAGTGCTGCGGCCTCTAGGGGCGCTAGGCGTGAAAAATACATGTCTAGCGCCACCTAGTGGCCAAAAAGTTCAGCGGTGTGCCTTTACATTTTTTTTATACATTTTACATGACATTCAAATTAAATCAATTATTGGTTAGTAAGTGTTTAATTTAGATTTTTTTTATTTTAAAATAATTTATTTACATTTTATGATTTAAAATAATTGTTTTTCAACAACTCACAAACACCCTGCAATTCCCTCACAAACCACCAGGTTAATAATAAATGAAATTGTACTTTTTTTACTGTAATTATTATTCTGCTTTCTGCAATACTGTGATTGTATTTTGCATTCTGATGTCAAATATATTTACGGTAAGGTAAACTGTATCAATATTGTGTTCCAAGACACCAGATTTAATGGAATTGTGCGGTATTGCATAAGCATGAGAGGAAAACCGAAAGATGAAGATGAGGAATTTTAATGCAAACAATTGAAAATAGGACTTTGGAAGATATTTACATTTATGTATTTTGCACTTTTATTGAGCCCCTAAGGTGACATTGGAGTAAAATAAAATAAAAAGTTAAGTTACATGTGCTCACGTGAAACTTTCGCGTGCATACCTGAAGCTCTCGCGTGCGCATGTGAAAGCGAAACTTTCACGTGTACACGCAAAACTAAACTTTATTTAATTTTTGCTCCATGTCCCCTTAGGGGCTCTGTACACTTACAAAAAGCGACTTAAAGTGCACACATGTTATATTTTTAACAATATGTGTGTTTCCTGGGAATCAAACCATTTGAGTCATTCAAGTTCATTTCTGTAGCGCTTTTCACAATTTTGCATTGGTGCAAAGCAATGATTACATCCTGTATTGGTAAAGACAGTAGAAACAAAACAAATATTTTTATATTATTATATATTATTTATATTTTAGTAATTTTTTTCACACTGCTCTACCATTTAAGCTCCGCAGGACCACTGGCTGCCATACTGTAACCAACCAGCCATCAACTAATGACACCACAGCAGCAGCGAGCTCTGGGAGCACAAAGAGGCTGTGATGGTGGAGGGGAGCGTGGATGGATGTGGCTGAAAGAAAGAGAAATATAGGGAGGAAACGTCACTTTGACTGCTGCACAGGAGAGACACATTCCTGTGCCAACACACCTGGGACAGAGCACCGTATCGAGCCGGGGCAGATCTACAAATAGATCACCTAACTGAAGGACGTGGACCTCCCACTGCAAGATACGAGACTCTTACAGTGACAGAGCCTCGCCAGATGGCCAATCAAGTTTATGTGAAGAATTACAGTAGGATGCTGCAAGCGAATCTCCACATCCCTACCGAATCCTGATTTAAATAACAGAATAGAAAGCATAGAGACCACAACACCAACAGGCTTTTTCCACTATAAAACTATTATTGTTACATTAGTAAAACACTTCCATATGGGCAGCTGTCCCACTTTAGGTCAGCATGTCCTTATTTAGAGAGCAGCGAGCGAGACCGGGGATCAGGGGTACGGGCAAACAAATGAGAGCCACAGGAACCTGACATGGCTGAGTGATGCGGAGAAAGGGTTGTTGAAATGTCAAGCATGGCTGCGCGGGGGGATGTTTGGTTGATGATAGAGTCGGGCAGATCAGGTGTTCAGCAGAGATTGATGGAGAGAGGAAGTCTTAATAAAATGTACAACGGTATTCATAGTTTAAAGTAAAATGCAATGCAGTAATTGCTACTATAATGAAACGGCGGTAACTTGGCCACTATCGCTAATAAGCAAAATGACGGATATATGAGAAAAATGGTGGCTCGATGAAGCACTGAAGACATCGAGCATGGTCCCGCCCCAAACACAATCGCAAGCATATATTCAGGTTGTTGCAGTATTTGAAAGTGGAGAGAGATGGCAGCTTTTCCTCGAGTGGGCGTGGTTTCAGTGCTGACAACGGACACGCCCCCAGTGTTTGAAAGCAAAGAATCCTGCCTGTTTATTTTATTCATTTGGTGTAATTTTAATCATTCAAATTTGGCTGGGTGGTTAATAGCACTTTTTTTCTGTGGTGTCACAAACTGAGAACACATAAAGAGTTTGGTTCCAAAACCCAATAAATCCATTTTGACTCATTTTGGTAAAAAAATTGTTTTCTATTAGGGATGCACGATATATCGGCTGGCATACCGTTATCGGCCTATAACTACTTATTTTTAATATTATTGGTTATCGGTCTGATAGCAAAATTAGGCCGATAAATGATGGATTATTTCGGTTTGTTGAACCACTTCACTTGCTCATTGCTGGCCATGTGGAGTTTTGATTGGTGCTTTCTGTGACATAGCACGAAGATGACACATGTTGGGGCTTAAGAAGAGTATGCTAGTCTAGCACAAAGACAAGATGTCCGCGGTCTGGGAGTTTTTCATTGTGAAATTAATATGAATATTTATCTGCCTATATATATATCGGTTATTATCGCCCCCCAAATATAAAGAGCTATCGGTTATCGGTATCGGCCAAAATTTTCCATATCGGTGCATCCCTATTTTCTATACCAAGAAAGTGAAAAAATTAAAACCACTATTTTCTGTTACAAACTTTCACAGGTTATAATAACATTAAAAATTCAAATTCATAATTTGATTTTCAAAGATTTGTTTGTTGATCACGAAGTACAAAGTAGATGAGGAAAACTAAAATAACATGTGTATACAATGCGCCGCCATTGTTGTTTACAAGTGCGCTTTGATTGGTTGAACGGATTTATTGCATTCTGCAGAAAAGGAGGACTGACGTCTGTCGCGGTTTGGAAAAAAGGAAGAAAAGATGACAGAATAACACGGCAGATATCAGATTTTGCGTCAAATTAATAATTTACTTTTTAATACTGACCTGATACAATACTGATTTTGGCGGTAACAAATTTTTTTTAAATGTCGTTTATCGCGATTTGTAACCAAACTCTTCACATTTAAAATATTTATCTGCCTATATATATATCGGTTATTATCGCCCCCCAAATATAAAGAGCTATCGGTTATCGGTATCGGCCAAAATTTTCCATATCGGTGCATCCCTATTTTCTATACCAAGAAAGTGAAAAAATTAAAACCACTATTTTCTGTTACAAACTTTCACAGGTTATAATAACATTAAAAATTCAAATTCATAATTTGATTTTCAAAGATTTATTATAAAAACGATTTTTTCCACAAAATAGAGGTTTTTTTTCAAAATGCTACAAATCTATTGATCAATATATAAATGTGCATTCATCTTTGTCATGTTATATTCATTTAGTTGACTAGTGGTAAACACTGATTAAAAAATAAATAAACATTAATGGCATTCATCAAACACTTACTTTGTCATATTAAAAACACTGTCATTGCTGCGGTCATCCTTGGGACGTTGTTGCTGAACTTTTTTGACAGCGATCATCAGCTGTTAAATGTTTTGGTATTCTCGATTTTCGTTGACTTTGCGTAAAATAAAAGTTTTTCATAAGATCCCCTGGAGTCAATGTGTTCACGTGACAGAAGCTTGATGCTGTCGTGTGAGAACAAGCAACAGCCGGCATTTTTCCTTCGCCCGAGTGCCTCTCACGTAAATTATTCGATTTTGATGGCTTACGTTTCTTCCCCGCCACAGAAAACCACCACAGGTTTAGCAATGCCATCAAAAGTATTATTTTGTTTTTGTTTGTTTGTTGATCACGAAGTACAAAGTAGATGAGGAAAACTAAAATAACATGTGTATACAATGCGCCGCCATTGTTGTTTACAAGTGCGCTTTGATTGGTTGAACGGATTTATTGCATTATGCAGAAAAGGAGGACTGAAGTTTGTTGCAGTTTGGAAAAAAGGAAGAAAAGATGACAGAATAACACGGCAGATATCAGATTTTGCGTCAAATTAATAATTTACTTTTTAATACTGACCTGATACAATACTGATTTTGGCGTTAACAAATTTTTTTTAAATGGCGTTTATCCGTTTTGTAACCAAACTCTTCACATTTAAAATCGTACTTTACACTGACTTAATCATTTTAGTTTTACAGAAATAATGTAAAACTGTAGCTCCTGTATAACTGTGCTAGCAACGCAAAGGTCATGGGTTCAACATAAATACTGTACGGATAAAAAATGTACAAGTTGCTTTGCATAAAAGCGTCTGCTAAATGCATAAATGTAAATGTGCACAGTTTCATGAAGAAAACATAAGTGGAATTCACTTACTGCCACAATGCCGAGATGCTTGTCAGGATGTTGCCACGCAGTTGCTAAGATGTAAGAAGAGCAATGTGGTTGCTAAGGGCACTTAAGTGGTTGCTAGGGCATTGCTACTACGTGGTTGCTTGAGTGTTTAAATGGTTGATTATTGACATCTCACTGAAAGATTTGATCAATAGTGACTTTTGCTTGTACCTAGCAGAAGATGAACAGAACGTATTTCATGTTGTCAGTAGGGAAGGTGCGTAAATTACAGGTTGAGCTTGACAGCCATGCCGCGTCTTTAACCGAACGCATCCGGATGGTCAGGTCATGACACCTGTCCCATAAACCACAGCACTCTCTGAAAGCATGTTACGACATCTGTAAATGTTCAGGTGCGAAGAAGTGTAGGGGGTGTGACACGGCCCCGTTTCGAACAAAGAGAAAAATGTGTGCCAGGTGTATATATAAACACACACAGTTTGACAGGATAGTCTTTAGCTGTCAGACAACAGGTCACGACACATATAAACAGAAAAAAGGGCTGTCCTTCATGTAAACCTGCACCGTCTTTTAAAATTTACAGCTTTTATTTGAACTGCCCAAGGATAGTTGACATTGTCTGCTACATGAGGGCATGACGGCTATAAATCACACAGCTCACTTTCTTTTGGTTCTTTCAACGCTATGTAAAACCTGAAATGGGCACATATGGTAAAATCTAGGAAATATCTGCCAGCTTGCTTGACGTGAGGCCATTAAATCACACTGGAGGCCTCTTAACCTCTTCGTGATCTGAACGTTACAAAAATATTTACAGCGATTGAGCAATATATCTCAAAGATCCACTCATATGGATTAAGAGTGTACAGTACGCTTACCTATTCATTTTATAGATAAGGCTAAATGTCATTCATCCTAACTGTTTACCCAACATGTAAAATAAAGTACCGCATCACAGAAATAGAGGCGCTGCCAAAAGGTTTCTACTGTAAATGTTTTGGGCCGTTCGGATGAATGATTGTACGAGATGTAAAACAGAACACTGAAAGAAAGAGCCAGACAGGAGACTGGATTTATTCCAAAAGAAATGTTCTCGTGAATATTAACTAAAATTGGCATTGATTTAGATTTGTAAGGCAGTACTCAGCCATGTAGGATATCATGGTCCCAGGTTAACTGACATAGGCCCTGTCCCAAATGGCACACTCCGGACTTGTGGACTTCCTTTGATGACATCATGTAGTGCAGACCTTAGGAACCCTTGACACAGGGGTGAACTGAAGTCGTATTTTGGGACAGACTCGAGCATCACGCAGGAAATAGGAAGAGAAACTCATCAGTGGGAATTCCTCCCTTCCATCGTCTGTTTGGTCTGATTGCTCAGTGTTTGGTGCGATCTTTGCTAAACCGAAAGTAGCTGTTCTTTTCTCATGACTCGAAATGCACCCCATTCTTAAATTCTGCATTGGTGCACACAATGGGCCCTATCTTGCACCCAGTGCAATTGACTTTGTCAGTGACGCATGTATTTTGCACCGGCGCACAGCGGGTTTTTCCCTCCACAGACGCACGTCGGCAAACTAGGGAATGAACTTGCGCTCCCTGGGCGGTTAAGCGCAAAAAAGGAGGCGTGTTCCGGCGCAAACCATCCCTGATGCTATTTTGCAGTTTCAAAAAAACAATTGCGCCACTGACCAGAAAAAACTAGTATAAGGTCAGTGGCGCGTGGTTCATTATGCTATTTTAAGGGTGCATGCTTGACCATAATGTATAGCGTGCACAACGCCCACACACTTTGCTTATCTAATCTACACAGATGCAACAGTTATTTTTGCAAATCATAAATTGTTACAATAAAAAATATTAACACATGAGATAAGGGAAATCATAGTGGTGAGCATTGTGGTGATAGTTTTTATTTATTTTGTGTGGCTGCGTTAAAAAATTATCATGCAAATAACGATTAAAATATTTAATAATAAGTTTGTTGTGTGGCTGTATTACGTTTATTTTATGTAAATAATAATTCAAATGTTTTCATAAGAAACCTTAATGTATGTGAACTTGATTTGTAAGAGTACTTTGGGGTTGGACTGCTTGCGTTTCTTGGCTTTTAGCGGTGAGGGTGGACGCAGCGATGTCCTCTGTTGGCGTCAGGTCCTGTATAGAGACAGATCCTCCTCCCGTTACATGGCGTGCTCAATTTATGCTGGCAAGCTTGGGATTCCCCCGTCTCCTGACATCATTGTTGCGCTTGCGGCGCAACGTCCTGGGCATGCCATCTGATGAGACAATTTTGGCTATTTCCTCCCACGCCTGTTTAACCGACGCTGATTTGGGCGGGTTTCTCCTATCCCCATACAAAACAACTTATCTGTCTTTGACTGCTCTTACAAGAACGTCGGTCTCCTCGGCTGTGAACCGCTTCTGGCTTGTGCCTGGTAAATCCGTCATAATAATAGCAACCCGCCATGGAACTTGCGCCCTTGCGTTTAAAGGGAATGTTGGATGACGTTCTGATTGGTTTATTTGACGTTACGCCCAAACCACACTTATGAATAATGAACCTACTTCAGACCAACCCCTTATTGATTTGCTCCTGGCGCAAGAGTTATTTCTCCCGCCGGGAAAATAGCAACAGCGCCCAAGATCCGCCCTCAAAGTCACTTGCGCTTTGCGCTTCGCACTTGCATTTCAGATCGTTAAAATAGGGCCCAAAGAGTAAGTGAGTGGGGTATGCAGAAGATAAAGCCATAGTGCCACCACACTATAGTGCCTTTGATACAAAAAAAATCCCGAAATCCAGCCGCAAAAGGAGACCTGATTTATGAGAGGCTCTCACAAAAACGAGAGAGTGAGTTTTCACCTGATTCATTTGTTTTCCACTATCTTCCACCTCCTCTACACCCCTCTCCTCCTCAACTCCAGCTCCGATAAAACCCCATGATCTATGTCCTCGCCTCCTCCCACGCCCGACCGGGCAACAGAGACCGAATCAATTCAAGAGAAGGGGGACTGGCGTGTTTCCTCAAGTATGAAATAATGACCTTTTTAAAAGACTTTCACACCTGTAAAAGAGACCCTGTAGGTCATGTCCCACATCTTCTTACCAAGAAGACAGTCATGGGAAAACATTCCAGTGGTCCGAGCATCTCGTATAACAGCATTAAAGTGACAACACCTGCGCTGGGAGAGTGTTTGCATGTGTGAGAAATATCTTATTGACAACGTACGGCTGTGAAGGAGAACATGAGAGAACATGCAGAAAAATTTGATGCTCGACTCTCGTCACACCTCAAAGTTTATATGCTGGCTACAGATGGGAGATGAGCACTAAGATCAAAACCATAAGGAGAGGGATGAAGTCATCGACATGCAAATATTCAAGGCATATACTGAAGAAAGAAAGATTACTCCACATAAGCTCATTTTCCAGCTCCCCTAGTGTTAAATATTTGATTTTTTTACTGTTTTGGAATCCATTCAGCTGATCTCCGGGTTTGACGGTACCACTGTTAGCATAGCTTAGCACAAACCATTGAATCTGATTAGACCATCAGCATCGCACTAAAAAATAACCAGAGTTTTGATATTTTTCCTATTTAAAACTTGACTCTTCTGTAGTTAGTTACATCGTGTACTCGTTTATTTCAAGACTGGTCAAGACCACAACTGCAGGAATTACACTATTTCTGATTTCTGGTTATGTGATTGGATAAAAACATCAATCATTGTCAATCTTTGCGTAATGTGGTGAGCTTATAAATCATATGACATCACATCCAGTGTCTTACCTGGCAAAGAAGGATGCAGCGGCAGAGGTGCCACTGGAGGGCGCCACCGTGGTGACCGGGGAAGGAACTGCAGGGCTGCTGTATGCCGATGGGCGGTCGGCGTTATAACGGTTCAGCGCCGCCTCATTCAGACCCTCTCTGTTTCCCTCCGACACCATCTGAGAGATCTGCATGGGAGTAAACAGAGCCGTCAAAAACAACAGGCAAAACGAGACAATTAAGCAGGAGCCAGTGGCTCTATTACCCGATAAGCATAATGTAGTTTAGCTAATGTTCTCAATTTGCCATTTTATAGCCCCCATGCTTGTATTTTCCCAGACAAGCAGAGGGAAAGGGGTGAAAACGCCGTCTATTTGTGTCTAAACTATACTACATGGTAGTGGCACGCAGACATCTCTGGCAAGCATACTGGGTCACGTAGTGGAAGTAAGTTTAGGTCTGCCAGGGCTTTAGATAAATATGTTTAGGTTAAACGTTAGTCATGCGAAACAGCCCTGATAATAATGCTGCAAATGGCTTTTGTAAGCAAGCATACGGCCAGACCCACTCGGAGATTTGGAAATAATCCGGGCACCCTCCCCTGACCCAGCTCTGTATATAGACAGCAAGGGCACTGCTGTTACTTTGGGCTGGGGTCTTTCAACCCATATAAGGACACACATGTCCCTACGGATGATGTGCAATTGCTGTACTGTAAAACAGCAGCCCTCTTTGTGTTTACCCAGAATGCTTTACCACCAATGCAGGCAAGAACCACCAAAGTGAATTTAAAGGGACAGTGAGAAAAAACAGATCTGTGTGTGCAGATATATGAGTGATAATATTGATGTGTTGATGCATATGTCTAGATATTCAAGTTCAACATGAAATCACATCTGGAACACATTTTACCTTAATGTGACATATTTTTTATAATATTGAAAGAGAAAACAGTAACACTTTATAATAGGGTTGCAAACATAATCATTTTTAAAACCAACAGTGCAAAAAATTATTTTCAAGAAAAAAATTATTAGTCTTGTTTTCAGTAAAAATATCAAAAAATTCTTAAATTAAGGTGCTTTTTCTTGATGAGCAAAACGACACAAGAAAATAAGTGTACTTTTTAGACCAAAAATATCAAATTTAAGTGATTTTGTGCATAAAACAAGAAAACAAAAATCTGCCAAAACAAGACACAATACTAATAATGTTTTTTCTTGAAAATCATTTTTTGCAGTGCAAAAGCTGTAACTTAACATTTGTTAATACACAATGAACTAAAAAAACAACTGTATTGGCATTAACTAACATTACAGGGGACATATAATAAAAATCTGACTTTTTCCATTTATAATTGGGTCCCTACACTGCAAAAAATGATTTTCAAGAAAAAAAATCTTAGTATATTTGTCTTGTTTTCAGTAAAAATATCAAAAAATTCTTAAATTAAGATGCTTTTTCTAGATGAGCAAAACGACTAAAGTCTAGTTTTTAGACCAAAATTATCAAATTTAAGTGATTTTGTGCATAAAACAAGCAAAAAAATCTGCCAATGGGGTAAGCAAAAAAATCTTGAAAATTTTTCTTAAACACTAAATTCAAGAAAATTTTGCTTACCCCATTGGCAGAATTTTTTGCTTGTTTTATGCACAAAATCACTTAAATTTGATATTTTTTGGTCTAAAAACTAGACTTATTTTCTTGGGTCATTTTGCTCATCAAGAAAAAGCATTTTAATTTAAGAATTTATAGATATTTTTACTGAAAACAAGACAAAAATACTAAGATTTTTTTTTCTTGAAAATAATTTTTGCAGTGTAGTGGGTTAACCTAGAAAATGTAAATGAGAACAATTCAGTACATTAGTTTTGGTAAACCATTCTCTGCACTGCAAAAAAATTAATGTCCTACTTAGTATTTTTGTCTTGGTTTCTAATATAAATATCAAAAAAATTCTTAAATTAAGATACATTTACTTGGTAAGCAAGTGGCTGAAGATATTAAGTCTTGTTTATTGAAATAAATGATGAAAATCAAGAGTTCTTTTTTACTTAAAACAAGTCAAAATATCTGCCAGTGCAGTAAGAAAAATAAACTTAAATTAAGTTTACTGAATTAAGTTGAAACTGGAATAAATTAACTGGAGTTTATTTTTCTTACTGCACTGGCAGATATTTTGACTTGTTTTAAGTAAAAAACATTTTGATTTTCATTGTTTAAAACAAGACAAAAATACTAAGTAAGACATTCATTTTTTGCAGTGTGTAATCATGTGAAAAAATAGCTAATTAAAATATGTATCCCCTTGTGATGTCAGAAGGGGATGATACCGCCCCTTAATCTGCACTATCCAACCACGGCACTACTACTTAGTGCAGAGGGAGAGATAGAGAGAGAGAGACAGAGAGAGAGAGAGAATAATTGACAGCACAATTGAGTTTCGATTTCAACAAACCACCATTATAGCGATCACTGATTGGGTTTCATCAGCTCATTTACATTATAGAGGACACGCCCACAAAACTGCACATTTTTGCTCACACCTACAAAGTTGCAATTTTAACATGCTATAATAAATTATCTATATGATATTTTGAGCTAAAACTTCGCATACGTACTCTGGGGACACCAAAGATTCATTTTACATCTTAACAAAGTCTTGTGAAATGTCCCCTTTAATAAATGCTGATGTGCTAAATGAATTTTTTTTTATTTTATACACTTGTATCTGTTTGAATCAACACCACAGTTTGTACTCTTATCAAATTAAATTTGCATTGGCAGATCACATCAACACACAAGGGACGACCAACACTGACTTTCACATCTTAGAGATACAGGAGAGAGACAACATTTAGCACATTTAACGTTCACAGCCAAAGGCTCCGTGTTTTTACAGCTTTACATTTATTTCTGTCTGGCTGCAGGTATAGTTGCAAAACTCACAGCCGTCTTATAAATACACTCGCATGACTGATATATTTAGCACTGTCTGAATGCATTACAGTTCAATACACTCTAGAAGAATGCTGGGTTATATTCAACCCAGTGTTGGGTCAAAAAGGGACGAGCCCAGCCTCTTGGGTTGTAATTTAAAATAGGCTGGGTTGTTTTAACCCATTGTTGGGTCAAATATAAACATTTTCTGGGTTAATTTAACCGAACGGCTGGGCTTGTCCCTTTTTGACCCAACACTGGTTTAAAAGTAGCACTGCATTGGCCAGAGCAGACGTCCATGTGACCCAATACTGGATTTAAAGTAGATGTGCACTTGATAACTGCTGGAAACAAATGGAATGAGATCACAGGAACGCAAACCATTAATAATTCTGATAATGAGCAGCTAATATTAGACAGTATTGATCTTCTGCCATCATCGAAAGGTCACAAAATCTTGCAAGTCATATAGATTTATGAAACAATGGCCGTAAATTGTATTATACTTATAAGTCAAAACAAAAGAACGAGTCACTGTAAAAAGAAATATCTTAGACATATGCTAATGGTTACAATGCAGACCTCCATCCTTCCTCTCTTCTTCATAAGACCTTTAATGGAAACTAAACTACAAAAATAGGCATCTTGGCATCAGAGCCATAGCACATTAACAAATGTCAGATAATATTTCGACATCAAAATCTCAGTACCCACTTACACTGTTGGTCAAAAACGGTCCCTGGCTGTCACTTGGGCAGTACCATTTAAAAAGGTCCTTATATGTACCATTGGAGGTACTAATATGAATTCTTTTGGAGAAAATGTTTACTTTTGAAAGGGTAGAGTGACAGCTAGGGAACATACTTCTGACAGTGTACTTGGTCTAAACTGATCAGTGCGAACTACACTGGTACCCAGAAGTTAGGCCTTCATAATAGGGGTCATTTTCATATATATATATATGCAAATGTTTTAAAGGTACAGTAACAAAAACAGCCTGTTAATTGTCTAATTAAATGTAGAATTAATTTAGGCACTTAAAAACATTAACAAACACTTAGGGCCCTATTTTAACGATCTAAGCGCATTGTCTAAAGCACACAGCGCAATGCTAAATGGGTGTGTCCGAATCCACTTTTGCTAATTTAACGACGGAAAAAATGGTTTGTGCGCCGAGCGCATGGTCGAAAAGGGTCGGTCCTTTTTTTTAATGAGTTATGGGAGTATTTTGGGCGTAACGTACAATAAACCAATGAGAGTCTCGGCTCTCATCCCCTTTAAAAGCCAGTTGCTGTCGCTATGTCTAATCCCTATGTCTAATCCCTATTTAGATGACGAACTTTGTAAACTGAAAAACTAAGCGGAGGAAGAAGATCCCCAGTTTAAGATTGATGTTTGATCATTGTGTTGTTTTTCACCTGTATTGAAATAGTTATTTTTTTATTAAGACCTTTAAAACCCGTTTTCTTTTAGTTATGGAAGTAAAAAAGCAGGCTTTTAATTGCTTTAAATGTATGGCTATCCAATATCATCAAAAGTATGTAAGAAAAGGTTTGTACTCTAAAAATACTTTATTTGTAACAAACAGGAGAAAAAGAATTTACAAACGGCTGTCCGCACGTTTCAGCACTTGGACAGCGTCAGTTTTATGAAGCATTACTTAAAAATGTTTCTCATCCAACCATATCTACAGAGTCATCATATACAATAAATCCATGGAAAAAGCATTACAAAAACATTTAAAAACAGATGCATTTGTTTAAAGCAAAGCATTTATTTACTTACCAGGCTACAGGTGAAGCAGCTCTTTGCGCCTTCTAACATCTCATAATTGGTCTTCATTTATGTCCAAGAGACTCCATAATAATCTTTTACATTCAATTCTTTAATCTTTCATATTTAAGCGTTTTTGTGCTGCTGCGCATTCATGTATGTGATAAGCAAACCCGCTTTGTCGTCCCGTTTATAGGCGCATATTACTAATGCGCTCTTTAAATAACAAAAAACATACGGTATTACTCCATTGACTTTAGACTTTAGAGCAGGTTTTTGTTGGTCAATGGCGTTGTCTTTTTTAGTTGCCTCAAAAAAAGCTAAACGTGAAAGTGATAATTGCGCAGGGTGTAAACTAGCAAAAGACACTTGCGTCACGCATTGCGCTGCATTGCGCCGCATTGTGCCGGGTGAAAGACAGAGCCCTTAAGCTTAAAGGATTACTCCACTTTCTTTTCCACAATACATCAACATTTTGAAATGACATGGGATGGGGGTGAGTAAATTATCAGGGTTTTTTTTGTAAAGAAAGTAGAGTAATCCTCTAAGAACCAATAAAAGCTACAAAAATGTACAGTGTAAAAATGAATGCTATACAGCACTTCTGTCCTCTCACTGTGACATTAAAAAACACCCAGTGGAGTATACAGGCCGTCAGATCACTGGGGAACTCAAGGCTGATCTGCCATCTGTTGTGCAGGAATGAGAAGAACGGGCATTAAATACTGTCAGTGCCAACAGCACAGATTGCACCTTTCTACCCATCCACCTGTTTACCACCTATCATCTCTACCTCCTTTCCATCACCACTCACTTGTCCTCCACTTATGATGTTCGTCTTTGTCTAAATGTTAAGTTCACATCCAACCACCATTTCTGTTTCTCACTTTATATCAAAACAGGTTGTGAAGATAATTAAACAAGCACAATCCAAATCTAACCTATCTGACTATTAAATTGAAACTTAATGTTTTATTATGTATATAGTTTAGTCTGATTAATATATATATATATTAATATCTGTGGTGGCCGGTGACTTTTCCGAAGGGGCGCGAATTCCAAATATGTGTTCATGTGTGTTGCTCGTCTTGTCAAAATATGTGTTCGGTGCGTCATGTGAACCATGTGCATCATGCGTCTTGTCAAAATAAGTGCCGCTGCACACGCATCAATAGGGTTTATGATAAAAGAAACGCTCACGTTCACAAAATACTCACAAGACACCAACTTAACACTAAACTCTGATTACACATTAGATTAAGCGAGTATCTGGCAAACGTTAGCGTAAACCCCTTCAAAGCGTCTGCAGCAGGCCCCTATTTTGACATCACGCGTGATACACATAACTTTACATGACGCGCTGAACACATACAACATTTTAAAATGACAAGCCACACACATGACGGGCTACATACATGTTGTGACGAGCTTCGCATCATGCACCCTCGAAAAATAATTCACCGGTCGCCACTGATTACTGTATTAGTAATAATTAATATACAGTAAATAAACAGCGGCGGCTCGTGACTGCTTATCCGAGGGGCGCTAATTCAAAATATGTGTTCGGAGTTTCATGTGTGTTGCTCGTGTTTTCAAAATATGTGTTTGTTGCGTCATGTGAACCATGTGCATCACATGTTTTGTCAAAATAAGTGCCTGCTGCACACGCGTCAATAGGCCTACATGTTGTGACGAACTTCGCATCGAGTGCCCTCGAAAAAAGAAGTCAGCGGCCGCAACTGCGTATATGTTTTGAAATTGATCTGACTTTTCTCAAATTACACGCAACATATCCAACATTGTCAAACCACATTAAAGTTAATTAACTTGTACTCAGAGCATCAGATCATGATGATCTCTAAACAATGGCAGGTCTAAGAAGATAAACCAAATATTTTAGTGGGCCAGTCGCCCTGGGAAAAATATAATACTAGTGATTTATTCAAGCATATTAGAATGCCTTGAACACAATTACGGTAACTTCACGACACATGACAGATTGCCAAGTGTGTCCCTGTGCATGTGTGAAATCAATATCCAGCACTTGTCATTTTATGGACGTCTTATTTTATGCTTTTCTGCAGCACGCCGGGCCCCCCGTGTGACCGTAGAGACTCCGGGGTATCGTGAAACCATGACCAAGTGCAGGTGTGATGGATGAGGAAGATAGAGAACATTTCTGAGAATGAAAATCTCCTGATGCTGCATATATACTCAAGAGAGTAAAGGGAAGATGTAAAAGAGCCCTTGAATTCAGGTTTCCTTCCAACCTGTTCCCCAGTGGCCCCATGCACACCCACATACGTGAACTTTCTCATTAATCATAATTAAATCAGGAACACACAGCACTGCTTGGGTTCACCTTTCCAACATCTCCATGGATATGTGAACAATTACTCTTTTCCATTCCCTGTATTCTCTTGTATCTATCACAGCTCTTTTGCTGCAGTGAAAACTGAACAAAGAAAGACATAAACATCTTGGATGACATGGAGGTGAGTAAATATGGGGATTTTTTATGAAAGTGGAGTAATCCACTTAAGGTGAATAAATTATAGGGTAATTTTCAATTTTTGGGTAGCCTGACGTTGTCATACTCAATTCTAGTCAGAATTTGAGTCTGATACCGCTCCATTGAGCTATAATTATGAGGCGTGTCTCAACCGAAAAATGCCTCTGCACTCAATTCGATAGACCTACGACCAATCAGAGCAACGGGGTGTGAGACGTATGTTGAAATGACGTATTTGCAGCTTGACCGAACTGCTAGTTATTTCGCTACGACACACACTACAAGTCTGAGTTTGCGAACGTACATCAACACCTACTATGTTTACAACATTTCATTTATATCACATTAAGTCATACAGTAAGACTATCTCTTACCATTTGTACATTAGTTGAACTTCATCCACGACGATACCCATTACGTTTGCTTGTTATATCCATCTCGTCGTGCACACCGAGTTGCATCGCCGTGATACCCATTTTAGTTGCTTCTTTAACTTGATCTTTCATAAGTGCGACAACTTTTGTCGAATCCCGTAGGACGGCAAAAACATCAACAAATGCCTTGCTCGCGTTTCTCTGTTCCTCTTTTAAAATCAATGCTCTGTCGATATCTTTTAGAACAGACTCAATGTCAGAGTCCACACATCTGATTTCTACCGCGGCAGCCATTTCGTTGTAAACAACAGATTCAACACACGCGCTCTTTGGTGACGTGGTTGATTTACGTTACTGATCATCTGTCCATCATCATATAAAGCCCGCCCTGACAATTTGATTGGTTCGACCAGCTTTGGGTCGAGCATAGTAGCAACTCAACGGTGAAACTCCAGACCGATCTTCCCGTTCCTCAAAATGTTGTGGGCGGGGCTAAGATCGGCTGGCACCCAGGCTAATTTTTGGGTGCACTATTCCTTTAATTCTCTATTAAAGGAAAACACCACCATTTTTAAATATTTTACTATGTTCTTACATCCAACTTAGACAAATGAATACATCCCTATCTTTTTTCAATGCGTGCACTTAATCTTTGTAAAGCACGTTGTGAATGTGTTAGCATTTAGCCTAGCCCCATTCATTCCTTAGGATCCAAACAGGGATGAATTTAGAAGCCACCAAACACTTCCATGTTTTCCCTTTTTAAAGACTGTTACATGAGTAGTTACACGAGTAAGTATGATGGCACAAAATAAAACGTGATTTCGAAGTTGAGCCTGAGGTCGAAGTGCTGCAAACTAAGTGCTCTTCCGCCATTTATATCTGCTTAATAAATCGCCATGTTTTATTTTGTGCCACCATACTTACTCGTGTAACTGCTCATGTAACAGTCTTTAAATAGGAAAAACATGGAAGTGTTTGGTGGCTTCTGAATTCATCCCCGTTTGGATCCTAAGGAATGAATGGGGCTAGGCTAAATGCTAACACATTCATGACGCGCTGTACAAAGATTAAATGCACGCAATGAAAAAAGATAGGTATGTATTAATTTGTCTAAGTTGAGGTAAGAACATAGTAAAATATAAAAAAACGGTGGTGTTTTCCTTTAAGTCAAAATCTCTCTCTCTATCTCTCCAAGCAACCCCATCCAAGCAAAAAGACATGGACATAAACACATTTTAAAGAGTTTATATAAAAACATATTCCAAAGAGGAAACTGCGCCTCATCATGCCTTTAAAAGGCCCTGTGATGCAAACATGGCAGAAGTCGTAAGTGCCTTATGGGTGTGGGGATCACATTCCTCCTCTAGAGAAAGGGATGTGGTTTCAGAAAAGCCCTCCTTAAGGAGATTTTATAAGGGATAAGACAAAGTCCACATGGAATGTCAGGACTCTGTGTGTGGCATCCGAACTGTTTTTATAACAAAGTCCTGCATCCAGGGTAATTGTCACTATCTGAGTTCCTCTCCAACACAAGCTTAACAGCTTCCTGTGAACAAAACACCATCACCTCAGGCACAGAAAGACAGCTAGAGAGAAACAGAAAACAGAACGTAGCCAAAGTAAACAGCAGAGAAGTCACAAAAGACTTACTGAGATAAAGATACAGACAAGAACAGAAACAGCAAGGAAGAGATGAAGAACCCAAACATAGGAAGGTTCATCCAAAACGGATTACGGTACATTTCAAGCTATATATTTGATCGTGTGTTCGAACCCATCAACTTTGCACTGCGATCGCAATGCTCTACCATTTAAGTTACAGGAAAATGTTTAGGCATAACATTATTATTGTTGAGAGACGCACCTTGATGCATTAGACGTCCTATAATGATTAAATAAAAAATAAATGCTTCCTTCAAAGTCAAACCCATGATCTGTAATTGTAAGTATATTTAGTCACCATACAGAAGTCTCTTTGTTTCTTTATAACAGTTCAATGGGGGGACACATTTCAGAGACATCGCTGTCATCTAAAATGGGATTTTTTAAATTAAATCAAAGAGCGATCATCCACTTAATAAATGCACATCATGTTAACTTACCAAATATGGCCAACTTAACATTCTTCAATTTATCTAACTTTATTTTCAGCTAATAAATAAATAAGATTTAGTTTGATATGCAAAAGGATACATGTTGTCTTATAAGCATCTTATACAGTCTTGTTCAAAATAATAGCAGTACAATGTGAATAACCAGAATAATCTAGGTTTTTAGTATATTTTTTATTGCTACGTGGCAAACAAGTAACCAGTAGGTTCAGTAGATTCTCAGAAAACCCAGCATTCATGATATGCACGCTCTTAAGGCTGTGCAATTGGGCAATTAGTTGAATTAGTTGAAAGGGGAGTGTTCAAAAAAATAGCAGTGTGGCATTCAATCACTGAGGTCATCAATTTTGTGAAGAAACAGGTGTGAATCAGGTGGCCCCTATTTAAGGATGAAGCCAACACTTGTTGAACATGCATTTGAAAGCTGAGGAAAATGGGTCGTTCAAGACATTGTTCAGAAGAACAGCGTACTTTGATTAAAAAGTTGATTGGAGAGGGGAAAACCTATAAAGAGTTGCAAAAAATGATAGGCTGTTCAGCTAAAATGATCTCCAATGCCTTAAAATGGAGAGCAAAACCAGAGAGACGTGGAAGAAAACGGAAGACAACCATCAAAATGGATAGAAGAATAACCAGAATGGCAAAGGCTCAGCCAATGATCACCTCCAGGATGATCAAAGACAGTCTGGAGTTACCTGTAAGTACTGTGACAGTTAGAAGACGTCTGTGTGAAGCTAATCTATTTTCAAGAATCCCCCACAAAGTCCCTCTGTTAAAAAAAAGGCATGTGCAGAAGAGGTTACAATTTGCCAAAGAACACATCAACTGGCCTAAAGAGAAATGGAGGAACATTTTGTGGACTGATGAGAGTAAAATTGTTCTTTTTGGGTCCAAGGGCCACAGGCAGTTTGTGAGACGACCCCCAAACTCTGAATTCAAGCCACAGTACACAGTGAAGACAGTGAAGCATGGAGCATGATATGGGCATGTTTCTCCTACTATGGTGTTGGGCCTATTTATCGCATACCAGGGATCATGGATTAGTTTGCATATGTTAAAATACTTGAAGAGGTCATGTTGCCCTATGCTGAAGAGGACATGCCCTTGAAATGGTTGTTTCAACAAGACAATGACCCAAAACACACTAGTAAACGGGCAAAGTCTTGGTTCCAAACCAACAAAATGAATGTTATGGAGTGGCCAGCCCAATCTCCAGACCTTAATCCAATTGAGAACTTGTGGGGTGATATCAAAAATGCTGTTTCTGAAGCAAAACCAAGAAATGTGAATGAATTGTTAAAGAATCATGGAGTGGAATAACAGCTGAGAGGTGCCACAAGTTGGTTGACTCCATGCCACACAGATGTCAAGCAGTTTTAAAAAACTGTGGTCATACAACTAAATATTAGTTTAGTGATTCACAGGATTGCTAAATCCCAGAAAAAAAAATGTTTGTACAAAATAGTTTTGAGTTTGTACAGTCAAAGGTAGACACTGCTATTTTTTTGAACACACCCCTTTCAACTAATTGCCCAATTGCACAGCCTTAAGAGCGTGCATATCATGAATGCTGGGTCTTGTTTGTTTTCTGAGAATCTACTGAACCTACTGGTAACTTGTTTGCCACGTAGCAATAAAAAATATACTAAAAACCTTGATTATTCTGGTTAGTCACATTGTACTGCTATTATTTTGAACAAGACTGTATATAGAAGGTAAAGCATCTGACAGTAGCTGTGTTTCCGTTAAAGATTTGTGCAAAACGTTAGTGTTATTTTCTAAATATACTTCTGCGAAATGACTGCGTTTCCATTAACCAATATCATGCGACTAAAACTTAATTTTGTTGTCTCACGATAAGTAATTCCAAAAACTATGGCGACGGTTGTGTTCGACTTCATGTCGGACCGCGCAGACCGTCAAGCAGATGAAGTCAAAATACAGCAAGAGCGACTCGAAGGCATACAAAGCAGTCGACTACTAATTGCTCTTGCACTATTTTGATGTCATGCGCTTGATGGTTCTTGAACACACCTCCAAACATACGTGCCATATTTAAAGAATGATCATGTGACTTTAATGCATGCCTGGTGACTGTAAATGCGAAAAAGCTGTTTTACGATATATTGCTTTTTCAAACTGCCATAAAATCCACCTCACCCCAGCGTAAAAACTTTTTGCGTTACATGGAAGTTTATGTGAATTTGCCGTGTTTTCCATTTAGCACTACATTTTAATTTGCACAATTTGAAGGGTAATGTAAACACAGCTACTGTCTGATAAGTCATAAAAGACCTAGTCCACACGTACACAGGTTCTTTTTATTTTTGAGTTTTTACCTTCTTCGTTAAAACAAATCTCCGTGTCCACACAAACACACTAAAACTCTGTATGATGCGCTGTCAATAGCATGCCAAACCGTAAAGCCACGTTGGCCAATCCGAAGCTATTGCAGAGAAAAACTCTGGTTTTGCTGGCTACATGCAGGCCCGGATTAACAAAGTGTAGTGCCATAGGGTGACCACATTTGAAGTGCCCCCCCAAAAAAAAATATTTTTAAAGTCTAGTAATTCAGGGTTCCAGAACAACGTTTTTGTTATTAGGAGCACTGTAACCCCTGACTGAAAATTTTTGGATTTTTAGGAAATGTTAGAAAATTTAGCGCAATTATTCACATTTTTCCCAAAATAACTGCATTACTGAAATATACTAAATAGTCTTAATGCAGTTGCTGCACATGTTATTATGCACAATTGACGCAGGGCTGCGTAGAGCCACCAGTAGATTCATCTGAGCGCGTGGTGACATAAAAAGATTGGCGCGTCGTGCAAATGAGCGGTAAAAACCTGATCGCGTATTCTCTATCTTTGTCACGGGTGCCCCACACATGTGTGAGTGCTTAAAAAAAGCCTGCTCTGTTCACGCTGTGTCAAAAACTCAATTTGGTCGCATTCTGGAGCCCTTGGTGCCCCCCATTGCCTGGTGTCCCATGGCACTCGCCAAATCCCCTCTATGGATAATCCGGCCCTGGCTACACGACAACGCTGCAACTGGAGTTTCTGAAAATCTTTACCCTGGCAGGAGTTTTTATATAAGTTTGGTTTCAATTACCTGATACTGCAGTTGTTTGTGCACAAAGGGGCAAACCGCATAGAAATAGGTACGGTTTTGAAAATACCTGTGTGTACGTGTGGACATGGCCTAAGACTCCTGTGGAGATCTCTCTGAGGCAATCTAATAAACCTGCTGTGCCTTAATTTAGTTCGATTTACTAAAAGACCCTTGAGTGCCTGAATTCACTTCAGACTGACAACATAAGCCAAGGTTTAAGAGTAAATTATCCCTCATAAAACACAATCTCTCATTTGGACCTCGTTCGGATGTTTGTTCAAATACGATGTTTGCTTTGGTTGATAACAAAGCTGTCATTTCTGAATCTTACTCAAAATAATTAGATTTCGTGTGGACTAAGCGTTATTCACCTGCGTGATGGATGAAACTGTTTAGTCTCTAAAGAAAAAAAGGAGATCTCATCATGTTAAATAAAGAGGAAAACAAAATTACCTTGCCTTGCAAGATTCTCCGCAAACACAGTAGGCTTTTATTAAGACAAATCAATCAAATAGAATTCCCTTAAAATGCACTCTTTTATTCCCCCAACCGCATGCTTATCCTCTATATAACTAAGGGCTGGGACGATAAATCGTGCGATTCTGCTTGCAATGCTTCTCAATGAATTACAGTGAAATGCCACTATATCCAAAAACCAGAGGGCGCTCTCGTGCAGAAACTCAATAAGCACCGTAGAAGAAGTACTATTTACACACACATACCATTTACATATTTATTTCGCTGTTCATCAAACCTTTAGGGTGACCATACGTGTCATTTTTTTTCGACCAGGATTTCGGGTGCATCCTCTGAAAGTCGCATTTGTCAACCGCATACGTCATCAAGGTTTATTATTCCAGGTTCTGTTACATGGTAAAAATGAAATTTGTATGTCTTAAGAGATAAATATTAATTTTATTAAGTTTTTAACCGAAATGTGAGAACCTCAGTGACGTATGCGGTCGACAAATGCAACATCTGGAGGACGCACACGAAATCCTGGCCAGGACGTGTCCGTGAAAAATGGCACGTATGGTCACCCTAACCGCATACGTCATCGAGTTTTAATATTTCAGGTTCTATTTCAAAAAAGTTATGTTTCAAGGTAAGAATGAAACTACAGTGATTGTATGTCTTAAGATAAATAAATGTAAATTTTATAATGTATTTAACTGAAATGTGAGAACCTCGATGACGTATGCGGTTGATAAATGCAGCTTCCGGAGGATGTACCCAACATCCTGGCCAGGACGCGTCCGGCCAAATTGGCACGTATGGCCACCCTAGCTGTGCATAATATTGCCTTTGTGGTTCAGATTTGATATCAGACAGGCATTATTAGTATGAATCACGATTAATCGTCCCAGCCCTAATTAAACTGTTGATGACTCCAATATGGGGGCTGACTTGAGGAATCGACTCT
The DNA here is from genome assembly GCF_030506205.2 of Paramisgurnus dabryanus. Taxonomy (NCBI): domain Eukaryota; kingdom Metazoa; phylum Chordata; class Actinopteri; order Cypriniformes; family Cobitidae; genus Paramisgurnus; species Paramisgurnus dabryanus. The sequence goes on from NC_133353.1 coordinate 5,665,318, forward strand.
TACGTGACTCCCCACCACTCTGAGAGTCCCCGTACCCCATTCAGTCTATATAAAATGTAATTGCTTCCACCTTGATGCATTACCAATGCACATTAGATCCAAAGGGTTTCCCAAAGGACTGTATCACCAGATTACAACATTAACCACGATGTGTAAACGCAGGTCCCTTAAGGGACAGAAATCCACCAACCGTGAATAAAAACACTCAGACATTTCACGTAAACTTAAGGACACGCTTTGATGTCTATTGCCTAACGGCACATTTACAGTAGTAACATAAGAGAAAACGAGCTTTATACGTGACTGACATGAAAAACAACACATTATAACATAAGAGGGAAAATACAACTTACGATTGATCTCAATTAAATTTTGTGTTAGCATGTCCAAAGCTAATCTAATAACACGTGAGTAATAAGCATAAACACTGCCCCTACCTGGTAAGGATAAAGCGTTACACCATTGGCCCTCGACGGGTTGCCGGCCGTCCACGTGCCCTCCACGTACTGGTGTGCTTGGAGGGCAGTCGAGCTCAACGAAGTCCCGTTGCTGTTGTTGGGGCTGCTAGGTGGGTGAGACGGTTGTGAAGCCGTCGACTTTCCAGCATGGCCAGGAGAGTTGTTCTTCTTCTCCACCCCGCTGCTCACCCCCAGGCTGTTGGGCTTAGACCCGTGTTTGGGGTGCACTGGATGGTGTGGGCTATTGCTTGCACTGGTGGTGGTTTTTGTTGTAGAGCTGGAGGCTGAAATGTTAGCAAGGGTGGAGGAAGCAGATGAATGGTAACCAGAAGGCAGGTAGGCCCAATCCGGTGGTGGCGTGGGACCCTGGAGGACACTGCGGGAACCTACGAGGGAGGCCGGGGATGGAGGCGAGCCAGGAGACACATCGCACTGATCAAGACTCAGGACCATGTGGACGGCTTCTTGTTTTAGCTGACTCAAGTGTGTGGCGCAGATATCGCAGCGGCCGTCACGCTCGTTCCAGGCCTTGCGCGTGCTGTTGGGCACCTGCAGCTTATCGTGGATCAGCAAGGAGAACGAGGGATCCTGTGCAAAGAGAGATACCAGACCCATTTATTTCTTTGTAATATACTTAATTATACTTAATACATGTAGTAGTCTGAAGTAGCAGTATAGTTTTATTATATGCATGTCCCATTTATTTATTTAGCATTTATTTCCACAACTTTTATATGTCATGCAAACACAGCAAAGAACTTGTAACAGTGCATGTCTTTCTCATAGGCATGATCGGCTCATAAATAGCATTTTGTTGGATCAAACCAGCAACCTTCTGGTTAACAGTCCTCAATCTTACCCACTACACCATTAGATGGTTATTTTGATATAGCTTCATGATATGCAGCATTAAAATATCATACATATTTATATAATGCACATTTCTGTAGAGCCACTTCGAAACAATGCGCATTGTGAAAGTGCTACACAAATAAATGTGAATTGAAGAACTGAACTGTTTTTATTTTAACGCAATGTCTTTCATCTCTTCATTAACATAAAACTGCCAATTATCTGGGTTTAGTACATCATCACACCATCTGCTTCAGGCTTCCGTAAAAATGTAGATCATAATTACGTTTTGGCACAAGCTCCCATGCGATGGTAAAAATGTTGGTTGGACAACCAGAAGTAAATAAATGTAATCTTTCATTCTGGTGCATCCCATCTGCGAATTCCTTTTCATTTAAGACATGGGATTTACAGTACACAACTATTTTAAGTTTCCAGGATTCAGCATTTCTTCTTTTCGTTCCAGGCGTTTGGTCCAAATTAAACACCATTCAGGCTAATACTTCTATATTTTCCCCTGAGACATAACAGAAGTCATCATGAAAAATGAATAGAATGTTTTTAATATGATTTAATTAAGTAAAAAACCCTGAAAACAACTTGACCTTTCTAGCAGGTAGATACTGTAATGATGCGGTTATAAATAAGTTTTCCACTGGTTTCTCTTCAATAAATACCTTTAGCATTTTAGTGGATTAAAGGGATAGTTCACCCAAAAATTTAAACAATGTCATTAATGACTCATCCAAGCTACGGTAGCCGCCACCGGACAAACATGTCATCGTTGGAGACAACTTAGTAAAACAGTTTGTCTGTTAAGGGCTTAGCATGTAGAAACATGGCTGCACAAAATGGCGGCTTCCATGTAAGGGGACCCTCTGTGTATGTAGATAAAACGTCTCATTCTAAGCCAATAAACACATAACGGTTCATTATGAAAGGTCTTTATACACCCCTGATAATTTAGTTTTGTATATTATTTTGCATTTCTGTCAAGAGATCCTTCTAAAAATTACACTCTGCACCTTTAAGGGCATTTCATAGGGTACATGGCAAGCGGTGGAATCGCCATGCGGTTACATATAGTGGAAGCGTTTTGAGCAGCATTTAGTGCAAATACTTTTACTTTCTACGGCACATACCATAAAGAGTCGTGTAATGGGCAGGATTTTGGGTGCGGACCGCCCACGTTTTGCCGCTTTCCGCATGTCTCCTATTGAAAATGAACTAGACACTCGCAACTGCCACGACTGTGTGAAATGCCCATTAGTGTTGCATTAAACATATATGACAGTACATCCCATGTCTGAAATTAGGCAGTAACCATACAATCCATCTGCTTTGCTCTTGGTACCGTGTCCTTACCGCACCTTTACCCCACTGTTGGGTTTGCGCACCCCCTCGGCTCTCCCTGGAGGCTCACGGCATCGATCCAGCTAATCAAAACCCGTGCACGATCACAGTCACTGAAGGAGAGAGACTCAAGGTCTGTTCTGATTAAAACCACACATTCCTGCTGTCAGTGTAAATCTAGAGGCTGACTCTCGTCTTACACAAGATGCTTTGTGTACCATCCACTCCACCACGGTCAGCGTCCCATCTGCCCCGTGCATTGCATGCAGTGACCTTTAAGATTGACACGGTTAAGTCCACTCTCATAGAATAAACTACAGGTAGTACTGTACCATAAATGTCCAGACCTAAGATTATTATCTCTGACCAGGTTCTCGTGTGTACTTCTGGTCCATGTCCAAAAGATGGAAATTCAATCTTGCACAACACACATAATGACAAAATCTAACCAGAATGCACATCTGCCTCATTATGGATGCATTCTGCGTGTTGTTTTGCAAAGATGTGTCCTGAACTAACCTTAACTGGTTAAGCAATTCTTGAGATGAGCACCATGGAAAAAGGGTACATGAATCAAATGTGTTTAAAGGCTGAACTTCAAGCCGACGCGTGTAATTTCTGGGCCACTAGCGTCACCAAATGTAGAAATAATGATTTTTTTCCTCCCCTCGGCTCCAACTGATTGCAGAACAGATAATTCTTCACTAAATTTAACCTTTTGGTTATTGCAATATTGCTGGTCAGGATGTTCAAACATACAGGACAATGTTTAGATAGTTTCTAATATTTCCTCTTTTATAAATGCATTAAATACGGTCTGTTTTTAATATCAGAGTCACCACTCCTTGTCCTTTGCTTTCACAGTTCATTTAATCGAGTGAATGACACAAATTTAGTTTGAAAGAGGTCTATCATTACTACTCTGTCAATGACAAGATCGTTTTGTCTGTCATCTGTAATATCTTTGCCCAGCGTCAATAAAAAACGCATTTGTAAAAATGACATGCACTTTACTTCACTTTGGACGTGTCTAGGAGCTGCACGACGTATATTTGTCTGCAGTGAAATATTGGTATAAATATTTGCAGAAGTCAGACAGATGGGATCTGGAAAATGTCTCCCAAAAATACAAACTGACCTCCACTTCCCAGACCAACAGGAAATAATCATTCACATACACTGAATCTTCTGTTGCTACGCTGTCTGTCTCAATGTGTTTATCAGACAAGACAATCAAGTTTTAGATTTGTCTGAGCTGTCTCAAAGATTTACATTACAAAAACCCGGTCTGAGATGACTGGAAACTCTGAAAGTTCAGATGTTTCGACTCAAGAAGACTGCGGCAGTCGAAACCTGCATTACTTTAATTCATGCAAAGCCACTGCAGATATTTCGCCTGTCAGGGTGGAGACCCAAAAACCCAAATCCTAAGCTGTGCCACTTCAAGACTTCACCAAAAATAACTAGCAGAACTATCACTTTAACTCGAAATAGAAAGCTCAAATCCTCGTTTAATGAAAAACAAGTTTTTGTGACAAACCAAAAAACATTCATGTGCAATGTGTCACATTTACAAATTTAAACCAGTAATGATAACCAAAAAATAAGCAGATGTTTTGCTCAGCACCCCAAACCATTGCAATAAATGCATTTAAGTTCAAACTGAGCAAAACTTTTGCTTATAAAACGTACACGTACAATATTTTAACATTTACCTGCCACCTGATGTGCGTAACAGTCAAGTGATATACTTTAACCTCCCAGAAACACCTCACTAGTAAATTTCTTTTTAGTTAGAAAAAAATCTTAACCAGCAGCCAAATATTTATGGTATAATGCAAAAGCCACCTCCATAAAAAATTAGATAATGATATTAACCGAATGCTTTTGGCGCATATTCCCTACTTAATTCCGGCCTGAGACCTTTCAGAAATATGCTTTGTTGGCAGAATCTGTTAAGCACCATGTCAATTTTCAGCAAAATCCTCTAGGTGCATGAAAGACGAACTGATTGACAGCAGCACACCTATGTCAAGGAGCATGAGTTTGTTTTACCCAGGTAAATGAGGTTTACTGAATAGGATATTGACCGAATGTTTGATCCTTTAACCTTTACTCAGAGGGACATAAGAGTGACTGGAGACTTTTTAGCAGAATTATTTTTTTCTAATTTTTGCAAATGCACTTTGAGGGTTTTGCAGCGAAAGACAGTCAAATTTATTAGCCTAAATACCAACAAAATGACATTTCATTGCCATTAAAGTGAAATTACTCAACGTAATAAAAAAATGATAAAAAATTGCTAATTTACAAGAAAACATGTCAGTCGCACTTAGAGGGTTTTGCAGCGAAAGACAGTCAAATTAATTAAATTCCAACAAAATGATATTTATGAAAAATAAGGCATTTCAATTACTGAACGAATAACCTTTTCATTGCCATTAAAGTGAAATTACTCAACCTAAAAATAAGAGCCTGATAAAAATGTTAATTTACAAGAAAACATGTCAGGCACTTAGAGGGTTTTGCAGCAAAAGACAGTCACATTTATTAAATACCAACAAAATGACATTTATGAAAAATAAGGCATTTTAATTACCGAACTAATAACCTTTTCATTTCCATTAAAATGAAATCACTCAACCTAAAAATAAGAGCCTGATAAAAAATGCTAATTTACAAGAAAACAAGTCAGGCGCACTTAGAGGGTTTTGCAGCAAAAGACAGTCAAATTGATTAAAAACCAACAAAATGATATTTGTAAAAATAAGGCATTTCAATAATCGGACTAATAACCTTTTGATTGCCATTAAAGTGAAATTTCTCAACCTAAAAATAAGAGCCTAATAAAAATGCTAATTTACAAGAAAACATGTTAGGCGCACTTATGGGGCATACACACCAAACGCGAGTTCAATGATTTGCGTGAGTAAATTACATACAAAGTCAATGCAAAGACGCATTCAGACGCTTCCTCGTGTGGGGCAATACGAATGACGCATTATGGGTGGCGTATTTGCCGCAAAATCACGTGTTATTCGCCTCAAACGCGTCTTCACCCGAGTTGAAAATATTCAACTCAAGCGAAAAATTTGCATGACACAAAGTTAAATCCCATGAGTAATGTTGAGCGAGTAACGCGATGCCCCGAGTTTGGTGTGTACGTAGCATTAGAGGGTTTGGCAGCGAAAGACAGTAAAATTTACTAAATTCCAACAAAATGACATTTGTGAAAAATAAGGCATTTTAAGTACCGAACTAATAACCTTTTGATTGCCATTAAAGTGAAATTACTCAACCTAAAAATAAGAGCATGATAAAAATGCTAATTTACAAGAAAACATGTCAGGCGCACTTAGAGGGTTTTGCAGCGAAAGACAATCAAATTTATTAATTACCAAATAAAAATAAATTTGTGAAAATAAGGCATTTCAATTACTGAACTAATAACCTTTTGATTGCCATTAAAGTGAAATTATTTAACCTAAAAATAAGAGCCTGATAAAAATGCTAATTTACAAGAAAACGTCAGACGCACTTAGAGGGTTTTGCATCTGAGCTATTTATATATATTTTTTTCTCTATGATGTTCTCATGTGAACATAAAATGTAGTGTAAAGTATCTGGCATCTTTATTAGGAGCAGAAACATCTCCCTACATCGAGTATTTATGTTCACTCTTAAGCCAAAGGCTTTTTGAGACCTCCGTGTCAGCAGTCAGATTTAGACAGGTTTGAATCTACATTAAAACAAACAATTGAATCTTCTTTACTGGAACCACACTTGAGTTTTGTGCTATAAAATTATTCACAGACCCCCGAAGCAAAACACCCACTCTGAGTTGAACTTAACTGTAATAGTGAGGCTGTGTTTCACATTTCTACATCTTTAAATGGTTTGGTAATAAAAAGTGGCTGTTAAAGCTGCTATAAGCAATCTTGCTATACTCATCTCTTAAACCACACAGCCTCTTTTATCAGAGCATGTAAAGTGATTGACAGGTAGAAACACACCTCCATACGTTCTGATTGGTCGACACGGACCATACTAAGATTATTGTTAAATCAGGGGATGTCGAAGAGTCGGTTGTAATTTCCCAAGACATCTATTTCACTGATATCTGTCAGATAGCAGGGATGTTTTATGTGTGGTATACGCTCTTAAAAGTAAAAGGATTTTTATTGCAATGCCATATAAGAACCATTTTGGTTCCCCAAAGAACATTTCAGTAAAAGGGTTTTAAAACAACCATTTCTCTTACTCTGTTACAGTCTAAAAAATTGCTTTCTGCTACAAAGAAAGACTCTTTGTGTAATGGAAAAGCTGTTACCAGTTCTGCATGGAGCTGCACCCTGACAGAAAAAAACATTTCAAGCCAAAATCCGCTATTCATTACAGGGAATGATCCTAATCTTTTCAATTTATGTAAACCTATGCATCACAATTGTAGCTAAGGATCCTTTAAAGCTAAGCAATTGATACTCAGTCTTTCCTCAATATTCTTTATTACATTTCCTCCAGTCATTTTTCCTTCACGCACCCTCACACACACAAGTACATCTGTAGATATAAATGCGATCTCTCCGAAGCAATTCAAGATGTAATATATTTCCTTGAAACCTGCAGAATTGGGTTTTCCAGATTCCCCCACCTTCTCCTATATAGAGCATCTGTACTGGCTGTGTTGTCTAAGGAGATTAATGCTTGGGTTTTACATTCTGCGTGGCTGCGTCTGCCCATCTGAAACCTTTGGATTTGTCTTGTACTGGAGTCCAGACAGAACTGATGAATGTTTGGCAGTGGACGTGTTGTGTGGGTTGAAAGCACTTTTAATAGAAAGAGATGAGAACTCTGGACTAATAACACAGATCAGAGTGGAAATATACAGTCACAATTTATTGAACCTTGCGAGCTTAGCGGTAATGTTTTCTCTGGAGGAATGATGTTTTTAGCAGACGTCAGTAAGTCAATTGACTGGCATGTTATTTATTTGGCTTTCTGAAGAACAGAATATGTAACGCCACATCCATTAGCCTCGACTCGTACACCCGAAATGTGTCGTGTTGCCTGCTCCAATGTGTTTACGGTTATGAAAAGCCTCCTACATCAAACACATTCTTAAGTGCAGCACCTATGGTCCAATTCACGATTTTTTTTTAACCATAAACCACGCGAACACATTGTATTATACCAAATACACAAAATCAAGTCGTTTTTTAGCAATGAAGTAGATGCACTTCAAAGATTTTGAGTAGTTGTGGGCAAAGATTAATTGTGATTAATCGCATACAAAATAAAAGTATGTTTTTTCATAATATATGAATGTGTGATGTGTGAAATTATTATGTGTATATAAAAGCACACGGGTGCTGTCAAAAGATTAATCACTATTATTCGCATACAAAATAAAAGTTTGTGTTTGCATAATATATTTGCTTGTGTATTGTGTGCAATTATTATGTATATATAAATACACACAAAAATTATTTATGTATTATATATTTTAATTTATATATAACATAAAATATGTCAAAATCTAAATAAATATACTATAAATAATATATATGCATACATGTAAATGTTTCTTAAATACATACGTGCATGTGTGTGTATTTATATATACAAAATAATTACATTTCACAGTGCACACAGATATATTATGCAAAAACAAACTTTTATTTTGTATGCAATTAATTGTGATTAATCTTTTGACGGCCCTTATAAACACACACATTCATGTATGTATGAAACATTTACATGCACAGCAAAATCACCAGTGTTAAATCAACACTGCTGGTGTTTATATGAGGACCACCAGGTCTTTCATATACATGAAGGTTATCCAAGTACAAAAAACCCAGCTAGCCTCACTTGTCCATTCATTTCAGATTGAGCAACGCTATATATTTATTTATTTATATTTATATATATTCTATATTATATATAAATAAATATTTTTTTTATATATAAATAAAAAAAATTCTAAAAATCAATACATGTATGTATGTGTGTTTACATATACATAATAATTACACACAAAATACACACATATACTATGCAAAAACTCACTTTAATTTTGTTTGCGATTAATCGCAATTAATCTTTGCCCTCGATGTATCGCCTGTGATAATAAATGTGATATGGCCCAGCTTGTCAGTGAACTACAGTTTTGTGCAGTAAATGTAATATATATATAATGTAATATAAATCAAGGAACAGGCTTTATGATGATATGCGCATGACTATCGCATGCGATTTATCGTACAGCCCTATTACGCACCAGTAATTTTGAGTCAATACTTCAGTAACATTCATTTGGTTCAGCTTAGTATTTCATATACATGAAGGTTATCCAAGTACAAAAAACCCAGCTAGCCTCACTTGTCCATTCATTTTAGTTTGAGCACCGCTCTGACAGTTATTGACAGCACATGTGCCTTCCTGTCCACATTAAACTCTCTGCCTGAAGCTCAAACTGATGTATACAGGCTTTACCTTACACTATAAGGCTCCTGTGTACCCTCATCAATAGTTCCCTGTCCCTCCATATAGTCAACAGCAGCTTGTATCCAAGACCAGGAGCTGCTACAGCGGGAGTCGAGAGATGCGGTCCCTCCGGAGCGCTCCAGGTTTGTTGATACAAGATAATTGTCAAGCTGTGGAGGTGTGTTAGGGAAATCAAACTCAACAGCCTCTCTGTGAGGTTTATGGATATGTTGTGTACACACAGCTTCTCTGAGGAAAGAACGGAAATGTGATGCACGACCAGCGAAACCTCACAGTGAATAAACTCACTCATAAAACCAACTCTGCATCAGCCAAAGGTAACATCGGGCAATATGTTGGCATTGCCAAAACAGATTTTGTTCTTTACATCGCGCTCCAGGTTTTAACATGTTTATGGTTTACATTGCATGATGACGGAAATATAGCTGCATGGTTTAGAGACTGCAAACTTGGAAGGCTTATGTAGATGAATATGGTCTTTAAATTAGCAGTATGAGAAACATTTTGGCTTTTAAGATCACATAATATGCTTTTCTCCTCTCAGTTGGAGTGTTAGTATGAACTAGGGTTGCCAGATTTTTACAGCAAAACCCACCCAATTGCTACTCAAATCTAGCCAGTTCAACGGTGGTCCTCTGATAAAAAACTGGCATTTTGGGGTCTTGTTTTCAGTAAAAATATCAAAAAATTCTTAAATTAAGATGATTTTTCTTGAAGAGCAAAACGACCCAACAAAATAAGTCTAGTTTTTAGACCAAAATTATCGAATTTAAGTGATTTTGTGCATAAAACAAGCAAAAAAATCTGCCAATGGGGTAAGCAAAAAAATCTTGAAATTTTTTCTTAAACACTAAATTCAAGAAAAATTCAAGTAAATTTGATATTTTTGGTCTAAAAACTAGGCTTATTTTCTTGGGTCATTTTCCTCATCAAGAAAAAGCATTTTAATTTGAGAATTTTTTGATATTTTTACTGAAAACATGACAAAAATACTAAGATTTTTTTTCTTGAAAATAATTTTTTGCAGTGTAAAACTTGGCATTTTTGCATTCTGGGGGTAAAATCTGCATTTTTGGCAGGGTTTATCCACTAATACATGCATTTACGGGGCTAAATCTCACATTATTGGGGTCGCTTTAAGCCGTGGACATGAAAAACTGTCCATGGCATAAAGTAGCTAAATTTTGCGGAAAAACAAGTGACTTGGCAACGCTGGAAGAACACTCAAAAAAAATATCTATATCTTATTTAGTATTTTTGTCTTGTTTTTCAGTATAAATGTGTAAAAACTATTAGATTAAGATATTTTTACTTAAGAAGCAAAACGACCTAAGAGATTATTTTTTTCTAAAAAAAAAAAATATGATTATTAAGTGAGTTTATGCTTAAACATAAAAATATCTGCAGGTGGGGTAATTATAAACACAAACTTTTAACTTAATTCAATAAACTTAATTGAAGTAATTTTTTTCTTAGTGCACAGGCATATATATTTTACTTGTTTTAAGCATAAACATTAGATTTTTTTAGTGAACAAGACATTTTGGGTCATTTTGCTTATCAAGTAAATGTATCTTGAAGACATTCATTTTTTGCATTGAATGTTTTCAATTAAAACTCATTGTCAGCTGTTTTCTAGTTCATGGTCAATGTCTTACATAGACATAAAGACAGCTTTGAAAGCTCTGGGACATATAAAGACAGTCTATCTTCTGTTCCATGTAACATGACATTTGCCCCTTGCCCTTTATGTTCGGCCCATTGGGACGGCCCATACAAACGATGGTTAATGGATCCGTCAGCGCTGCTGCTTGAAGTATTAATGACTCCAATGTTTTCATAACCAGTCCGATAATAGCTGTACTTCTCTCCGATCCCTGCTAATGAAATGAGGAATTGACTTGTGGACGTACACAGGAAACCTAAAGCTCTGGACGCAGGCCTGACTTTGCTCATTTGCCTCATTCTGTAAATCTGGTGAACGTGTCATGGGACCGGTCCATTGGCATTGCGTAAATGGTTCCAGTTATGACCTTATAACTGTCCGGACTCTTTCTAACACTTAGGTATATGATCTGGAGAGAAAACAACTAAGAAACATCAAATGATCCAGTTTCAATCACGATAAATAATCCAATCAACACTTTCATCTGAAGCCTCTTTAAAGCAAAGCTAGTCTGGAGTCCAGGGTTTTAGTCCATCTGCTGGTCTTTAGGGGCTCTTACTTTACCCTGAAAATTCTAAAAATTCTCTTTCCGCCTGCAGAATAAACGACTACATCCAAAGAGAAGATCCTGTATATGGTTTATTTCTTTAAATGTGCGGTATTAATGTGAACACTGAAAAGTGTTATGAATAGTGCATGAAAGGGTTTTGAATGAATGCATAGATGTGCGCTGCTCTTTAGCTTTCAAAAACCAGAAAACCTAGTTCTCCGGAAAACCTACATGGAGGTCACTAAGTGCTGACCCCTTTCCCAAGAAATTTCAGGATATGGCAGTTTTACAACCTTAGAATTTACTGGGCTTGCTGAGGTAGTATTCAGTTATATACTGTAAAGAAGTTGGTTTAACTTAAAATAGCAAGTTACCAGGTTGCCTTACAATTTTGAGTTAATTTAACTTAATATTAGTTGTCACAACATATTTTACACAACTTCTTGAGTTAATTTAAGGCGAGTTAAGTTTTAAGGCAATCAGGTAACTTACTTTTTTAAGTTGAACCAATAAATCAGTGAAAAGATAGCAATTATTAGCTTTTTCTTAACTGACAAATCCTCAAAAGCTTTTTCTTCATGTGTTGGCAGATAATGACTTTATGCACGAACACCCTGCAATGTTTGCCTAAGTGTAACTTAGAATTAATCATTTTTAATTTGCTGCAAGCCGTTATTATAACTCTATCATTATCATGGAAAAGGCAATTATTGACTCGCTCACACTGCTGCATCATCAGATGAAATTAATTTATGTTATGCAACTAAAACATTATACTTTCTCTCGCATTAAGTCATTTAAAAAACCATGGCGATGCATGTTGGTAGATTAAAGTATGTCGCAAACACTGCACTAACCATTATTTTCAATCAAAGGAAATGCAGGCATATTATTTAAGCATTTATGGCAAGGAAAGCCACTTAAAGAGCAACTATGGTCCAATTCACGATTTCCTTTGGTGTGAAAGTGTGTATTAATACATGTTAACGATATGCAAAATTAAAAAAAATCCCAAAGCAAACGATGACGCGAGTAATCGTTTCCAGCGTAAATCTCTTTTCTTGGACTACAACAAACAAACAAATTGTAGACAACAGGTTACTTCCTGGGATTGGTGATGTAGACAAGACCGACATTAACATAATTCATCCCGCTTCGGACTCACAGCCTGTAAATTAACTCCTGTAAGCATTGCATTGTGAGTGAATCTTTTAAACATGGTAAGGAGCGTCACATATCCGGATGACATCAGAGGTATTCAGGCCAATCAAAACGTACAGATTAGCTGGCCAATCAGGGACACAGCGCTTTACAAATCAATGAGTTTTGTACAAAATCAAAGCGTTTGAGGAAGGCAGGATATCTGGAGCTACAAAAATGTACGGTATGTGGAAAATAATGTTTTTTTAACCAAAAACCACGCAAAGACATTGTATTACACCAAATACACAAAATAACGTTGTCATTTAGCAATGAAATAGATGCCCTTTGAGATAAAATCGCATTTATAAATGTACAATGATTAAAGGTATAGTTCCCTTTCGAGGGAACTTCAACGTTGCGTCAGCTTCTGACGCAGCGTCTCGTTCCCTTATCATTGGCTAAGCAACTATGGCAGTCGTAGTCTGCTCGTGAACGGGCCAAGGAGAAAAACAAATTGTTGAATAAAGTCATTAGTTTTGTTTTCATTGCGCACAAAAGTGTTCTTGTGGCTTCGTAATATTCTGATTAAACCACGGATGGCACTTGGACTTTTTTGGTCTTTTACTCTTTTCTGGGCTTGAATGGCAGTCTATGGGACAGTCACAAGCCTCTCGGTTTTCATCAGAAATATCTAAACATTTATTACGATAGATTAGAACGACATGGAGGTAAGTGATTTTTGATTTTAAAAAAATATTCTGGTGCTAACTATCCCTTTAATTCTTTAGTACAGGCTCCGCGTATAAAGTGTATAAAATAGGGTCAAATGTAATAGTAGTAAACATTTTTTGTTGTCTCTGTTAACTCTTATTTCCACATGAGACCAGAGTTCATTATACATCAGTGATGTCACTTCTTCTCTGCCTTACATTACTGTGCATTATGGTGCATGGGGGACCTTTCTTCATTCACAAACCGTCAATGACATATAAGACAGGTATTCAAAGAATGCTGATGTATGCATGAGGATAGAGGACAGGCCTCATTTAAAGTCCTGACATGTACATTCATACAAATAATGTCTGAATGTGCGAGTGCACTGTGGTCTCAGAGGAGAAAGATTGTGCATGTGTTTGAGCGTGCATGGCTTTAAATAAAAAAAAGTCTACATTTTGGAGACCAACCAACAATAAAGATTCATAAACATACTAAATACTTTTCAATGTAAAAATGTGAGGATTGGGATCAGGGGTGCATTAGGGGATACGAAATATCATGAATATATAACAACAACAAAATCAGTGGGAAGTCTCGACCGTGACAGCAAAAACAAACAAGAAGGTAAAAATGCGAAGATGCTCCTGTTGTGATATAATGAGAAGGGACAGGCCGCAGATGTTTCCCAGCATCAGGTAAATTTTCCGCTCTCACATGACACCGATTCAGGACCCATCAAAACCAAATCCACACCAGCGCCCCTGATGTTTGTTCAGGATCCAGATTAGTAGCGAGAGATGGATAGATTAAAAACCGAGATCCCAATCACTCCGTTCTCCGTTCCACATCTACCTGCATCTCTCTGCCAGAAAAGTGCCATAAATCCTAAATTGGCCAGTAGCCTTGTTTGGCCCCGCACCCCTCAGAGGAGACATGAATAGGAAATGAGAGCTCGCGGGAGCCGAGGGATGTGACTCAGGAAATGGAGCTGCTCAGAGTTTTGCTTTTATCCTCCTGTAATAAGTTCCATCTGGCTGCACACAAGGTGCAGGGGAGCACAGCGGTACATATAAGAAGTGCACACTTTAGAGTACACACTCCTTAGTGATGCTGCAGTGATATAATCTCACAACTAATAGATTATCGGTTGAGCTATGACAACTATTTGATTCTTTCAAATGTGTAAATTAAATAAGACAAAAAATGAATGCATATTTGCTTTGAAATGTGCATATACTTGGAACATCTGTTTTTATAGGCCAGTAACACCATTTTATTTATTTTATTTATTCGCCAAAGCCGGGTTTTGCTTAATCCGTAAATGCAAAATAAAACGCATTCAAAGACACGTCTCAGTCACGACTCCAAATAAACAACCCACATTTTATTGCGGCTGAACACTTAAGTGTTTAAACTGTGTTCTGCTGAGCTCTGCGTGTAGAGCTGAGGTCATGTTTAGTGTCAGGGCAGTAAATTCGGTTGACGTCAATTTAAAGATAATTGAAAAAAGGAGAAAAGAGGTCTGGAGTTTATAGATCATGCACAGTTTATAGACTGACACTTAAATCCTCTTTGGGGCTTTCCCTATGTGCTTTCTGATCACTGAGACAGATCAACAAAAACTAAACCTATGTTATCATGTACCCTTTTGTAGTTCCAATAGGAACTTTTATGACTTTTGATATGTATGACTGTTCATGCTGCTATTTTAGCACAATGAAGTGAATGGTGAAGTCCCTGGTCCCCATGTACGAAAAAATACAGCTAAATATCTCCTTTTGCCTTTCAAACATGAAAATGTAAAACGGACTTGGAACAACATAAAGAGTAAATTATCACACAAAAAATGCTGGATCCTTTCAATCCATGGTTTTGTAAAAAATAAATATGGTGAAACCAACATGATCTCATGTAAATCCGTGTTATAGTCACAGAAAATTTGATCACTGAATTCAGCTTTTTTTCTCTGACAAGACCACGGATGTTTTTTCCGTATCACTCCCACGGATTTCTCGTGTAATTTTATGTATTGTTTCTCATTGTTTTTTTCTATTTTCAAATCATTGTCGCTTGGGGTTAGGGTTAGATTTGGGGTTTGCTTTAGGATGTACTTTTATGTTGGGATGTACTTTTATGTATTGGTTTCTACATGTCTTTCTTACGCTTTTAAAACTATTCTCGCCTGGAGTTGGGGTTAGAGTTGGGGTTGGGTTAGGATGTCTAAAAATGTAACAGAAAGTGATTCTAACCCTAACCCCAAGCGACAATGGTAAGAAAATAGGACAAAACAATGAGAAAACAATACAGAAAATGACACGAGAAATCCATAGGACTGACACGGAAAAGACATTTGTGGTCCTGTCATGGAAAAAAGCTGAATTCCGTGACATGGTCACGGATAAAGTGATCAAATTGTCTGTGACTATAACAAACCCAACTGTTAAGTTAAATTAAACAACAAAATGTAATACTCGAGATCGGCCATTTTTTGAAGGTCTCGGTCTCGTCTTGGTCTCAGACTTAGTGGTCTCAGGATTTTATTTCAAGACCTGTCAAAAACCCAACTGCCAGAATTTCACTAAATTGCTGGTGCCCTGTGTTACCATCATTAATGTGATTAAAAGGAATCATTGACTTATTTCTTATTTGATTTCTTTCGCTACTGTTGTGCCGGTAAGAGATGAATGGGGGATTGTCCACAAGAGAAAGAAATCTGTCAACAAAATTAATAGAAAGACCCACAAATTCCAATATACACTTCCATCTATTCTTGATGGTCTCGGTCTTGTCTTGGTCTCTGCCCCTGAAAAAGTCTTGCGCTGCTCCAAAACCACCTACTTCCATACTATATAGTAGGTGAAGTAGTGCTTTTCGCCTAACTATATAGTATGGAAGTAGGTGGTTTCATATGCAGCGTTGGTCTCTTCTTGATCTTGACAACCTCTGTTCTTGGTCTCGGTAAAGGTGGCCTCGATTACAACAGTGGTCCCAACCACGGTTTGAAACAATCCAGAATTTTGGGTTGAAACAACCCAGCCGATTTGTGCATATTTACCCAACCCTGGGATGAAACAACCCAGCATTTATTTATAAGGATAACAACTCAAGATATCTCTATTATACCTCTGATCTTAGTTGGGAGGTTTTACCAAATGCATGCTAGAAATAGCTTTATTTGTGACAGATCATCTAAACCAGATGCTCAAGATTCTCAAAACAAATCTGAGTTATCTTAGATCAATTTGACTGAGGCCTAGTCCACATGGACACAGGTATTTTTATAACCGTGACTTTTTAAACACGGTTCGGCCGTTTGTCCACACGATAACGCAGTATCAGGGCACTGAAACCGAACATAAGAAACGCCAGTTGCAGTGTTGTCTTGTAGGCAGTAGGGATGTGCATCGATGCATCGCGTTCCCATTAAAAAGACCTGTCTGAAATCGATTCTGAATCGCAAGGCCCCGATTCTGTGTTTCATGCACAGCTTGTGCATGTACTACGGCTCCGTGATCAGTAGGAAGTCCTTATCAATCTAAAATCACTACGAGTTTGACTCGTTTATAACGTGCATTTAAAAAAGCAACACTCGTCAAACACAATTATTCAAAATAATCTCTATTATCATGAAAATACCTGAAACAATTGGAAGAAAAGTGATATAAATATGCCTCTAGATATTTCCTGGAATAGTGTTTGTAATGATACTACTTCTGTGGCACAAATGGCGTTTCTGCACGAGAGTGCCCTCTGGCTTTTGAATGTGGCGGCATTTCACCGTAATTCATTCAAATTCATTCATTGAGAAAACACGAATTTTGCCCGTTTAATTGTCACAACCCTAGTAGACAGTAAAATCAGGGTTTTTGCCTTGCGACGGCACTTTTGTTAGGCTTCTGATTGATAACGTGTTTTTGCTTTTTATGTGGACGAAGATTTCTTTTAAACCGAGCATGTGTGGCAAGATTTTTTTGGAAGAAAAACTCTGATATAAAAATACCTGTGTCCGTGTGGACTAGGCCTCAGTCCTGATTTTTTAAAGACACTGCGCTTTAAAAAATGTTTAGTTATTTTTAACCCAGCTGTTTGGACAAAAAAGGACGAATCCAGCTGTTGGGTTAAAGTACCCCAGAAAATGTTTATATTTGACCCAACAATGGGTTGAAAATGTCCCAGCATTATTTATCTGCCTCTTCATTTCTAACCCAAATTACTGAATCTCACTTGAGTGCTGTGTGTGCGGATGATGGCCGGACTAAATTAATGTCACATGGTGACCTCTGATGAAAACGGACCTCCACAAAAAGGGCGACGACGTGCATTTGTTTGCATGAGCGTTTTTGTGCGTTCCGAGGGTCAATGTCAGGGCAGAGACGACTGATCACACAATATCACTTACAGACATAAGCATCAGCACTGAAGTGTTTGGAAGACGACATAATCTTGCCTGTCAGTCCCATTTGCTCTGGAGGAGAGGGTCAATAGCAGATCAGTGATGAATGACTTTTCACCAGACACGGTTAACGGTCAATCATCTCTCTGATGTGCTCATGGGATGGGCTGAGAAAAGCGACCAGACACCTCTGAAGTGATAAACTACAGCCATTTAGAAATGAGAAGCGTGCGCATCACAGAATGATACATCAGCTTTAAAGATTAATTACTACTGACAGCTTTAAAAACCTGCCTATGCTTTACACCAAGCGTGGGCCGAAGAAGGACAGTTTGTGAAGATTAAACTCTGTAATAGAATTAAAAGAGAAATAATAGCCTAGTGTGCTCTCTACAGAATACATAAACAAACCACAAAAGCAAAGTCACATTTGACATCATCCATCCATCCTCTGTTTGTCTGTCTGTCTACTACACTTAAAGTGCAAAGATTTCTAGACATGGACAGCCTGCAAATGCAGGGCGAGGTCTTTTTTGCAGGAAGT